>NC_083243.1:61550230-62161230 GCF_032191835.1 Heteronotia binoei
AGCCTGATATGATTTGGAGATTAACCCATCAGTTGGTACATATGTTAATAAAAAGTCCTCAAATGACATAAATGGTCTATGTAATGAGTGTTGTATCTCTGGGGATGAAAATAAATGCTGTAGCTGTAGGTATTCAAACCACGGCAAGGGTGACAGTGCTTTAGACTCTAGTTTGGATTTTTCTAGCAATTTGCCTTTTTTGGAAATGTCTGCTAATTTTGTTAATGAAGCTACCCTCCAGATTTGAAATAAGTTTCTGTCGTAAACTGGCTTAAACCATTCCTGGCCTGTATAAGTAGAAGCTAATGAGATCCCTAGGGCTAAGACTTTTTTATTTTTGATCCATATAGTATACAAGACTTTAATAAAAAATATTTTCATTCTTCAATCCCCTATGATCTGGGTTCTTGGACAATATTATATCTGAGTATTCTTTTGGTTTTAAGTAATGTTTCTCGATCTTCATCCAGTAAAGCTTAATTTCAGAATTTAAAATTTTTGGTATTTGAGACAAAACTGATGCCTCGTAGTATAAATATAGGTCTGGTACAGGCAAGCCTCCTGATTTAATAGGCCTACGCATTGTTTCCATGCTGATGTGAGGGGCTTTGTGATTCCATATAAACTTAGCCCAGTTTTTTTTCCATTGCAATAGTTGGGGTTTTGGAATTAGGATTGGGAGAGTTCTAAATAAATATAAAAATTTTGGAAATATAAAAGTTTTAATAGTATCGAGTCTTTCAAACCAGGTAATGTCTTTTAGGTCCCAATTTTTTAGGGTGTTATTAGTTTCTTTTACCATTTCTAAATAATTGGCCTGAAATAAATTATCAATAAGTATAGGGATTTTCACTCCCAAATATTGCTATTATTTTGTAACCCACTGTTAACTGAAGTGTTCCTTAATGAAATGTTGAGAATCCTTTGAAAGGTTAATGGGATATATTAATGTTTTAGATGTATTTACTGTTAAGCCTGAATACTGTTTAAATTCTAAAAGAATAGCTTCTAATAATGGAACTGATTGTGTAGGATTGCCCAGATACAGTACAATATCGTTCGCAAACAGTGTAATTTTAAGCTCTGTTTGATTAACCTTAATGCCTTGTAATTGTTGTGTGTCCTTGATTAGGTTGGCAAGAGGTTCAATTGATAAGGCAAAAAGAAGGGGTGACAGGGAGCACCCCTGCCTTGTGCCCCTAGGTAGCTTAAAGTCTGTGGAACTAAGGCCGTTAATCGCTAGTTGTGCCTTAGGTGAAATATATAAAGAGTTAATAATGTTTAAGAAATTTGGGCCAAAGTTCATTGCTTTGACCACTGCTTTCAGAAATTCTGGTTCAATTTGATCAAAGGCCTTTTCGATATCTAGGTCATTATAAAAGTCTCCGTTAAATACTGTTTACTATATTGGATGACATTGAGGGTTGTTCTAATGTCAGCAGTGTCACATCCAGGAATGAACCCAGATTTACAATGACTTGAGGGCAAGATTAATCTCTCCAATTCTCGGGTCCTTGGCGGGCAGGCCGGAGGATGAGCAGATTGCCTTCCTCCTGTCTGACACTCACTCTGATGTTTCAACTAAGATTGCCCGTTTCTGTTATGTTGCTCAGTTGGAAAGGAGGGAAATTGAGAACGTAAATCTTGGCTATGAGTTTTAACAATATGTGAAATAGTTGGCGTGAGGAACTCTGTGTAAGAGGTGATGGGTTTGTTTTTATGATTTTGTTTCTGTTTGTATTAAGCTGGTCGGATGACCGTGAATAAAAGTACTACTAACCCAGATTGACAAGGGTGGATATAGTCCCTTATAATTTGGTTAAGCCTTGAGGTCATTATAGTAGTGAAAATTTAACAGTGAAATCGGATGATAAGATTTGGTACAATTTGGGTCCCTTCCCAGTTTTGGCAAAACAATAATTCTGGCCTCATCCCATGTTAGTGGTTTTACACCTTCTTTTAGTACTGCATTACAAATAACCGTAAGAGGTGGTACCAATGTTTCCTTAAAGACTTTGTAAAACTCCATTGGGAGTCCATTCCTGCCTGGAGATTTATTTCCTTTTAGGTGCTTAATAGCGTCTTGCACCTCTTGAGCAGTTACAGGGTTTTCTAAAAAAATGTTGTGGGTGTCAGAGTTTGTTTTACCAAATTGTTAGTTCTTAGGTAATTCTCTTTGGAGTGTTTGTTAGGATTACTACTTGAGTATAATTTTTGATAGTAACTTTTGAATGTGTGGAGAATATTTTCTGGTGATGTTACTATGTCCCCTGTACTCTCTCTTAAAGAGGTAATATATCTATTGGTCTGGGGTTTTTTTAAGTTTCCATGCTAGAAGTTTTAATGACCTGGGATGTCTGAACCAGAATTTGTTTGAGATATAGTAGGTTCTTTTGAACCTGGGTGGTTTCTAAGGCTTCTAATTTTTTTCTCTCTGGTAGTAGTTTTTGTAGTTCTTTTTGCAGCCAGTTTTTTTGTGTAGATCTTCTAGAACTTTAATTTTCCTAATAGTGTCCTGTTTTAATGCATTTGTTTCCCTTTTCCAGGCTGCATTTATGGTGATAATTTTCCCCCTTACAACCGCTTTCATGGCATCCCAGACTACTTTGTTGTCAACCCCACAATCAGAATTAATTTCAAAGTACTCTTTTAAGTGCATCCTCAATTTGCTTGTGGATATCATTATTTAATAAAATGTTCGTGTTTAATGACCATGAGCGTGTGGTGTGTGTGCTTTTTTTTTTTTATAGAACACTCTGTCCAGGCATGGTTTGAGTATAATCTCAACCCTATGTCTGAATTTGATACTGTGTCTTATTAGTGAGGCTGAGACCAATATGAAATCAATTCTTGTGAAAATGTTGTATTTTGCGGAAAAATAGGTAAAGTCTTTAACCCCTGGATGATGAAGCCTCCATATGTCCAAATAATTGTGCTTGGAAAAAATATTTTCCAATCCTTTATGTTTAAATTTTGGTGCTTGTTTCTGTTTACCGGGTTGTGAGTTTGTGGAATATGTTCTATTTCAATTGGGGTCAGCTATGCAATTAAAGTCACCTCCTATAATTGTGTGTCCTTCCTGAAATAATTTTAGTGAAGTCAATATATTGTCTAGAAATTGTTCTTGCCCATCATTAGGAGCATATATTGCTGCAAATGTATATTTCTTGTCATTAACTAAGCCTTTAAGGAAAAGAAACTCCTGCTGGGTCAACCTTTTTTTGCAATCATTGAAATTGAATTCTGTGAGAAAAGAGGCTAGCAACACCTCTGGCTTTTGAAGTGCCAGTTGCCTGGTATTGGGCTGCATACCATTTTGATTTAAAAATTGGCAGGTCTGCATTTCTCAAATGAGTTTCCTGTAATATTCATACATCAGGGTGTTGTTTGACCAGGGAGTTACATAAACGTTTGCATTTGATTTTCCCATTTAAGCCCCTACAATTTAGAGATAATACCTTAAAGTTACCATCCATAGCAAAATAGTAGTAAAAAAGATTGTAAATAGCAAAACAATGTCACCTTCTTGGGCGCAGATGTTACCGCACTCTTAGTAGACGGAATAGGATAAAATAGTGTGATATACTGTGTAACCTGGCTTCTTATTTTCTGATGTTCCTTATTCAACGTCAGCTACTGGTGTAACAATGAAAACTGATATAACACAAGCAAACAAGCCAACCTGCTTAAAACAAAAAAAATTATTAGAACATACATGATCCCCCTGAGAGACCTGCTTTACAAAGCTTGGTCTGCAATGCAGAACTAAAGCTAGCAAGAGACCCTCTGCCTCTTGCTTTTAAAGGTTTAACTGTCCAAATATATTTTCACCCCCTCCCCCACATTACAGTAGTCTGTTCCATTTCTGGAAGATCTCTTTCCTGCTCCTATCATTCTCCAAAGAATGATTATAGTTAATTTAGAGTCTCTTTGTTTGAATTTTTCCAGCCTTATGAGAGGCTAGATTGCCCTTTTGTTGGATTTCTTGAGCTTCCTCTTCCATTTGCTGTCTTGTCTAGAAGCTTGATCTTGTAAATCAGAGTCTGTTGGTGAGTTTGGTCCATCAAAGGCAATCTGGAGAGCTGAAAGCAAAGCGTAACCTGAGTCAAGATCAGTCAGTTTTTTTCCTTGGTGGATCACGGTGATTTCTATAGGAGATTACCAACAATATCTAAAGTTATTGATCAGGAGCATGTCTAGGATAGGTTTCAAATCACATCTGTGCTGAAGAGTTTCATATGATAGATCTAGCAATACCAAGACATTGTTCTGGAAGATCAAACCAGTCTCAGATCTAGATAGTTTCTATGTTGTTTCTTATGTTCTATGGTCTGGTATGTTTATGAGCACATCTCTTGAAAATTTTCCTGCCCTAGTCTGGCCCTAGTCTGGTTGCATAGTCTATTATAGGGGCTAAGCAGTCTTCCAGCTTCAATGTTTTGGCCAGCCAATTAGCAATAAAAAAATTTAATTCAGTTTCCCCTTCTGTAAATTCAGGGAGGCCTCTAAGTTTAAGATTTTTTCCTTTTAGTTTATTTTCCAGTGCTAGGATTTTAGTTTTTGCCCACCTTTTAGAGGCTTGCAGGCTTCTGACTTCATCCTCCATTGCTAGGGTCGACTCCATTGCTGAATCAGCAGTTTTAGCTACTTCTGCCAGGGTCTTAGACAGTTCTTGTAGCTTTGAGTCCACCTGAGAAATTGCCTCTTGGATTTTTAGGGATATTTTCTCTTCTAGCCTTTTGACTGTTTCAAAGAATTCGTCCCTGGTGATCGTTAGGCCCCCCGGAGAAGAAGGTGTTCTTGCTGCTATTTTGATTGTCACAGTATTTTCTGGCATTGTTTGGGCTGCTTTTTTGTCCCGCCTTAAATAGGAGTCTAGAGGTTGCTGTGGGGCTCGCCTGGCTCTTTGTTTAGCTCCCAATCTCTTACTCATGCCTTTGGAGCAATTGAAGTTGGAATTTCTCGGAACAGGAGGAGGTTTTAGCTGGGGTAAGGTCGGAGCCTTGGGTCTATGCATCTGCCATCATCCGGTGCCTTAGACACGCCCCCCGACCAACCAAGTTAATGCAGCAGATGTGTAGGATTTTGAGAAAGTGTTCACACAGGCTCACAGTTTCTCGGTGCCATTTTAATCCCCCTCCTCCCATAAATAAGGAAATATTGTCTGCACTCTGGATTCAGACCTGATCCTAGTCCGACAGTAAATCACAACTGTTTTGTCTCAGTCATGCTGTATGTGAGTAAGAAGACACCCAACAGAACAAGGATCAAGAGAAAAGAAGCACATGTCAGAGACTGACTGTAGGGACTTGCTTTTTATAAGTACAGGTGGCAACTAACCGATTCTCTTGCCTTACAGGGACGATCAAACCTTGCTGGTTGATTCAAGGCAATGGGACCTTGTTCCTCCTTCAGCAGAACAGATAGATTGCCCACACAGTTCTTAAAGGCTAACAAACTTTATTGGTAACAAAGTATATTGATGGGGGGGGTGGGGGGGTGGGCTCCCTCTGGGTATCCTACCCCCCACCAGGGAAAGTGTATGCGCAATACATAGCCTCTCCTCTCCCGGTGTAGTGTATGCCGCGTGGTCACTGTCTGGCTATGCCTGGCAGATGGTCACTGCAATGGCCTCTCCTGCATTACTGCATCCGTAGCAACACCTTCTCGCTGGTCCCCCCCCGTTTTTCACAGAGTTTGCTACGTCATGGTGCGACCGAATTGTCCGGCGGTATAACCGGATGGGCAGGCTGGGCCCACCAACCTTGCCAGCCTAAGAGAAGGAAAACTCTAACATCAAACCCGGGCAAATAGAGCTCGTTAATGTAACACCTACCACCTGGAGGACTCGCTGCCGGCGTCCCGGTTTACTGGGCCATGGCAGATGACCCCCAGGTGAAAGGGTGGAGCCAGTACCGCGCACACTGGGCTTCACCTAAAAAATTCCTCTGCGCAGGCCTGAAGGGCATATCCACATACACAACCCACAACACACCAAGTCCTGCAGCGATGGGCAAGGGGCGAAACGGCAGGTGGAAGGTGCCACTGGAAGCCGCAGTCCCGATCCTGCATGTAGGCGGTTCAGGGTATTGGTCGCCTGATGCTAACCCGGAGACGAAAGCATTTTTCGGCAACACCCTGAACGACCAAGCAGCCTTATCTAGGGACAGCACTGCTTGCTCCACACGGAGAGGGGCCTAGAAAAGGTGGCCTAAACAAAGCTCGTCTCCTCCACCCCAGTTGGCTAGCCGCGGTCAACGGGCATCCTTACTTGCGGTCAAAAAATAACAACAAAGAAAAGGCATGAACCTGCCTCACAAAGTGTGCAAAGACTAAAGCTTGCGTGTTGGAACATCAGAACCATGCTTGACACAGTAGACAGTGGTCGCCCTGAACGACGCTCTGCTCTAGTTGCCCACGAACTTCTCAGGTTGAATATCGACATAGCAGCTCTCAGTGAGGTCCGTTTCCCTGAGGAAGGTAGTCTTCAAGAACACGGTGCTGGCTATACCCTCTACTGGTCAGGTAAGTCAAAGGCTGAGAGCCGCCTTTCTGGCGTTGCCTTCATGGTCAGGAACTCCATTGCCTCCAAACTCGAAAACCTGCCAACAGGTCACTCAGATCGCATCATGTCCATGCGCCTCCCACTTCAAAACAAGCAGCATGCAACACTCTTCAGTGTGTATGCCCCAACCCTTCAAGCAGATCCTGCAGAAAAGAACAAGTTCTATGCTGATCTACACAACCTCGTATGGAAGACCCCTACAGAGGACAAGGTGATCATCCTTGGCGACTTCAATGCCAGAGTAGGTAAAGACTCGGAAGCCTGGAAAGGAGTACTTGGCAAACACGGCATTGGCAACTGCAATGACAACGGGCGCATCCTGCTAGAATTCTGCATGGAGCACCAGCTCACCATCACCAACACTATCTTCCAGCAGAAGAACAGTCTGAAGACAACCTGGATGCACCCACGGTCCAAGCACTGGCACCTTATCGACTACATTCTGGTGCGCCAGAGAGACCTTCAAGATCTCTTACACACCCGAGTAGTGCCCAGTGCAGAATGTCATATGGATCATCACCTTGTACGCAGCAATCTCCGTCTTCACTTTAAACCCACACCCAAGAGAGGAGGTATCCCTCGGAGGAAGTTTCAGGTTGGCAGTCTCCAGTCAGCCGAAGTTAAAGCTGCCTTCCAGGCAAAACTCCAGTCAAGAATTGAGGACCCCAGTTGCCCCACAGACCCTTCTTCAGAAGCACTCTGGGAACACCTAAAAACTACCGTCCTGCAGATCTCTGAAGAAGTCCTCGGGTTCTCCACAAAGAAGAACAAGGACTGGTTTGATGAGAACAATCAAGAGACCCAAGATTTACTGGTGAAAAAGAGATCTGCCTACCAAGCACATCTTGCTCAGCCCTCCTGTCCTGGGAAAAAAGCAACCTTTCGCGCTGCATGTAGCAACCTCCAGTGCAAGCTTCGAGACATTCAGAACGAGTGGTGGACCAAGCTTGCTGAGAGAACCCAGCTGTGTGCAGACACTGGTGATTTAAGAGGGTTCTACGAAGCCCTGAAGGCAGTATATGGTCCATCATATCAGACTCAGAGTCCCTTGCGTAGTGCAGACGGCCAAGTGCTCCTCACAGACAAGGCATCCATATTGAACCGGTGGTCGGAGTATTTTCAGGTTCTCTTCAGTGCCAACCGCGTAGTTCAAGATTCAGCAATTCACCTCACCCCACTTCAACCAGTGAAAACAGAGTTGGATGAGATCCCCACTCTAGAAGAGACTGTTAAAGCCATCAAGCAACTGAAAAGTGACAAGGCAGCGGGAGTTGATGGAATTCCACCAGAGATCTGGAAGCATGGGGGCACAGTACTACATAGCTCACTTCACAAAGTACTTGTCACCTGCTGGGAACAAGGCAAATTACCACAGGACTTTCGCGATGCAATCATCATCACCCTATACAAGAACAAAGGGGAAAAGTCAGACTGCTCCAACTACCGGGGGATAACCCTGCTCTCCATCGCAGGCAAAATCCTTGCCAGAATACTCCTGAACAGACTGGTGCCCGCCATTGCAGAAGAACTCCTCCCAGAGAGCCAGTGCGGCTTCAGAGCTAACAGGAGCACCACCGACATGGTATTTGTTCTCAGGCAGCTCCAAGAGAAATGCAGGGAACAGAACAAGGCTCTGTATGTGACTTTTGTCGACCTTACCAAAGCTTTAGATACCATTAGCAGGAAAGGCCTGTGGCAAATCTTGGAACGTTTAGGATGTCCCCCAAGGTTCCTCAGCATGATCATCCAGCTACACGAAGACCAGCGAGGCCAAGTCAGACACTGCAACGACCTCTCGGAGACCTTCCCAATAGGCACAGGTGTAAAGCAAGGCTGCGTTCTCGCGCCAACTCTCTTTACGATCTTCTTTAGCATGATGCTTCAAAGAGCCGCAGTAGATCTAGATGATGACGATGGTGTCTACATCCGCTATCGCACCGATGGCAGCCTGTTCAACCTGAGGCGACTAAAGGCCCACTCCAAGACAATGGAAAAACTCATCCGAGAGCTACTGTTTGCTGATGATGCTGCACTCGTCTCCCACTCGGTATCAGCTCTGCAGCATATGACGTCCTGCTTTGCAGAGGCTGCCAAGCTATTCGGCCTAGAAGTTAGTCTGAAGAAGACAGAAGTTCTCCACCAGCCTGCACCCCAGGAAGATTATCACCCTCCCTGCATCACTGTGGGTGAATCAATTCTGAAGACAGTCCAGCAGTTCAGCTACCTGGGGTGCATCATCTCCTCAGATGCTAAGACCGACAAGGAGATTGACAACAGGCTGGCAAAGGCAAACCGTGCCTTTGGCCGACTGCACAAAAGAGTGTGGAGCAACAAGCATCTGAAAAAAGGCACAAAGATCAATGTTTACAAAGCGGTTGTGATGACAACCCTCATCTACAGCTCTGAATCGTGGGTTTTATACTGTCATCACCTGCGACTCCTTGAGCGCTTTCATCAGCGCTGCCTTCGCACCATCCTCAACATCCACTGGAGTGACTTTGTGACCAACACTGAAGTTCTCAAGCGGGCGGAGATTACCAGCATTGAGGCACTGCTGTTGAAGACGCAGCTGCGCTGGGCAGGGCATATTTCTAGGATGGAAAACCACCGCCTTCCCAAGATTGCCCCGTATGGCGAACTCTCCACCGGCCATCGAAATAGAGGGGCACCAAAGAAGAGGTACAAGGACTCCTTGAAGAAAATCCCTTGGCACCTGTCACATCAACCATCACCAGTGGTCTGACCTAGCCTCAGATCGCAAAGCATGGAGGCACACCATCCACCAGGCTGTTTCTTCTTTTGAGAACGCACGCATAGCTGGTCTTGAGGACAAAAGGAGATTGAGGAAGAATCGCACTGCTACAGCACCAACCCTAAATCAGACTTTTCCCTGCAGCCACTGTGGCCGGACCTGCCTGTCCCGCATTGGTCTTGTCAGCCACCAGCGAGCCTGCAGCAGACGTGGACTATTGCACCCTTCTTAAATCTTCGTTCGCGAAGCCAAGCCGAGAGAGATATTGATGACACAGAGACTTAGAATTCATTCAGAGCACATCCAACCTTTGCCTAGACAGCTCGATCATTTTTCTGGTATTGTACTCTGGAACCATGCTCATGCTGACACCAAACACATAACGGAGAGATCTTCCTTATATGTTGGCTAGCATCCTGAAATGGCTGATATTGTGCAGGAACACCTAAAACCTCTTGGGCTGTGGGCCAGGTTATATACCTCTGATTCCAGCTTTCCACATCTTGCTGGCCATTGACCTGGGTAATTCAGGAAAGGGCAGTTCCACCCTTCTGGGATGAGAGTCTTTTCTCCCTGGAATTCTCCCTGGCGTATCTCAGAGAGCAAGGCCACTTTGTTACCACCCTCTCCAGCACCACTAAGTGCCCGGGAAGTGCAGCTTGTTGAAATATGTACATGATGTGTCTGCTTCCCTTCTTACCTACACTAGCCTGTGTCTTCAACTGATAGATGCAACTAGGTACAACACGGAACAGAATGTCTTAATACTGAAAAAAGCCTTTGGAACAGAAAGAGTAGGGCAAAGCACAGAAAAATGGCTACACCTTGGTTCTGAGCTTAGTCCAGCAATCTCAAGCCTGGGATTGTTTCTAGCACACCTTAAGGTGTCCAAGGGCATCTTAAAGACTAATAAAAATTATTCTAGCATAAGTTTTTGTGTGTTTAAACTCATTTCATCAGCTGTATTGAAGTCTGCATCGATGGGGTTGATGCTTTTGTTTCCACAACAGAAGGGCATGGAAAGGGGAGGGGAAGATATTATAGAAAGGTGAGTTGAAAAGAATTCATTAACAATATCAAAGCTACTCAGGTGGTATAATCTTCATAGATTCATCATGTTTCCCTCAGTGCCACTGCAGGCATTCTCACCATTTCTTACAAGTCAGCCCCAGAACATGGCTTGGACACTTGCCTTCATATAGCGGGGGGGCTGCGGTGGGGTTAAAAGGCAGAAGAAAATCTTAAGATGTGTATGTTTGGTCTATTTGGTGGCAACTAAAAAAAAAATAAGTTTCACCTTGAGAATATAGTATGGCAGACGGAGTGAATTTGGTTCTGATAGAGAGCTGCATCAGGAGACTGTTGCATGATTTCCCATCAGGCCAGCTGCCTCTATCCACCTCTTTTCCCTCAGCCTCCAAGGCATGACTCAGCAAATGGGAGAGATGAACACTGCAGCATCCTGAGGAGGGAGAAGGAGAAATTCAGGCACTTCAGAGAATGCTCTTTCCCATCATTTGGTGCTGACTATCCTTCCTACACCTCCCCAAGGCAATCCTTTTCTCACATCATCTCAGCTGCTGCTGGCTCTGAAAAGTAACTGTACCCATCATACTGAAAAGAACAGTTTGTGAGTGGTATATTTATGGTACTGAATATTTGTAATGGTTTGTGATGTGTACATTGTGGAAGGCTATGCTCTGGGGTTGGAGCTGAGTCATGAGATATACAAATGTGATCCTCTTCTCAGTCCTCAGCTCTCTTATTTCTTCCCATTTCAGAGATCCTTGTTTGCTGATAAGCTCACAGCTGTATGTTAAGATGTACTGAGAGGGCATCAGCATGGCCTTGAATGACAGCCCCCATAAAAGCATGATCTCTCAACCGTTAAGGAGATCATATCATCCTCTAACAAACTCTTTTAATCTCTACAGCATTTTCAGCTTGACTGCTCTGAATTTAACATTGATGTCTCCTGCTCATTCTAACAGTATTTGGATATCAGTCACAATGTACAACATACCTACAGCAGCATGTACTAAAAATGTGATTGTAAGCAGCTTATGAGTCTGCCCTGTATAGAGTTACTCCAGACTAAATCCATTTAAATATACGGGTTTAGACTGGGACAACTGAGTTCAGGGTTGCACAGCAGTATATTTTAGATTACTGATAAAGGAAGAATAGTGGTACAGAGATCTTAATAATAGGAGAGCAGTCCTCATTTGTACCATATTTAATGTTTGTTTATGTAGAATAACATTTATAAAGCTGCTAGAAATTAAGACAGCATGTTTCAATGGATGGCGGATTATTTATATCCAACCATGTCCTGTTGTTAAGAGTGCTACAGTGTGATTAATTTTTGTTAATTTTAATTGTTTGAATTTTATATCGTTTCTCTGTCATGATGTTTTAAATGACTTTGCATGAGCCTGCTCACAGGGAGAGTAGAATATAAATCAAAGAAATAAAATAAATATTTCTGTTAATGTCAAATAAGGACTATTTCACACTTTGTTTTCTGATTGCACTTTTAAACTATTATTTCAAACTAACATGAACATATGAAGCTGCCTTATACCGAATCAGACCCTCAGTCCATCAAAGTATTGTCTACTCATACTGGCAGTGGCTCTCCAGGGTCTCAAGCTGAGGTTTTTCACGCCTATTTGCCTGGACCCTTTTTAGTTGGAGATGCCAGGGATTGAACCTGGGACCTTCTGTTTACCAAGCAGATGCTCTACCACTGAGCCACCGTCCCTCCCCAACATAGGAGCTCTTTTCTCTTTAGAACCACCTTTGGAGATTTATAAATCATTATGGTCTCATGTTGGTTTTCTGCAAATTATGGTTTACAAAATGACCTGGCCTATGTTTCCCTTATAAACCAAAGTTTGAAACCATGTTTTTAGTGGGTTTGTCACCTTGGGTAGAATGGATCCAGGCTAGTAAGCATGGTTAATGGTGGTTCACATGAGATTCTACATTATGATTGAAAGGGAAAGAGGAATCCATTATTTTCAAGCAGCTATTATTGCATACATATACGGAATTCAACACTACAAAATTTTACATCTTAATACTTAAGGGAACACTTGTTTACTTAATATCATTGTATTTATTCACTTCTCTAATTTGTACACCATTTCCCTGTAGAGCTGACAAAGCGGTTTACAATAAAATAATTAAAATGTGCAAAACACTATACAAAATACATCAATTCTATACAAACATTACAATAATTGATAATTAGCAATTCTACTAAGCAGTAAGCCATTTCCAACTCTGTTTAGTAACGTCTGTTTGTACGTATGTACTTGACTGTCAGGCAGGTCAATCTCATAGTCCTTAATGATTCTTAAAGGTATTTTAACACAGGCTGTTTCCAAAGGGGATTATCTCCTAAATGGACAACACAGACCAACTTTTAAAGAGAGTATCCATGTGACATCATGTGCATATTTTCAAGTACATTTGTGTGCCTCCTACCTAGGGCTTTCCTTTTTGAGTTGAATTAAAGGAAACTGAGCTGGATGACAGCACCATACAATTGGGCCGTAGTTTTCCAAGAAGATGCTTCCAGGGAATGGGAAGGAGGAAAAGTTGAAGGGGGGGGGGAGATAACGGCAGGTAGGCTGGTGGGTAGGAAGAAGGAAGTAGTAAAAGGGGAGAGGCTATGGGGCTTCTTGGGTAGGGAAAGAGGAAATAAAGGGGGAGGGAAAATGAGATACCCCAGAAGTCCATATGGCTCCTCCACTTGTCATGTATGTATAATACTTATGAGTTCAGATTTCTGTAATCCTAATCATATTACTTTGCTTACTGGATGTCTTATTCTACTGAATGCACTGATTTACTTTTTGTAATATACGTAATTCATCTTGAGTCTCAGTGAGAAGGCAAGCTATAAATAACATAAATTATAAAACACTCTGTAAAAGGAACAAAGCACAAGCAACATAAGTTTCTCCTAGATTCTTAAAATGATGGAAATAAAGCAGATCTGGTGGGCATCAGATCAGTTGGCATTATAAAATAATAAACTGTTTGTGGACTATACTTACAGTGCAATAATTTCTGACTTTGAGAATCGTTAAGATAAAATCAAGCCCTGACCCGAATAGCCCAGGCAAGCCCAATCTCCTCAGATCTCAGAAGCTAAGCAGGGTTGACTCTGGCATGTACTTGGAATACCAGCAAGACCTCCTTGAAATACCAGCAGTCAGGAAGACAAAGGCAGGATTTATTCAGCCACCTATCTGAATATCGTCCAAGCCCCTGGTAGGGTTCAGTCACCAGAGGTCACCTTGACTTCCAGGTGCAGACACACACTCTCACACACAAAATATACCCTCCAAAAAAAGATAAACTTGTAATGGAATATTGCAGAAATGAATCCTAAAAAATTAGTGCATGCATTTAAAGCATGGGGAAATGGATCCACATTAGTGCCCAGCTTCTCTGATTAGATCATTATGACTAATAACTACCAACTGAATGAAGTTGGTGATTCATTGTTTCACATTTTGAGATGTAGTCAGTAAAAAGCAATCATCACATTGTTTGCAGGGATAGTTTGGACTCGAGTCCAATGGAACAAAGAGAGGGTTGCTGCACCCAATAAATCTGGAGAAACTGGTTACCTCAGAATGGAGACATTAATTAGTCATCTTCATGAATAGTCTGACCATATTATTGTCCATGATCGCCTTGCATTTCTTCTGATTATTGCCACTTTAGTCACTAGATTTTGGAGTAGCCAAAATCAGAACACATTTTTCAAAAAATATAAGACATACAAGTAGATTTGTTGAACATTTCAATGTGATGTGATCAGTGTTCCCTCTAAGCTGAGTTAGTGTGAGCTAGCTCAGATTTTTAGCCTCCAGCTCACAGTTTTGTCCTAGCTCGGAAAAAATGGCCACAGAGCATAATAATTTATGCAGTAGCTCACAACTTTAATACCAGTAGCTCACAAAGTAGAACTTTTGCTCACAGCTTAGAATGAACATTGCTTGTGATTATCCAAGGAGTACTCAGTTTGCTGGGGGTAAAGTGTAGATGACTGGAAAAGGCAATGGCAAACCACCCCGTAAATGTCTGCCAAGAAAGCGTCCTGATGTGATGTCACCCCATGGGTCGGTAACGACCCAGAGCTTGCACAGGGGAGTACCTTTTTAGTGATTATCCATGGTTCTTCGTGATCATCAGAAGGTAACCTCTTTAACAGGAATGGGGCCAAAAAAACCCACATATACTTCCTTCAATATTGACTAATATAAGACTGCCTGTGGTAGCTGGAAGGGCGGATAGAAGAATTATCTGGACTTGAATTAACAATATTAGTGTTGGAATTCAATCATGATGGATTTCCATGCTTTTTCGTCATGTTTTGATAACAGAGACAAGAGATGAACATTGAGTGTCTTGCTAGAAGTGAAAAGCAAAGAATTTACATTTACCAATAAAACATTAAGATATTATTGTTTCAACTACAACAGCCAGATGGATAGCACAATAGCTTGGAATAAACTTGCAAATCCATGCAAGGGTCTCCTTGAGATAAACTGGACTCTTTTTGATGTGCTTTCTTTTCTACAGGAGTTCTCCTGCCCAGCTCCTCCTTTGTCAGGTCCCCTACTCTTCTCTACCACTCTTATCAGCAATGGTACCACATGGACTTCCATGATTCAGACTACAAACTATCCCTGGAATGTTTTGAAGTGTATGGCAGCAAACCAATGCATGCTTCTTTGAGAATAAGCTGTATTAAATACCTGAGTAAGCAGGGACTGTATTGGGGTTTATACACCTCAAGAATCAGGAGATACAAACTGGAAGAACTTTACAGTGCCATCCTAGGAACACTTTCCTAGAAATAAAAACCATTGAGTAGAGGCTTCTCAGTAGATGTTTAGAATTGCTCTCTTAGTGCAAATCCTACTAATACAGTCAGTAGTGTCTACATATTGATTCTGATAGGATGGTGGGAAAGTTCAGGCACCATTAATAGCACATCGGTAAAAACTGTTTCAATACGCATTCAGAAGCAAAAGACGGATAAAACATTTTAATTATTTTAAACATTTGTATATCTTTTTTCCAAGGCTCAAAACTTCCACAATGTCTAATAGCACCTTGTCAGGGAGGGGATGGGTCAATCTCAAGAGGATCAGAGAGTAGGTTTCTACTTGAGACCCCGGAGAGCTGCTGCTAGTCAGAAAAGAAAATACTTACCTTGATAGAGGTCATCCTGTATTACTGTTATGTCATTGCATTTTGGTGAACAAGTAGACCGGAGTACAACACTCCTGTTTTTCTGACTTAGGCTGTGATGAAGAATTGCAGATTTATACTCCACCCTTCTCTCTGAATCAGACTCAGAGAGGCTTACAATCTCCTATATCTTCTTCCCCCACAACAGACACCCTGTGAGGTGGGTGGGGCTGAGAGGGCTCTCACAGCAGCTGCCCTTTCAAGGACAACCTCTGCCAGAGCTAATGGCTAAGGCCATTCCAGCAGGTGCAAGTGGAGGAGTGGGGAATCAAACCCGGTTCTCCCAGATAAGAGTGCACGCACTTAACCACTACACCAAACCGATCACACATAGGGCTTTTTTTGAGCAGGAACACAGTTCCAGCTAGCTTGGCACCAAGGGGTGTGGTCTAATATGCGAATAAGTTCCTGCTGTACAAAAAAAACCCTGCACACACTAAATAATGCACTTTCAATTCACTTTCCAACTGGATTTTGACAGTTTACAGTAAAATCCAGTTGGAAAGTACACTGAGGCTCTGTTCAGCAGCACAGTATAATCAGATATCGCTGCTGTTTCCTCCCGTATTTAAAGTGGCTGATCAGACAGCAACATCTGCCTCCCGGTGGTGGTAGCTCCCCCCCATCCTTCTTAGAACCGGATTGTTTTGTTACCTGCTCCTTTGCAGTGTTTTTTGAGTTCTCTGGTTTCACCTTGTAGTCTTCTCCATCTGGATAGTTCTGCTGCGATATTAACCAATTTCCGGATGTCTGAAGGCTGTCCCAGAGCAAAAGGTTTACGGTCACCACTTTTTTTACTGCTTAGTGATATGCGCATAACAGCATAACCACGTTTTAACCCATGTGCATGCGCATAATTCACACATGTGCATAATAGTGGAGAAAAAAAGAACTGCGTGGTGCCATCGTGTGGATGGCAGAAGACTGTTTCACCACGGCGTGATTCCAATTGCAGTATGGTGGTCTGATCGATAATATCTGGAACAAAGATATTCGGAACAGAACTGGGTCAGTTTAACATGGACTCAACACGCTGTGTGAACAGGGCCAGAAAGCAGATTGAAAGTGCATTATTTAGTGCGTGTGATCACGGGGCTTTTTTTGAGCAGGTACACACAGGAACCCAGTTCTGGCTGGCTTAGTGTCAGGGGTGTGGCCTAATATCCAAATGAGTTTGTTGTGTTTTTTCTACAACACCCGCTATAATCACTACTGCTTATCTATAGTAGAAACTTTCTACTAGAAAGTGAGTGCATGTTTTGTAATTCAGTATTATTGTATTTTCTTTTCCTTTCTGAAAATCAAGATGGATTATGCAATTAAAAATAATACAATAAGGACAGGATAAGACATATGAACAATGCAGTATAACTGGATTATAAAATTTCAGAACAATGCACCAAAACCATTATAGTACAACGAATAAACAAGATTACATAGAATATAATGCACTCATTAATTCATGTATTTATTTACACATTTTCGATAGGAACCCCCCTCCCCCACAGCGCCTTATATCTAATAAAAACTTCAATTACAAAATGAACTGTTTGTCAAAGGTACTGTTCCCTGCTCGCGACACGCAAAGCTCCTCCAGTCTCTCGTTCCCTTCGTTTTCGAAGGGGCCCGTGCGTTTATGTTTTGAATCCAAAGCGACGAAGCGGGCCTGTGAGTAGCTGGGCCGGTTTCAAGCCAACTCATGGTGGCGATTTTTTCTTTTCAGGAAAGGAATGTGTGTGTAAAAGACGAGCGAGTAAAAAAAAGAGAAAAGAGAGGGGGCGGGAAGAGAAGCATTCTGGATGCGGCTGACGCGGAAGTGGTTGCAAACAGCAAGGCTTAAATAGCCCCCTCAAAGGGGACTGAACGTCTAAAACAAACATACGCTCAAAACAAGGGAGCTACGCTGTGGAAGTATAACCCGGGAGCAGAGAGACAGAAGAGTGTGCGTGGGTAGGTTTGCGAGCAGGGGCGGGGAGAAATCCATCCCCCTCCCCGAGGCGGTGGCGGCTAATCCCCGCAAGCCGCTGCCTTCTCTCCGGCTGAACAAGCAGGCCTGCGTTTCTCCACAACGGGCGCTCGATGGCTCCGGCGCCGATTACACGGCCCTGAGCGGCTGTCCCAGCCCGCCTTCCCAAACGAGAGGAGGGAGTCTCGGGCAGCAGTTCCTCCTAGCCGGGGGGAGGGCGTGTGCTTCCCCGGCTCGGGAAAGAGGCGGTCGGAGAGGGCGCGCCAGGCTGTGAATCCCAAGCCGGCGGCGGGAGCCTGGGCAGGACCCCACCCTGTGCAGCCCGAGGCTTCCCGGGATAGCTGTCCGCAGGCCAGGTAATTGGAGCAGCAGAGGCAACCTCCGACCTGCTTCCCTGACGTTGGGGGACGGGCGGGATAGCGTGAAGGACTTTGGCTGCTTGGGGCGCGGTAGGTGGAAGGAAAAGTTCCTCGCCGGGGAGCTGCGCTGCTTGGCTGAAGGGTGTGTGAGGGGTTTCTTCTCCCCTGCAAGCCGAGAGGGAAGCCGTGCTCGGTCGGGACACGCCGTCCCCTCCTTGTATGGATAGAGCGAGGCGACTCACTCACACATTGTTACCCTTAAGACTGGTGCTGAAGGGCAGGGAAATAAGGAAGACAGGCGCCTCTGGGAATTGCTTTCACAAAAGGTAGGAGATGTTAACTGGGAAAAAAAGTTTTGTCGGATTTCTACCCACTCCCCTCCGGAGGACGGATGGAGTTAAAGACCACCGAGGACTAGCTGTCAGAAGCTGTCTATAAAAGGGGAGGCGGAGGGGTTGAAAGGGGGCTAATATTCCTGCGTTTCCAGCCAAGGAAAGTGAGTGATGGTTCCTCTGCAGAAAGTATGTATAAGGTGCTGGGTTCTCGGGGGATGTGAAATGGACACCACACCAGCAGCCCCTTCGTAGAACGAAAAGCAAATCACTAGAGGGGTATCCCTGTTAGTCTGTTTAGTAACATTAAGCAAGAGTTAGTATCGCCTTAAAAAACTAACCAACTTTATAGCAATATATATTTTCATCAGTGAGCTTCAGTTTATGAAAGTTTATCCTGGAATAAATATTGTTGGTCTCTAAGATGCCACTTGAGTCCTTCTTAGGTTGGTTAAAGAATGGTGAGTGACATTTCTCTGTGTGTGTCAATGAGTACGTATTCGCAATCTGGCCACATGGATTACAAATACGGAACTGAAGTGAAGTGGATATTCTGGGTTTATTAATATGTACATGTGTATAAAGTATATATAGCTTGAGAGATGTGGAGTTAGTTCTGGTTTATAATGAATTAGGGATGTGGCCAGCTTGGGAATTTGGCTGCCCAATATTTTGTTGCTTTAAAAGAATATTGGCTGTTAAGCAGCTGAATCTATGAAGATATGCACAGGTTCACTCCTTCGTTTGCTTGGGATCTGGACTGACTCTCATTTCTTGGGTTCTGTACTCAGTTACCAAAGTACAGCAGAATAACAAATGCATATATAAACAGAGATGGAAAGTATTGGAAAAACCCATCCTTTAAACACAAGTAGAATTCTCAAAGGATTCAATTTTATATATGCCTAAGAACATAAGAGAAGCCATGTTGGATCAGGCCAATGGCCCATCCAGTCCAACACTCTGTATCACACAGTGGCCAAAATATATATATATACACCCTACACCCACGTAACTCTGGTGTAACTTTGCGAGACATACTAGGATTGATCTAAAAGTGAATTAAGGAGTACTGCTGAGAGATCTTTAATATGCATCTTTGAAAATGCTTTGTTGCATCAGTAAACATGATTATAAAGTTATACACATGCAGAAGATATACTACTACTTTTAACAATCGTGTCTTACATCTCCATTTTAAAAAATCTCCATTAAAAATTGCAGAACTTGCAAATACCTTACTCTGAGGCCTTGGAAACTCACTCTAGTAAACAATTTAAGGTGGAGTTATTTTTAACTGGGCTCATATGGCCTTCCTCAAGGTGATCTACAAATTGGTTGGGGGATTCAGAACTTTTGGAGGCATGTGGTAGTAGCCTCTCCCCACCCCTGCTTTCCATGGCTTGTGGCAGCCAGCAAAGGGGAGTTGCTTATACTGTTCATCTCTTACTCAAGATAACAATTCAGATCCTGGATTTCTTATCCAGGTACACAGCACATGGGAATCAAAGGATTTGTCAAGCACAAGATCTTGTTGAATATATGGCTGAAATTTATGTATTATATGCATATAACTATACCTACACAAAGAAAGTTGTCTTGTTTGGAGCATTGTTTATATCAGGGGAGTCAAACATGTGGTCCGGGGGCCAAATCAGACCCCCAGAGGGCTCCTATTAGGCTCCCAGCAACTGGCTGTCATCTGCTTCCTTCTCCCTCTCTCTTGCTTCCTTCTGCATAACAGATTGCATTGCAAGGCTTGCTCAGTCGCACAGGAGCTACAGAGCAAAACCTCATATTTTGCCCATTGGCTGAGGCTCCTCCTCAGAGCTTATTTTTCCAGACTCTCTCAGTCACACAACAGAGCTACTGAGCCAAGCCTCTCTTCCTTCTATTGGCTGAGCCTCCCCACCCCCCCAGTCCTCTGGGGAACGAAGGAAAGAGCTAGAGCTTCCTTTGCCCAGTTCTCTGGATCCCATGGGAAAAATACAAAGAAATATAAAACCAGTGAGTGCTAATGTTTTAAGCATGTTTTATTTTAAGTTTTTTTAAAAAATATATCTTTGTGTTTGTCTGTGTCGTTTATAAAGTTTATATCTCTGCTACCTAATCTTAAATAGATACACATATGGCTTGGCCTGATATGGCCCGGCCCCACAAGGTCTCATTTATGTCAGATCTGGCCCTCATAACAAATGAGTTTGACACCCCTGGTTTATATGTTCTGATTTTGTAGTTGTGGCTGTCAGCAGGGACTTGATGGGTGGAAGTAGATTAAATGTTAAGCACTGGTGGGCTAGATAGATCAATACTAACTAGCTTCATAATCGTCATGTGACTTAGGAGAAGGAGTGGGGGGAAAGAAAAAAGGAATAAGAAAGTGCATGTTTTTACTTTGACATTAGATGCGTGGATGATAAGGTATTGATCTGTGGACTACACTACTTTATGATTTGAGACAGTAGTGTTTATTTAGAGAAAGACTTGAGCACATTTCCAGCAGGAATTCATTTGCATATTAGGCCACATCCCTGACACCAAGTCAGCCAGAACTGCATTCCTGTGCATTTCTGCTCAAAAAGCCCTCTGCCATTATTTCTCCTTGAGGACTGAGTTGCCTCACTTTGCTTGGTCTCTGTGGCAGTGCATTGGGTTATTGGCTGGTTGAGGCATGTATTGCTTTCCAGCTTCTAGAGTTATAACTTATTTTTATACTCAAGTATATTTTTAAAAAGAGCCCCATGGCATAGAGTGGTAAGCTGCAGTATTGCAGTCCAAGCTCTGCTCACGACCTGAGTTCGATCCCAGTGGAAGCTGGGTTCAGCTGGCTCAAGATTGATTCAGCATTCCATCCTTCCAAGGTTGGTAAAATGACTTTGAGTACCCAGCTTGCTTGGGGGTAAAGTGTAGATGACTGGGGAAGGCAATAGCAATCCACTCTGTAAAAAGTCTGCCGTGAGAACGTTGTGATGTGACGTCACCCCAGAGTTTGAAATGACTGGTGCTTGCACAGGAGACTACCTTTACCTTTTTATATTTCTAAAGTAATGTGCAACCCCTTTCTTGCAACACTAGCAAGTTTAAAATCGCTACTACATGTATAGCAACATATACCATAGTATAGTCTTCTTTTGTAAAATGAGGGGAACAACAAATAACAGCTTCCAGAAACAACCACATCTTGTCAATCCACAGCAGTAACCTGTATTTGCTGATGTGGCTCTTTGGATTAAGAATTTTAAAGTTACTACACAGAGTTTAAAAAGACATGGCTTTGCTGTAGAAGAGTCTTTGCTGTAGAAGTCTTTAAGACATCACTATCTGAAGAACACATTAACAGTAGTATACAAATGGATTAAGAACTCTAAATATTTAAAGATTTGGTTATGATTTTCATTATGTCTTCCTCTCCCCCCCCTCCAAGTGTCTTAAATTTAACTATTCTCTCCCCCCACCACCCATGGCATTGCTCACCATTTTGTACTGAGATTTATACTAACCTTGCTGCTACTGAGATTTATACTAACCTTGCTGCTACTTCCATCATGTTTTCTTGACTAAACAGACGAAAATTTTGAAAAAAGTGATACATATTAAGGTTTTAAATGTGTTTCTGTGCTACTTATCTGGACGAACCCAGACCATGAGATTACGTTATTTTGCAAACTTTAGCAACCTGAGGAGTCCCTTTCTGATTAAAATATTTTTGTAAATCCTGAAACCTTTACATCCCTTCCCCATAAGCACGTGCCACACACACTGGACAGCCATTTGTCAAGATGTGCATGGCAAATAACATGAACCTTAAAGAGACTTCTGTCCTCAGAACAATACAGTGAGAACCATATCATCTTACACAGCAAATTTTTTTTTGGGGGGGGGAGACATGAGTTTGACAATCACATTGTTAACAAAATTGGCTTATTACTGGAGAACTCAGATAGTTTTCAGATAGCTTTAATGACATTGGGTAATTTACTGTGTTTTAGAATGATAAGGTAGAAGATGGAGTTTACTGTTTATAAACTACTGTAATTTGTTTTAGGGGAGGAGTTGTTTCATTTTGTGCATGCTTGCTCTGTATATGCATGTTTGCTGTGATTCTTACAATAAAATAACATAATTAAAACAAAAAACCCCTGTAATATGGGTAACAGTGGCACGCATTCTTGTCTATAAATCCTGTTTATGCCTTTGATTATCAGCAAACACTGATTATAAATAGTTCCCATTTTTATTGTCCCCAAAAAAGATGACTTAAGGTAACTGTGAATTAAATTCCCAGTGAATGTGAAATATTCTAAAGGTTACTAAGCATTGTTTAGAAGTGTAAATGCCTATTGCAAATTAATAAAACCTGAGGTCCACTTTATTTGCAGAGATAATGTTTGTGTAGTTTATCTAAATTTATTGAGTGCAACTACTGCTTTGCACCTCTTGTTCACAATTACTAATATAATGGCATTACATTGTCCCTCTCTGCATAGAAACACATGTTTTAGAGTAAGGAAAAATACCATTATTTTACTTCGAGAACTTCTGTTGGGAAGATCTCAGTTGGGTCTTAGCAGCAATATCAAGAGCTTGCCAAAGAGTATCACAGCCCACTGTCATACAGCCCACATACTTGTTTACTTGGTACGTAATCCTTCTAAATCAATAAATTCAACTGTTCAAGGACGTCCACCTTTGTAGGAAGGCCTGTGTCTTATAAGAACTGAAGCTTATAAATATGAAGTATAAAATATGTGTAATTCTATATACGATAACTGATCATCTAAAATTGCTCGACTTTTCATCTATATGCCCAATGTATCTCATTCTGCAATCAAACACATTTACTTGGAAACAAGCCTGATTGATTTCAGTAGAACTTAATTCTAGAACGTATAAGGACACATCCTAAGGATGAATGATTAAAGTATGAATGATTAGAAGAGTTTATTCCTATGTTTAGAAAGTGGCTAGTATAAGAATATCAATAATTAAAAAGACCTTTCAATTGAACTACGTCAGATAACCAGATCTCATTAGACACTTGGGTGATCAGTTGCATTCATGTTTGCCTCAGCAGTAGACATTTCTTCCTCCTTGTTATTAATTCATACTATTAGCAATTGCCACAGATGATAAATATTTTGAAATTGCAGGTGCGTATAATAAAAGTTGTTGATTTTTTGTGTGAGCTGATGAAGGGCTGAATAAGTGTTTGAAAGCCATTGTTTTCTAATTAGTTGAACTTGGAAGGAGCATGCTAATAACAAGGCAGTATCAGTTATCAAACCTACCCAGTTTAAAATAAAATTGATTATTTAGCAGAGTAAAATGTGGCATAAGTGACCAGTGCTTCTGTGCGGGCCTTTTTTTTCTGGAAAAAGAGGTGCCTGAACTCTCAAGAGGGAAATAAAGGAGAAACACACAGGTGCCCCTCATGAGCATTTAAACATTTTTAAAGAATTTTGTTTCCACAACTCCGTTCCACCATGTTTCCCCAGGAGGGACAAGGCCTGCTTCTCCATATCAAACTCTAAATTTTACCAGTTTTTGCCAGCTTCTGCTTTTTTCCAAGAGAGCTGTCTAATCTCTTTTAGAGGTATTTAAATCAATTTAAAGGAATATCAGGAAAGGCATATCAGGAAAAGAGCCAATAAAGAAACCTTTTTTCTTCTTGGCTCTTTTCCTGATATGCCTTTGTGAAGAAATCAGCTTCCAGAAGAAAATAAAAGAAACTGGCCTCACTCTTTTAGTTAACCATCCCTAAGTACTACAGTAAGGATGTTTTATAAATTGTTTATATGAATATCCTTGTTTACCACTGCTGGTATCTTGGAGTGATTATCTTAAATAATTTTAACTGTATGGAACTCAGATACTTTCCTTTCCAAATACCTTTATTGGCATAGAAATAAAAAGTACAGCATAGCAAATTTACATGGAGTTTCAGCTTTAGAAACCAGTCAAACATCAAGAAGGGGAGCTAGTCTTTTGCTCCCTGATTGTTATGGCAGCCAAAAGGTATTTTGCAACCAGGCTTGTGATATGGGAACATTGGTCAGATAGTAGGAAAAAATCTAACTTCGCTTCAGGTAATCCATAAAAATTAGACAGAATAGGTTTGATTATACAGTCCCACACTTCCCCATAAAAATCACAATGAAGGAAGACATGGGTGACCGTTTCAAAGTCCCTTCCATTACATGGACAGACTCTATCCTGATAAGGGATGTTGGCAAACCTCCCAGACAATATCGCTGAAGGTAGAACATTGAGTCTTGCTAACATAAAAGAGCGGCGTAACTGGGAAAAGTAGGCAGCAGGCAGCCCATGATCTGGGAAGATACCAAATGCTAAAGGGGAACAGGTTTTATGTCCAGAAGAACAAAGGGACTGTTTCTCAATATCTAAGATCCTCTGTTTCTGGATTCTGAATTCCTGCGTTTCACTTAGCATACAGAGGTTATCCAGGGGTACCTATGGAATGTATTTTCTTCTGGATCTGACTATACCAAGTGGAAACAAAGGAATCTGCTAGCATCATATGGATTTACTAGCAGGGTCTGCCCTAAAGTGTAGGCGTAGCCAAAACTTTATAGTTAGTAGCCATGCCCTGATCTCCATCAAATGGGTTCCAGTCTCTAGGCACATTGTAGTTGGGGACACAGTTGGGGACTCCTAAAATATGGCGTAAAAATGCTGCCTGAATTTGCTCAAGTTGGAAATTGAGGGTGCAAACCCAAATGGAGATCCCATATAACAACTGAGAAACTGTTTTAGCATTAAAAACACAAATAGCAGCTGGAACAAATTGGTTGCCATTCGTGTATTAACTTCAAAGATCATTTCTAATCGGGGAGTCAAACAGGACTGTATTTAGCTCCCTATTTGTTTAATTTATTCCTGAATGATCTGAACCCCTCTCTAAATGCTATTGATGGTCACTCCCCTAAATTTGGGTCATCCGTTATCTCTTTATTGCTCTATGCCGACGATGCAGTTGTACTGTCACATTCACAGAAGGGCCTCAAGCACCTGAAACTTGCTTTTACCTCATATTGCGAGACAAATTTCCTGTCCATAAACTATGTAAAATCCAAAATTTTAGTAGTTTCAAAGTCCTGGAAACCACAAAGCTGGTGCCTCAAGGGAAATAATATTAAACAGGTGAAATCTTTCACTTGGGGATCTTTTTCCAATATAATCATACAATGCAAGCAAGCAGTCATCTCAGCAAGGTTTAGTTCGTCTGTGGTGGTTAGCTTTTTTTATAAGAATAGCTCGGATACAGACTGTGAGCTCCATGTATGCTTTCCCTTTTTATTGTCAGGAAATTCACCATATGCACAGTCAGGTGTGTTTAGAATGTTCCTTGACAGCGAAGAAGGTGGGGACAGCCTTTGCTTGGGTCATATGCATGGCTGAAACTCTAATGCCCAGTATGGTCAAAATGTTTTATTTACTTATTTACTTCATTTATATCTGGTTTTTCTGCTCAATGGGGGCTCAAAGCAGCTTTCATTGTTCTCTTTTACGTTTTATCATCACAAGAGCCTTGTGAGGTAGGTCAAGCTGAGGTGTGTAGTTGGCTCAAAGTTGCTCAGCAACTTCCATGGCAGGAGTTTTGAACTTGGTTCTTTCAGATCCTGGGGTGATATTCCAAACACTTTACCACACTGCTGCATGTGATTGGTTTCCCTTAAACATTGTTTATGGTTTTGTTGGCATTTCTGAATGGAATATTAAGGCCTTAAACTAGCTGAAATGCTGGGAGATACATGAGTGGATCTGCAGGCTTCCTGTGTGATCTGGCTTAAAGTCATGGTGTATGGAGTTAACCCTTCCACCACCTGTGCCACTTTGCTTGTGCCAAACAGATCTGAAACCTCTAGGGACTTATTTGAGGTCAGGAAAATAGAAGAAGAGTAGGTTTTTATACCGTTTTTCCTCTAACTTAAGAAGAGCAGTTGATTTTTATACCTCATCTTTTCTCAAAAAGGTGTCTCAAAACAGTTTACAATCTCCTTCTCCAAAGGTCTGATTCCATATAAGGCAGCTTCATATGCTGTCATGTTTGACTTAGTACAAAAAAATTAGTGATTTGAACCAGCAAGGTTGATCTGAGCACAAAGTGAGAAGAAAATAGTTAACAGACAGATCCACTCTTCTAAATGCTATAGTATGGGGGAGGGGATCTTACCTAATATTGAACATTTAGTTGGCTGGCATATCCAACGGCACCTTTTTAAAGAGCAGAAAGGACTGATCCAGCTACATCCTACCACCGTCTCCCATTGATCTAAAAAGGCAATTGACATTGTGAAAGCTGACAGCAACTGTCTGCTGGGTGGGAGAGATCACTACCCATGTGATCTGAAGCTGTTGTTTAATACAAAGAAATATTCACATTGACCAAACGTGACTGAAAAATTCATTTTGAAACATAAAGTTGGTTTTATATGCCACTTTTCTACACCCTAAGAGGTCTTACAGTCGTCTTCCTTTCCTCTCCCCACAACAGTCAGAACAGGTGAGGGAGGCTGAGTTCTGAAAGAACTATGCTTGGCCCAAGGTCACCCAGCAGACTTCATGTGGAAGAGATAGGAATCAAACCCAGTGCTCTAGATTAGAGTTTGCCTCTCTTAATGACTACTTTCACACTGTGAGAAGAAGGGTTGAAAAGTAAAATTTTCTCCCTTCACATTTCTACCTAGTGTTATCACCACCCTCCAGGTGGGGTGGGATTGGGAATTATCCCAGAAGTGCAGCAGATCTCCAGCTCCTTCCCAATTACAGTATTGTAAGGTGCTGATGTGCTATTGCTTGTGATGTTCTAATGAAGCAGCCACTATACCTGACTTTTACTGGTGGAGCATGCAACCTATTAAGTATTAAAATTGAAATATTTTTTATCTAGAAAAAAATATATGTTCTCATTCATTTAGGTATTACATCTCATTCAGCTGTTGAACAAGTAATGTTAATGCTGCTTAGCTGCAGTCTTTTGTGTCTTCATGAGTGGCTTTCAAATAGTAAGAAAGAGATACTTTAAGGAATGGAGTTGGCTCACAGCTTACTACTTAATGAAGAAATCTACAGCCAGCTGGGTGAAGTTCAGAAAGCAGAGTTTATTTTTGAATGGCTGAGGTTCCTGGAAAAACTTCTACCAGCTACAAGTCGGGTTAGTATTACATACTACTGGAATAAAATGTTAACATTTCAAGAAAACTGTCTTTCTGCCCTAGATGGGCTGAATTCCTAGGCAACTATGTTGTAGGTGGGGAAGAGTTTAACCCAAACTTTTGTGAAAGTTTTTACTCAGATGATCATCCAGTAGTTTAAAATGAAAAATAAAGACCTTCAACGTGGCCATACATTCCCTTCTTCCACCTTGCTATGCCTGCATAGAATGGACGACATCAAATGTGCATGTGGGGGGAGAGTGGGATGGAACAGTCCTGTGGATAATGCACATGAATTTTTTTTAAACTTGAAAGCATTAGTCAAATGTGAAATGCAGTTACCAAGTTCATAAGGTATGCTTTATATAAACTAGTTCTCTACAAGTCCAAATCTATCTAGTAAACCCAATTTGAGTAGTGTGTTGTAGGGACAAAAACACATTTCAATTATAATTAAATGTTCTTTG
Organism: Heteronotia binoei; assembly: GCF_032191835.1. Lineage (NCBI taxonomy): Eukaryota > Metazoa > Chordata > Lepidosauria > Squamata > Gekkonidae > Heteronotia > Heteronotia binoei. The sequence continues at coordinate 61,578,127 of NC_083243.1, forward strand.
CTTAGTAGGGAAAATTAAATATTGGACTTTCCTCATATTTGTTTTATAATTTCAATAGCAAAGCAAATTGGCTAATTTAAAATGAACAAGGTTATCATTTCCCCTATTAGAAGAAGATGATGATATTGGATATATAAAACTCTGAATCTCAGAGTTTTAGAGCGGTCACAATCTCCATTACCTCCCCCCCCCCCACCAACAGACACCCTGTGAAGTAGGTGGGGCTGAGAGAGCTCTTACAGCAGCTGCCCTTTCAAGGACAACTTCTGCGAAAGCTATGGCTGACCCAAAGCCATTCCAGCAGGTGCATATGGAGGAGTGAGGAATCAAACCCGGTTCTCCCAGATAAGAGTCCACGCACTTACCCACTACACCAAACTAGCTAAAAAAGAAGACAGCTGCGAAGAAATGCAAAAAAGCAACCTTTGTTTCTAGTGTCTTAAATATACAGTGTTTTCCTGTATGGAAGTATTTTTTGAGATATTTTGATTTTTTAAAAGGTCCATATAGTTTAAGTACTGTGTGGAACTGGCAGTGCTTCCTAAAAGAAAATATGTTATGTTGATGAATTAAATACTTGAGAAGCATATTGGGGGATAATGCACATGCCCACTTATGTGTAAAAGAAAATAAATACTGAGTTCTAACTTGTTCTACTCTCTTATTCTCAGGCTGATATAAGGGAAAAACAGAACAAACTGATTGAACAATTGACATCTCTATTAACCAGCTCACCAGGACCTCCTGCTAGACAGCTCATTGCCAAAAACCTTACTATAATTTATAGCTCTGGCAACACCTTTTCTGTTCACCAGACAATTGACAAATGTAATGAACTTATTCGCAGTAAAGATGATTCACCAAGCTATCTACCCACAAAACTGTAAGTAAAGTGTACTGTGGGCATAGCATCTTAAATGAAAGCTAACAAACAGATCGTTATATGAGCTTTCATAGGCAAGAGCAGGACTAGCTCTAGGTTTTTGTGGATTTCAGGCAAGAAGACTGCAGTGAGTCCCCAGCCCTCCTCATATAGTCTGCTTCCCAACCCTTAGACTATTTCTCTTCCCCCTTTCATTCTCTCCCCCCCACCACCACTTGGCTCCCTGTGTAGACATGGCTAGTTAGATAGTGTGCTGGAATAATCCAAGAGGGCAGTGAAACAAGAGATGGTGGGGATGCCTGGATTATAAGGTGTAGCTGAAGGTGCTTATCTCTGTGGTATGGCAACAGGAACATGATCTTACAGTACTATTTTGAAATAACTTGGTGGGTAGCTCCATCCATTTTTCCACATTATCCGGTTTTGTGAGGCTCACAGGGGAAGATCAGGAAGCAAATGTGGCTTTGGAATAACATTTAAGGATAGGGACCACCAAGCTGGGTAGGGTGGCCTGCAGCTCAGACGGCTAATGCGGGTGGGGGAAGTGATATATTCAGTTTTGTAATGAGTTGGGTCTGGGTTTACGACATCTAATTCTCATTCCCCACAATAGCAGTGGGGAATGGCATTTTAAAGGTCCACAGAGGCTGATTTGGCTCAAGACCAAAGCACAGAGGGAGAAGAGGCTCCTGCCTTCACCCCATGCATTCTTCAAGTCAAAATGGCCCAGGGCAGGAAGTTATTTGTCCCATTTTGGAGCTTGCACATACATGGAACCAAATTATATTTTACCATTGTTCCTTCCCTCCCACACTAGTGTTGAACTCTCTGGGCTAACCTACATGTTACATTTTGTAACAAATTGGTTCTGTGTTGTAATTAATGATTTTGGTTGTATGTAAAACCATCAGATTTAAGTTTAAGAAACAAAAATATTTTTAATATATAGATTGCTACATTTTTGTCCCTTTCCAATGATTTCTTTGAATAGTGCAGCAGTGGTTTGTCTGGGCTATTTGTACAAAAAACTTGGAAGAATTTTGGGCAACAGTTTTGTGGATACCATAGGGAATGTCCTCAAAGCAATGAAGAATGCAGAGGTAAGGGGCCATGAATTGAAAAGTAGAAGTTTAAAAAATGCTGACATGAGTGATTTTTCATTTGAGAAAAAAAAGTATTGGTAAAATCTGATTGTTACTGAAAAATCTGTTTTTAACGAAAAATGAGATGGTTACATTATGAGAATATGAGACTTGATATAGGTCTTGGTGCACAATTTTGAAACAGATTATCATACCATTGTTTTAAAACATCTGCTAGGATTTTCTTCTTCCAACTTTGATTAACAAGTTCATCTTTATAATAATAATAATAGTTATAATAATAAGTGGAGACTTCAACCAGTAATCTCTTCTTTCACACTCTTTGTGGGATTTACTGCAGAGCTTACAGTCCTGTTCACATTTTACTGACTGTAAAGAGAGACCCAAAACAGTACAGTCAATAGGCTGTTGAGATTTGATATGGGGAAGCTCAGGTTCAATCCCACTCTGCCATGAAGGCATTGAGCCAATCAGTCTAACTTATTTGGCATGTATATTTGCAGATAAGTGAAATAAAAATGTAACCGATGAATAAATGAAATAATCGTTAGTTATAAAAACCTTTCTGTTGTCTTGCGTTGTCAGTCTCAAGGACGGTATGAGATCATGCTAAGTTTGCAAAATATGTTGAAAGGTCTGGGAGTTGCTGCAGTTCCATGTCATAGAGATATTTACAAAGCTGCCCGCTCATGCTTAACAGATAGATCAATGGCAGTTCGCTGTGCTGCTGCAAAGGTAAAGTATCCTGTTAATTGCTTCTGGTAATTAATCTTCTTATGCACAATTGTGTATGTTAAGTGGGTGATAATGTAAAATCCATTTTTTCCCTTCCCTTGTGGCACAGAAAATTTTGTCATCAGAAATAAACATAATTAGATTGTCAAATAGCAGATCTGTCATCCCATTAAGAAGTTTTTCCAGCAAGAAAGAAATGTCTGACACTTTTGTCAGTTTGTATACAACCTGTTTTGTGGTGGTTACAAGAAGTGCATGTCATCTGACTGTATGATTTACACTCTTGACTGCTGTTGTCCCCATTCAGCCCTGGTAATGATAGTGACGCACACAGAATTTGCATTTCCCAATGCCACGCTATGCAGAATAAAATGAAATAAATAGGCTTAGAAGGTTGTAACTCTGTTTAGGATTGTACTATTCATCAGTATTTGTGGTCATTATGAATTCTTTTTATTGGAAAGTGGTGTTGCAACTCCAGATTGGCAGGTATTGCCTTTCCTCTCTAACAAATGAATCCCCTGCTTTGGAGAATAATGTTAATGCACATCAAGCAGGCTTAGATCCTTGTAAGGAACAGTCCAAGGGAGGAGTAATAGACATCTGGCTTACATGAAGACAGTTTTTCTCTTTCCACACCTGGCTAATTGAGGCAGAGATTTCCCATGTGAAAGAAAGAGTCCTAGGCTTCTGAAGCAGTAAAAGGTTGAGGCTTGTATTGCTTTTGTGTCCCTGGAAAAATATGTAATGATGGAAGAGATTGGGCATTTTCGCACTGACCTTACTCTGGAGCAATGTCCCTCTTCACCACGCAGCGTCTGCGCGGATTTCGCACCAATTGCTCCGCAGAACCCGGAAGAGCCGCAAAGTCCCACGGCTTTTGTGTCGCAAATGTAAACTGGTTTTTGGCGGTTTACATTTGCGACGCAAAAGCCGCAGGACTTTGCAGCTCTTCCGGGTTCTGCGGAGCAATTGGTGCGAAATCCACACAGACGCTGCGTGGTGAAGAGGGACATCGCTCCGGAGTAAGGTCAGTGTGAAAACGCCCATTGTTTATCTGGTCAGATGTTAAACTTCATAGCCATAACAGTGCCTATAGGTCCTTTATAAATAATTTGCTGGGTATACTTTTGAGGCTGAATGAGACTGTATCTGAAATCTGGTTTAACAGATTATTTAATATTTGAGCATATGGGCTTGAACCTAGCATTTTTCTTGTCTTCCCTTTTTCTGTGCAGTGTCTTCTTGAACTTCAGAGTGAAGCAACTTTTATGTGGAGTACGGAACTGGATAGTGTTGTGACCCTGTGCTTTAAGTCCTTTGAAGGGTCCAATAATGACGTACAAATTGCTGTTTCTAAGCTTTTAGGCAACATATTGGTTAGTGCTGTAACATCAAAACAAGGCACAGGTAAGATGCTTTTATTTTATTTTAAAATGTGTTCTGTCCTTAAGGTAATCAAGGAACTATTCTGATGCTGTCCATTTTTTAATTCAGAGTAGTTCAAATGAGGTTTCTGGTTGACTCAAGAATTAATAGAATAAGGGCTGTTTCACAAGTGACCCTTTCCTTTTATTCATATAGAAAAAACAATAGGGTAAGGAAAAAAATATGTTTGTTGCATGGAGGTTATTCTTGGTTGGCAAGCTGAAATAGTTGTGAATGTCCTTCATAATATATGCACATTGTTTTAACTTGTGATGGTGTACAGTGTTGTACAAGGATTTCCCCCCATATATGTATGGAAGCATGATTGTGTGAAGCAATCCTGTATTCTTACTGTACGTTTGTGCAGGTGAAAAATTTAAAAAATCTCTTCCTCCCCCAATAATGTGCGTATGATTTACAAAAAGGAGTTAGCAGCATTGGAATGATAAGTGATGTGCCAAGGTAGGTCATCCCTGTGAATTGACAGCCAAATTGTTGTAATATAGTTATTTAATTTTTTGCATTTATAGTGCGTTTTTCACACTGAAACTCAAGGTGGATTACACAGTGTAAGTTAATACAGCCAACAGGATGGGACATCCAAGAGGTAGTATAATATGATCAGAATTGCAGAAATGGAATGGTGGCATAATGTTATATCTCCACTGCTAGCAGCACCCAAAGCTGTCAACACTTGAGTTGATAAGTGCCTTAAACTAACATCTTTCAATTAAGGACTCTGTAAACTTCATCCTATAATGCAGCCCTCTGAAGAGTGACTCCAGTCTAAACCTATTGATTTCAGTGGGAGTAACTATGCACAGGTTTGCACTACTAGTCACATTTATATAGGATGTATTAAGAAATGGTATTCGATGTTTCTCTTTCTACAGTTTCTGAAGATTCAATACTTATGTACATTCGTATCGCTAAACACAACAGGTTGTCTTAAGTAACCATATGTAGGGTTAGGCTGGCCAGCATTTTTCAGATTTTTGACCCATTAAATTTCAGATTAATTTATGCTTCAATATTTAGATACGTTATACAGCCTGTAACAAAAAATATTGGAACACAGCAGAGAATATGCACAGCTCTTTTAGTGGATGGTACTGATATTTTTTAAATTTTTTGTTTAAAGCATCAGCCAAACAAACTGTTCGCAAAATTTCATTTGAAGACGTTTTGGAATTGCTGGGGACAGGCTTCCTACGTGGGAATTCAGGATTTCTACGAGCCAGTGGTGACATACTGAAAGGGATCAGTTCAGTCAGCAGGGATGTTAGATTTGGAGTCACACAGGTCTGGCATATTTTTTAATATGTATACTTCCTTACAGAACCCTGATTATTTCTCCTCTATTACTTTTCATTATTTTACCCATGTGCTCATGGTAGCTTGATTGTTAATGTTTTTAAATGGTTGATAGGAAATCGCTGTTAATTTTATTTAAAATGTCCTATCACAGTGATGAAAATACCATAGTTGCTTATCCAGATGTGATATTTAAAATGGATGTTTGAATAAAACTTTTAAACAAAACGTAATTTAACAGTACAAATCTACACAAAGCTGTTCCAGTCTAAGACCATTGACTGTAATGGACAAATCATGTGTTTAGAATTGTGTTGTAAATGGCTTCCTACCATTTACAACACAGCAAAGTTTCTTTTTGTAAGTGGAATGCTGAGTAGTTTGTGATCTTATGTACTTTCAGATACCACAAAAGCAGTCCAAGTTAGCTGGTCTCTCTTTAAACATGTAATTGTTCTCAGCCAATGTCTGAAAGAATTTGTCCTTGATCAAGCATGCAGAAGCAACTTGATTGGCCTTAGAGTAACCTTTCAGCATTTTTCCTCATCATTTACTGTCGGGGCCAGTTGCATTGCTTTTAATAAGTCATCAAGATTATATACCAATGAAAAGAGACATGATTAGCAGAACAATTTATATTTAGCAAGAAATATCTGAACACGTTTTGTAACAATATCAGTCGTTAATGCATGGTAAATTTATGGTATTGCTTTTGGTAAAATGGTACAAATACAGCAGGAAAAATAAGAGAAGTCTTTGTCACTTGCTAATTTTTTATCCTTCAGAGAGATATTGTATCTGAAAAGCAGAAAGCTGCAACTTTATCTTAAATAGAGTTGTTTCAACTGGATCATTTTTGGTCCAAATAGCAGATTGCTGGGAGATCTTAGGGTTGTTTCTGTTGCTAATGGTTGATGGAGGGAAAATGTGTGCATTTGTTATCTAGGATTGGGTAGGTGAATCTTTTTCATTATCCCCAGAAGATGAGTGTTCAGCAGAAATACAAAACCCTGTCCTCAGAAGATGCATTTCCTCCCCTGAAAGATGGATTCATGTGATAGCTTTCCGGTATTATGTTGGCAATGTGTTTCCTGGAATGTGCCCCTGGAATAATTGGCTCTTCATATATAGTCAGACATAATGCTGTCTGATAAGAGTTATCTCTTTTATCTTCAAATAAAATTATAGGGAAATGTATTAAAACAATTCATAATATTGGAGAAACTGGCCTCAAAATAGCTCTTTTAATAACTAGGACAATACTCAGTATGTGTGTGCCTACATTTTTATGCACTGACTTCCCATTGTGACTGATTATCTGTGTGCATACAGTATTTATAAAGTAAACCAGCCCATTAAGTGTTGGTTAAGGGTTGATACGCAGCAAGATAAATGACCTTGTCGATAGACTTGTGAAGCAGCTGTATATTCTGCCTTTCTGTTGTGATTCCCATGGTTGCAAGACAATTAAACTGCATTTTGATGAGAAGAAATATTTCAGTAGTTGCAAACATTCTAAATTAAAACATACGAAGGGGGAGAGGTGCCTGAAAATTAGAAGAGCCCCTGACTTCTCATGAGGTTATAATAGTTCTAAAAACGCATTCATACATTAAATTTGGGTGCCATGTGCAGAATGTTAAGTAGCTGGAAGCACTTGTTCATGAAACCGAATGTAATGTTTTACGTAACTAAGTATCTGCTGTTTCTTCTGCCCATCAATGAAATAAAACAGCAAAATAGGTCAGATCAATTTATTTTAAAAGTCTTGGTTTATTCTGCCACTGTTTTAACGGAAAACATGATGAAACTGAAGTTTTATAACTGGGAGTATTTATGGGTTTTTTTAGATGATTTTGATTTAAAACATCTTTAATCAAAACTCTCTTTCAGGCATATGTGGTATTTATCTCCACACTAGGAGGCCTGTGGCTTGAAAGGAATTTCTCAGCTTTGTTTTCCCATCTTCTAGACCTAGTCTCTCAGTCTCACCCTAAAGCTATTCAGAGTCAGATGGATGTGATCTGCAGCCGCCACTGTATTTCGTTTATCCTCCGAGCTACTGTAGGAGGCCTTCTTGGGGAGAAAGCTCAAATTGCAACTGCCAAGGAGATTTGTCAAGCCATCTGGAAGTTGAAGAAAGTTGTGGGTATGAGACTAACAAGATTATGTGCTCCTCTGTCCCCTACCTTTCATCAATGCTTGTATCATTTCCTGATCTACTCAGAAAGTGTATGGACTAATATTTCTAATGTGGATGTAATATCATACAAAAATGTCAAAGAGTTCTCTGGAATTGTTTGGGGTTTTTCTTTTTGGAATGCTGACTAATAGGGTTGCCAATCCCCAGGTGGGGGCAGGGGATCCCCAGTTTGGAGGCCCTCCCCCCACTTCAGGGTCACCAGAAAGCGGGGGAGGGGAGGGAAATGTCTGCTGGGCACTCTATTATTCCCAATGGAGACAGATTCCCATACCGTATAATAGAGAATTTATCCATGGGTATCTGGGGCTCTGGAGGGGGCTGTTTTGTGAGGTAGAAGCACCAAATATGCAGCATAGCATCCAGTGCCTCTCCCCAAAATACCTTCCAAGTTTCGAAAGGATTGGACCAGGGAATCCAATTCTATGAGCTCCCAAAGAAGGTGCCCTATCCATTATTTCTAATGGAGGGAAGGCATTTAAAAGGTGTGCTGCCCCTTCAAACGCAATGGCCAGAGCTCCCTTTGTTCAATTACGCATGTCACAACCTTTCTCCTGGCTCCACCCCCAAAGTCCCCTGGCTCCGCCCCCAAAGTCCCCAGGTATTTCTTGAATTGGACTTGGCAACCCTACTGACTAGCCATGTCAGTCCTATGCATGCTTTTTTGGTGGTGATAGGTCTCACAAAATACTTCTGAGTAAACCTGTATAGAGCTGAATTGTAAAATACCTATCATAATTTTTTTAGAAGAGTCAGATAAACATATGGGAGGCAGATAGATCTAATGGTTGTATCTACCATTAGTACTACTACCATTATGACTACTAATGCTGAAGATTTGCTTGTAGTATCTTAAGCAGCCATTGTTATACTGAAAGAAATAGATGGACTATTAGTCTGACCTAAAATGAAAAGTTTGTGTTTTTCTACCATTTTTGAGGGTAACTTGCAAAAGTGCTAAAATGCAGATAATATACTCAGTAAATTCTTTTAAAATCATTACATTTAGCCATAGATTATTTTATTGCTTGCTTCGACTGTGTTGTACCTCCTAGTGCAAAGTGGCCAAGCAAAATTACTTGGGTCTTGAATAGGAGCCTTTCTAATGGCATGAAACTGTAGTTCATGCAACACTAATCACCTGCCGCTGTCATTGCAGATGATGGGCATCAATGAGTGATATGTTCACCAATGTGTTTGCACATCTTCCAGTATTTCCTGGTGAGAATAGGGGCCCAGTTGTTTATAGCCACCACTTCTTACACCAGTACAGCTGTTATGCACTGCTGGAAACTCTTATCTGCTAGAATGTAAAATTCACTTATTTTGAAATAGCCTGTTTTATGCAGATTTCTGAAGTAGAAGCTGTAACTTGTCCAGAATAATTTCCTTTATGCAGAATCTAAGAATGGTTAAACTGCCTTGTTTACTAAAGAATAGCTGCTGTTTAAGCACACTAGGCTGCAGTTAGTATTTTCATAGATGGTTGTGGAGGGAATCAAGTAAAAGCTATACAACCTTAATCTGGACAATTGAGAAGGAATTAACTTGACCAAGGCCTGTGTCTAATAACATGATTCAGAAGCAAAAGGGATTTCAAGCTAGAAAGTGCTGTAACATGTTTACCACACTGCACCATTCAAAATGAGCATCAGTCGCTGTAGTACTTAGCATTTGGAATAGCAGTTTGCTCATTAAGTGGCTTCTTTAGTGTACATCCAAATAAACTCCTTTCCTAACATCAAAACCAAAATGCATGTCCTTTATCCAGAAATAAAATTTATCAAGATGTTGAGAGGGTTGAATTGTTAAAAGAAGTACTCTGAAACATGTGTATACTTACCAAAAATATTTTTGAAGCAGTCCCAAATCTACCCTCTGCCCCCTTGCCCCCCAGAAAATCACTCAGGGATGGCAGTCTACTGAGAAAAGTACCAAAGAGAGAGAGAGAATTGAAAAATGTATGTTTTCCCACCTTACCCAAAGAATCATTGCTGCTCAGAGGTATAGAATGCTAAATTGATGATAGTTAATGTGGATTTTAGGCATGCACTTCAAATTCTGTTTTCAAATGCTAATTAGTAGCAAATCCTCATTAGTGTTAAAGGTGGTTAAGGTAGGTGAGGCGAGTAGGAGAGGACTCCTGCCAGAGAATAAAGAGACTGTAGAGAGGCAGTATAGGATTCTGTGGCCTAATGTCCTCTTAGTTAGGGGACTGGACTGTTGTATGTACCAGTCTGTTGACTTGATTCCTGGGTATATTTTTTTTCCACATTGATCATAGATTTGTCTTACTGAATATGATAAAGAATGACTAATCAATACTAATCAAGACTAATACTGTATTGCTAGATGCTGCAATGAGTGACTCCAATGTGGAAACCCGTGTTAGTTCTACAGATGTAATAGGAAGCCAGCATATGCTTATATGTGCCCTAGAAGAGCTTGGAAGCCTCATGCATGGCTTAGGTACTACAGCTGCACCAGTGCTGCAAGATTCTACTACAGGTAATGAATGGCATTAATTTCTTGGTGATTATATCAGTATGAATTTAGCTCCTTGAGCTGTTAGAGTGACTGTATAAACATTCAAATAAAGCATGGTATGAATTGGGCATCAGTACCACCGAGTCGCCTCGATCCAGATGCCACTGGAGGTCATCCACTAGGGCAACCAGAACTGTCTTAGTCCATAACTTGGTGGGAATCTAGGACGGAAGCATCCTCCCGAAAACTCTGTAACTGTAACTCTACTGCCCTCTCAATAATTTTCCCCAAAAAGGGTAAATTTGAGACAGGTTGATAGTGTGCCAATTCGGCTGGGTCTATTCCAAGAGGGGGCGGACCACTGCCTCTTTAAGAGACGTTTACGATATCCCATATAGGATATCGGAGCTCTCCCTGGCAAAGCTACATCCCTAAACGATGGGAGAAGTCAAGCCATGTCTTGCACCTGGTAGCCAGTGGCAGAGGAAAATGTCAGGTTTCTAGATAAGAATGCTGGAGAGTGCTAATTAAAGAATGTTCTCTTAGGGCATGCTCCTCGGCAACTAGAAGTCAAACACTAGCAGAAAACCAAAATGGAGTTACAGAGGCTATATGAATGCGTAGGAGTAACCTTGAAACTACTAAGTCCAATCAGGGCTATTTTTGAGCAGGAACACACAGGAATGCAGTTCCGGCTAGCTTGTTGTCAGGGAGCAGGGGCTGCCACCGGACATCCTACAGAATGCTGGCGATCATAGTCAGAAGTCAATACCGCCTATACTGGACTGAAACAGCGCTAATAGTTTTAAAATTGATAAGTAAATTATGGTTTTATATGTTTTATTGAATTGATTGTTTTTATGATGTTGTAAGCCGCCCTGAGTCCGCTTGCGGAGAGGGCGGGATATAAATGTAAAGTAATAAATAAATAATATACAAATGATTCCTGCTGGGTTTTTTCTACAAAAAAAGCCCTATGCAAAGCAATGTTGACATCAGGGGATGTGGCTTAATATGCAGATGAGTTCCTGCTGGGCTTTTCCCACAAAAAAAGCCCTGAGACCAATGATGTACCAAGTGCCAGTTGAGTACCTTCCCTCCTCTTTATATCTCCCTCTGAGCTACAGTCAGCTCAACCCTGATTTCCTCAGCTATTATTGAGTTTTGAACAAGAGGCTATGAAAATGGCCTAGTCTGTTGACAGGAGGTACCTTTATCACAAGAGTGTCTGGTTTCTCCAGTACTGGTTTCATAAGTTCTTGTGTTCATTCAGAGTATTGTTGGGGATCATAATGAATGGACTTTAGTCTCAGTTTTCATGATGGCCAGGAAAAATCTGCATTTCTCAACATCATTTTGAAATTCTGTTGTCTTTTGTGAAAGCTAATTTAGGGTACATTATTCTAATTCTTATGAACTTTACATACTCACCCCATTCTTCCTTCTCAAATTACTAGCTAATCAACTACTTCTACTTTTTGTGGTAAACCATAAGATGCCATTTTGCCCAAATGAATAATTTTGATTTGTGACTAAGATTTCCATTACATATGAACTGAACCCTAGTATTAGGAATGAATATCTATCTAGCCAGCCAGCCATCTATCATCTGTATGTCAAGCATGAGATTTCAAAATAACCAGTCCTTGGATTTTGAAACAAAGTTCGGTTTATTGATAATCCAAGTGGCTCGTTCGAGCTGAAGATTGAGATTGATACTTTGTAACACTAGTATCAGACTTTAAAATGGCACATCAAAGATTCTATAAACAATTCTACATTCACATGTGAAATTCACTCTCTGGGTTCCTTATCTCTATTGCGGCTATCGCATCCTGGGTTCAGGCCTTGCTAGGCCTGGGAACAAGTCGCAGGAGGTCTTATCTTCAAAGAGGACATTCCTGCATCTGTTAGTACAAGCGAAAAAAGAAAGGTGGGGGTTGTTATTTTGATGTGCTCACATTTTAACTTTGGGTTAGTAACATTTCTACCATCTAAATTTTCTAACATAAGAATAACAGTTCTAAGGTCTGACTTCAGCAATATAGAAGGGGTATACAATGCTTGACATACTGCCCCCCCCCTAAGCTCTTGCTCGGGGTTTGTTTGGGTGCAGTAGGTAAAATCTTTTTAGGAGGAGTGGGGCTCGGAGGTCGGATGCTTTCACCCATTCATCACAACTAGGGGGAAAATACTTCCAGCATACTAAGAAGTACAATATCCCCTTTTTTTCTCTCACATCCAATATCTCCTGCACCTCATGATGACTCTGACCCTTCACTTGAATAGGTTTGGGCTCCGGCGGGCGGGGATGCCAGCTTGTAGCCCCCGGATCTCGCTGAAGAAGGCTGCAATGGAAAACAGGATGAATTTTACTAAACAGTTTTGGCAATTCCAGTTCTACAGTCACTTTATTTATTACCCTTTTTGTCCCAGATATTTGTAAGAGAGTTTCATGGAGGTTTGTGGTAATGGCAGGTTTTTTGTAGACAGGAATACAGTCTCTCCTACTTTAAAGTCCCATTCTGGGTGTGCTTTTTTGTCATAATGTGCTTTATAGTCCCGTTTGGCAGCATCCAAGTTTTCTTGGATTCCCGTACACCCCTTTCCCAGCGTTTCCCACCACTGCTGACACGAGGAGGGGTTTTTGGTTCCATTGTCCTCAGGTAGAAGGGGAATGGTTTCCCTTTGTAGCCATTCATAATTTTAAACGGGGAGGCTTTGGTTGAACTATGGAGGCTATTGTTGTATCCATATTCTGCAAACGGCAGCAGTTCTACTCAATTGGTCTGTTGATAATTCACATAGCACCGTTCTAGAAGCGCGTTTACGCGTTCCGTCTGCCCGTCTGTCTGAGGGTGATAGGCGGAACTCAACCCCTGTTCCATGCTTGTCAGTTCGCAAAACTCCCGCCAGAAGTTGACAACGAACTGCGGGCCACAGTCACTAATGACCTTATCGGGGAATGAGTGGACTCTAACAATGTGTTGGAAGAATAGGTACGCCAGTTTCTTTGCTGTAGGCACCTTTTTGCATGGAATGAAATGCGCTTGCTTTGAAAAGGTGTCCACTACTACCAGTATTACGGTTCTGCCCTGAGAAGCTGGCAGTTCCACTATAAAGTCCATAGACACTACAGACCATGGCTGCTCGGCAGTCTGAGTGGGTTGAAGGAGCCCGGGGGGTTTCCCGCCTCGCTTTTTTGCCATTATACACACTGGGCAAGAAGTTACAAATTCTGAAATATCCTTCTTCATTTGAGGCCACCAGAATTGTCTGTTAACAAAATGCAACGTCTTTACATAACCAAAGTGGCCTGACATTTTATTACAATGACAATGTTGTACTACCTCCTGCCTCAATACTTTTGGCACATATAGCTTTCCATCGTGATACCAAAAGCCCCCGGTCCCTTTAGTCAATCCTTCTGGCTTCCCCTCGCCCTCTCGTTCTGCTTCTTCTATTAGTCTATTACCACCCCCCCCCCCCCAGCTCTAGTGTTTCTTTTTTCCTCCCTGACTGGATAGTCATGGCTCCAGCCACCGTGCTGGGGGGAATGATGGAATCCACCACTTCCTCCCTCTGGCTCTCATGCTGAGGCAACCTAGATAGGGCATCGGCTATGAAATACTTTGCCCCGGGAATGTGCTTCAGAGTGAAGTCGAACTTCGCAAAGAATCCCGCCCACCAAATCTGCTTTTTAGTTAATTTCCTCCGACCGGTCAGCGCTTCTAGGTTTTTATGATCGGTCCAGATCTCAAATGGCACCCTCGGCCCCTCTAGCCAGGACCGCCATGTTTTCAATGCAAAAGTCACTGCAAACGCCTCCTTGTCCCACACCGACCAGTTGCGCTGCTCTTGTGAAATTTTTTTAGAGATGTAGGCACATGGTCGTAGTTTCCCTTCCGAGTCTCTTTGCATTAATATGGCTCCCACGGCCACATCGGAGGCGTCGCATTGGACCACGAATGGCTTAAGTTCATCAGTATGGCTTAATACTGGTTCACTCGTAAAAAGCTGTTTAAGTTTCTCGAAAGCTTTTTGGCAAGCAGGAGTCCATGCCAACTTTGCTCCCGGCTTTTTCGCATCCTGCCCCTTCCCCTTAGTCTTAAGTAAGTCCGTTAGGGGCAACATCACCTGGGCGAACCCCTGAATGAAGGTTCTGTAAAAATTTGTGAACCCGAGGAAGGATTGTAGCTGTCTACGTGTCCTCGGGGGTGCCCAATCTAACACTGCCTGGATTTTGGCAGGGTCCATGGCGAGCCCCTTCCCAGAAACTCTGAACCCTAGGTAGTCAAGTTCGGTTTGATGGAACTCACACTTGGATAGTTTCGCAAACAACTTGTGCTCATACAAGGTGGCGAGCACCTTCCTCACTAACGGAATGTGGGAAGCCAGATCTTTGGAATAGATAATGATGTCATCCAGGTACACCACCACCCCCTTGTACAAGTATTCTCTCAGAACCTCATTAATAAAGTTCATGAACACCCCTGGGGCTCCCTGTAATCCAAAAGGCATCACCAGATACTCGAACTGCCCCATTGGAGTGTTGAAAGCTGTCTTCCACTCGTCCCCCTCTTTGATCCGCACTCTAAAGTATGCTTCCTCAGGTCCAGTTTTGTGAAGATGGATCCCTCAGACACTGTACTTAGTAGATCTTTAATCAAGGGGATGGGATACGCATTGGACCTCGAGATCTCATTTATCTCACGAAAATCAGTACAAAGCTTAAGGCTCCCGTCCTTCTTTTTCCGGAAAAGCACCGGTGCAGCATGCGGGGCAGTGGCCGGCCAGATAAAGCCTCTTTTGAGGTTTTTGTCTATGAACTTCCATAGTTCTGCTTTCTCAGCCCACCCCATGGAATATAGCTTGGCTTTAGGTAGTTCCTGGCCGGGGATTAGTTCGATCGTGCAATCGGTGCTTCGGTGCGGGGGAAGCTCATTTGCCTCCTCCTTGCTGAATACTTTGCGCAAGTCTCTGTACTCTTTGGGGATAGAACGAATCTCTTCCACCGACACACACATTTTTTCATTTCTGGGGGGAGGATTAGGTCCCCAGGCCCCCAGCCAGTGATGGTGTTTGCACCTTCTGTTGGTGAAATCTATCATTTGGTCCCCCCCACTGTATGTCCGGTTGGTGCTTAGGTAGCCACCCAACCCCCAATACCACATCAAAGGAGGAGGAGGGGGCGATCACAAACATTTCTATGTCCCAATAGTCCTCTATTCCGACTGGTACTCCCTGAGCCTCTTCTACGCAAGGCTCCCCCCTCATTATGGACCCGTCCATTTGCTCGAATTGAATCGGGTGGGGTAGGGGCTTCCGCACCGGTCCTAAAGCGTCCACTAATTTTGGGGTGATAATCTCCCTCGTGCACCCCGAGTCGATTAGGGCTCGGGTGTGGATAAAGCATTTAAGCTTTTGGTTTAACAATGTCAATGGTACAAAAAATAAGGATCCAGTCATTCTCACCCTCAATAGTGCCGTTAGATCCACGACCTGCCTCCCGGCACCCCTCAGTGCAGGTCGCTCTCGTTTTCCGCCGGCTCTGTTCCCCAAGACTCCTCACTTGGAGTCCATAATTATAGTATCCTCGTCTAGCACCGCCGACATTGCGGTGCTTCCCCGAACCGATTCCTTGGGTCTGGTCGAAGTCTTCTTTGGTCCCGTCGCCGTGAGTTTCGGAGTAAGGGGGGGGCTCGAGGTTTCTCTGGGCAGTTGGCCGCCAAGTGATTTGGATCACTACATCGGAAGTACTTGCGCCCCTGGGGAGGTTTTGGCGTTCCCCCCTGGGCCGCGTTCTTCTTCCCATCTGACTTGGCCCCCGACCGAGCCTCATGTCCCCCCTTTCCCCCTTGCTGCAGTTGGCGTTGGAGGGCCACCTGCTTCATGTCTGTCTCTACCTCACCTTCCAGTTGTACCCATCCCACTAGGGTGGTGGGGCGGCCTTGCTGCAGGGCTCAGTCCAGCAGGCTTGCGTTTAGCCCTCTCTGGAATGCCTTGATCTTCATCATCTCACTCCATCCTTGCACTTTGGCCGAGTGGGCCCTGAAATCGGCCGCATACTCATGCACAGACTTCCCCCCTTGCTGCATTTCGCTCAGGGCCGTGATGGCCCGGGTCTCCTGAGGTGGGTCTTCGTACTGAGTTAGCAGTGCCTGCAGGAACCCGCCCATGGTGTCGAGCTCAGGGCCCCTCGATTCATACAGGCTTACATACCAACTACTTTCTGCTCCCTTCAGTTTTGACCCGAGGTAATCCACTCGGCTGAACTCGTCAGAGAACGTGTTCCCCCAATAGTGTATGCAACTATTGGCTTGAATGGTGAAGTACTCCACTTCTTTGGGGTTGCCGTTGAAGGTGGCATCCAGTTCTCGCCCCCTCCCATAGTCTCGAGGGGCCGGGGGTCCCACCAGTGGCGTGGCACCTCCGGGTTGCCCAAGGGGCCACTGGGGCCGCTGGGGTTCTGGCACGGCTGGTGGTACTTGCGCTGGCGCAGCTGGTGGAGCTAGTGGGGGTCTCCCGAAGTCACGCCTCCGATCGATCTGCCTCTGCATCTCTTGTGCCATGAATGTGGCATTGGCTTGGATCTCATCCCATAGCTCCCTCACCATGGCAGTAATTTCTCCTTTTACAGTTTTCAGGATGTCTGGCTCTTTTGTGTTGCCCCCATCTTCCTCCTCCGACTTGGACCCAGCTGGACGGCCGTCCTCTGGTCAGGGCCCACCCCGCTTGTCCTCATCTCTTATGGGGCAATCCTCTCAGCCTCCCTCGGGGTTCCCGCCGCTTTTGCTTCCTAACATTTCTACCATCTAAATTCTCTAACATAAGAATAACAATTCTAAGGTCTGACTTCAGCAATATACCGTATTTTCGCACCATAAGGTGCTCCGGACGATAGGACGCACCTTCCTCCTGGGGGGCGATCCGCTGCCTCCGATCCCGGTGCTTCCTCCGTGCCTGCCTGCCTGGCTTCAGCTCTGACGCTTACAGCAAGCGCCGGGATCGGAGGGCAGAGGGAGCGATCCTGGCGCTTGCTGTAAGCGTCAGAGCTGAAGCCAGGCAGGCAGGGAGGAAGCACGCTGCCCTCTCCACAGCTGGCGCTCGCAAAGCGCTGGGTTTGCGGAGGGGGTGGGTGCTTCCTCCGTGCCTGTTTGCCTGGCTTCAGCTCTGATGCTTACAGCAAGCGCCGGGATCGGAGGGCAGAGGGAGCGATCCTGGCGCTTGCTGTAAGCGTCAGAGCTGGAGCCAGGCAGGCAGGCACGGAGGAAGTGCCGGGATCGGAGGCAGCGGATCGCCCTCCCCCCCCCCCCGGGAAGGTAGGTACCGGTACCTTCGCTCCATAAGACGCACACACTTTCCCCCCACTTTTTTTGGGGGGGGGGAAGCGCGTCTTATGGTGCGAAAAATACGGTAGAAGGGGTATACAATGCTTGACACTGTATACAGTCCTTATTTATACTTAATTTGGGAGGAATTGCAACTAAAAATAGTGGAACAGTATATGAATACAGATTTAATTGTACCACAAGTTTTATAAAGAATAACAGGGCACTCAAATGCAGTAGATCCAGACATGGTATGCCGACTAAGATCATTGCAGTAATTATCACAATTTCTGAGGTTTCCAGTGTTTAGCAGCACCAGCACAGGCTTTATCCATTTCTTCAACTCAATAAGTGAATGGGATAGTATACTATTGTAATATAATATTAGTATTTTACATAGCATGTACAAAATGGTACAAAAATGAAAAGGCCTTCCATATAATCAAGGCAAGACATGGTAGAATGGGAAGTAAGCTAAAAGGAAGGAAGGCAAAGTCTTTAAACTCCTGGGTAAAAAGAGACCTGTTAGGGGGGAAATATAACATTGTAACAGAAGAGAGTAGGATATCTGGTGGGCTGATGTTAGACAGCTGCAAAGCAAGATGAATGTAATTTTCAAGATTAGTTCAAATAGAACAATGGTTCAAAGGAAAAGAGGAAGAAGTGAAAGTGTTAAGGCATTTAATATTAAGTTTTAAAAGCAGCACTGACTTGAATATCCCAGGCTATCCTGATCTCATTATATGTTTGGAGCTAAGTAGGATCAGCCCTGATTAGTATTTGTATGAGGAACCATCAAGGAATATCAGGGTCATGATGTGCAAGCTGACAATGGCAAACCACCTCTGAATGACTCTTGGCTTGAAAGCCCTACAAGGTTGCATAAGTCAGGTGTGAGTTGATGGCAAAATGACTAAAACAAGAAGAAGCAGCCTGACTAGCCCAGACTCACCTGAACTTGTCAAATCTTGGAAGTTAAGCAAGGTCGGCCATGGTTAGTGCTTGAATGGGAAACCACCAAGGAAGACTTGGATTGCTGTGTGGAGGAAGGCAGTGGCTAGCTTCCTCTGCTTGCCTTTTGTCTAACCCTGTGGGGGTCACCATGAGTCAGTTGCGACATGACAGCATTTAATTTTTATAAGAAGCTTAAAGTGAAAACAAAGAGATTGCCAGCAAAGAAAAAGATAAAGTGGAAAAAAACGGGTAGGTATTAGCATTCTGTACTTAGAGGAGAGAAGCTTAAAAGTAGAATAGAGAATATCAACAAAAAAGAATGTGAGGGAAGTAATAAGAGAACAAGGTAAAATTTTGGTGGCACCCAGAAAGAGAGAGAAGAGAAATTATTAATGCTGACAAGAGAAAAACAATGCTCAGACATATCGATCATATGGCATTGCTTAAAATTCTATCATGCATGCCTCAGAAACTATCTGCCTGGAAAAGAAAATGTTCTGATTTTGTGAAATTTCTATGACTTTTTAGGGGTCCTGGATGCAGTAATTTCCATTATTCTCCACTCCAGCATTTCAGTTCAGCTAGCAGCAGCATGGTGCTTACGCTGCATTGCTGTAGCATTGCCTTGCCTTCTTACTCCACTTCTGGATCGCTGTACTGAGAGACTCACAGCATTGAAATCTTCCCCAGAAGCAGTGACCGGCTATAGTTTTGCTATTGCAGCTTTGCTGGGAGCAGTAAGGCAGTGTCCTTTGGGAATTCCACATTGCAAAGGGAAGGTAATTTTCAGAACCACATCTTCAGTGTTTGTGGCATTGTCATAGCTGTATTTGTCATGTATCATTCAACTTCTGGTGAGAGGCTGTGGCTCAGTTGTAGAGCTTTGCATACAAAAGGTCCCAGGTTCAATCTCCAGTTAAAAGATTAAAGTAGCAGATGATGTGAAACATCTGAGACTCCAAAAAGCCTCTGACAGTAAACAGGTCTGACTCAATATGAAAGAGCCCCCGTGGTACAGAGTGATAAAGCTGCAGTACTGCAATCGGAGCCCTCTGCTCATGACCTGAGTTCGATTCCAGCGGAAGCTGGTTCAGGTAGCCGGCTCCAGGTTGACTCAGCCTTCCATCCTTCTGAGGTCAGTAAAATGAGTACCCAGCTTGCTGGGGGGGAAAGTGTAGATGACTGGGAAAGGCAATGGCAAACCATCCTGTAAAAAGTCTGCTGTGAAAACGTTGTGAAAGCAACGTCACCCCAGAGTCGGAAACGACTGGTGCTTGCACAGGGGACCTTTCCTTTCCTGACTCAATATAAGGTGATTTTATGTGTTCAACAGGCAACTTAAATACATGATTTAAATACAGCGCAAACATTTTTTGTTGTTTTTGCAAGAGGATTGTCTGTTCTTACATCCATATTTGGGTTCTCATTTTCTCAAACTCAATAAAGTTATGCATGAGGAACAGATAGGAAGCATAAATTTTTCTTCAGGTGGTATTTAAGAGCTTATAATATTTAAAAATGTTCTAGTTCAGAGTGTTCCTCATTATAAAGGTGAAACACAGACTAAGACAGTAGATCATTACTGAGTTTACCACATAAAGATTATTTACTACTATGATATATCATGCTTTTAGTATACTGTTTATATAATTAAAGAATATTCCTTAAAATCACTTTTAATAATGGAAATTAAAATTTAATGTTGTAAGGAAAAAATTGTTGCCTTGAAATGTACTGGGTTTATGTTTTCAGAATTCAGATATTATAAGTAAGGGATCCTTTTTAAAAAAAAGAGTAAATTTTTTTTAAGTAATTCAGAGTTTCTGTAATTTCAGTCCGGTTTATCGTTCAGTTCACATTGGCAAGTTACCATACTTCCCCCTTTCCCACAGACATCACAGCTTTGTCAGTGGGAGAGAAAAATGTATGGCTGTGTTCTTGGACAATGCAACTGGAATCTATTTGGCTTTGCCAAGGAAAAGATTTTCTTTTAAAGTGGCTAATTAGAAGTACATCCACAGATCAGTTGCCTCTCTGTTATGGAAACTGAAAGCATTCAGGGAAGCAATCTACATGTTCTCTACTGTTGTCTTTCATTACTACTTCACTGGGTCCAGATGTAGGCAACTTGCATTTCTGCTGTTATAGCTGTTTCTCAGGCTGTGATCCTGGACTCAAGCCCTGATTTTTTGTTATAGCTAAGGTACTGTTGTCTGGTTAGAGAGAGAAGTACAGAGAAATTTTACATATCTAAATAAAGAGGCATAACAAAGAGAGATGATAGCTTCTGCTACTTCTTAATGTAAAGCTCCCCAGAAGAGAGAGCCAGTTTGGTGTAGTGGTTAAGTGTGCAGATGCTTATCTGGGAGAACCAGGTTTGATTCCCCACTCCTCCACTTGCACCTGCTGGAATGGCCTTGGGTCAGCCATAGCTCTGGCAGAGGTTGTCCTTGAAAGGGCAGCTGCTGTGAGAGTCCTCTCAGCCCCACCCACCTCACAGGGTGTCTGTTTTGGGGAAGGAAGATAAAGGAGATTGTGAGCCGCTCTGAGATACGGAGTGGAGGGTGGGATATAAATCCAATTTCTTCTTCTTCTTCTTCAAAACATAATAAGAAGCAGGCTGTGTTTGGGGCTCTCTGACTGTAGCAAAAGAGCAAACACTCTTCAGTTAAAATCCTTTAAAGTCCTTGTAATGCATCTTGAAAGTAGCAGTTTCTGCAGCATCCAGGGCTACTCTGACAAGACTGATCACCTCTGCACCAGAGCTCCTTAATTCCAAGGTCCCTGCTATGTGTAGTCCTAGATGCATTAAAGATTATATCTCAGTATAAATTTTGGGGGGAGGGAAGTTGGCATGATATACCCCAATCAAACCGTATCTCAGAAGCTAAGTAGAGTCAATACTTGGATGAGAGACTACCAAGGAAGATTCTGTAGAGGAAGGCAATAGCAAGCCACCTCTGCTCCTCGCTTGCCTTGAAAGCTCCTTGTTGGGGTTGCCATAAGTCAGCTGTAACTTGATGGCATTTTATGCACACGCATAAGCTTTTGCAGGAGAGAGTTCACTTCATCCAATGTGTGAAGTGGCCTCCTGCATTGCATGCATAGATAGGTGGTGGTGGGAGAGTGTTTACATTGAATATACAAATGGATATATACAGTTCCTCCCACTCAGATTCGCACAGTTTAAAGATAGTAATAGTTTTGCTTTCCTTAGGTCATCATGACAGTAGCTGAGGATTTGTTGCGTTCTGCATCTCAGAACAGTCGGATTTCAGTACAACGAATACAATCTGGATGGCTGCTGATAGCTGCCTTAATGACGCTGGGTAAGATTGTTCTCTAAGATGTTTCTCTTTAGTTGAGAAGGTGTCTGTGCCACCTTGTGTTTCATAATATATCCCTACATGAACATGAAGATGATGATATTGGATTTATATCCCGCCCTCCACTCCGAAGAGTCTCAGAGCGGCTCACAATCTCCTTTACCTTCCTCCCCCACAACAGACACCCTGTTGTTCTGCCCTATAAGCTAGTATTTGTCATAGTTTGAAAAAGAAGAAATCCTAGCAATTTGTATTGTAATAATTCACCCAGCTAATAGATACTTTCTTTCAAATAATCCTGCAGAAATAAAACATCACATCCTTTCAGTTGTCTTGTACACTGTAGAGCAGGGGTCCCCAGCGTTTTTGAGCTGGTGGAATCCTGACAAAGGCAGGTGGGTGAAACTGCACAGTGGCTGCCCTACGAGGCAGAGCCAACCACAGAATGTCAGGGAGTGAGGTTTTTAATAACTCTAATGTTAGCTCTTCTGACAGTTCAGGCAGAAGCTCTGTTTAACAGGATGCCTTTTAAATTGACATAGCTTTAGAATATTTTCTTGCTTGCACTGTCACTCAGTGAGGATCCATGTGCTGTAGTGACATCTGCTACTGAAGCAATGTTTCTTTGAATCTGAACAACCAATCAGATCCCCAGTGGCCAGTTGAAAGCCCTTCCTAGCCCTGCCTACTCCTCTAAAAACACTTGGTGAGTGCCAGGAAAGGTGTTGACAGGTGCCATGTTTGCCAGTTTGGTGTAGTGGTTAAGAGCACTGGATTCTAAAGTGGAGAACTGGGTTCGATTCCCCACTTTCCACATGCAGCCAGCTGGGTGACCTTGGATCAATCATAGTTCTCTCAGAACTGTTCTCGAAAGGACAGTTCTTGAAAGAGCTCTCTCAGTCCCACTTTCCTCACAGAGTTTCTGTCTGTTGTGGGAAGAGGAAGGGAAGGAGATTGTAAGCCACTCTGAGTGAAGGATGGGGAATAAATCTAACTCTTCTTCATGTTACCCATAGGTGTTGCGCTGCCTTCTCCATGGAGCCCGCAGGCAGGGACTGAAGTGGCTCTAGCCTAAACTACAGAGAGCCGCCACTGGCCAGCTGGCCAATATACCTGACTCATACGTGGGGTGAGTGGGGAAGATGAAGAAGGGATACCAGGGTGACAGACCTGCAGGCACTGCCGCCTCCTCCTTCTGCTGCTGGTGGATGGGAGTGAAGGTGGTGCTCAGCTCAATACTGCTGTGCATTTGTTGACGTAAAGGTGGAGAGGAGAAGAGTGAAGATTAGATGCTGCTGTGTTGGGCACTTTCTGCGTTGTGCACTTTTATGTGCTGGGCTTGGCTGAGCCAGAAGCGTCAGGGTGTCTTTGGGGGGAGGGTGAGCTATTGCTTTTCCTCCTGCTGCCACCACTTCCTCGTCAGTGAAGCACTCACCTCTTCTCTCTTTGTCCTTATCTGGGACAGACTGCGTTGTTAAATAAATTTAATCCATTTTAATTAAGTTAACTGCCTCCTAAAAATTGTAATGCTCTATTCTTCCAGTCAAGAAAGCCTTGTGAAAAATTAATCTTGTATAAATCCCAGATTTTTCTGGCTATCCTTTTGACTGTTCTGCCAGAGACCATAGGTAATGTTATGTATTGCTACTGGAATGTTCTTGAGTGTGCTACCAGAGTCTTTGCTGAGCTTGAGGCTCCAGAGCAATAGCCACCTGGACTCTGGAAGGTGACCAGTCAAGAGTCAATGTGCCAGTACTTGTACCTATAGTTAAGAGTTGATGGGTTTAGGGTGGGGTCATCTGCATGTATATAAGCAGGGCTGTTGGCCCTGGGAACTAGTCTTGTTGCTCATTTTACTAAATAAAGCAGAGCTGTTTCACTGCAATACATCTTGAACCCAGTATTTAATAGGTAACCTGTCTGTTTTCCAGTTGGAACTGAGAAAATCAAGCAACCAGAGATAACTAACTCCATGGCTTGCTGCTGATCACTTATAGTAAGGTCATAGAGAGTCAGATCTCAGTGCAGTCCTTAAGCAATTGATATGAACTCTTTGGGGGTTGCTTGCATAGCTGCTTATTTTTTTTTAAAGTAACTTATATTTAAACTGCCAATTTTACAGGTCCTGCAGTTGTCCAGCACCATCTTCCAAGAATGCTGCTACTATGGAAATGTGTATTCCCGCTGTCGCCTAAAGATTTAGAAACAGAGAAGAGTCGGGGCGATTCTTTTACCTGGCAAGTGACATTGGAAGGCCGTGCAGGTGCTCTCTGTGGTAGGCAGTGTTCATCTTAGGGGTTTTTTGCCTTTTGTTTTATGAGCATTGAGAAGGCAAACAAAAAAGAATAATGGCTTGGATCCAGATGAAGACTTCTGTGTGGGAGTGATCTTTGCCAGTTTCCCCCTTCTAACGGCAGACCTCATGCTTTTCCCTGAGGTTATTATGGGAAGGAGTAGTAGAAGGAGGGATGCAAAGACACCCCCCTCTACTTGTAGGAATTTTCTATGGGATCCAAGGTAGGTGGGTTTTTTCCTTTTAATTTTCACAATGTTTAGTATGCTGTGTGTTATTCTGAGCTATGTATTTCACTAGGACTTCCTGATTCTATCCATATTTATATCTGACTGTTAGCTAAGGAGCTCAGGCAGTATGTGTGGTTCTTGCCTCATCCCTGTGAGGCAGGTTATACTGAAAGAGAGAGAATAAATGGCCTAAGGTCTCCTATCAAATGTCATGTCAGAGTGAATGTCTAAATGTTGGATTCATCAATCCTAACCTAGCATTCTCTTCACTGGCTCTTGTGAGCCTTAAAAGTACCAAAAGTGTTTTTTTGATGTGAGAAATTAATATATTAGAATCAGACAAGCAGGAGACTTATGAGGATTTGTAACGGGTATCATTTTTCCCCTCCTGTGCTGTCTTTCCCCCCATTCCCTGAAAACTTCCATAGCCTCTCCACTTTTCCTGTTTCCTTCTCTCCTTCCCGTCTAGTAGCCAACTTACTTTTATCTGCCCCTCTGTCTTCAACTTTCCCTCCTCCCCCCTTGCCAGCCTCTACCTGAAAAAACTGTGGTCCAGTTGTTTGGTGCCAGCCTCTGGGCCATGCCCACTTATTTGCATGTTCTTATTTAGCCACTCTGTGTGTGTGTGTGTGCGTGTGTGTGTGTGTGTGTATGTATGTATGTATGGCCACTGTGTGATGCAGAGTGTTGGACTGGATGGGCCATTGGCCTGATCCAACATGACTTCTGTTTTGGAATGGATCTGCTAAGACTTATGGTGGGCACCTTACTTTCCCCTGCAAACACATCCCTGCACTATTTTTTCTTTCCTTTCTTATTTATTTAATTTTTATTTTATTTATATCCCGCCCTCCCCACCGAGGCAGGCTCAGGGCAGCTCACAAATTTGAGGTCACACAGTTACGTTGTGTGACCAAATAAAATAAAACAACAATAAAAACATAAAAACAATTTCTAAAAACATCTACTTATACTGATATCAAGGTTTAATACAGCAATCTGAATGGTAGTTAGCCATTCTAAGAGCTCCTAGGATCGTGATAACATAAAGAGGTAGACCATCGGTGATGTTTCTATGGGCCAATCCTGCTGCTGCAGATGTTATCATTATAAAAATGCCTGGCGGAAGAGTGCCGTTTTGCAGGCCCTGCAGAACTGTGAAAGCTCTCGCAGGGCCCTGATCTCTTCCGGCAGCTCATTCCACCAGCTAGGGGCAGCAAAGGAAAAGGCCCTGGCTCCTCTTTTTGTTTCATACTCTTTCCTAATATGTTCAACAGGCCACCTTTAATCTGCCTCTCATGTAAGTCAGGTGGTAGTAAGTTGCCTGGTGGTTGCTGCAGGGCTTGGCCCCGATGAGTCTTCCTTCAAAGACCAAAACAGCCCTGGAAAGGACCCTGCCCCCTCCCCCTGTCTTTTACTTATCTTATAGAGAATTTATGAGGTCCTATGAGATAGCAGTCAAGCCCGCAAAGAAGACATACTTTGCGGCTAAGATTGCGTCTGCAAATTCGCGCCCAGCACAATTATTTAGAACAATTCGGAATTTAACTACATTGCCGCAAGGCAAGCCAAATGTTAAGGAATTGGAGATAGGCTGCGAGGCTTTTGCGAAATTTTTTACAGACAAAGTCCAATCGCTCCTCCACGATTGCCCCGCCATGTTGGATACAGTAAATGGACTCGAGGCTCCGTGCCTGCCTTCTGGTTTCATCTTGGATTGTTTCGACCCCCTCAGCTTGGAGGAAGTTGACAGAATTCTCTCTGCTGCACGCCCAACAACTTGCGATTTCGACCCCTGCCCCTCCTGGTTAATTAAAGCTTGCCAGGAGGAGCTAAGATGTCCTATACGGGACATCATAAATAGATCTCTTTCAGAAGGTTTCTTTCCAACTCCTCTGAAGGAGGCAGTGGTCCGCCCCCTTCTGAAAAAGGCTACATCAGATCTGGCCGAATTGGCGCATTACCGGCCAGTCTCAAATTTGCCCTTTTTGGGCAAAGTAATAGAGAGGGCTGCGGCATTGCAGTTGCAGAGTTTTCTGGATGACACTTCCACCTTAGATCCTTTTCTGGCTTCCGTCCGGGCCACGGGACAGAGACGGTGTTGGTCGCCCTCATGGATGATCTCCGGCGACATCTGGACCGAGGCGGTGTAGCGGTATTGCTGTTGATAGACCTATCGGCGGCGTTCGATATGGTCGATCACTGGCTGCTGACCCGCCGCCTCGCTGACGCAGGGATTCAGGGGTTAGCCTTACAGTGGCTTTCCTCTTTCCCTGAAGGTCGGGGAAAAAGGGTGGCGATTGGGGGAGAGCTGTCTCAGAGGCACCCACTTAATTGTGGAGTGCCTCAGGGGGCGGTTCTCTCTCCAATGTTATTTAACATCTTTATGCGCCCCCTTGCCCAGATCGCCCGGGGACATGGGCTGGGTTGTCACCAATATGCTGATGACACCCAGCTCTATCTATTGATGGGGGGCCGGGCCGCCGACGCCCCTGTGTATCTGGACCGGGCATTGCAAGCCGTTGCTGATTGGATCAAGCTGAGCGGGTTGAAATTGAATCCTGTGAAGACAGAGGTCCTTTGCCTAGGCCGCAGCGCCCCGGAAGGAGGAATTCCCCTTCCAGCTTTTGACGGGACGCCATTGGTACCAGTGCGTGAAGTCAGGAGCTTGGGAGTGCTACTGGAGTCCTCCTTGACAATGGAGGCCCAGATAGCGGCCACTGCCAAATCCGCCTTTTTTCATCCTAGACGGGCGAGGCAGCTGGCCCCCTTCTTGGAGCGAGGCGACCTGGCAACAGTGATCCATGTGACGGTCACCTCGAGATTGAACTACTGTAATGCCCTCTACATGGGGCTGCCCCTGTACCGAACGCGGAAGCTGCAGCTAGTGCAGAACGCAGCAGCCAGGCTACTAGTGGGACTACCATGGTGGGAACACGTGCGGCCTAGGCTGCGGAAACTGCACTGGCTGCCAATTGTATACCGGGTTCGTTACAAGGTGCTGGTTATCACCTATAAAGCCCTATATGGCCGAGGACCTACCTACCTCAGGGACTGTCTCTCTCCATATGTTCCCCAGAGAGCACTGCGTTCCAGCTCACAAAATCTCTTGGAAATCCCTGGGCGTAAGGAGGCCAAACTTAAAACTAGGGAGCTGGCCTTCTCTATAAAAGCGCCCCAATGGTGGAATCAGCTGCCGGAGGAGGTGCGGGCCCTACGGGACCTCAACCAGTTTCGTAGGGCCTGCAAAACTGCCCTCTTCCAAGAAGCCTTTAAGTCGTAACCAGAATGAATATTACGCTGCCTGGATAAATAGAGACTGTAGCACCACTGTATTGTTTTAGCTTATTTTTAAAATTAATTTATATTTTGTATTTATATCATTGATTGATTTTATCTGTTATTGTTATACCATGATACTGTATCATGCTCTGTAAGCCGCCCTGAGCCTGCCTTGGCGGGGAGGGCGGGGTATAAATAAAAATTTACTTACTTACTTACTTACTTACTTACTTACTTGCAGAAATCAAGACTGGAACACTGATAAAACTGTTGTGGTTGCCTAGCAATGGCCACTGAAGGCATTCTGAATTTATCATTTTGAGGTTTTTTTATTTTTTGAACCCCCAATGTATTTTTTTTCCTTTTAGATTTCAAGTTTTTCTGCAATCCTGAGGTGTTTTTCAGGTTTGTAGAAAGAGTTGTCTTGTCTGTTCATGGCTCCAGTCTCCAGATTTAAACATCCTCAGATTTGACTGGGTTGAGAATAGGGATCTGCAAGGAACTTGTGAGGAGACAGCATCCTATTCCTCTTGACTTTGCTTCCTTCCCTTACTCCCACCCCTTCTCTGTCACTCATCCACTCTCATTCTTTCTGCCTCCCTTTTTTTGCTCCCCATCACTCCCCAGGCCACTCTCATGGCTTGGACCTCTGCTTCTCCTTCCTCCATCTACCTCCATGGTTTTTGCATTGGCGTGGGAGGCGGAGTGAGGCTGCTGTCAACCTTCCCTCACTCTCAGTGTGTGGGGAAAGCAATGACTCTTAATCCCACTGTCCACCTCCAGTGTTGCCAGTTTGCTGAGAAATGAGGGGGGTCACCTCTTCTGTTTTTCACAAGTGTCACTACCTTGGTGAGGGTGAGGGCTGTCAGGTCCTGCACTTTCTGTCCTGCCCACCTCCATTTTAGGTGCTGCTTCACCGGGGAGTGAGTGTGTGCTTGTGTGTCAAGTATTACTGCCTCAGCAGCTAGGAGGGCTGAAAGGTTCTTTGTCTCCCCCTCCCATCTCCAGTTTTCCTGGCTCAGCAGCTGAAAGAGGAAAAAGTAATGACTCCTTCTCTCAACCCACTCCTCCTCCTCCTTTCATGCCCCCTACATCTAAGGAACAGTTTGTGTGCTTGCACAGACAGCTGTTCTCATTTTGAGTTTTTGGTTAACCTCGCCGCATTTTTGTTTTTACTTTTGAAGTTTTTCTGCAAACCTGGATCCCTTCCCAGCTTTGTAGAAAGATCTTTCTCTTGCTGTGGCTCCAGCTCATGGATTTAGGGTATCTGCAGATGGGTCCACAGTCGACTGTTAGAATATATGATGAGTGCTGTGATGAAATGAATTAGAGTGATAATTTGTTGTTTGTGTATTACAACATTTCTTGCTCATCTTTCTTATCAAGTAAAAACCAACAATGCATGCAATAACAACTATTAACATTTTACAGCAGACAGTAAAGTAATCACAATGGAATCCTATCTCCATAAAAATGTCATGATATTTCAGTCTCATAGCCTGTGAAATAGTAATGATGTGGGGTCTTCCTCACCTCAAAAGATTATCCATCCCACCAATGGGAACACTTAAGTATGGTCAGCCACTGATCTTAGCACTTTGCAGGATGGTACTTTCAGAAGGCCCTGCTCAGATGAGCAAAGCAGTCAAAGCAGAGCATATTGGTAGAAGCAGTCTTGTTATGTGGTCCCCAGGCCATGAAGGGCTTCATAGATAATAACCATAATGGCCTTGAAGATAGATTCGGTGGCACCTTTAGGTTCAACAAAGTTTTATTCAGGGTATAAGTCTTCGTGTACATGCCACTCAAACTTTGTTTAATGAACACCTTGAGTAATCATAGAATAGGAGTAAATTTAATCACTCTGCCTAACTCCTGATGGCAATTGTTCAGTAGCATTATTCCCTTGAAACATTTGAGTTGCCTTTAAGGGCAATCCCATGTAGAGTGCATAACAGTAGTTTGACCTTAAGTATACTGTAGCATGGTTCCATCTGGTTAGATTGGCTGGGTAAGGAACCAACTCAATGTTAAATGAGGATCAAAGAAAGCATTTTTTTTCTGAGCTGAATTAACTTTCTTCTCAGCAATCATATTGATTCAAATAAAACCCAAATAACTGAAGCAACTAACCCTGTCAAATGTGGCGATCACAATACCATCCAGCACCTCAGACTCATTGACCATGACCACCAGCAGCTCATCAGGATCCAATTTCTATTTGTTCATTTTTAGCTACTTGACTATGGCTTCAGTATGAGAACAGAAAATTCCAGTCATGGCGGGGAGGGGGAGTGAGAAATGGCAACTGAATGCCATATGAGAACAATGGCCTACAAGCTGAATCTTAACATTTTAAAGAACATCAGTTATCCTTGCAACATACACTTCAAATGGATCTACAAGCATGTATCTTCAATTATTTTGAACATTTAACAATTGCTATTACCATAAATGGAGAAGGTTTTTATTATATACAATAGTTCAGCTCATTTCTTCTATTAACTTTCTTTTCAACAATAGTATTACTAATCCTTCAGCTGTTGTCCATGATGAAAAAATGTAAAATATGTGAAGCAATTATATTCTTAAAATCTGAACAGATAATACAGCGCTGTGTCCTACCATCCTGACCAACAAAGAGACTTTGATTGAGAAACTCACATGGATCAAATGTGTGGGAGATGGTGGATGCAGAGATGGTGGATATAATTAGAACAGATCTGGCAAAAAAGTTGATAGGCTTCAACCATTTTGGGGGGTTTTTTTGTTCGTATAAAAATCCAAGGTGGGGGGAACGCTAACTCCTCATTTGTTATAGTTTGTTGCTCTGTTTTTTCCCCTCAGCTATCAAAAGCTTTATTGTCCATTGTGGGGGGCTGCTTACTGATGAAGTCATTCAGAGTCTCCTGCCTCCCCTCCCATGTGCTGTTGATTTATTGACCCAGTGAGTATGTGTGGGGGGTAGATTTTCCTGGAGCTATTAAGTTATAGACTCAAATAATACCATTTTGATTTTTCAGCTGTTATTTCATATTCAGGGGGGGAGGGCGGCTTGGTTGTATGTTTTTTTGTTTTTAACGGATTAAATTTGTGATAGATTATTATATTCCAACATGAATTTACAGCATAATCATTAAAATAAAAAGGAAAGTGTTAGTGATACTTTGTGAATTTGAAACATATTAGAATTGTAATATCCAGTGTGAAAATCCAAAGTTAATTTATGATTGCCTGTAAATTCATAAGTGTTGTTTATTGTTTACAAGATCATAGTAAGTACTGGTTAACACAGGGGTGTCAAACATGCGGCCCAGGGGCCGAATCAGGCCCCTGAAGGGCTCCTATTAGGCCCCCAAGCAACTGGCTGTCATTTGCTTCCTTCTTCCTCTCTTTTGCTTCCTTCTGCATAACAGATTGTTTTGCAAGGCTTGCTCAATTGCACAGGAGCTACAGAGCAAAACCTCTATTTTCTCCATTGGCTGGGGCTCCTCCCTTGGGGAGGAAGCGGGGGAGGGAGAGTTTGCTTTGCCAGGCTCTCTCAATTGCACAGCAGAGCTACTGAGTCAAGCCTCTCCTCCTTCTATTGGCTGAGGATTCTCCCCCTCCTGGTCCCCTGGGGAAGGAAAGAAAGAGCCAGAGCTTCTTTTGTTCAGTTCCCTGGATCACATGGGAGAAATACAAAGAAGGCACTTTTTAAAGAGTGCTAATGTTTTAAGCATGTTTTATTTTAAGTTTTTTTTAAAAAAATCTTTAATTGTCTTTGTCTGTGTCCTTTATAAAGTTTATATCTCTGCTACCTAATCTTAAGTATGACCCTGCCCAGCCTGACAAGGTCTCATTTATGTCAGATCCGGCCCTCATAACAAACAAGTTTGACACCCTTGGGTTAACATGATGTTTTTGAAACATTTTCTATATTATGCTGTAGTAGCTTCTTTAGTCTTTTTTAAAGGATCTGTCTGTATAAAACAGTTTATATAGCTGTGTTATTGAACAGTGAAATGAGGATAGTGTTTTAAAAATAATTTAAATGTATAGTCTTGTGTGGTGACTTAAAATGTTGTGTGTTTCTAGGCAATGAAATGGAAGTAAAGTACAAAACAAACCAGTAATCAGTGAACTTTTGCCTTAGTCTAACTTTGAGCTGTGCATTTTGTGTTTTAAGGCTTCCTTCATTAAATAAAACCTATGGCAATCCATTAAAACCATCAGCAGTGACTTATAGGAAAAGACTGTATGAATTGCTTACGTTGTTACCTCCCAAGACTTATGAAGGTACATATTTTCTCCAAAAAATCCTTTCCTGAGATACCCTAAAAAGGTTTCCTCATCTTGTTTGTCTGTAAATGAAAAATAATAACTCTTGTCTGTCTCAGTACAGACTATGTGTGTGTGCGTGTGTTTAAAGTGCCATGGAATCACAGCCAATTTAAGGCACTCCACAGGATTTTCAAGGCAAGAGATGAACAGAGGTGGTTTGCTGTTGCCTTTCTCTGTGTAGCAACCCTGGACTTCCTTGGTGGTCTTCCATAGATACTAACCAGAGCCAACCCTGCTTAACTTCCGAGATCTGATGAGATTGGGCTAGCCTGGGATATCCATGTCAGGGTCACAGACCAAGTAGCTTCCTATTCTGAATTCATATTTTGTGGAATTGTCAAGAGTGTTATAATATTCAAGCTAGCATAGCTACTTGAGAGAGCTGCTCTTTAGACAGAATTTTGGGAGGCTTTACATGTTGGATTGATGAGAGTAAGTCCAGGTTGCTTTTCTTAGAAAGTTAACTTCAGCTGAGGATTCTCCTTTATATACTGGGCTTTTTTTCTGGAAAAGGGGTGCTGAAACTCTAAAGGGAAATGAAGGAGAAATACACAGTTATCCCTCATGAACTTTTAAACATTTTTTTTTGAGAATTTTGTTTTCACAAAGAGGTTCTAGAACTCCATTCCTCTGTGTTCCCCCCAGAAAAAAGCCCTGACTTAAAGGCATACTGCTTAGGAAGGGGAAATATGTGCTGCATAGCTACTTTGGGTTTTGTAGCTCAATGCATATATTTTCTGTTTTCATTTTCTGCCTGCACAGCACTCTCATTTCTTTGGGAGGGGAGGAGGGTAGTTTCTCCATTTATTCAATCAAACCTATTACAAACACAAACCAACTTCAAATCATGTTTTGTTTCTAGGTTCCTGGCTCACCTCAAGAGCTAGTTAAATTTATTAAGGCATGTTTTAATGCAGGGGTGTTGAACATGCAGCCCGGGGGCCAAAAGGCCCCAGAGGGCTCCTATCAGGCCCCCAAGCAACTGGCTGTCATCTGCTTCCTTCTCCCTCTCTCTTGCTTCCTTCTGCATCTCAGCTTGCTTTGCCAGGCTTGCTACAGAGCAAAACCTTGATTTTCGGCATTAGTTGAGGCTCCTCCCCCTCCTGGTTTCCTGGGGAGGGAGGGAAAGAGCCAGAGCTTCCTTTGCCAAGTTTCTTGGATCCCATGAGAGAAATACAAAGAAAGCACCTTCACAACCAACAAGTGCTAATGTTTTAAGCATTCTTTTACATTTTTTAAAAAAATCTTTAGTTGTGTTTGTGTCTTTTAAAAAGTTTGTATCTCTGCTAACTAATCTTAAATGGGTGCACACATGGCCTGGCCCAACATATCCCAGCCTGGCCCAACAAGGTCTCATTTATGTCAGTTCCGGCCCTCATAACAAATGGGTTCAACACCCCTGTTTTAGTGTTATGTGTGGACTGATACAGTATCTCTGAGTTGACCTACAGAATAAAAATGTAAGAAAACCTGTAGTGCTGTCATATTAAAAATGGTGCTGCCTTATAGTCTTCAGATAAGCCTGGCTATTTGATGGAAAGCCCCTTTGTTCCACATGATCTGGTTCTTATTGCAGTAACATTTATATTACTGCAATATGGGGACGCTATGGTGATGATGAATATGAATATTTTCAATTCAGTGGCAGAACATTAATAATAACACTGTTCTCTCTTTATTATAGTCCCTTTGTCTTCTGAATTTTAGAAATGTAAAGTTAATCTTTTTTTAATTTTAAGTAGCATTCACATGAAGGTTTTGCTCCAGTTTAATGCATAAGGCAAAGCAGGTTTTTTTCTTTTTGAAGCCTCAACCCAGCATCATCCCCAAACACTCCACTGCTTCATTGCATTCTTTCTCTAAGCTGACCTGGTATGATCTTTCAAGAAAGATCATAAAGCCTTTGTGTGCTTCTTGGATACAAATGCATGCATTTTTCTATATCTGGCCCATGTCTGCAACATTTTCCTTGACCCAGTCCTCCATGGCTGCCCTTCTACCACACTGCCAGGTGTCTTTTGGGGTGGCATTTAAACAAAAATAATAATTGACATATTGGTATAGTGATATATTAATTTTTATTTTTTTGTAAACTGAAGAGGCCATTAGTGTGAGTGGGGAGCCATGGGTAGATGTGGGAAGGCAAGTGTAGGGAAAACTATTGTGTGAATCCTCCATTGCTGCTGGGGTTGATTCTGCATTCACAGTGGCAACAGAAAGGACACAGAAAATTATAGCCATGTGGATGCAAGCCTTGAAATTGCTTGGAAAACTTAGCTGGTTACATTTCTCCTTAAATCCAGCAACAAAAGCTGTTGGAGAAATCAATTTGCATCTAATTATCAGTGCTTTCATTCACTCCTTAACTACATGTACTGGATTTGCATAGTTCCAAGCCTGGACCATGTGGTATATAGAAGACACATATCTTTCAGTTGTTTCTGCTGCTATTCTAAATTGGGTTTTGTTTGAATCTCTTAACCAGTAGGAGGCAACCTATAACATGACTTTTCTTCTGATTCTCTTTAGGAATTCCCCTTCCACTAGACTAATTTTCTATCTTAGCAAAACAAGGCAGATTTTCTATTAAAAACTTAAAAGTAGAAGGGTGAGAGTCAAAAGCATTTTTCCCCCTTTTCCATTTCCTGACTACTCTTTCTCAAGCAGTATGGAAAAAAAAATTGCTCTGGTTGACTAACAATGCCACCATCAGTCTGTCCATTGATCTCAGTGTGCTTAGAAAGGTGTAAGTCCGCTTAGGATGCGGATGCCAGTTACTTTTAAGTAACTGTCATTTTCAGAAATGGTTCAGCAGAGTGGTTTGGGCAGACTTCTTGAGATGATCAAGACTTCCCATCTTTTTATCAGCCACAAATGTCATATATCATATCAAATAATGTATTTGTCTACTAGTTGTGAGTAAAAGTTTTTTCATGCCCTCATTATTTTCAGGATGTTTCTCTGCTCTTCTCAAAGAACTAGTGCCTGATTTGACTCAGCCAGATAACCAGATGACAGCTTCTGCTTCTTATCTTCCACATCTCTGTCACCAGAATGAATTCACTTTACTTGGTCCTCAGCTTCAAGAAACAGAGCAGAGATTTATTGAAGAGCAGGTATTCACTTTAGCGGTCTCATAGTGTTTACATGAAAAATGGCTGTTGTCCAGTGATTCATCCAGAAAGAGTTAATATTTGTACTTTTCTTGCTGTTGCAGCTGCTGTTAGTTAACAGTATAGCTGGAGGAAGCCTGGAGTATGACCCATATTCAGTTTATGAGAAAGCTTCAGAAGGTGATTCAGTGCCTAAACCGCTGCCTCCAACCTTATCCATTATTAGTGCAGCAACCCGTCTCTTTGGAGTGATATTTTCCCATGTAGCAGAGTTGCAAAGGTAAACTATTTAAAATGTCACATTACAGACTTTTACATTGAGAAGTGTGAACTTTTTCTGCAAGTAAAAATGAAAAAGTACATGGCCATAGGATTTTATAAAATAGTTGTAAAATGAACATTTATAATATAAATTTACTTATATTGTGCCAAGAGGAAAGGTGGTATATAAATATTTCAATAAATATATAAAAACATGGGGAGGAATATGAAGAATTAGCATTTTGTTTAACATCCATACATTTCAATCAGATAAGCAAAGTAAGTTTAATAAATTTTCTATCAGTTTCATTAGAATGTGGAATTAAATATGCTGCTGACATGTTTTCTTAGATGGTGTATCATTTTACCTGATACCAAACAGGGTCGTCACTGCATTATACTTGACCTTTGGAAGTCCTGAACAGCTAGGGTCCAACATTTCCAAAAGTTTGCCTCTATTGATATCAACTTCCCTAGCCTTGAGATCAGTAGATGGAGCATTCCAGCTGAAACTTACATTGTGTAAATTTAGACTCATAGTAGGGACTCATGGAAGCGATTCTTTGCTACCACCTCCAACTTGTCTGAGGTGATGAGATGGGCATTTGCTCTCTTCTCAGACTTTTCAGACAAATTGAAGACCTTTCTGTTCTGGAATTCCTTTGAAATTTTAGTACAGCCTCTATTGATATTGATTTGTTATGGTTTTTATTGCCTTGGATAGCCTGATGTTTATGATTGGCTGCTTTGTCCATTTTTAAAAAACACCTGTTTTATTATGCATTTGGACTGTCCATGTGTTTGATGCTCTTAGCGAACAGAAAAGTAAATCAACAAAATAAAATATATAAAACGAAGGTATAATAAAGGTGAAACAGAAATGGAAAACTTGTAGAACTATATTAAGCTGCTTTTTCAATTAGAAAAAGAAGAGAACATCAAAGAATGAATATTGCATATAAATGAATACCTGTTTTCCTCTCCCTCTGTATGTGCTTAAGGCTGCAAGTATTAGAACAGTTAATGGCATCCATAAAACAAGCCAAAGGGCCACGGCAGCAGATAGTACAACAAAATGTTGTATCTGCCTTTTCTAATTTTCTGAAGGTAAGAAGCTCCTCTTTTTCTTCTTATAACAATAATTTCTTTATCAGAAATAATTGATGTCAGGACCTTTTTTGTAGAAAAAGTCCAGCAGGAACTCATTTGCATAGAAGGCCACACACCCTGATATCACCATTGTTTAACACAGGGCTTCTTTGTAGAAAAGGCCCAGGAGGGACTCAGTTGCATAGTAGGCCACACCCCCTGACACCAAGCCTGCCAAAACTGTGTTCCTGTGCATTCCTGCTCAAAAAAAGTCCTGATTGATGTTATTTAAATGCAGTGCTAGATGTGCTTTGCCTTTTTAAATTCTTCACATTCCTGGGATCAGTATCGTGAATTTCATACTATTATAAGCATCCAGGAGAAAAATGAGAATATGAATTATATTAATGTAGTTTACATTTGTTTTGTTTTTTTGTTTTCCTTCTCAGTCTAAAATTTTCCTTCTCGTTTTATTTATTTATCTCTATTTATATCCCGCCCTCCCCGCCAAAGTAGGCTCTGTTTCTGTTTGTTATCCACTTGATTTCGCCTTATTTTTGGGTTTCAGTTTGTGCTTGGGTTTTTTGTAATTACTATGTCAGTGAACATATATTACTAGTGATCCTTCATACAGCGCCCATGTGTTTTCTGGTATTCACTTCTTTGAACTATCTCTTATCAAAGTAAATCCTGACTTTCCTCTGACTTGGGAAACATCACCTTTATGTCAGCAGGGAGCACCTGTTCAGAAATAGTTCCCTGCATGATATGGGATGCTTGGGAGGTTCCAACTGCTGCAGTTACTGTAAACAGATTCAGATGGGTAGCCATGTTGGTCTGAAGCAGCAGAGAGACTCAAATTTTGGAAAGGGCTAGTTTTGTGTTGTTTTTAAATAAGTACAACACTTCAGTAAGTTTAAAACTGAAGTCCTAAATTGTATCTAATTAAGGTTTTGCAATATGGTTGTGTTGTCAACTCCAGATTGGGAAATTCATGGAGATTTGGGTGTAGAACCTCAGAACAGTGGGATTTAGGAAGGGGAGGGACCTCAGCAGCCATGGCATACACCTTCTACAACAGCCATTTATCCAGGGGATCTGATCTCTTTATTCTGGAGATCAGTTGTAATTCTGGGAGTCACCAGGCCCCATTTGGAGGCTGGCCACCCTAAAAATGGTGGTTATTGGAGTAATTGGATTAAAGGAAAGAGGGAAATTGAGAAAAACTAATGGAAATCAGATTGGCTCCTGTGGGTTTTTTTTTTTTTGTAATGTGGTTTTGTAATTATATAGAGAGAAATAGAGAGATAGAAATAGATATAAATTAAAAAGTCAGGGGAAACTCTGTGACCCTGTATGGGTATCCTAGATGATTGATCTCAGAATCAAGTTTCCCTATAGCCACAAGATTTTCATACATGTAAGAATGAGTTACATTTTGATATTCAGTTGAAGAAAGTATCAAAAATCATTACCTCTCCTCCCTCTGCCTAGGGATCGCTTTTAAAACTGAAGCCACGGACAATGATAGAGTAACTGAAGAAGAAGCATGCAATTTTTTTAAATGAAAAAAACCTTAACTTTTGCAGTTAGATAAATAAAATAATATCTTTCTTTCTGTTTTAGCACTTGGCTAGCTGCAAAGGTGATTTAGGTTCTGAAGAAATCCAAAAGTGTGCTCTGACTTTAATGATGAGTGCTTTGGAAAGTAGTAATCCACTTCTAAGGTGTTCTGCTGCAGAATCCCTAGCCAAACTTGCACAGGTGGTTGCCGACAGTGCCTTCACTGCAGGATTGGCACAAATTAGCATTGACAAGTAAGCCAATTCTTTTTGTATGATTTTACTGCATTACATCTGAGTAGTGTTAGTGATTACTCAAGTATGAATTGTATGTCTGTACAATGCATAAATAGTATTTATGCAAATTGTTATTCTTATGATTTGACATAACTTCTAAAAAATCTATGGGAATAAAACATGAATAGTGACTCTGATTATGATTTGTGAGCACAAGGAACTTCCTATTATTGAAACAGATCACTGGTGAGACAGGGTCAGTACAGTCTGACAGTACCTCCCAGGAAGAAGTCTTTCATATTACCTATAACCTGACCATTTTAATTGGACATGTGAGGGATTGAACCTAGTTCCTTCTGCATACAAAACAGATGCTCTACTATTGAGCCACATCTCCCCCTCATTACTTATTTTAGTTACTTTTTCACATAAATACTGAAGGGCAGTTCAGTGGACATAGAGAGTATATCATGAGCTTTTACTGAGAGAAGACTATGGGTGCTTATGCCCAATACAATTTAAATGTTTACCTTTCACCCCTCTGTAGTGCAAAGGAACTGAAAATGACCTCATAGTGTTTTATTCTACTGCTATTCCCTACCTTCCTATTTAGCTGACCTCTGATATAAGAGCACCAAGTAGGCATTAGGGAATGTGCAGTTCTGGATCAGGGCCATTCATATTCTGTCTTCATGCAGATATAAGCATTCCAGTCAACAGAGGCTGCATGCCTAAGTACACTTTCCTGGGAGTAAGTCCCATTGAATAAAAGTTTGTTAGATGAGTCCTGCTGCAGCGAGACTGTAAAATGAACAGATTCATGTGCGTAGCCGTGTTGATCTGAAGCAGCAGAACAAGATTTGAGTCCAGTGGCACCTTTAAGACCAACAAAGTTTTATTCAAGGTATAAGTTTCTTATGCAAGCACACTTCTTCACATAGTATTTGCACATGAAATCTTATATATGAATAAATACCTTGAATAAAACCTAGTTGGCTTTAAAGGTCCCACTGGACTCAAACTTTGTTCTGTAAAGTAAACAGAGATAGCTTTTCTGTAGCCACACCTTGCAGAGGATAGTGCTGAATGCGTAGTGCAACTACTTTTTTTTTGCTTCAGACTGAAGGATTTAGGTGACCATTTTGCTGTGAGGAGATGCAAAATAATATTATTTTAGGTTTGTAATTTTCCTGTAAAGTCAGACTTCAATGCTATACCTAGCCAAACTTGCACAGGTGGTTGCTGACAGTGCCTTCACTGCTGGATTGGCACAAATTAGCCAATTCTGTTCTGATCCTTATTAAATGTAATTTTTTTCCTTGCAATTCATAGGCTAAAATCTGCTAGGGATGTGATATCAAAAGCAGGACATTCTTTGGCTCTGGGATCTCTCTATAGATACCTTGGAGGCATAAACTCTACTCAGCACTTGAACACCTGTGTTGGAATACTTTGCACTCTATCTCAGGACAGCACTTCACCTGAAGTACAGGTATTTTGTTCCAGTGTGCACTTATTACCAAAACGATTGTTAAACAATTGAAGATAATGAGTTGGTTCCAGTGCAAGCTCTTGTGCAAGTGGAAATGCAAGAAAAATAATCAATGATGTAGATCAAACAAATATAATTCAGAATTACTATCCCTGTTAAACACCTTTAATCTTTGCGGTATATGGAGATTCCGTCAGCTTGAAACCCATTACTATACGCATTATTCTCCCTTCCACCAGGATCAATTATATTTTTGTTTCTAATGATCCAGTAAACTAAATGCCCTCCTCCAGCATTGGTCTAAAACTATGGTCAGATCATTCTTTAATACCGTGTTCTTTATTTCCAGAAGAGTCATAAAAAAATAATGAAATTGGATATTACATAAAGCTATTTTATAAGACAATCATTCATTTACAGATATTGAGCAGGAAATCCAAGAATACTTTAAACATAATACACAGCATAATACATCTCCACATATTAAATGGGACTCCATGAGAGCAGTCATCCAGGGAAAATACATTTCTGTGGCTGCTGCCTATAAAAAGAAGAAGGACTAGAAATTAAATACTAGTTAAAACCTTAGAAAGTAACCATAAACAATCTGGGGAGTGAAAACTATGCCATCAATTATTAATTGAAAGAAGCCAAAAGAACATACTTTTTATGACACTCACTCATATACTAAAAATTTACAATTATAATCCTGGAGAGTATGTAAAAAAACCATGGACAGACATATAAATTTTATTAGAGACATACATGATCAACTTCATTCTAACCCCCAATGGATCAGTAACATGTTTGTTGATTGCTGTAGAAGAAGACGACGACGACGACGATATTGGATTTATATTCCGCCGTCCACTCAAGAGTCTCAGAGCGGCTCACAATCTCCTTTATCTCCCTCCCCCACAACAGACACCCTGTGAGGTGGGTGGGGCTGGGAGGGCTCTCACAGCAGCTGCCCTTTCAAGGACAACCTCTGCCAGAGCTATGGCTGACCCAAGGCCATTCCAGCAGGTGCAAGTGGAGGAATGGGGAATCAAACCTGGTTCTCCCAGATAAGAGTCAGCACACTTAACCACTACAGGTAAACATCCCTATATGTCAAATCACTGTTCCCTAGCTTGTATAGAAATTTAGTTCAAATCTACTGTGTTAACAAAATCCCTTTTGAACATAAGAAAACTATGGAGCAGCCCATTACCCCTCCAGAAATTATAGATACTATTAAATCCTTAAAGAACAACGTTACTCTGGGTAATGATGGTTATCCTTCA
Source organism: Heteronotia binoei (assembly GCF_032191835.1). Taxonomy (NCBI): domain Eukaryota; kingdom Metazoa; phylum Chordata; class Lepidosauria; order Squamata; family Gekkonidae; genus Heteronotia; species Heteronotia binoei. The sequence continues at coordinate 61,619,056 of NC_083243.1, forward strand.
GAATTTTACAAAAACACTGAGCTTCCGGTTTGGCTGGAAGACAGGCTGCAGCTCCCTAACGAAGGGGGATTTTATTTTCACTGTTCAGGGTATTAAAGACCTCTTTGGGGGGATCTGTGCCCATTAACCCTAGTCAATGGTTAATCCAAGAAGACGTTTCTTTCCTTTAGCTGTTGATATCGATCTGGGGGGAACAGGGAGCTGTCTCCTTCAGGTTTTGATGTCCGGCGTTTATAGGACTCGTCAACCATTATCTGCAGTGATTTTAAAGTCATTAATTTGACTCAAGCCTGTTGGAATCCAAACATTCTAAAACGGACTGACTTTAATTGCAAGATAACGAGAGCCGTGGTGTTGTGAATATCTCCAAGGTACATTAATCTATTCTTATCTTCACTCTGAGAGACTTTGAATACAGTTTAAACATTGAGTGGATTATAAACAGACGAAGGCAAAGCATAATTGAATTAAAAAAAACTTTACCTTGTTAAGCTTGAACTCTGTAACTTTGAAAGTGAACAGCAGTAAAAGAATTTGAAAATAAGAGAGGGAGTTGGCAGCTCGCGGTTGGTGACGCACAAGAAGAATAGAGATGTGTTGTGTATTTACTCCCACAGACTGTTGAACTTTAAATAGACTGAACTGAATGAAGGCATAATTGGAAGAGAATTCAGCCTGTGAAAATTGGTTGCTGTAAAAATAATAGCCTTGAAAGATATTTGAAGAAAAGATACATTGTTTTGGATTCCTGTGGTTTCGGTTTCTTCATGAAGTTCAAAGACTGCGAGACCTAGACACGAGATTAGAGCAAGCTGTACCAGGAAGTAAAAATAAAAGGGGCTGGCCAATAATACAGAGTCTGTAAGGATTACAAAAGCTGTGACATCCGACCTTTGAACCAGGAAGGAATTGAGATCAAGACCAAGAAAGGCCTCTCTGGATTTGAACTTTACCATAGAGAAAGAACGATTGCCATTTTAAAAGGGAGAAAAACTGTCAAAATTGTTAAAATTAAATATCTTTGCTTAGGAAGATGGGAGGAAAACGAAATTAGCCTCATCTGAAAGAACTTGTTCTAAGCTATTGGACTGGTTGCTAAATTCTACTTGGTGATTTTTTTAAGGTTTGGTGACTTTTTAAATGTCAGCAGGAAGAATAACTCATGCAAGAGCCCAATCATTTGACAAGATGCAATCCCAATTTGATGCTCTGGAGGCGAAAATGTTAAAAGCGATGGACAAATTGCAAATGGCAATGAAAAAAGACTTTAAAAAAGAAGTTGGAGATCTTAGAAAAGAGATAGAGGGTTTTAAGGAAGAGACACAAAATAGAGTGAAGGAGGTAGAGGTGAAAGTGGATACACAGGCCTCTGCCTTGTTAAAACTTCAAGAGAAGGTCACAATACATGACTGCAAGTTGATGGAAACACAAGTTCGTCTGAGAGGGGTACCTGAAAAGGAAGAGGCAGACTTAAAGGGATATATGGTGAACATCATCACTGAATACTTAGAAGAAGACCCTGATAAATTTAAGAGTATGCTGGAGGGTGCCTATAGAGTCAACTCAGTATACGCGAAAAATAAAGGCCTGCCAAGAGACATTGTCATAAGACTAAGATCAAAAGAGGTGGCAGAGAGGATTTTGAGTAAAGGTTACCAAAAAGCCTGGACTATAGAAAAGAGCAAAGTTAAAATAATGAAAGAGCTACCAAGACAAGTGATCAGTGATAGGAAGAAATACAAGAAGTTAACAGACCAGCTGCGTGCAGAGGGCACAAGCTATAGATGGACAATACCAGAAGGTCTTGGATTTGAACAAAATGGCAAAAGGATTACAATAAGGAGTGAACAAGAGATGCATAGCTTTTTTGAAGAAAACAAAGAATCAACATCATAATGGAGTACAAACTATTATCTTGGAATATAAATGGACTAAATTCACCACAGAAAAGGAGGAGAACATTTCATTGGATTAAAAAACAAAAATGTAATATAATCTGTTTACAGGAAGTTCATATACAACGCAAAGACAGTAAATTTTTGTGGAATAGAAATTTGGGGTTGGAATTTTTTTCATTAGCAGAGCAAAAGAAAAGAGGGGTGGTCTTCTACATCAAAGAACAACTTGAGCCAAAATTAATTTTTAAAGATAAAGAAGGAAGATATATTGCTGTCGAGGTGATGATAGAGGCCAAAAAAACGTTATTATTAGGATTATATGCGCCCAATGGAGCGAAAGATAAATTCTTTAAGGACATAAATCGACAAATGGATGAAAAGACGTACGATCAGGTATTGATGATGGGCGATTTTAATGGGACAATACAAAATAATCTTGATAGATCAAGCCAAAAGAAGAATGAAAAAGAAGGGAAGCTACCCAAATCTTTCTTTGAGTCGATTAAACAGGAAAATTTGGAAGACATTTGGAGAAAGTTTAACCCCAAAGTAAGAGACTATACATTTTTTTCAGCAAGACATAATTCTTTCTCCAGAATAGACATGTTATGGGGTTCCCAAAGCTTGGGCCTCATAACAAAAAAAATTGAGATTCTACCAAAGGTCTGGGCGGACCATAACCCAATATGTTGGTCTACAAAATTGCAAAGGAAAACAAGAAGATGGAGAATTAATGAGGATTTACTACAAGATAAAGACAATGTGTTATTCTTAGAAAAGGAGACTGCAGCATTCTTCCAAATAAATGAAACGGAAGATATGGAATTTCAAACAGTATGGGACACTTACAAAGCAGTAATGAGGGGACTATTAATTACATTGAATAATAAAGATAAAAGAGCAAAAGAAGAAAGATTGTCAGCATTGCAAAATGAAATAAATAAAAAAGAAAGGGACTTGAAAAAAGACCAGGGAAAAAGAAATTAATAAAAGAAATTACGATGTTACAATCCCAAGCTAAGCACTTGCTGAACAAAGAACTAGAATGGAACTTAAAAAATCTGAAACAGAAATCATTTGAAAGTGCAAATAAACCTGGTAAATATTTGGCCTAGCAATTAAAAAAAAAGAAGGAAAATAAGACTATAAATAAAATTATGGCTAATGGGAAAGCAATAGTGGATCAAGAAGGAATCAAAAGAGAATTCTTTAAATATTATGCAAATTTATTTAAAGGTGTGAACATTAGTAAAGAAAAAGTAGAAGAGTATTTGCGGAACATTCAGGTGGCGCCTCTGACGGATTATATGAAAAAGATATTAAATGACCCAATAGAGAGAATTGAAGTAGAAGCAGCAGTAAAAGCAATGAATGAGGGTAAAGCTCCAGGGCCAGATGGATTTACATCAAAATTTTATAAATCTCTTAAGGATGAATTAACACCCAAACTGTTGAAGTTGTTAAATACGATAAGAGAAGAAGGGAAAATTCCAAAGACTTGGAGGGAAGCTATAATTTCTTTGATTCCTAAGGAAGACAGAGATATCACAAATGTAAAGAATTATAGACCAATCTCATTGTTGAATAATGACTATAAGATCTACTCAAGAATTTTAGCAGAGCGATTGAAGCAATATTTGATCAATTTTATAAACAAAGACCAAGCCGGATTTCTTCCTAAAAGACAAATAAGAGACAATGTAAGAGCTGTAATCAATGTCGTGGAATACTATGAGAAGCATCCAGAAAAGGAAGCGGCCTTACTTTTTGTCGACGCAGAGAAAGCCTTTGACAACTTGAATTGGGATTTTATGTTTGCGGTAATGGAAAAAATTAATTTAGGGGAACAATTTATAAAAATGACAAGAGCAATATATATGGACCAGTATGCAAAACTATGCATAAATGCAGATCTTACCAAAGAATTGAAAGTGAGTAAAGGAACAAGGCAAGGATGTCCGTTATCACCATTGTTGTTTATAATGACTCTTGAAATTTTGCTACAACAAATTCAAAAAGACGAAGAAACAGAAGGTTTAAAAATCAGGAGATTCTCTTATAAATATAAAGCTTTTGCAGATGATATAGTGTTTATTCTGGAGAATCCGATTCAAGTGTCACCATTGTTGCTAGCTAAGATAAAAGAGTATGGAGAATTAGCAGGATTATATATAAACAAAGAGAAATCGAAATTCTTATGTAAAAACATGCAACCAAATAAAATAAAAGAACTACAAAAGCTGACGGGTTGTGAAGTCACAACCAAAGTTAAATACCTTGGAATAGAGATAACAATGAAGAACATTGATCTATTCAAAAATAATTATGAAAAACTGTGGTGTAAGATGGACAAAGATTTGATGAAATGGAATAGGCTTAACTTGTCCTTACTGGGCAGGATAGCTGCAATTAAGATGAATATTTTGCCAAGAATAATGTATTTGTTTCAAACCATCCCGATTGTAAAAGATACCAAACAATTTAACAAATGGCAAAGGAAAATTTCTGATTTTATTTGGGCCGGAAAGAAACCAAGGATTAAGATGAAGATCTTAATGGATGCCAAAGAGAGAGGGGGTTTCCAACTTCCTGATTTAAGATTGTATCATGATGCAGTTTGTTTGACATGGATCAAAGATTGGATAATGCTGTTAGACAAAAAACCTTTATGGTTAGAAGCCCATGGAAATAAATTCGGCTGCCACGCGTACATGTATTATGGGAAGAATAAAATGGACGGTTTTTTTCTCTCACCATTATGTTAGAAATACTTTACTAAGTACTTTGACAAAATATAAGAAATACGGTGACGAGAGAAAACCTCTGTGGATAGTGCCAGCAGAAGTAATAAAAATAACAGCTGAAGAAAGAGAAATGTCATATAATCAACTGCTCAAGATTCAAGGAGACAAAATTGAATTAAAATCCTCGGAAGAGCTAAATAATAAGTATGTCTGGTTTCAAATGCAACAAATTAAAAGCTTGATGGAAAATGATATTAAATCGGAGGGAATTAGACGAGAACAAACAGAACTGGAAAGGGTCCTGCTTGGTGATAATGAAAAACTGATATCAAAAGTATATAAGTTATTATTGAAATGGTCTACAGAAGAAGTAGTAAAGTCTCAAATGGTCAAATGGGCAATCAGTGTGAATAGAGAAATACAAATGGATGCATGGGAACACCTTTGGAAGAACTCAATGAAGATATCAACTTGTCAGAGTATAAAAGAGAACTGTTTTAAGATGATGTATAGGTGGTATATGACTCCGAAAAAACTGGCTAGGATGAGCAAGAAAATGTCGGATAGATGTTGGAAATGTAAAAAACATGAAGGTTCTTTCTTCCATATGTGGTGGACTTGTGAAAAAGCGAAAGAATACTGGAAGATGATACAACAAGAAATCTCCCAAATTCTGGGCTATGACTTCAAGAAAACTGCAGAGACGTTTTTGCTTGGATTACAATTAGAAAAATTTCCAAAGGAAGACAGGACTCTAATTTGGTACTTGCTGTCAGCTGCTAGGACATTGTATGCGCAGCTTTGGAAGCAAGATAAAATACCGGAGAAATGGGACTGGTCCATGAAAATTTTATCGTGGTGTGAAAATGGACAAACTAACTGGAACACTAAGAGACTATGATTTAGAGATATTTAAAAGGGAGTGGAGGAAATTTAAAGGATATATGGAGAAAGAGTGGAAAGTAAAAAGACATTGGATAATTTTTTAGTAGTAAGAACATATATATTGAATTTTGAATTTTGATCAGTTAGTAGTACCTTTAGTATTGAATTCGAATTTATAACCTCGGGGAAGTCAACATTTGAGGGAGGGGGGATTGAAATGTCATATGGGCTAATACTGAAATAATTAAGAAATAATTAAGTTTTGTAACCATATGCTATCAATAAATTGTTAAAACACAAAAGAATTTTACAAAAATACTCTCACATCTTGACACCTCTATTAGCTGCAACTTGTAATTTGGTTTTAGAGAAAGGCACAGTCGAAGTACTCCCCCAAAAGGACAGGGATCTGACAAACCCAGCCTCCTATAGGCCTATCTCTTTGCTAAATCAAGACTTTAAAATACTGCTGTTATAGCTTCTAGATTGAAACGTTTTATTCTAGATATATCCATCAAGACCAGACAGGGTTCATACCTAAAAGAGACCTAGCTGACAATATTTATAAATCTGTAGGTATTATTAATCTCTGTAATATTTCCCAGACTAAAGCTTTAATCCTATCCCTTGACATTGAGAAAGGATTCAACAGTGAATGATATAATGCATGAACTACATTCAAATATTTGTCACCGAATCCCATGAGGTTTAGGAGAGATTTTCAATATCTCTCCTAAGCCACATGGGATTAGGTGATAAATATTTGAATGTAGTTCATCCATTATATGATTTGCCCAAAGCCCAAATTAATCAAAATTAAATCAAATTAATGAAATAAAAATTAATGATGTAAAATCTGAAGCTTTCACAATCAGACAATGTTCCCCTCTTGATAGAATCCTAGTTAAAATGATCAGAACAAATACTTAAAAGGTGTAAATACTGAAAATGCAGAATACAAACTTAGTCTGGAGACGATATGGATAACTATATTTCAAATCTGTTATCTTCTTTAGTGGTCCTTGAAAATGAGATTCAGAAATTTGGACAAATTTCAGGCCTAAAAGCAAATTAGCCAAAAAGTGAACTTTTACCTACTAGGTTTTGCTCCAGATGAAAAAAGTTGCATTAATCACAAGTTAATTTTTCCTAGATTGATAAAATAAACTTAATTACATCGGTAATATTTCCTATGATTTTATTTTATTTTAGAGTTCTCCCTATCTTTATCCCTGATAAACTTCTAAATTTTTGGCAATCTTTATTAAATACATTTTTATGGAATGAGTAGAAACTGAGAATTAGTTTTAAAATACTTCATCTTCCCACTTGATGGGGAGGCCTCAATATTCCAGACTTGAAGTGTTATTATGAGGCATTTCATTTAATGTCTTTAACCATGATATTGAATCCTACCTACAGTGTAGACTGAAAAGATATTGAACACTATGTAATGTCAAAGGTACTACATGAAGCAGTCTGGAATAAAAGTACTAATAGGCCTATCTCCATCAAATCAAGTCCATTTTGTATAGTCTACAGTGCCCTCCAGCGACTCTTTAGGTGTGCTGATGGAGGACTGAAATTTCCTTCTCTCTGAAGCCATCAATGAAGTTACCCCCACCTACTTTGCCCCCACTCAAAGTCACCCCCTTGGTATACTATGGAACTCAAGGGGATGAAGCAGGAGCTTAGACGACTAGAGTGAGTTTGGTGGCATATTCACAATGAAGCTACATGAGCATCTTATAGGTGTTTATGAAATCCTATGAGATAGTGGTGAAGACTGCAAAAAGAGACTTTTATTCAGCCTCCTTCACATCCAATAGCTCTTGCCCAGCTCAGTTGTTTAGGGAGATTCAATCCTTAACTTCTCTTACTAGGAGAACACAAAATATTAGTAATTTGGTTATTAACTGTGAAGCGTTTGCAAGCTTTCCTGTGGATGAAGTCATGTTGCTGTGCCATGACTTGCTGGTCAATGTTGATACAGTACATGAACTGTAGAGGCACCTTGGCTGTCTTTGGATTTAGTATTTGACACTTTCAACCGACTCTCGCTGACTGATGTAAATGGAATCCTGGGTTTTGTTAGGCCTAACACATGCCTCCTGGCTCCACGTCCCTCGTGGGTGGTGATAGTCAGTTGTGGGGGGGGGGATACAGAGCCCTTCAGTGGACCTTATCAAACTGTTACTGGATTCAGGGGTCTATCCAGAGAGACTGAAGGAGGCTGAGGTAATACCGCTCTTGTAAAGCCATCCTTTAGATCCTTTCAATTACTGCCCAGTTTTGAATTTGTTATTTCTGGACAAGATACTTGAGAGGCGGTAGCTGAGGAGTTCTGGTGTTTCCTGGATGACACATCAGCACTTCCAACTAGTCCAGAATGCAATGACAAGGGTCCTGACCGGGTCACCATGGACTGCATATATTCAACCTGTGCTGTGCCAGCTGCACTGGCTTCCAATGGAGTACTAGGTCGGTTTCAAGGTTTTGGTAATGACCTTTAAGGACTTGAGTGGTCTGTGACCTGTGTATCTTCGGGACTGCCTCCTCTGGTATGTCCCCCAAAGAGGGGATATACTCTTTGTTCTGCTGGAAATAACCTACTGGTGATTGCTAGTCATAAAGCTGTCCAGCTGTCCTCCATCTGGTAGATCTCTCTGCCAGATAACATCAGTGTCCTGCAAGACCTTATGCAGTTCTGCAGGACATGCAAGGCAGAGATGGTCCACCAGGCTTTTGGTTGAGGACAGCAATGGGTACCATCTTATCTGGCATTCCCTTCCCCCACCCCCACTTTGCTTTCTCCTGCTTGCGGGACAGTAATGCTTACTGTATTCATTCAACACCATCCAGTGCTCTTTCATTTTAACTGATTGTTTTAAATCTGGTTTTATATTGTATTTTTGTTATTATTGTTAGCCGCTCTGAGCCCTGTGAACTCAGGGAAGGGTGATATATAAATTGAAATTATAAATAAAGTTGGGGGGTGGGGGGTGGGCTCCCTCTGGGAATCCTACCCCCCCAGGGAAAGTGCATGCGCAATACATAGCCTCTCCTCTCCCGGTGTAGTGAACGCCGCGTGGTCACTGTCTGGCTATGCCTGGCAGATGGTCACTGCAATGGCCTCTCCTGCATTACTGCATCCGTAGCAACACCTTCTCGCTGGTCCCCCCCGTTTTCACAGAGTTTGCTACGTCATGGTGCGACCGAATTGTCCGGCGGTATAACCGGATGGGCAGGCTGGGCCCACCAACTTCGTCAGCCTAAGAGAAGGAAAACTCTAACATCAAACCCGGGCAGATAGAGCTCGTTAATGTAACACCTACCACCTGGAGGACTCACTGCCGGCGTCCCGGCTTACTGGGCCATGGCAGATGACCCCCAGGTGAAAGGGTGGAGCCAGTACCGCGCACACTGCGCTTCACCTAAAAAATTCCTCTGCGCAGGCCTGAAGGGCATATCCACACACACAACCCACAACGCATCAAGTCCTGCAGCGATAGGCAAGGGGCGAAACGGCAGGTGGAAGGTGCCACTGGAAGCCGCAGTCCCGATCCTGCATGTAGGCGGTTCAGGATATTGGTCGCCTGATGCTAACCCGGAGACGAAAGCATCTTTCGGCAGCACCCTGAACGACCAAGCAGCCTTATCTAGGGACAGCACTGCTTGCTCCACACGGAGAGGGGCCTAGAAAAGGTGGCCTAAACAAAGCTCGTCTCCCCCACCCCAGTTGGCTAGCCGCGGTCAACGGGCATCCTTACTTGCGGTCGAAAAATAACAACAAAGAAAAGGCATGCACCTGCCTCACAAAGTGTGCAAATACTAAAGCTTGCGTGTTGGAACATCAGAACCATGCTTGACACAGTAGGCAGTGGTCGCCCTGAACGACGCTCTGCTCTAGTTGCCCACGAACTTCTCAGGTTGAATATCGACATAGCAGCTCTCAGTGAGGTCCGTTTCCCTGAGGAAGGTAGTCTTCAAGAACACGGTGCTGGCTATACCCTCTACTGGTCGGGTAAGTCAAAGGCTGAGAGCCGCCTTTCTGGCGTTGGCTTCATGGTCAGGAACTCCATTGCCTCCAAACTCGAAAACCTTCCAACAGGTCACTCAGATCGCATCATGTCCATGCGCCTCCCACTTCAAAACAAGCAGCATGCAACACTCTTCAGTGTGTATGCCCCAACCCTTCAAGCAGATCCTGCAGAAAAGAACAAGTTCTATGCTGATCTACGCAACCTCGTACGGAAGACCCCTACAGAGGACAAGGTGATCATCCTTGGCGACTTCAATGCCAGAGTAGGTAAAGACTCGGAAGCCTGGAAAGGAGTACTTGGCAAACACGGCATTGGCAACTGCAATGACAACGGGCGCCTCCTGCTAGAATTCTGCATGGAGCACCAGCTCACCATCACCAACACTATCTTCCAGCAGAAGAACAGTCTGAAGACAACCTGGATGCACCCACGGTCCAAGCATTGGCACCTTATCGACTACATTCTGGTGCGCCAGAGAGACCTTCGAGATGTCTTACACACCCGAGTAATGCCCAGCGCAGAATGTCATACGGATCATCGTCTTGTACGCTGCAATCTCCGTCTTCACTTTAAACCCACACCCAGGAGAGGAGGTATCCCTCGGAGGAAGTTTCAGGTTGGCAGCCTCCAGTCAGCCGAAGTTAAAGCTGCCTTCCAGGCAAAACTCCAGTCAAGAATTGAGGACCTCAGTTGCCCCACAGACCCTTCTCCAGAAGCACTCTGGGAACACCTAAAAACTACCGTCCTGCAGATCTCTGAAGAAGTCCTCGGGTTCTCCACAAGGAAGAACAAGGACTGGTTTGATGAGAACAATCAAGAGATCCAAGAATTACTGGCAAAAAAGAGATCTGCCTACCAAGCACATCTTGCTCAGCCCTCCTGTCCTGGGAAAAAAGCAACCTTTCGCGCTGCATGTAGCAACCTCCAGCGCAAGCTTCGAGACATTCAGAACGAGTGGTGGACCAAGCTTGCAGAGAGAACCCAGCTGTGTGCAGACACTGGTGATTTAAGAGGGTTCTACGAAGCCCTGAAGGCAGTATATGGTCCATCATATCAGGCTCAGAGTCCCTTGCATAGTGCAGACGGCCAAGTGCTCCTCACAGACAAGGCATCCATACTGAACCGGTGGTCGGAGTATTTTCAGGTTCTCTTCAGTGCCAACCGCGTAGTTCAAGATTCAGCAATCCACCTCACCCCACTTCAACCGGTGAAAACAGAGTTGGATGAGATCCCCACCCTAGAAGAGACTGTTAAAGCCATCAAGCAACTGAAAAGTGGCAAGGCAGCAGGAGTTGATGGAATTCCACCAGAGATCTGGAAGCATGGGGGCACAGTACTACATAGCTCACTTCACAAAGTACTTGTCACCTGCTGGGAACAAGGCAAATTACCACAGGACTTTCGCGATGCAATCATCATCACCCTATACAAGAACAAAGGGGAAAAGTCAGACTGCTCCAACTACCGGGGGATAACCCTGCTCTCCATCGCAGGCAAAATCCTTGCCAGAATACTCCTGAACAGACTGGTGCCCACCATTGCAGAAGAACTCCTCCCAGAGAGCCAGTGCGGCTTCAGAGCTAACAGGAGCACCACCGACATGGTATTTGTTCTCAGACAGCTCCAAGAGAAATGCAGGGAACAGAACAAGGGTCTGTATGTGACTTTTGTCGACCTTACCAAAGCTTTCGATACCGTTAGCAGGAAAGGCCTGTGGCAAATCTTGGAACGTTTAGGATGTCCCCCAAGGTTCCTCAGCATGATCATCCAGCTACACGAAGACCAGCGAGGCCAAGTCAGACACTGCAACGACCTCTCGGAGCCCTTCCCAATAGGCACAGGTGTAAAGCAAGGCTGCGTTCTCGCGCCAACTCTCTTTACGATCTTCTTTAGCATGATGCTTCAAAGAGCCGCAGTAGATCTAGATGAGGACGATGGTGTCTACATCCGCTATCACACCGATGGCAGCCTGTTCAACCTGAGGCGACTAAAGGCACACTCCAAGACAATGGAAAAACTCATCCGAGAGCTACTGTTTGCTGATGATGCTGCACTCGTCTCCCACTCGGTATCAGCTCTGCAGCATATGACGTCCTGCTTTGCAGAGGCTGCCAAGCTATTCGGCCTAGAAGTTAGTCTGAAGAAGACAGAAGTTCTCCACCAGCCTGCACCCCAGGAAGATTATCACCCTCCCTGCATCACTGTGGGTGAATCAGTTCTGAAGACAGTCCAGCAGTTCAGCTACCTGGGGTGCATCATCTCCTCAGATGCCAAGATCGACAAGGAGATTGACAACAGGCTGGCAAAGGCAAACCGTGCATTTGGCCGACTGCACAAAAGAGTGTGGAGCAACAAGCATCTGAAAAAAGGCACAAAGATCAATGTTTACAAAGCGGTTGTGATGACAACCCTCATCTATGGCTCCGAATCGTGGGTTTTATACCGTCATCACCTGCGACTCCTTGAGCGCTTTCATCAGCGCTGCCTTCGCACCATCCTCAACATCCACTGGAGTGACTTTGTGACCAACACTGAAGTCCTCAAGTGGGCAGAGGTTACCAGCATCGAGGCACTGCTGTTGAAGACGCAGCTGCGCTGGGCAGGGCATATTTCTAGGATGGAAAACCACCGCCTTCCCAAGATTGCTCTGTATGGCGAACTCTCCACCGGTCATCGAAATAGAGGGGCACCAAAGAAGAGGTACAAGGACTCCTTGAAGAAATCCCTTAGCACCTGTCACATCAACCATCACCAGTGGTCTGACCTAGCCTCAGATCGCAAAGCATGAAGGCACACCATCCACCAGGCTGTCTCTTCCTTTGAGAACACACGCATAGCTGGTCTTGAGGACAAAAGGAGATTGAGGAAGAATCGCACTGCTACAGGACCAACCCTAAATCAGACTTTTCCCTGCAGCCGCTGTGGACGGACCTGCCTGTCCCACATTGGTCTTGTCAGCCACCAGCGAGCCTGCAGCAAACGTGGACTACTGCACCCTTCTTAAATCTTCGTTCGCGAAGCCAAGCCGAGAGAGAGATAAATAAAGTAAATAAAATATATGATTTTTCTATTTGGAGGCAAGCCCAGTTAACCCACTTAATAGATATTTCAAACTATGGCTACATTCTAGCTACATTAGAAAAGCTAAATTAGAAAAAAATGCAGGGGAGAGTATACCCTGATACCAAAATTTGCATGTCAAACATCTTATAGAATCTTCTGTTAGTCAAAAAGCTGTATCAACTCCTCTAATCAATTTCGAACAGCTCTTGAAGGCGAACTCAGAAAATAACAAAAGGTAAATTTCTAAAATCTATAACATTGTGATAATCCCACCAAAGCATAATTTATCTCTACATCAAATTGCACGGCATAAGGACTGCAAATTTAAACCTCTCAAATTCACAGTGGTCTGAGATACGGCAAGCAGAGATTTATTCTATAAGAATAATTAGTGTGTGTCTATTATCATTCAAGTAGTAACCCGTTGGTACATGACACCATTAAAATTATATCATGTGAATCCCAAGATATTTCTGCTTTGTTGGGAGCAATGTTACCAAACTGGTACTTATAGCCACTGCTGGTGGGACTGTAGATTTATATTTTAAAAACTGGCAGGATATCATTCTATGGATCAAGAAGATCACAAATTATGATGTTCCCCTGTGCCCAAAGATGATTCTTCTGAACTACTGGCCAGATCAATCAATTGCTAAAGCCCGTAAAGATTTGATCTCCATTCTGTTATCAGCTGCCAAATTAGTGGTTGTTTAAAAATGAAAGACAAACAACTGCCTATAGTTTCTCACTGGGATATCTTTAACTAGGGGATATCTTTATAATGGAGAAACTAGTAAACGAGATACGACTATCAGATTTTAACTCAAATTTTAATTCAACCTTTGTGGAACAGTGGTTTCTAGTGCTATCCTTTCTAACTAACAATGCCAAAGTAAAGAGAAAATAGCAGTTAACATATTTTATAACATACTAACCTACTTCTGATTTATATTATTACGTATTGCTATTCAGTAATGGTTATAATCTGTTATTCTCATGTTTATATGTTCTTAATGTTGGTTAAACCTGGTTAAACTTGGAGATGGGGAACTGCTCTAATATGCTATATGTTTTTATGTAAGGCCACATTGTTCTGTTTTTGTATTGGTTTATATTGTTCTGTTTTTGTATTGGTTTATATTATATTTTATTTTGTTGTAAACTTTCAAAATTTAATTTTTAAAAAAAGGAAATGCAAGAAAAAAGACCATGGTAGCTGCATGTGCTTTGTGTCCCCACTAGCATTTCTGCTTGTAGAAGATCTTGTGCAATTAATTTCTGGGTGCTATAATATACAGGGAAGAAAGCCTATGTGTTACACAAGATCTCACTCAGGTAGAACTGCTCTAATTTTGTTTACATTTCCAGTTGTGCCTTGCTGGATACAAGCCAGTTTCCCAACTTATAATTATCTATGCAGTAATATTCAGTGAGCAAAATAAGTATTCCATTGCATCCACCACCATTTTCTGGAATTTAGTTCTCCGTCCCTTTTTCTGTGGCTCTCTGGTCAGAATGGGGACTGCTTACATGCCTGCAGGTGGGTGTCATATACACACAGAACCTTCCCCTTTGCTAGGCTGCCTCCCTTTTTGTTCTTGCTTTCAGATTCTGGTAGATACACTGTTCCTGCCCACTGAGAAAGGCAAGGAAGATACAAGTGTGTGTGTACACATACATGCCAGAAACAGCCTTTCTCATCTTCTCAGCCTTTTGAATACCTCAGCCAAGAAGAGAAATTAGATATTTCTTTGGAGCAGTCATCTTAAAAATTGTGTAATTCCCTGTTGCTTTATTGTACAATATCAGTGGTGTACTAGTTATCTCCTTCTTACTAAAGTACACTCAATTTTTATCACAGTGTGCAAATTCTATAGTTTATGCTTGTGTGTGCACATGTGTGACAGCACTCCATTTTTGATATTTTACAGACCTGGGCACTTCATTCCTTGTCACTAGTCATTGATTCTGGTGGCCCTCTGTATCACATGCATGTGGAACCTACCCTCTCTCTTGTTCTCATGTTGTTGTTGACTGTGCCTCCTGCTTATGCTGAAGTCCATCAAAGCCTTGGTCGCTGTTTAAATGCACTTATCACCACATTGGGTCCTGAGTTGCAAGGTATGCAAATGTTTGTGGCATGGTGATGATGACGAAGTCTTGCACTATTAATCATGAAGTTTGGAGTTGTTTGTTTAGTGACATACTGGCACAAGTTTTCATTTAGCAACACTTGTAGGGAACATTGTAAAGAATCACAAAGTTGGCAGAAACCATTATCAAGGACAGAATGAGTAGGCACATTGATGAACACGAGTTATTGAGGAAGACTCAGCATGAGTTCTGTAAGGGAAGATCTTGCCTCACTAACCTGTTGCATTTCTTTGAGGGGGTGAACAAACATGGCGACAAAGGAGACCCAATAGATATTGTTTACCTTGACTTCCAGAAAGCTTTTGATAAAGTTCCTCATCAAAGGCTCCTTAGTAAGCTCGAGAGTCATGGCGTAAAAGGACAGGTCCTCTTGCGGATCAAAAACTGACTAATTAATAGGAAGCAGAGAGTGAGTATAAATGGGCAGTCTTAGCACTGGAGGATGGTAAGCAGTGGAGTGCCGCTGGGCTCCGTACTGGGTCCCATGCTCTTTAACTTGTTCATTAATGATTTGGAGTTGGGAGTAAGCAGTGAAGTGGCTAAGTTTGCAGATGACACTAAATTGTTCAGGGTGGTGAGAACCAGAGAGGATTGTGAGGAACTCCAAAGGGATCTGTTGAGGCTGGATGAGTGGGTGTCAACATGGCAGATGAGGTTCAATGTGGCCAAGTGCAAAGTAATGCACATTGGGGCCAAGAATCCAAGCTACAAATACAAGTTGATGAGGTGCGAACTGGCAGAGACTGACCAAGAGAGAGAGCTTGGGGTCATGGTAGATAGCTCACTGAAAATGTCAAGACAGTGTGCAATTGCAATAAAAAAGGCCAACACCATGCTGGGAATTATTAGGAAGGGAATTGAAAACAAATCAACCAGTATCATAATGCCCCTGTATAAATCGATGGTGCGGTCTCATTTGGAATACTGTGTGCAATTCTGGTCACCGCACCTCAAAAAGGATATTATAGCATTGGAAAAAGTGCAGAAAAGGGCAACTAGAATGATTAAAGGTTTGGAACACTTTCCCTATGAAGAAAAGTTAAAATGCTTGGGGCTCTTTAGCTTGGAGAAATGTTGACTGCGGGGTGACATGATAGAGGTTTACAAGATTATGCAGGGGATGAAGAAAGTAGAGAAAGAAGTACTTTTCTCCCTTTCTCGCAATACAAGAACTCCTGGGCATTTGATGAAATTGCTGAGCAGTCGGGTTAGAACGGATAAAAGGAGGTACTTCTTCTCTCAAAGGGTGATTAACATGTGGAATTCACTGACACAGGAGGTGGTAGCAGCTACAAGCATAGCCAGCTTCAGGAGGGGATTAGATAAAAATATGGAGCAGAGGTCCATCAGTAGCTATTAGCCACAGTGTGTATATGTGTGTGTGTGTGTGTGTGTGTGTGTGTATATATATATTATATCAGTAGCTATTAGCCACAGTGTGTGTGTGTGTGTGTGTGTGTGTATGTATATATATACATACACACACACACACACACACACTGTGGCTAATAGCTACTGATATAATATAAATATAATAGCTACTGATATATATAAAAAATTTTGACCACTGTGTGACACAGAGTGTTGGACTGGATGGGCCATTGGCCTGATCCAACATGGCTTCTCTTATGTTCATCTTTAAAATGTCCAGAGGTACCCAAAACCTATAAGATCATTTTGTACATAGCCTGTCACCAACCAGAATTTATTTATTAGTGAAATGGATGGTGGCCTGTGAGATCCTTTTTTGTGAATATGGCAGATGAATCAAGTGTTCCTTTCATCACTTGCAAGAGAACCTCTTTGTGTCTTAAGCTCTTGGCAAATTTATACCCCTGGTAGCTGAAACCACTTTCTTGCATAGATAAGGGGAATTGTACTGTGAATGCAAGAAGGATTACTTCAGGCAAAGCTAGGCTTTCTTTTTATCCCCAGAATCCACATTGTTCCTTGCGCATGGAAGTACATACATATGCATATTCTAATCAGCAAGGGAAATAACCATAAGCCAATGTAATATTACCAGGCTCTTTACGAAGGGGGTGGTGGGCTGCTGCCTATTGAGCAAGGGAAACCCTTTTGAGATACAGCAATTATCCTATGGATTTCCCATCAGTAGTGCATTACTGAAATAAATTACATTTTTGATAAAAATGGCAATTTTAAAGGTAGTTTCTTAAGCATATTCTTTATTGGATTAATGATGAAGATGACAGAGGTAAGTCTGTTCTGTCCTTGTTTGTCTTATCTGTAGGCAGCAGCACTACAGTATCAGCATTAAGGTCGTCCTGCCTCCTGGGCTGTGCAGTGATGCAAGACAATCCCGATTGTCTTGTGCAAGCTCACGCCATCTCATGCCTACAGCAACTGCATATGTTCGCTCCACGTCATGTAAATTTATCTAGCCTCGTAAAGTGCTTATGCGTAAGTATAATGTTTTAAATGACTTTTTTTTTGGTCTCCTTTGTTTTGTGACTTTGGAGCTGGCAGGATTAAACCGCTGCTATAAGTAGTGGGTCTGCTTTAAGGAAAAAACAGCTGTTCTGCACACAGAGAAAAACGAAGTGGATACTTTAGTTCTCAGTTATAGAAAATGAATTAGTAGTCTTGCAGCACTTTGAAAGATCTGCCACTGTGTAAGCTTTCATGTACTACAGTAGGGTATGGTGCCCACCAGTGTTTCCTTTGGCTCTTGCTGAGCATTTCAAGAAGTGGGTGGGGCCATTGTAAGGCAGGGCTTCTCACTGGTTGCCTTCACTGAAACAAAAGAGGTTTCCACTGGAAGATCAGGACTGGTAAGCACTTGGGCTTTCCTTAGTCAGTGCATGGTTCCATTCCCCCTTCAGAGTTTTCTTCCCAGGAGGTGTGAAGGGTGTGTGTGTGTTTTGTTTGGCTTCACCTACTTCAGTAGTTACTTGGGATTTGGCTCCAGCTCCTGCAAATCCGTTTTTGGAGTGCTGCTTACTGACCCCTCTCAAAATTCCAAATGTGCCTACAGGCTCAAAAAAGTTGGGGATCTTTGTACTATAGTCTATAGTCTACATCACCAGATGTCTGAAACTGGTAGATATTTGCATCCATGCATCTGCGTGTGTGTGTTTATGATTAGAATACACACATACATAGAAGGAACAAAAATTGTAATGAATGGGTACCAGAAGGATGTGACAGGCAAGTTCTGATAGATCTGCAACATTTCTGCTTCTGTGTTCAGATATATTCAAGATAAGGATAGTAACTGTTGTCTTATATGAAGCTGCCTTCTACTGAATCAGACCTTTGGCCCATCAAAGTCAGTATTGTCTACTCAGACTGGCAGTGGCTCTCCAGGGCCTCAAGCTGAGGTTTTTCACGCCTACTTGCCTGGACCCTTTTTAATTGGAGATGCCGGGGATTGAACCTGGGACCTTCTGCTTACCAAGCAGATGCTCTACCACTGAGCCACCATCCCTCCCCAAAGTAATTGGTGATAATGTAATACTTCCAGCTTTATTATACTGATTTCTTACTTGAACATACTCCATAGTCCCATGCTGCTTCCACACAGTGAAGATTCTTGCAGGCCTGTAGCTACAGGAGCCTGTTAGAAACCCCCTTCCCTCTGTAGGGCCCCTCCATTGAAGGGCCTCCAGGATCTGAGGCTATGAGTCTCCTTGGAAAGCCCTTCAGTGGAGGATTTCTCCCAGCTCTGCCCACAGCCCATCAATCACCAGTGCAGTTACACAGTGCCCATCTGCAGCTCTTTGTCCTACCCACGTGTCCCTTGTGAGCCGTGTTCATGCAGGGGTGTGCTCCTCCGCCTGTCTTTCCCAGCATCTTGTGTTCTTGTCAGTTTCCTCCCAGCCAGCCCTCCCCCCTTCGCCGCCCCCATCCAGGGCTGAGAGGCTTTTCTGCCTGACTGTGTTGCCAGCTTCCACTTCCCATCTCAATCTGCTCGGGGGTGATATTTCCCAAATGATTGTAGCAGTCCCCATTTGGGAATGATCAGAGCAAATGGGGGGGAAATGCGGATGGTAGTTGATTAGGAGATGATATCGTGTGATGCTTTAAAAAAAAATTCAGTTTGAATGCCAAAAAGGTGCAAAACTTCTGTGAAGCAGCCCTAATTAAGACAAAACCTAATAGAATTAAATCTATGAATAAATTCTAGTTCAGCAGTTGCACTTTGGGGACGACTTGAAGGTGGTGTTGGCGAAGTGTGGTGGATTTCAGCTTTGTACCAGGCTGTTCAGGAAGACTGAAAGATTCTCTGATTTTAGAGAAATAAATGTCTAAGGCCATCTTATATCAGTTTTGTATCCTTTGAAATACAAATAAGACAACAAGGACGGTTTTATTGGCATATGGTGACGTAGACCCAGGGCTGGCACCACCCAGTAGGCCAGATAGGGGCCAGCTAGAGTGTCACCTGGCCACAAGGGCACGTGGTGGGCTCCCCCTCCCACACACACCACCCTGCTGCCCCCGCTGAGCCCCTCCCCATGCGCCCCACCACCCCTGGTGCCACCCACCTCGCTGCCACCTGTTTCTCTGCTGCCCTCCTCCGCCTCGCTTTCCAGCCTGTTCATGAGTGCTGTGGGCAGGCAGTGGTAGTGGGGAAGGGGCTGAGCAGGGGCAGTGGGGCTCTGGCCTAGCTTTGCCCGTGAGTGGGTGGAAGGTCATAGGTGGCAGGGGCCTCACCTAGGGTGTAAAAAAACCTGGTGTCGACCCTATGTAGAACACATTGCGGGGTGAGCACATGAATGAAACTGTTGTGATATGGTTGATGTTATTAGGCCATGAATAGATATGAAGACAGAATCAGAACTATAAAATTACAGTGAGTGCTTTCTTCATGTCTCCATCAGAATATACTTTGTCAGAATATACTTTGCATATGTGTTCAGTATATGCAGATTGGTCCTATTAATTTTTCTGGAATGATCCTTCTTTGGGGATCTGGCTGCTAGAGCTTTGTAGCTGACTACAGGTTAGTTCTGGCAAGCAACAACTGGGTTGCTGGGGGGAATGTAGCATCCAGTAGTGAATGCTAAGAATTTAGTGTTTGATTTATGGATATGCTCTGATATGATCAGGGTAAGATTTTAGGGCAGAGGTCTATGACCCTGGCCCACAGGCTCAGCCAGGGAGCTCCCAAAAGCTTTGCTTTTGAAGTCCCATCATTTATATGAAAGGTGCATAAGCCAATTAAGTCCAGAGTTTAAAAGTACCAGACTGCATCATTTCAGGCATAGTTTTTAATTGTTCTTAAGAAACATATTCAGGATTGCCCACCCTTAGCTCTTGTACATTGGCCATTAAGGAACTGTATCACCTTGCTATAGAGATTTTGGTCTACTTGATTTCTATAAAAGCAGCACATACTTCGATATAAAATTATAAGTAATTTCTGATTTGGTTTTGTATTACTGGCATAGTTTTGAGTAGACATTACTGTAAGGAATTGGTTTTTAATTTTAAGGACTTAACAGTTTCATTAGGTAATAAAAATGCAATCAATTGTTTGTCTTGTGGTATGCCTGAGATACAACCATAACAGTGAATTTACTTTGTATTGATGGAATCAGGATCACTGTGGCATTAATACCTGAGGTTTGTCATGACTGGATTATCATTTGTTTTTGTGCAGGAGATCTTGTTGGAAAATTCTGTGTTGGTAGGTCTCTGTGCATTGTTAAAACTTCAGCAACTCAGTGCTGTTTTTTTTTTTCTGTATTTAACCATTAATGTCAATAAAACACTTTTAGCATGTTGAGTGACCATTTATTTTAGCCTAACCAATTCTCTCTTTAACATCCTTATAACTGGCATTCATACCTTGTTTTATACTTTATTTTTGCATTAGTTTGATTTTTTGATATTTTCAGTGCCAAACAAGAAAACACTTTCTGGGGTGAATGTGTGTGTTGTTTGTATCGCTTGCATTTTCTATGTCTGTTTTTGCCATTTTCCTTATCCTTTTAAACTATGGGAGAATGAAAGTGATCAGAAATTTGCATTTTGCTTTGTCTTGCAGTTCATTTTGTGTGTTCTGGCTTCTTTATGTAAAAATGGCAAACTTCAATTTTTTATGCATGCCTAAATATCAAGACAATGGGTGTCAGCTTGAGTAAAGTATCCATTTGTGTACTTGAATTTCTCATAGCAAGTATCTTAGAGATAAAATAATGTACTTGAATTTCTTAAAGATTTTCAGGGTATATTTTTGTATGCATTGTGACCTTGGAAATTAGTCTGCATGCAGGACCGTACAAAAATATAGACACAGACTTGATTTGATTAACTGTGATTCCATAGCATTATTCTTTGTGTCCATTTTGTCTCCTTTTCCACTCCTTCATTCTAATGCCTTTTAATTGAGAAATGAGGTGCATGGCCTCTCCCCCCAATGTGGCTATTCTGCTGCAGGCACTCAGCTCTGTCCATTTCTCAGGTTTTAATATTGAACAATTAATGAGTGCAAGACCATAAATGATAAAGAAGAACTTGTTTACTTTCTTAGGGTTGCCAAGTCCAACACAAGAAATATTTGGGGACTTTGGGGGTGGAGCCAGGAGCAAAGGTATGACATGCACAAATGATCTCCAAAGGGAGTTCTGGCCATCACATTTAAAGGGATCATGCTCATTTTAAATACCTTCCCTCCATTTGGAATAATGAAGGATAGGGTCACCTTCTTTGGGGGCTCATAGAATTGAACCCCCAGTCCAATCTTTTTGAAACGTGGGGGATTTTTTGATAAGAGACACTGAATGCTATGCTGAAAATTTGGTGTCTCTACCTCAAAAAACAGCCCTCCCCCCAGAGTCCCAGACACTCATGGATCAATTTTCCATTCTTACTCTATGGGAATTGGTCTCCTTAGGGAATAATGGAGTTCCCAGCAGACATTTCTCTCCACCACCACCCTGGCTTTCTGATGACCCTGAAGCAGGGGGAGGGCCTCCAAACCGGGGGATCCCCTGCCCCCAGCTGGGGATTGGCAACCCCTGTACTTTCTATATACCTAATTCTGTGTTCATTTAATAGTTTCCTATATCATAATTTTTAGAGCTTGGATTTAAGCTTTAGTACTGTCAGTTTTGTGAAATGCTAGCAGTTGTATCTGTGGATTCTGTTGAAACGAATCAAATTTAGAAAAAAAGAATCCATTATATTAATACAGGTTAAATATGCCAGTTTATTTTTGTCATGTGTCCAGTTAAGAAGACAAAATTCTCAGTGTAGTGCTCCCACAGCAATATTTTGCAGACAGTTTGAGAAAATGATAAACTTTCAGTAGTGGACATGTCATATGAACATATGAAGCTGCCTTATACTGAATCAGACCTTTGGTCCATCAAAGTCAGTATTGTCTTCTCAGACTGGCAGCAGCTCTCCAGGGTCTCAAGCTGAGGTTTTTCACACCTATCTGCCTGGACCCTTTTTTGGAGATGCCGGGGACTGAAACTGGGACCGTCTGCTTCCCAAGCAGGTGCTCTGCCACTGAGCCACCGCACCTCCGTCATGTAACTTTTGACAATTTTCTGAGTTCTTATACATAAGCTAGTTATTTTTTACTGCATTGTTTGTTATTTCATGCAAACATTAATCTTCACAATGGTGTCTCTTCCCTTATTGTATTCCTTGAGATAATCTTTTCCTGCCTGTAGCTACATTATAATCTTTTTTAAAGTTTTTACCTAAATTCATATATACTTCTAATATGAACTGAGTTCTCTAGAATTGCAGTTTGATAATACATAATCAGTTGCAACAGAGAAGAGGGCTGAATCCAGTCTTCCCTTGAGAGAGTAAAAAAAAATAGCAAACTCTCTCCGTTTACTAAGTCATACAGTATAATTACACAGTCTTCTTCAATTTCCAAATTGGTTTTAAAGATACAATACAATAATGCAGTTGAAAGATCATCTGGTCCACAAATCATAATAATTCTTTAATAAAGTCCAACGATAAAAGAACTGGTCCAGTTTAATTTCGGATATACTATCCTTCTTCAAGGGACTGTCTTGTCATGTTCATGAGTTCAGTAGACTTGAAGTGCCAAAATCTCCTGGCATTCTGACTTTTTTTGTTTGTTTTTTATGGAATGCCTCTGCCAATTTCTATCCATCAGCATTCAGTCATGTTCCAAAGTCATATACTGTATGACTTTGTAAATGGAGAGAGTTTGCTATTTTTTCAGTTACTGCACCTCTGTGGTCCCGATATTTGCTGATGTTCCCTTGAGAGAGTGGCAAGGGAAACTTCTTGGAACCTGTGAATGACTCCTACAGCTGCAGTCCCTCATATTGTGTCCCACACCTTTTATTTTGCTCATTCCTATCCTGACTTTCCTTCAAGAACTTTAGGACAGTGTATGTGGCTTTCTCTTCTCCATTTTTATCCTTATGATAACCCTATAAGATAGGTCAGACTCAGAGAAAACAACTTGAAAACACCCAGTGAGTTTCATAGTAAGAGAGGATTTGAACATGGTCTTCCCTTTCCTAGTCCAACACCACACCACACTGACAGTCACTCCCTCTAAACACTTATACTTTTCAGGGGCCTGTAGCAGGAAACAGAAAAGATCTACCGATTTCGCACTCAGCTTACCCCGCTGTCATGTTCCTCTTTGCAGCGACCTTCGGATTTCCCACTATCTGCTCCGGAGCTGCAGCAAACATCATGTTTTTGTGTGGCAAACGGAAACTGGCTTTTAGCAGTTTCTGTTTGCCACTCGAAAACCGCAATGTTTGCTGCAGTTCTGGAGCAGATAGTGGGAAATCTGAAGGACGCTGCGCAGAGAAGAGGAACATGACAGCGGGGTAAGCTGAGTGTGAAATCAGTCCTGCTCTTTGTGTTAAACTGCTGTTATCGTTTTTGGATCCACCATCAGTCTTCATTTTGCAAGGGTTAATTTGGCTTTTCTGCATGCTCAATTTAATCTTGGTTTTCTTGGCATTCAATCCACAAGCATTAGAATCTGTCTGGGCATGGCTCTTCTGCACGTCTGCCCTTCCTCTGCATTTTCACACTTGTGGACTCAGTTTATTTTCTTCCATACATGACTTAAATAATGAGGATTTTCAACAGAAGATGCTGTCATCATCAGTGACATCACAGCACCCTCCCTGTTTAAAAAATACAGCACTAATATATTGTCTTATCTCTATAGCACTGTAAGACTAGGCTTAACAGGTTCTCTGAATTCCTAGCTTTCATTTTTTTTTAAAGTAAGTCTTTGACTTTCTTCCCTGGCAGAGATATGCCTTTTTCCTTGTATCTCAGTGAGGGTAGGAACTAGAGACTTACCTTTCTTTTTAAATGAAAGTTGGGAAATTTAGAGAACCTGCTAAGCCTATTGGTACAATGTTCTAGCAATATATCAATATTTTAGTGCCAGTTTTTTTAAAAGGAAAAAGACACAATTTGTCTGCACAGTCCCATCATTGAATAGTAGGTTGGAGGTAGGTGCAAGTGAGTGAGACAAAGAAACATGAGGAAAAAGGTGACTCAGAATCAGCTTCCGAAAAAAGACTGGGGTAAAAGGGGTCTTAAAAGAACCGGGGGTGAAATGGGAAAAACAAAAAACCCTAGGTGAAAACTAAAGGCACAAAAATGCATGTGGAAATCATGGAATAAACCAAGCAGTTTGGGGCTAGTACTGACCAAAATAGCCCATGTGGATAAACCCAGTGTCTTCACAGTTGTTTTTTGAATTGACAGTGGAATTTCAATCAGCAGTTCTGTGTTTTGAAGGGTTTGGGGGAAGGAAGAAATCTTGCACTCACAAATCACTAATTTTGGAATTTTTCTTCTTTTATTTTGGCTTTTTCTTTTCTAACATCTGACTTCCCATTTTGTCTTAAAAACAAAATTGCTCAGAAATCATCTGATTTCTACATTTCAGAAAACATCTACAAAGACTCATGTCTTTTGTCTGTCTGTTTCAGGTAAATCTCTCTAGTTCATACCTGTTGTTGAGGCGAGCAGTCCTAGCTTGTTTGCGGCAGCTTGTACAGAGAGAGGCAGCTGAAGTATCTGAACATGCTGTTTCCCTTGCTAAAGACAATAAAGAAGACTTTAATCCAGGTAAAGCTTACGGAGCTTGACCAATGTGAAAAATCATCTCATTTTCCTTCTCCTTTTATATTACATTTTGTCTGAATGTCTACTTTTTATTGATAAGATAAAAAAGAGAAACAAAAAACCCAGAAAAAACATGCATAAAAAAAAATTATCTACAAGAAATATGTTTGATTACAAAGTTTTACCTTGAAGAATAAAGAACTCTCTACTTTCTTAATGATCAAAACCACAGATCATCAAATCATTATGTTCTATTTCCTGCAAAAAGTCTAATAGGGGTTTCCAGTCCATAATAAATGAATTGTCTTTCCCCTAACCAATGCAGTGAGTTTAGCCATTGCTGTAAGGTCCAACAGCTTCTCCAACCATTCTTTTATTGTAGGTATTGTCAAACACTTCTATTTCTGTTCATATAATTTCCTTGCTGCTGTGATCATATATAAAAATAAAGTTCCATGGCTTCTTTCCAACTGATTGTTCATTAGTCCTAACAAAAAGGTCTCTGGTTTCAATTGTATATTAGTTAAGTCCACCACATATGATAAAATGTCACCTTGTGATGATTACATTCCTAACATAAACTAAAAGTACCTTTATACATTCTAGACAATTCCTCTGGCAACATATACCAATGATACCTCATCTTATAAAAGTTTTCCTTAAGCTTAGAGCTTAAAGTAAATTTCAAACCACATATGTTCCCATTGTTCAAAATATACGTCATGACCAAAGTTTTTAGCCCATTTTACCACACATTCTTTAACTTGTTCTTCTTCTGTTCAAATTTCAATAAAACTTTATACATTCAATTCTAGCAATAAATTGGTTGTCTTTTGTACATAATGCAGTTTCAGATTCAGACTTTGCTCAAACCCATGGCACCTTTTATCAGTTTTAAATCTTTCCTTTTATGTTCTGTACACTTGGTATATTACAATTTGAAAATATGAGCGTTTTCCATGAGTCAGTCGTGTTTCTAAAAACCTCATGTAAAAATGTTTAAGGCCCAGTCTAGGACCAATTCCTTCCCAGCAGTTGCTTCACCCCTGGGCTTCTGTTTTCCCCAGCTCAAGAGATCAGTTCCCCACCAGTTGCTGCACAGGCGCATTTTGGCCTGCAGCTCCCTCCAATTTCCCTTGCAGATTCCTGATCTTTTTTTTCAGAGGTCTGGGCACTGTGAGGGAAATTGGAGGGAGCCGTACAGCAACTGATGGAGAATCAATCGCTTGAGCCCAGGGAAAGCAGAAGCCCGGGGGTGAAACAACTGCTGGTGAGGAATTGGTCCTGGACTGGGCCTTAAACATTCCTGCATGAGGTTTTTAGAAACACAACTGACTAGTGGAAAACTCCCATATTGCTAGTGAGGAATCCCATATCCCAGTGTTTCCCATTTGCAGGGTCATGACCCAGTACCGGGCCACGGAAGCCTCACTACCGGGTCACAAGAAAAGTCAAAGCTAGCCCTGCCCACAGCAAAGCATGACCTCTGCTCTGCTTCCTTCCTTCCCCCATCTCTCTGTTGTGCAGATAAAAGCTGGCCTTGAAGACTGACGCAGGCTGCAAAGCCTGCGCTCCATTTGGCTTCCTTCCTTCCCCTGTCTCTCTGTTGTGCAGATAAAAGCTAGCCTAGAAGACTGACACAGGCTGCAAAACCTGCACTCCATTTGGCTTCCTTCCTTCCCCCGTCTCTTTGTTGTGCAGATAAAAGCTAGCCTTGAAGACTGACACAGGCTACAAAGCCTGTGCTCCATCTGGCTTCCTTCCCCTGTCTCTCTGTTGTGCAGAGAAAAGCTAGCCTTGAAGACTGACGCAGGCTGCAAAGCCTGAGCTCCGTTTGGCTTCCTTCCTTCCCCCATCTCTCTGTTGTGCAGAGAAAAGCTAGCCTTGAAGACTGACACAGGCTGCAAAATCTGAGCTCTGTTTGGCTTCCTTCCTTCCTCCATCTCTGTGTTGTGCAGAGAGGAGCTGGGCTGCCTCTCCTTCCTTCTCCCTGCCCCCCAGTGTTTGAGAGAAAAGCTGGCGTCCACTGGCACTTTAGACCCATGAAGTCTTCTTCAAGGTATGAGCTTTCCTGTGCCTTGTAGTATGTTCTTTTGGGGAGATTTCCCCAGGAGGCCTGAGCGGCAAACAAGGGGGTATGTGTTTTTTTCAGCCGGGAGGGGCTGGGAGTGGGCATTCCAGTAGCTATTTTTTTTTTTTACCAAACAATCCCTGGGCAGAATTGTTGCTGGCTGAGGTCATCTGATGGCTTTTTTTTCTTTGCCTCCCCTTCTTTCTTTCCTTCCCTGCAAGTGATGCTCTGTCTGTATTCTTGGTGCTGGGAGGGGGGGAAGCAACAGTGGGAGGGCTTCTAGTGCCCTGGCCCCACTGGTGGACATTCTGAAAGTGATATCACAGGAAAAGGTGGAGTTTTGGTTCAGCGTGCTGCAGAAGTGACATCACTTGGCCCTTGACACCACAGGAAATGACATAATTTCTGTCTCCCGGCTCCACCCCCAAAATCTCCTGGCTCCACCCCCAAATTTTAGTGGGTCACGAAGGAGAAGTGTAAAAATAACCGGGCCACAGGAAAGAAAAGTTTGGGAAACCCTGCCATATCCCATACTACTAGTGAGGAATCAGTCTAGATAAATATCTCATCATGTAGTAGAACTGTTCCTAGATGGTATGACTTGAGAGTGCAGATGGAAGATTTAATGCTTGAATTCTGAACCACACCAGAAATCCTCTCCCCTTACATATAGAACTATCAAGAAAAAGGTTCTAGCCTGGTCTTCTTCCTCATTTTTATTTATTAATTCATTATTTTGGCTTTTTATTCTACCCTTCCCACAAGTGGGCTCAGGGTGGATCACAACAGGAAACAGAGTCAACGACTCATTGCAATAAATTCCAATTAAGTAAACAGTTGGTATTATAAATATACAATTAATAAACAAAATCATTAAAACAGTAAGACTAGAACAGGTAGCAACAATTGCATAAGGACCTCACAACACTTCATTGTACTTTTGCCTTTTTGTTCATTAGAATTTATCACAAGAATCCTGCTAATCACCAAGTGACTTTCTGTGCCATTGCTAATAAATATGTTGACAAAGAGCAGAGAAAGTAATGCCTTCCAGTTGTTCTGCTGCTGTAATATCCAGTGGGCAAGTAGCATAGAAAAGATTTTCAAGTTTCAGATGGATGTTTATTTGTTTATAAAATTAATTATTCCTCACCTTTCCTCTTGATCCAATTTAAAACCTACAAAATAAAGCCCCAAACAACACATTCCCCCACCCCCGAGATGGCTGTAGCTGCTTATACCCCATTAAAAGTACTGGCAAATAAAATCACTTTGAAAGCCATTTTGGTCAGTATTATCTAATAACAGCAACTCTCCATAGTAGCAGGCAGAAAAAGTTCTTTTCTAAAGCCTGCTACTTGAGATTCTTGAGAACTGGAAATGCTGAGGATTAAATCTGGGGCCTTCTGCATACAGAGTGTGTGCTTTGCCAGCAAGCTGTACCAGTGTATGCTCCTTTTAGGTTAGATTGAGAGAGTGTGACTGCCCCACAGTCAGCTGTATGGCAGAGGAGGGATTCCAACCCAGATCTCCCCAGTTCTAGTTCAGCAGTCTTAGCACAACAACATGCTTAGGTTTTCATGGAAAGCAATACCACTGAAGTGTCTTTCTCTTTTTTTGACAGACACTAACGTCAGAGAAGTAGGACTTGAAGGAGCATTGCTGATTTTACTGGACAAAGAACTGGATCCCAAACTATGCCAAGATATCAGAGAAACTTTGATCCATATGCTCACAGCCATGGCTGTTGAAAAACTCTCTTTCTGGTTGAAGCTATGCAAAGATGTTCTAGCTGCCTCTACTGGTAAGAGCTATATCTTTTTCCTGGAAATAAGCACAGTAATATATATATTTAAATATATCTTTCGAACACTCTGTGTTTCCACAGTTCCCTTGCTCCTAGTCCTGCTTTTCTCCTCTGTCATAACAGAACTTCACTGAGCACTTTCATGTTTGATCAAGCTCTAGTTTGCAGTGATATCTGAATGTGCAGGTGCCTTAGAAAACTGAAATTTGAGGTCCTAAGGGTATGGGGAGGAGGCAGAGGGAGGAAAGGGGACACAAATGCACACAGAGACTGAGGTGGAGTAAAAACAGGTCACAGCTTTATTAATTACAGCTGATAGAGCATTGGTACCAGATGCGGCACAGGTCCAGGCATTGGACAACCTCCTGGTTGACCAGTGGAACCCATCCCCAAACACGTGCTGGGGGGTAAACCTGAAATGGCAAGTAAGTGTACTCACATGAGTGCAAGCCTCTATATGGTTCCCTTACCACCTGGGAATAGAGTTAGGCAACAGCCCCCAAGCTGGGTATGCCAATGCAGGGCTTGACTCCCATTGACACTTAAGAGGGTTTCCAGATGGGGCAGGTAGGCATGCAGGTGCAGCGTACCTCCAAATGGATCCTGCCCCATTCCTAAAATCACCCTAAAACTGTGACAAGAAATAACGCAACAAGGTAACCAGTGTGCAAAACAACATGCAACCAAGGGAGAGAGGGATGGCTGGAGCTGACTGAGTGGTGGACCAGGACAGCATGGCCTGATAATCAGGAGGGGAGAATCAGAAAGAAGATTCCATACTTCAGATCCAGTCCGGTCCCACCCTGGCTATCTCAGGCTGTCAGCAGTTAGCTAGCTAGCCAGGAATACTGCCAGGCCTCTTCATGGAAGGTTCTTTGCCACTGTGATGAGGCCCCCAGCCACTGACACAGCTGGAGGGTGAAGCAGCCACTTTCCAGGCCCAGCTTAGCAGCCTCGATGCATACATGATCATCATTTGTTCCCTTCTTCCAAACTAGGATACTAAACTGGGTTTTAATCACCTTTTAGAACACAAGCTCCCAGGGGTAAATGAATTCCAGTTTGCCATTCACATCTCATGACTCCTCTTTTTCTCAGGAACAGGATTTCAGGAAGCATTTGGGGGTTTTGCAGGAGGGGGGGAAAGTGTGAAATTATGTTATGTGAGTAGAAGCCCTTTTGTCTGCAGAAATGTTAGGATGCAGCCCTGTGTTAGTACGATTCACAGACAAACTTTGTTCAGTTATGAGTTTATGATGATGTCTGCACCAAAAGCTTTTACCACTACTGTGAACAGTAGCTTGGGCTTCAAAAATAACAATGTACCAGCCATTGCAGCCATTATCTCCCTGTCTACCCTACATGTGCTGATTGCTTGTAGAGGAGACTAATGTTTCGCAGTGATTCTACTATAAATTAACTGTTGCCTCCTTCAATCATGTTATTTTAACTTTTTGCTGAAACAATAAGAAGCCTTGGTAGAACATCACAGGTATTATAACCTGTTTGTCCATTATCATATAGTTTTGACCAGGGTCTACGGATGTGTACAGAAGCATTTAAACAGAAATGCACACAGGTATATTATGTACACCTGACATGTTAGCTCTGGAGAAACAACCATGTATCATGAAATATGTTTGCCATATAAAATGTGGCTTTGTCCTTATTTTGTGCATCTGCATCCCACAGGCCATCTGGAAAGCTGCTTTTGCAAGGGACAGGAGATGTGGGGGGAAGTATGTGTTATGGCAAGAAGGAAGAGTTATATTTTATAAAACCAAAATTAGTTTTCTGCATCCAACTCAAAGATGTGACTTTGCTTCCAGGCATCTAACTCCTTCTCTTCCTAGTTCTCTTTCTGCCTGCCATGAGGGCAAGATGTGCTATCGCCGTCATTACCTGGATAGATAGACAGACAGACAGAATCCTTCTTCTACCTTTACTATCCAAATGTGGAGTTCCTTCACAATTCAAGACTTCTACTTCTTTCCTAAAGTAATAAGCCCTGTGTATGGACTTCCTTCCTAAGTCAGCATCCCCCTTCTGCTGCGCTAACCAACCTCTAAGCAAACACTTTTCCTGGACAGTTGAGAAGCAAGTAGAAAGTTCACTGGAGAAACATCCGAATTCAGCTCCGGAGGAACTGGGTAGGGCATTGCAAGCTGTGGCTGGTTGGTTGCAGCAAAGCCGGCTGAAATTGAATCCATCAAAGATGGAGGTACTGTGTCTAGGTTACAGGGTCTGGGATCAGAGATCAGGCTCCCATCCTTTGATGGGGCTCCACTGATGCCCACGTCAAGGGTGAAGAGCTTTGGGGTATTCCTGGATGCCTCTCTAACTATGGAGGCCCAGGTTACCACCACTGCCAGATCAGCCTTTTTCCATCTGAGGCAGGTCAGACAGTTGGTCCCGTATCTCGCCCCCCCATGATCTAGCCTCAGTGACCCATGCGATGGGCACTTCCAGGCTAGATTATTGTAACTCTCTCTACATGGGGTGCCCTTGACCCTCCTCCAGAAACTCCAGCTGGTGCAGAACACTGCTGCACAGATGTTGACTTGGTCGCCTGTACAGGCACGGATCCATCCTGTGCTGCATGAACTGCACTGGCTACTCATTGAGTACCAGATCCGGTTCAAGGTGTTGGTACTTACCTTTAAAGCCCTATACGGCCAGGGGCCGGCATACCTTCAGGACCACCTCTCCCTGTATGAGCCCTGTAGGTCATTACGATCAGCGACCCAACAACTTTTGGTAATACCCGGCCCCAGAGATGTCCATCTGGCCTCTGCCTGGTGGAATGAGCTGCCCCTGGAGATCCAAGCCCTACAAGATCTGCTTCGATTCCACAGGGCCTGTAAAACAGCTCTTTTGCCAGGCTTTCAACTGAGGCAATGACGTGACTTATTACCGGCCTGCCCCCCCCTCATTCCGTCCCAGTGCTACAAGACCTGCTGGACCTGGACAATAGGCCATGTCTGTGAGGCAGAATCTGCTATCTTAGTCTTTGTAATTTTAGATTTTATATGTTTTAAATAGGCCTTTTACTGTTTTTGCCATTGACTGTTTTTATGATGTAACCAACTCTGAACCTGTTCTACAGGAAGGGTGGGCTAAAAATAGAACTAAATAAATAAATAAAATAAGAGAAGGAGAGTGAGAACTGCACTTTAGAATTATCCATGACCAGCTCTGTTGAGGTAAAACTAAATTGACTGAGAATAGTCTCTAGCTTTGATGGAGCAGACACTTAGAATCAGTTTCCTGAGAACTGAACCATGACTGCTGAGGCAGTGTCTTCTCTCAGCTACGCTGTTTGGATGGTAAAGCTTTATTATATAGATTTTTTCCCTGTAACTTCATCAACCAACTGTAAAACTTTAATTTTCTTCTCTCCGTTTCATGTATAGGGCTTGCCTGCGAAAACATACGTTTTTGTTCATGTCTAACATCTAGGTTTTACCAAGTTTGAGTCCCGTGTCACCTTTTAAGACAAGCAAAGTTTTATTCAAGATTTAAGCTTTCGTGTACATGCACACTTCTTCAAATACTGTGAAACAAGATGCCCTCATCATTACATAGGGGTGGGGTTAGTTTCTAGGAAGGGCTAGTTAGAGTCAACGAGTGTAAGAGGGTGATGATAGCTTAGATTGGAGTAAAGTGGTTGCAATAAAAAAAGGCCAGTGCCATGCTGGGAATTATTAGGAAAGGAACTGAAAACAAATCAGCCAATATCATAATGCCCCTGTATAAATCGATGGTGCGGTCTCATTTGGAATACTGTGTACAATTCTGGTCACCGCACCTCAAAAAGGATATTATAGCATTGGAAAAAGTCCAGAAAAGGGCAAGTAGAATGATTAAAGATTTGGAACACTTTTCCTATGAAGAAAGGTTAAAACGCCTGGGGCTCTTTAGCTTGGGGAAACGTCGACTGCGGGGTGACATGATAGAGGTTTACAAGATTGTGCATGGGATGGCGTAAGTAGAGAAAGAAGTACTTTTCTCCCTTTCTCACAATACAAGAACTCGTGGGCATTCAATGAAATTGCTAAACAGTCAGGTTAAAACGGATAAAAGGGAGTACTTCTTCACTCAAAGGGTGATTAACATGTGGAATTCACTGCCACAGGAGGTGGCAGTGTGTGTGTGTATATATATATATATTTTGGCCACTGTGTGACACAGAGTGTTGGACTGGATGGGCCATTGGCCTGATCCAACATGGCTTTTCTTATATTCTTAAGTGTGTAAATAGCAATGAATTAACATACAGATACAGGAGTTAACAAACAGATGTGAGAACTGAGTTTGAGTCTGGTGGCACCAAGACCAACAAAGTTCAATTCTGGGTATAAACAAGAACTGAGAAACTTGGCATATATAGATGTGCAGTTCTTAGATACATTGAAACAGATTTCCTCAGATGTTACATATAGGTGTGTAATAATGCATTTGGTAACATGTGTGCATAGCAGCAAGTTGGCATACAGATAATAAAAAACCGCAGATGTGAGACATAAGTTGGAGTCCAGTGGCTATAAGCAAGAGCACAGTGAATCAGCAAATGTAGTGAGATAAGAAGGCACTATCTCTGTTATGCCCTGAGGGTTCCATTGTCCTGAGTATTATAATAACTTGTAGTTCAACAGTCTCCCATTCCAGTTTGTTGCTGAGATTCCTTTGCAATAAAATAGCTACTTTGATGCCACCCATGGAGTGCCCTGGGAGGTTGAAATGTTCTCCTACAGGTTTCTCAGTTTTGTGATTCTTGATGCCAGATTTGTGTCCATTTATTCCTTGGCATAGGATTTGACTTGGTTGCCCTATATAGAGAACTGAAAGGCATTGTTGGCATTTAATGGCATATACAATGTTAGAAGATGAGCAAGTGAATAAGCCTGAGATGGTGTATTTGATGTTGTTAGGTCCAGTGATTGTGATTGCATTTTCTGGGTATATGTGTCAGCAAAGTAGGCATCTGGGTTTATTACAAGTTGTGGTATCAGTGTCCTTGTTCAGATTAGATGTTGTATTATTGTGGGTGAGGAGTTGTTTGAGATTGGGAGGGCTATCTGTGCACAAAAAAGGTTTGCCCCTCCAGTTGTGAAAGAGAACTATCAGTATCCAATAGAAGTTGTAAGTTGCTGCTTTGAGTTGAGAAAGAGAGTTGAGTTGACCACTAGTAGCAGCTGTAGTGTAGAGCCTGGCTGTATACAATAGATTGTTTGGGATGTTTAGAATGGTAGCTGGAGGCATGTAGGTATGTTTGTCAGTAAATAGTTTTCTGGTATAAGGTGGTGTCTATACATCCGTCGTGTATTTTATATTTTATAAAATGTATTTCTTGCAGATATTGGTTCATTGTCAGGTTGATGATGAGGTGAAAGTTGTTGAACACCTGGTAGAATATGTCCAGGGCTTCTTTAACATGCGTCAGTGTATCACAGGTATAAGAGATGTGCAGAATTGAGGAAGGGTGGAAGTTGAAGAAGGGTTGCTCCAAGTTGGCCATAAAGATTTTAGCATGTTGTGGGGTCATACACAACATGCTAAAATGTTGTGCCCATGGCTGTACCATTGATTTGAAAGAACAAATTGTCACCAAATTTGAAGTGGTTATGGGTGAGAACAGAATGGTACCGTTTGGTGCCATAGTTAGCTGTGGCATTGTCAGAAATCATGTTCCTTATGGCAGGCTTTCACCCTGCCCCTCTGTCTCTCTCTGTGTTGCTGCTTCTCTCTGATTTTAGTTATTCACCCTGAGCGTTTGGTAGACAGAAATAAAATTAAGGTATGCTAACCTTTGAAACCACCCTGATCAGAAATGCAAGTTACACTGCTTAGTAAGCTGTTGGTCTCCCTTTTGTGTCTTAATGTAGATTTCACAACTGTGGCTTCAGTGGATGCCACCCAAGAAGAAGCAGCAGCTCAAGGAGATGATGAATTGGTATTCACCTTGGAAAATTATGAAAAGTCACACCCATTCCCCCATCCACGATGGTCTACTAGAGTTTTTGCTGCAGAATGTGTTTGTAAAATAATCAGCCAGTGTGAGAATGCAGGCGACGTTCACTTTGACATAGCTTTGGCACAAGAAATGAAGCAAAGGGATTCAAGAGGTATGTGCTAACAACTTGAAAATCATGGGGTTCAAAGTGCAACTAAAATTCATTCTAATAAATGCTGTTAATTAAATACATGGTAAGGATTTTCAGTATTAACACAGCAGCTTTTGCACATGCATGCCAGCTGAAAGGAACTTGACTACGAGGACAACTTGTGCTTGTAGCTGGTGATTTCTGTAGCAACAGTTTATAATCTAATGTGGCTCTCTTGTATGTATGGGTGCATGCTTCTGAGTAAGGTAAAGAGGGGAGAAATGGGCTTGAAGCTTTCAGTTACCCATACTACAAAATATATAACAATATGTTACTTATATGAAGAAATATTTTCTTATGTATTTCCTTTTGGTTTCATCCTCAGATGATTTTCTAGTATTGCATTTAGCAGACTTGATCCGCATGGCTTTTATGGCTGCCACTGATCACAGTGACCGGCTTCGTCTTTCTGGCCTTCAGATGCTGCTCATTCTTGTTCAAAAGTTTGCTGGTGTACCAGAGCCAGAGTTTCCTGGCCATGTCATTTTGGAGCAATATCAAGCAAATGTAAGTGGCTTTTTCATTTTCAAGGCTTCTCAAGGCGGGGGGGGGGGGACCTTTTTATCAATTGTTATCCTTCTGCCACCTTAAATTTAAGTATTATTATAAAATAAAGTGTGATTAGTGTTATATTCTACACAGACTGAACAGACACTAAACAGGGCTTACAGAAATGGTGTTATTAACAAATAAAGAAATCTGTATGGATTTGTGTAAAAGTGGAGGTTGACTGTGCAATTCCCTGCTAATGTTGTGGGGGGGGGGCGTATCCCATCCCCTAGAAGCAGCATTTCAGGGGTTATTTTGGGCTTCAGCAGGAGGGGCTATGGCAAGAAAATGTGCTCTATGGATAGAAATCTACCAGCCCTGAGAAGATGCAAGCCCATATAATGGAATAATAAGATTTCACATAATTTTAGAAATAATTTATTTATTTTCATTTATAGTCCTCCTTCCTCATTGAGACCTTAATGCAGATTTATAAGTATACTAAAAAAATTTCAATCCATCAGTAAAGCAGATTGCTGTTATATTCAAATATTACTGTATCTTATTACTGTAATAAAACAGAGAATGCATTTGGGCTGGGATTGTAGAACAGGTAAAAACCCAAATAATGCTTGCAAATGTATCTGTTTAAGGCGATAAGACAAGTGTAGGAAAGACTTTAGCCCTAATAAGTCATTTTCTGAACCAAACCATTACACTTCAGCTTTTCTCCTACAGGAAAGCTCTCTTGAACAATTATATCTGCATGTTTTGTGAAATAATAGAAGTGTGAGGGCTTCCTGATAATTTCAGGCAGATCATTCCATACTGTAGGACTCACCGTAGAGAATGCACATGAAGAGACAGTTGCCAATTTAATGTGTAGGAGCCACTGCACAGAATGCATGTGAACAGGCAATTGCCGATTTTATGTGTTCATGGGGTGCCATTTAAGGATGTGTTACCAGAAAAGGGTATGTTTTAGATCTGGATTTCAGGGAGGGCATAATTATTGGTATTCCAGATTACTTGGGTCTCCAATACCAGTTCACTATTCAGATTCCAAAATGATTTGGGTCCATTATTCCCTATGGCGAATCTTTCAGGGGAGGGGGCTGGAGTAGTTGTTTTGCAAGAAAATGATGCCAGAATTGCAACAGAGATGCTGCTGCCTATCCACTGAAGAACCCCCTAGTTTCCAGTGAATTGGACAAAGGGGTTCAATTCTATTAGTGCCTGAACTGCCCTCCAGCAGTCCTTTATTGTTTTATGTGGGGAAAATAATTCCATGCTCTCTCTGAGGCAAAGAATAGCCAATCAAGAGCAAGCACTCACTAGCCAAAAGCCTCTCAGTGGAAACAGAACCAACAAGCCCAACAAAACCAATGTCAAACCAGAGAACCCCAGCAGAACTGCAGACCAAGCTCAACCAGAGAATTGAAACCAAAGCAACTGAAAAAGGGGAATGGAGTCCAGCTGGAGAGAATCAGTTGCAAATCACAGAAACCAGGGCCAGTGGGGGCAGCACAAGGCCAATATAACAAATGCAAACCAGCGAATCCCAGCAGAACTGACCTGGCAAGCACCTCTAATGTGTAATCCTGTTTGTCTGTGAGAGCTTCCTCTTTCTCTCTTGTTGCTTCAAGACTTGACAGAAGTACCTGCCCCCAAATTTGGAGTTTTAAGATGCCAGCTTCAGTTATTTCTGAATATTTCTAGAAATATTCAGGATTGTGATACTGATATTGTAGTGAATACCAATCCAGATCCCAAATATGTCCAAAAACTATGTATGTATTTTTTGGGTATATATTCAGACTGGATATGTCTGAATGCACATTCCTAGTGGCACCTTCAGAAGACTTTGCCCAAATGGGCAAAGCTTTCACAGCATAACATAATATGAGATGTAGTTATGTGAGCATGTGGGTCCAGTGCTTTTGAAGGCTTTGTAGATGATCCATTTGGTATTTGTTGTAGCCAGGGTGTGCCATTCTGTATTGACTGTTGTTTCAGAGATTTCTTTAGGGGCAGGCCCATGTACAGTGAAAGTAGTCTAGCCTCAGAAATCACAGCATGGGTCCATGTGGCCAGGTCAGCAGAAAAGGTAGGGGCCATCTTCTGGACTAAGTGAAATTGGTAGAATAGGTCTTTGTTTTGTTTTTTTGCAGCTGCATCAGTTAGCTTCTTCAACACTAAAACTGAATCAAATATCACCCCTAGGTTTTTAACCAAGTCAACTGGACCCCATCAAAAGTAGGGAACATCATGTCCTTTATGATCTCAGCCTTCTCAATTGACATTATTTCCATCTTGTCAGGATTCCATTTCACCTTGTTTACCTGTAGCCATTTAACTGTAACTGTCAGACGTTGGTTCAGAGTCTCCACCGCATCACTAGGCAATTCAGATATTGAAATATATAGCTGGATATTGTCAGCTTATTGATGATACCCTGTTCCAAAACCACTAACTGTTTTTCCTAAAGGCTTTACATGCAGATTAAATAGCATGGGGGCAAGACTGAGCCTTGTGGAATGGTGCAAGAGAGGTCCTACACCAGGTGTGGCCAAACTGTGGCTTGGGAACCACATGTGGCTCTTTCACACATATGGTGTGGCTCTCAAACCCCGTCTGCCCCATTGGCCAGCTTGGAGAACATAAGAACATAAGAGAAGCCATGTTGGATCAGGCCAATGGCCCGTCCAGTCCAACACTCTGTGTCACACAGTGGCCAAAAAAATTATATATAACTACACACACATATATATACACACTGTGGCTAATAGCCACTGATGGACTGATATTTTTATCTAACCCCCTCTTGAAGCTGGCTATGCTTGTAGCTGCCACCACCTCCTGTGGCAGTGAATTCCACATGTTAATCACCCTTTGGGTGAAGAAGTACTTCCTTTTATTGGTTTTAACCCGACTGCTCAGCAATTTCATCGCATGCCCACAAGTTCTTGTATTGTGAGAAAGGGAGAAAAGTACTTCTTTCTCTACTTTCTTCATCCCATGCATAATCTTGTAAACCTCTATCATGTCACCCCACAGTCGACGTTTCTCCAAGCTAAAGAGCCCCAAGCGTTTTAACCTTTCTTCATAGGGAAAGTGTTCCAAACCTTTAATCATTCTAGTTGCCCTTTTCTGCACTTTTTCCAATGCTATAATATCCTTTTTCAGGTGCGGTGACCAGAATTGTACACAGTATTCCAAATGAGACCGCACCATCGATTTATACAGGGGCATTATGATACTGGCTGATTTGTTTTCAATTCCCTTCCTAATAATTCCCAGCATGGCCTTGGCCTTTTTTATTGCAATCGCACACTGTCTTGACATTTTCAGTGAGTTATATACCATGACCCCAAGATCTCTTTCTTGGTCAGCCTCTGCCAGTTCACACCCCATCAACTTGTATTTGTAGCTGGGATTTTTGGCCCCAATGTGCATTACTTTGCACTTGGCCACACTGAACCTCATCTGCCACGTTGACGCTCACTCACCCAGCCTCAACAGATCCCTTTGGAGTGCCCCACAATCCTCTCTGGTTCTTACCACCCTGAACAATTTAGTGTCATCTGCAAACTTGGCCACTTCACTGCTTACTCCCAACTCTAAATCATTTATGATCAAGTTAAAGAGCAAGGGACCCAGTACCGAGCTCTGCGGTATCCCATTGCTTACCGTCCTCCAGTGCGAAGACTGCCCATTTATACTCGCTCTCTGCTTCCTATTAATTAGCCAGTTTTTGATCCACAAGAGGACCTGTCCTTTTACGCCAGGGGTCCTCAAACTACGGCCCGCGGGCCAGATGCGGCCCGCTGAGGACGTTTATGCGGCCCGCCGGGTTATGGCAAAATCAGACTAGAAGTGACGTTCGACCTAAACTCGTGTTAGCAACGCACACTTCCAGCACTGGGCTGAGGCGGCGGAGATAGAGTGTGAGGTGATACCGAGGTGAGGTGAGTTCCCAGGCCGGGGTGTGTGGTGTGGGGAAGGGAGAGAGATGCAGAAGACGGAGAACTGACGGCCCGCAGCCTTGTACAGTAACAACAGTCCGGCCCTCCAACAGTCTGAGGGACAGTGAACTGGCCCCCTATTTAAAAAGTTTGAGGACCCCTGTTTTACGCCATGACTCTCAAGCTTACTAAGGAGCCTTTGATGAGGAACTTTATCAAAAGCTTTCTGGAAGTCAAGATAAACAACATCTATTGGGTCTCCTTTGTCCACATGTTTGTTCACCCCCTCAAAGAAATGTAACAGGTTAGTGAGGCAAGATCTTCCCTTACAGAACCCATACTGAGTCTTCCTCAATAACTCATGTTCATCAATGTGCCTCCTCATTCTGTCCTTGATAGTGGTTTCTACTAACTTTCCCGGTATTGATGTCAGACTGACTGGCCTGTAATTTCCCGGATCTCCTCTGGAACCCTTTTTAAAGATGGGGGCATCTGTCTCTTTAAATCCTTTTTCCAAGACAAGCCAGCCAGTGGCTTTGAGAATGCATTTAAAGTTAAAGTTGCTTTCTTTCCACCTCTCTCTCCTCATCTATCTCCCTCCCTCCCTCCCTCCCTCCCTCCCTCCCTTCCTTCCTTCCTTCCTTCCTTCCTTCCTTCCTTCCTTCCTTCCTTCCTTCCTTCCTTCCTTCCTTCCTTCCTTCCTTCCTTCCTTCCTTCCTTCCTTCCTTCCTTCCTTCCTTCCTTCCTTCCTTCCGTCTTGTGGCTCTCAAACATCTGATGTTTATTCTATGTGGCTCTTATGTTAAGCAAGTTTGTCCACACCTGCCCTAGAACCTTCAAGCTTCTTTTATCCCAGATCTTGTGCCTTAGTGAAACTTAAATTGCCAACTTCAGGGGGTCATCATTTAAATTCCTGGCCAGGATTCAGCCAGCTGCGGGCACAAAGGGGGAGCGTTTTCTCCAGCTCTCCCTTTTCACAAACACCATTTCCCCCCAGAACATGTGGAGCAGGCATGGCCAAACTGTGGCTTAGGAGCCACATGTGGCCCTTTCACACATGTTGTGTGACTTTCGAAGCCCCCCACCCCACCCCAATGGCCAGCTTGGAGAAGGTAATAGTTTTGTTAAATCACTTCTCCAACCCAAACCAACCAGTGGCTTGGAGAAGGCATTTAAAATTAAAGTTGGTTTCTTTCCACCCTTCTCTCCCTCCCTGTCTGTCTGTCTATCTATCATCTATCCATCCCCCTCCCTCCCTCGAAAATCTGACTTTCATGTCTTGGGGCTCTCAGTCATCTTACGCTTATTCTGTGTGGCTCTAATGTTAAGAAAGTTTGGCCAACCCTGTCCTACACCATACTACTACCCACCTTCTGACTCTTACCATATAAGGATAATTTGAACCAATCCAAAACAAATTTCTTAATTCTGGCTTCTACTGATTAGTCTAGTAAGAGCAGCGGAGAGGCATCACCTTTGTCTACATTTAGATGGGGGTTGTTCATTAGGGTTACAGCACCATCTCTGTGAAAGGGGTCTAGAGAAGATGATTTATCAAGGAACGTGTTATGTCTTGCATTTAAGTCTTGGTGTACAACACAGCGAATGCTACAGAGGCGACCAGTGGAAACCCACTGGTCCCCGGATGTAACTCTCTAATACGCTCTGCCAATCAAGATCTGTGGCCAGGATTGGACCTGGCCAGACGGAGGGTTGTTCCGGGAGATGTATATAATTGGGACCCGGCCCGCGTTTCTCCCTCTTGTGATGTACTCGCCAATAAGGTATGTTGCCTTCAACATGTCTCATCACTCAGTACATTATAGTGGCAATGAGGATGGGATCCTAGCCAGGTAAATCCCTAAGCGGGACTTTGCTGACCTGGCCGGAGACAAGGAAGGCACGCAGTCTAGGGAGACTGAAGCACCCGCTGCCGCCACCGCCGCCATGGCGAACCTGAGCATGGCGACGGGCCACCTTGCAGAGTTCGACCCCGCCAACCCCGATAGGTGGAAAACCTACACGGAGCGGGTTGACTGCTACCTACGAGCGAACATGATCACAGACAACAGTCGTAAGAGAGACGTGCTCCTGAGCATCTGCAGGGAGGCCACATTCAAGATCGCAAAGGGTCTCTCAGCCCCCGCGAAGATCACGGAGAAAACGTACGAGGAGATAGTCAGACTTCTGACCAGGCACTTCTTGCCCCAGCCATCCCTCATCGCCCGCTGATTTCTCTTCCACAAGAGGGATCAAGGGACGGGAGAGACGGCCGCAGTCTACATGGCCGCCCTCCGCCAACTTGCGGGGAACTGCAGCTTTGACAAGCTGGACGAAGCCCTGAGGTATCGATTCGTCTGGGGCCTCCGAGATGAAAGACTGCAGCAAAAGCTCTTCGCAAAGGAGGAGCTCACCCTCTAACTTGCCTTCAATGAAGCCACCGCGTTCGAGAGAGCCACCAAAGCTTTCCATAACCCGAGAGCAGAAGCCGTCCACCAAGAGGAGATGGCGCCGAGCAACCCAGAGGAGGAGGAGACACACCAGCTCCGTCGCCAACCAGGAATGGGGCCGAGAGCAACCCATCGGCCACGAGTGACCAAGGGACCAGCAAACACCAAGTGCGCCAGCTGTGGGGATCCACACGAGCGATGGGACTGCCCCTATTGCAACGTTGACTGCAGGAACTGTGGAAGAGTGGGCCACATAGCGCGGGCTTGCTGGGCCAAGGCCACCCGCAGACTCCAGTCCACCAACCACGACTCGACTGAGGACTACTCGACCGCATCGACTAGCCTGCAGGTAATGAACTTGCCCATCAACACCCCAGATAAGGTCAGGGTGTTGGTCCGAATCGAGGGCACTCCATGCCCAATGGAGCTGGACTCGGGCTCCTCCATCTCCATAATTTCGGAGGAGTCGCTAAGAAAACTTTGCCCCCATGGCTGGCCCAGGCTGCGACCGGCTGACTTCATACTGCGGGACTTCAAAAAAAAACCCATAAAGATTTTGGGTTGGGCCACGGTTAGGGTAGAGTTTAAGAGTTTTAGGGGCAAACTAGACATACTCGTGGTCAAACGCCAGCTCACCACATTACTGGGGCTGGCCTGGTTTCGACCGCTTGGTATTCAGATAGTGGGGGTGCAGCAGCTGCGAATGCAAAATTTCGAGCGCATGTGCCGGGAATTTCCGGAAATGTTTGATGGGTCCCTGGGGTGCTACAAAGGGGCTCCCATCACCTTACCCCTCAATCCCCATGTGAGACCAATAAGGCTGAAGGCCAGGCGAGTTCCGTTCGCTCTTAAGCCAAAAACTGAAGCAGAGCTAGACCACCTCACGGCCCAGGGAGTGCTAGAACCGGTTTCCTATGCTGCATGGGAAACACCCATAGTCACTCCTGTGAAGCCTAATGGAGATGTGCACATCTGCGCAGACTATAAGTGCACAATTAATAAGGCACTTCAGGACAATCCATACCTCGTTCCAGTGGTCAGCCACATACTGTCAGCACTAGCAGGCTCTAAGGTTTTTGGGAAACTGGACATGGCCCAGGCGTACCAGCAACTCCCGGTGGATGCCGAGACAGCAGAAGCCCAGATCATTGTGACCCACAGGGGAGCTTTTTGGGTGCGGCGGTTGCAATTCGGGATGAGTGTGGCTCCAGGGATTTTTCAGAGCATAATGGATTCTCTTTTCAAAGGGATCCCCGGGGTGCAACCGTTTTTTGACGACATTTTGATCGCCACCCCAGACTCTGAGGAGTTCAGCAGCCGTCTGCGAGAGGTACTCTGCCGTTTCCAGGTGGCGGGACTTAAAGTAAAGCGGGAGAAGTGTTCCCTCGGGGTGTCAAGGGTAGAGTTCTTGGGGTTTGCAGTAGACACCGCGGGCATCCATCCAATGGCCAACAAGACCAGGGCTATTGTCCACACCCCGGCCCCCACGTGCAAGATGGAGTTACAAAGTTTCTTGGGATTATTAAATTTCTATCATTCATTTTTGCCCCACAAAGCGGCCATAGCAGAACCCCTCCATAGGCTCCTAGATAAAAACACCCCATGGGTCTGGGGAAAGAAGCAGGCCGCCGCCTTTCAGGCAGTCAAGGACCTACTAGTTTCCAACGAGGTGCTCCACCATTTTGACGAATCCTTACCAGTGATTCTGGCTTGCGATGCTTCCCCATACGGGGTGGGCGCCGTCTTGGGGCACCAACTCCCAGACGGGAGAGAGGTTCCCGTGGGCTATTATTCGAGGACTCTGACCCCCATGGAGTGCAACTATGCCCAGATAGATAAGGAGGCCTTGGCAATAGTAGCGGGGGTGCATAAATTCAACGACTACCTGTACGGTAGGCATTTCACGATCGCC
Source organism: Heteronotia binoei (assembly GCF_032191835.1). Lineage (NCBI taxonomy): Eukaryota > Metazoa > Chordata > Lepidosauria > Squamata > Gekkonidae > Heteronotia > Heteronotia binoei. Next base: position 61,662,775 of record NC_083243.1, read on the forward strand.
ACAAACCATAAGCCGCTACTGGGCCTCCTCGCCCCAGACCCCCAGATGCCGCAAATTCTGTCGCAGTGTGTCCTGCAGTGGAATCAGTTCCTCAATTCATACACATATGCCCTGGTCCACCGCCTGGGCAAAGCTATGAGACACGCTGACGCCCTCAGCCACCTGCTGCTACCCTCTATGGACCTGGCCCCGGCCCACCATGTGATGCTTATAGAGACTCTACCGGAGAGGCCCCTCCGCGCCGCTGAGGTAGCTAAAGCCATGGGTAGAGACCGCATCCTTGCCCGTGTTTTAGACTGGGTGGGAAGGGGATGGCCCGAGGGCAAACAGGCCGCAGAATTCAGGGCCTTCGCATCACGTAGGGAAGAACTGTTCACACACAAGGGGTGCCTTCTCTGGGGAAGCAGGGTGGTGGTTCCCCCCCATTGCGGAAACAAGTGCTGGAAGCCATACACGAAACACATCCGGGAATAGTGCAGATGAAGGCTCTGGCACGCAGCTATGTATGGTGGCCGGGAATGGACGAAGAGATTGAGGGGTGGGTTCGAAGGTGCCAACCCTGCCAAGAGTCCCGGCCTGATCCGCCCAGTGCCCCTGTCCACCGCTGGGAGTCCAGTAGGAGGCCGTGGTCCCGGTTACACCTAGACTTTGCAGGGCCATACCAGGGCCAAATATTTTTTATTCTTGTAGATGCATACACCAAGTGGTTGGAAGTTATTCCTGTAGCTTCAAACTCCACAGCAGCGGTGGTCAGAGCTTTGCGTAGGGTCTTTTGCACGCATGGGATTCCCGATACCTTCGTCACGGACAATGGGATCGCTTTCACCTCCCAGGAATTCCGGGAGTTCTTGAATAGATACCTAATACAGCACATCCGGTCCGCCCCCTTCCATCCGGCCACCAACGGCCAAGCAGAGCGCATGGTGCGCACCACGAAAGAGGCCCTGGGGCGCATTGTACAGGGAGATTGGGACCACCGCCTGGCAGCCTTCCTATTTGATAACAGAATCACCCCCAACCCCGTCACCGGGTTAAGCCCTGCCGAGTTACTAATGGGGAGGAAACTGATCACGAGGCTAGACCGGTTGCTTCCCGACCGGGCCACGGACCTCTGCAGTTCCCCCAAAACCAGGGAAACCGCTAGGGGGTTCTTTCCAGGGGATCCAGTGTACACTAAGAACTTTGCAAGTGGCCCAGAGTGGTTAGCCGCCCGGGTGCTCTGGGTGACCGGGTCCCGCTCCTACGAGGTCTCGATGGAAGGGGGCCAGATCCTTAGGAGGCATATCGACCAGTTGTGCCGCCGCACTTTGCCAGAGCAAAGCAGAGCAACAGCAACAGCAATCGGGGGTGGGAAGAGCAGGGGAGAACTGACAGCAACTCCGGAAGCTACCCCGCCCATGCCAGCCGCACCGACTGTACGGGCGGAAGAGCACCACAGCAGCAGGAGCAAACCCCCCCCCAGAGAGGGGACTCCGGAAGAGCAACAAGCGGCGGACAGTCCTCTTCCGGTGTCACCCCAACACGGGGAACCCGCCGCCTCGCCAGCCACGGCGGCTGCTCCCACTCCCCAAATAACCCTGAGGAAGTCGACCAGGGAACTCAAGGCACCAGCCTACTTGAAAGACTTTGTATCTATGTCTTGCATTTAAGTCTTGATGTACAACACAGCGAACGCTACAGAGGCGACCAGTGGAAACCCACTGGTCCCCGGATGTAGCTCGCTAATACGCTCTACCAATCAAGATCTGTGGCAGGAAGTTTAACTGGCCAGGATTGGACCTGGCCAGACGGAGGGTTGTTCCGGGGCATGTATATAATTGGGACCCGGCCCGCGTTTCTCCCTCTTGTGATGTACTCGCCAATAAAGTATGTTGCCTTCAACACGTCTCGTCACTCAGTACATTACAGAAGGCATGGAGTTGCTCTGCAACTGCTTTTTCTATCATTTTGCTGGGCAATTATAAGTAAGATACCAGGCAACATTTATTTACAAGATAGATACCCTGTCTTTCTGCCCTCATCAGGGCCCCACAGATGGCTAGCAGGTTAAAAACTGAGTGAACTAAACAAAGTCTATACCTACTGATGGCAACAGGATGGGACAGGTGAGTCTCCTTGGGGAGAGACTGGCCACATCATTCTTCTCTAATGGTGGCTTTTTAGCAGCAAAAATGTAAATTGTTGTTAGCTGATGCATATCTAACTTTTCTTCTCTCAAGGCCAGGGTACTGGTAGTTTTTATATGTTTCTAAAGAATAATTAGTTATTCTGATAGAGGTTTTCTTATCTTTTTCAACTCTTAAGGTTGGTGCTGCACTAAGACCAGCTTTTGCCCCAGAAACTCCTCCTGATGTAACAGCAAAAGCATGTCAGGCAAGTTTTTAAATCCTTTGGCGTGTAAAGTCCATGAAGTCTTGAGCAATTCAGAGTAAAAGTTGGTAGAATAAGCAGGGATTTATTTATGTCTATAAAAATTAGTATTTGGAAGAACCACACTTTCAAGGTGACTATTAGGAATCATCTGATTACTTAGAGGAAGCTGTTTAGGTGCCCAAACATGCTTCCATATTCTTAATACCAGTTATACTCTTTTTTGCTGCACTATTAAATACCAACAATATTTTTGACTGTCTTCTTGCCCTGGGAATACTGCTTGCAGCATTTCAAAAGTAACGCTGTTCTTTGTTGTTATCACACTAGGTTTGCAGTGCTTGGATAGCAAGTGGTGTAGTAAGTGACCTTAATGACCTTCAGAGGGTTCATCAATTGCTCGTAATGTCCTTGAACAAAATACAGATTGGAAAAGAAGCACAAAATCAACTGTACAATGAAGGAACTTCAACTATGGAGATACTTGCTGTTCTAAAAGCTTGGTCAGAGGTACTTTTTAATGCTTCCACTCCAAATCTGCCTCCAGGCACTGGTTTAGAGCTTCTACAGCTTCCCTGCAATCCTCTGGAAGTGCAAGACTGTGCATCGTCCATGTACTGGTGCCAGTGTAGCTCAAATCTCCAGATATTGTGGTGATTTTATCAGATATCGCTATTTATACCTTATGTACCCAAGGAGTTACAGTTTCTTTACATATAGGTAAGCAGAGCACACTAAGGCATCATTTGTACTACAGGGTGATGGTTTGTGGTTAGAGGGCTACGTCCCAGCTCTGAGTGATCACTGGTCTGTTTCCTTGCCTTCTTTGACACTGGCTGCCTTCCTTTGCTCTTTTACCTCTCAATTGCAGGCACAAGCTGCCTGTCTGGACAAAACTACATATTACATACTGTCTTTGGGGCACATACACATAGATATGAACCTAATCTAAATAATGAAACTCACCAGGATCTGAAGAAGAAATTCTGTCTCTCTCAACTTCTCAAAAACATAAAGAAGTTATAGCTAGCACTTAATTTGATTTTCTCAAATTCTGCTCTAGTAACCTAACAATAAGATTTTTTAATGTACTTGCTCTTTTAACAGGTTTACATTGCTGCAGTTCGAAGACAGAAGAAACAAAGTGACATCAAAAAGTCTCTTTTGGTCATAATCTCCACAGACAACAGCTGTAGAGGGCACACGTCTTCAGCAGATGAACTCTTAGAGCTAATCCAAGCAGACCTGGGGAATTTGAGCAAACTCTGGCTGGCTGCCCTACAGGATTTTGCTCTCTTAACTTTGCCACCAGAATATACTTCTCAACTTCCTATTGAAGGTAAGAAAACAGAACTATGACATTTCCTCAGAAAGCAACTGGTAGGAACACATAGTCAGACACTTCCTAGGACACAAGCACAGAATTTTCTCAAATGTAGCATGATGTCATCATATAATGCTTTTTTTTTTCTTTTGCTGTAGATTCATGAGTTGGAATATACTTTTTAGATTTCAAGTTACTGGATTTTGTGTTGTTTTGAATAATAATACTTGTGAAAAATAACTCCTCAGACTTTAAGAGATTTAACACCAAACATATATGATATAAATATGGAGTATTCTTAGGCTGTTTGGTAAATAATAATAATAATATAATAATAATAGATTTTATTTATATCCCGCCCTCCCCGCCTAGGCGGCTCAGGGCGGCTAACAACATTTCACACAATTAACATAAATAGATAAAACTTTAAATTTAACAATTAAAAAGAAATTAAGCATAAAAACCAGTTAGTTGAGTTAAAATACATAATTCAAATTACATTAAATATATCTGGCAGCAATAAAATTGTTTGGCGCTGGTTCTGCCAGTTTAGATAGTTCCGTGATCGTATTATAGGTGGCGGTTCTTTATTCTTAGCAACTCAGCATTCGATGTCAGCATAGGCTTGTCTGAAAAGGGCAGTCTTGCAGGCCCTGCAGAACTGGTCAAGGTTCCGCAGGGCCCGCACTTCCTCCGGAAGTTGGTTCCACAGTGCCGGAGCCGCGACTGAAAAGGCCCGTGTTCTGGTGTTTTTAAGTTTGACCTCTCTCGGCCCAGGGATGGTCACTTTATTTTTACCCATTGACCTCAGTGCCCTCTGGGGTTCATATGGGGAGAGACGGTCCCTTAGGTAGGCTGGTCCTCGGCCATATAGGGCTTTAAAGGTAATAACCAACACTTTGTACTGGACTCGGTAGGTAATCGGCAGCCAGTGCAGTTCGCGCAGCCCCGGCCGTATGTGCTCCCATTTCGAGAGCCCCAATAGTAGCCTGGCCGACGCGTTCTGCACCAGCTGCAACTTCCGGGTCTGGCACAGAGGTAGCCCCAAGTAGAGGGCATTACAGTAGTCCAATCTTGAGGTGACCGTTGCATGGATCACTGTTGCAAGGTCGCGGCGTTCCAGAAAGGGGGCCAACTGCCTCGCCCGCTTCAGGTGGAAGAATGCTGACTTGGCAGTGGCTGCTATCTGGGCCTCCATTGATAATGAAGGCTCCAGTAAAACGCCCAAACTCTTTACCTGGCGCACTGGTTTCAATGGTGCGCCGTCGAAGCTTGGGAGAGCTATTTCCCCTCCTCGAGTGCCGCGACCCACACAAAGGACCTCTGTCTTCGCTGGGTTCAATTTCAGCCCACTCAATCTGAGCCACGTCGCTACAGCCTGCAGAGCCCCCTATATGGCCCCTCCCCTCCATAAACTCTACTCCCCTCAGTCTCCACTCCAAAATATCCAGGAATTTTCCATCCTGGAGCTGGCAACTCTGCTTCCACTCCATGCATAATTTACTCCAGCAGAAATGGTCCCTGGAAGCTGCTATTTGGCCCATCGAAAGCTACAGGTGTACTGATAGGCTGCATGTAAGCTCTCATTATTTATTGCTCTTCTTCTAGGTGGTGCTTTTTATACTGCAGAGACAATGGAAAATTCAAGGCCACACTATCAAAACTCCTGGGCTCTGATTCTCCATGCTACAGCATTATGGCTCACAAGCACAGGTTTCCTTGTAGGTGATTCTGATGAAAGTCTAACTAATCTCTCGCGACCTGTCACTCCAACTACTATGTGTCAAGATTCTACATCCAGGGCTGCAGTAAAATCACCTGAGGATGTGAATACTGACAGATTTCATCTTGTCTTGGGTTAGTGTCTGAACTTTTTTCTCTTTTTTATGGTGTGTGTGTGTATATTTGCACCTGGAAGTCATGTTGACCTCTGGTGACAGACTCATGCTGCCTTCAGAGAGGTGGCTGAATAGAGCCTGCCCCTGTCCTTCCGACTGGGTATTTCAAGGAAGTCGTCCATTCACATTCTGACCACAGTTGACCTTGCTTAGCTTCTGAGATCTAACAAGATCAGGTTTGTTTGGGCTATCCAGGTCAGGGCAAACCATTCTTGATTTCAAAGGTCATCTTTGCCAGATGCTGCTGTACATTGGTATGAGCTGCTGTTGTGTATGTCAGAATGATGAATGCCATGCTGTTAAAGAATTTATTCATTGTATGGGATTATTACAGAATATGAAGATGAAATTATTGAATCGGCCCAATGTTTCATTTTTGCCCAGCACTTTCAGTCCACCATGGCAGCAAGAATGCATCCCAGTGTTTTGGAATTTACAGTTTACTTCTGTCACTCTATTTGCATATGGAATTTCTAGAGTTGCCAACTCCTCCTTGGGGAAAGTCCTGGAGATTGGTGGGCGGTGACTAGAGAGGGTAAGGAGAAATGTGGTACCATCAAGCCTGGGCTCCAGAGCTTCTCTTTCCTTCAGGGAAACTCTAGACTGCAGATCAGCTGTAATTCCAGGAAACCCACTTTGAGGTTGGTAACCCTTGGAATTCCTGTATAATTTCTCAGTTGGTATTGCTGTGCTGTTCATTTACACTTATCCATAAAATAATGACACTGTTCCACATCTCCCATAGGAATCAGTGTGGAATTCCTCTGTTCTCCTCGGTCAGATGCTGCAATGGAAAATATCACTGCTTGTCTCCGTGCTCTCCAAGTGCTGCTTGATGTTCCTTGGCCAAGGTCCAAGATTGGTGGTGATCAGGTAAGAATCTGATCTGGAAATCCTAAGTATTGTGACAGTAATGGGTTTGTTATGATAAATTTTTGTCCAACTGGCCTAGGACACTGCCACCACCTTCATCATGATGTGTGATTACACAGCCACAGTGTGGAAGCCATTTGAAACCTCTTATTTAAGGCAGCTGCTACATATAGTGAGATGTGCTTCAGGCTCTTGCTTACTGCAAAGATTTGTCCCGGTTGTGTGGTTTGTATCTAGGAATACTGGGAAAGAGAATCTGCACACAAAATCTGCTTTGCCACACACAATGCAGTTTACTATGTAGAACAGCTGCTGTGGTGGTTGTGTCATGAGAAGCAGTCCTTTTTGTAATGGCTTTGGTTTACCATTTTATCTGATATCCTCAATTTTGTACCAGTAGAAAAGAACAAGAGTCCAGTAGCACCTTAAAGACTAATAAAATTTGTGAAAAGGTATGAGCTTTCATGAGTCACGGCTCATTTCATCAGACTTCTTTTCTGCTGTTACAGATAGACTAACATAGCTACCCATCTTGATCTACTTCAGTTTTGTGACACGTTGCAGCATGAAAAACATATACTCACTTTAATAGCTTTGAGAAGCTTACAGTCTAAAACAGAGAGAAGGAAAGAAGTTAAGGGTCACAGGGAGGGACTTGTATTCAGTTATTATTTATTGATCTGATTTATTGATTGCCCTATCCCAATTTACACCAGCCTCCGGCCAATGTACAAGGGCATAACACCATAAAAACAATACACAAATTAAAAACTATTATACAACTTAAAATAAAAACCAGAAATAGAAGTTTTTTTAAAAATCCCAGATGTTCCCATTCTGGACTACCAGGGCATCTTGGGGGGAGGGGGGGGAGAAAACTTACAAAATGTCTAGGGGGGAAGGAGAAAGAGGGAGGATGCCAGCCAGTAAAAACCATTGCTGCCCTCAACCAAAAGTTACATGTATCGGGATGATTTCAGTGTGATATAAGAAATCATGATAGCATTGTGCCTACAGCTTTACATGCTACTTAGGACTGCAGATTAAGACAGCAGGATGTCTGCAGGTGATTTTTGAAAATATGGGTCCAACTTGTTCAGCTTCATCAGCAGAGTTTTGTCATGTGCTTCCAGACCATTATTGGGGACCATCAATAAAATCTGAGACCATATTTTAGAAACATTGTAAGATCCTGTTATTTGTTGGTCTGCCACCTATTTTGGGTTTAAAACAAACTACATTTGTCTTATCTGACTGCATCTGAAGAAGATATTGGATTTATATCCTGCCCTTCACTTTGAATCTCAGAGTCTCAGAGCTGCTCACAATCTCCTTTATTTTCCTCCCTCACAACAAACATCCTGTGAGATAGATGGGGCTGAGAGAGCTCTCACAGAAGCTGCCCTTTCAAAGACAAGCTCTGCGAGAGCTGTAGCTGACCCAAGGCCATTTCAGCAGCTTCAAGTGGAGGACTGGGGAATCAAACCTGGTTCTCCCAGATAGGAATCCACGCACTTAACCACTACACCAAACTGGCTCTCTGGTGCAGAATCTTCTAACCAGGGATGGGAAAGTATTATCAATACTTGTCAATGTGTTCCTAAGCAGTTGAGTGTGTTGCACACACAGTTAGAAAGTTGTTTACTTTAAATGTATATAGTGAGTGGAGAGATGGAGACTCGAGCTGCTTATTTAGTCATTAAACAAAATATTATGACTACTTCATAGAGACACTATGAGGTTGAAATGGAATGTGATAAATGTTAATGAAAAAATGTTGCTTATTTCTCTTTCTGTAGGAACTGAGTGTTGAGCTGCTGAATGTTCTGCATCGACTTATAGTGACAAGAGAGTCTCCTGATATTCAGCTTGCTGCTCTAGAAGTTGTTTGGCAGATTCTTTTTGCAGCTCAAGAACATGTAAAGGAAAAACGGAGAAGTGCTGAAGGTATAATTTACATGATGAAACTGCCTAATTTGGTATGAAAGTGGGTAATAAATGAACTGATGTTCTCATTGCCAGTGGCTTAATAGTAATATAATTTTGAGTCTGCACTCTGTATTAATTTCCGTATCTGTCCTGCCATATTAGAGTGTAACTTCTCTCTGGGGGAAGTAGGGCCAATAGGATGATGGTTGGTAAGCCATTTATCATAGCTACTTAGTGTGTATTTTTTAGAATTAATCGAATTGTTTGACATGTTTGTCTCCTACACAGCACACTCTCCTGTACATGCAGGAAGGGATTTGTGGACAGAAACTTGTTTCTATACATGGGTAATTGTTTAATTGCTTATTATGTTTAATTTGGTTCATATATATATACAGAAGTATAGCTAGCTGTTGTTTACAAAACTTTAAGGAGTAAATTTTGATTAACAGAAAGATGGCTGATTGCTTTCTATTCTATTCTATTCTTATCTTCTCTTTCCTTTTTAGTGGATGATGGGGCTGAAGAAAAGGAAACATTGCCAGAGTTTGGAGAAGGCAAAGACACAGGAGGATTGATTCCTGGAAAGTCCTTAGTCTTTGCAACGCTTGAGATGTGTGTGTGCATTCTTGTTAGGCAGCTGCCTCAGCTAAACCCTAAAATAACGAGTAGTCCTGGAATTACAGCTGGAAAACCTCAGTTGTTACCAGAGAATGCAAGTAAACTGGTATCAACAGCATTAGCTATCCTCTCTGACATTCCTGCAGTCTGCTCACCAGAAGGTAGGATCCAGTCCCTATATACATACAGGTGTTTTTACACTGGCAGTTTGCAACTCTCTATCTCCGCATTGTAAACTCACCTTTTACATTACATAACGTTCTCATAGTTGTTTCGCATCGTTGCTTCCTGAGGCATTTACATTTGTTTCAGTGAGATGGGTTTCAATGCCGCCACAAAAGCGTTTTTCTCGAGAAAGTTTTGGTCTGGTCTTTTCTCTACGGCTGTTTCAAAATTGTATTGTAAAAGTTTTCCTGCATTTTAAAAGACTCCTCCAAAAGCCACCACAAGGTGCAGTAATTTGCATGAGAACTGACAGCACTTGAAATTTTTACATATCATTGCTTGCCTCATCTAGTGATTTAAATCTGTATTGTTTTTGCAGTGTTGACAAGATTTCCAAGCAATTGTATACATTTAACTAAGCACTGGTATTCCGGCTGTCCTCTGATCAGAGACACCCGCCCCCCCCCCCAATTGAAATGCTTAAATGTAAGAGGAAAATAATTAAACCGGAACAGTGGCAGGCGATTTGAAGACTCTAAAACTCTGGATCAAAATAAATGTAAAAACATCCAAAATGTACATATTTAACAGGGGGACACTCCTAAGTGTTGGGGAGATATATAGCTTTTGCTGTTATATTTTCAGAATATATTGAGGCAAGATGTCCCAAGTTGTCCTTGGTCTTTAAAATTAATATACCAAGGCAATGGAAGTAGAGTCAATTCTTCCCATACACAAGCAGACAGTGTGTTTAAAAAAAAAAAAGACAATGTATTTTATACACCAGCAGACAGTGTGTTTAAAAAAAAAAGACAACGTAGTTTAAAAAACAACTGACATGAATGATCTGTATTGCATTAGTGAATCATCAGAGCTGCAAACTTGCAAAGGATTATTACTGGGATTACACTGTATGTACAAGTAGACCAGTATTGTGCTTAGGTTTTCTGTTCGTGTTTGTGTGTAGGTTGGTTGCCAGAATTTTGATTAAATGTCTATTGGTTGAAATTAGCCTCTTGCTTGTTTGTTAGCCTAATTCTTCCCCTTTTTCTTCCACCCCACCCCCCTCTTTAACGTGTGCTTATTAAATTGAAAGCTTTTAGGCAGGATCCTAAATAATGTAAATATTGTACCTGTACTAGTATTTATAGTACTATAATGTTGCAAATGCTTAATTTATAAAAACTATAATTAAATAGATTTGCAGCATAGAAACAGATACTTCTGTTTACCCATCCAGTAAAGCACCACATTCTTCCTCCAAGAGTTAAGCAATAAAATTATACTACAGACATTGATCAAATACTTCCCAAACATATTTCTTCTTAATAGTGGTTATTAATAGTGATTATTTTTTCATGTCTTTATCCTGATCTACAGGAAGCATTGCTGTTCTTCCAACTATCTTGTATCTGATTATTGGAGTCCTTGGAGAGACTGCTGTGAAATTACCCAATGGCCAGTTATCCTTGACTGCAGCTGCATCGTTGCAAGCTCTTAAAGGAGTTCTGTCTTCTCCCATGGCTCGAGCAGAGAAGAGCCGAACTGCTTGGAATGAATTACTCCGTAGTGCTTTGGTTACTATTCTTGACTTTTGGGATTCAGGTAACTGAGGGTTTAAAAAAAAAAAATAAGACATGCCTATATGATGGGTTGGATCTATCTGAAGAGTTCACACAGAGTTGATGGAGGGTATCTTTCTTCATCACCTTCTTCTCCAAGTTGCCCATCATTTTCATGAAACTCCTCTGAGGATTGGTGGAGGCTTGCAAGCAAAATGAACGTTTGCGGGATGGGGTGCTGCAGTAATGATGAATTTAAAAATTGGCTCTTTTTCTTTCTTCCATTCATGGCTTGCATTTGTAGATCCTTAGAGAGGAGTTCTCCCTAAAAGGCGGAGGACATCTTGGGTGTTTCCCACCGTCCAATCAGGGAGGCAGGAATCTTAAAATCTTCCTCTTCCTGTGGCTTTGGGAACCACCCCTCTCTCTCAGTTTATTTCCTTCCTCAACAGGGAGAGCAAGTGTTTAGGATAGGTTCCTATCCCTTTATCTGTTGTCTATTATCTCAAAACAAACAAACAAAAAATATCTTTCCTCTTTCCTCACTTTTTGCTGTTTTTTCTCCTTCAACTTCTGCCAACTTCTCCAGCCTTCTAGCCTATTTATTTCACACTGATTCCTCCCCCCCCCCCCATCTTCCCCCTTACTACCTGCGAGGAGCAGCGCCGCAGTGGCCTCGGGCCTGAAATCCAAGCCACGGCACAAAGAGGAGTCAGATGACACGTCAGACAAAGGACGCCTTTATGGAGGACGACTCGGCGCGGAGACGAAAGGCCGCTTTCCGGAGCTGGCATGACCACGGGGCATGCCTCGGCTGCCAGCAATGTGCCCTGTAGGGGCAATGCACAGAGGAGCGGACGCAAGCGGTGCCGGTCTACATCAGCCATAGAGGAGGCTTCCTCTTCAGGGCCCCTTCCCGGCTCTGTCGGCCATTTTGGCGAGCACAAAAAGGCGCAAAAGGAGGCAGACCAGCAGCCTTGCAGCTTCCAGAGGCAAGGGCTCACCGATGACAACCTCCAGGCGGGAGACTTCGACTCTGATGAAGCCCAGCCCGATCAGGAAGCCGCGCAGACCTACTAGCCCCAGAGGGGCTCGGGTAACGTACCCATGATGGGGTCTTCTTTTATTTCAGACTTCTTAGAATCAATAAGGCAGACTGTGGGCGTGGCAGTCAAGGCAGCTGCCCATAAGAGACCAGGGCCCTCTAGTTCATGCTCTTCCTCCAGATCACCATCTCCCAAGAAATCCAGAGATCGAACCTACCACACTAAGCCTCAAAAGAAGACTCTAGTTAGTGATCATTTGGAGAGTGAGAGATCACTATATGGGGGTCAGTCTGAGGACTCTTATGGGGGAGACCGGGAGGAGGGCGAATTCTTGTCTGATGAGGAGATAGAAAACATTACTGTTCCAGAACCCTCCTCACGTTTTTTCAAGGCAAAAGACTTCCAACCCCTCTTGGCTAAGGTGCTGTCTGCCCTGGACCTCCAGGTGCCTCCTGAGGAACAGGAGACTTCCAGCCCCTTAACTAATCCAAAAAATAAACCCAAGGGGAACACGGAGTTCTTCCCAAGGTACCGATCTTCTGATAAGGTTTTTCCCTTCCCAGAATTCTTCGAACGCCAGTTAAAATCTGAGTGGGCCAAACCAAGCGCTAACAAACAGGTGCCCAATGTTGTTAAGAAGCTGTATGAGCTGCCTTCCTTTGCCAATGACATGCTACAGGTGCCCTTGGTGGATGCTCCAGTCGCAGCCCTGCAGTCCCATGGTTTGCTAGCCGAGAATGGCCATGGGTCAGTCCAGGACAACTGGGACAGAATGATTGACCTAGCCTTGAAGAGAAGCCACGAAGCTACAGCCCTGGCCATCAAGGCATCTGCCACCAACTCGATAGTTTCTAGAGCAGCAATAGTCTGGATAAGACGTCTAACTCAACTATTGCCAGATGCAGATAAAAGGATCCTGGAGGGCACCAACAGACTCCTTTGGGCGGCCGAATTCTCAGCGGACGCTTCTCTGGACGCTCTTACCTTCTCCGCCAGAGCGATGGCGTCAAACACCGTAGCAAGAAGGGGTTTATGGCTTAGGGCCTGGCCAGCAGACATTCATTCAAAGTCAATTGTTTCAGCCTATCCCTTCCAAGGAGAAAAGCTGTTCGGGGACGCCCTGGACAGGATCCTAGTGGAGACACGGGACAAGAAGAAGGCCATGCCCAAATATCTGCGACGTCCTGACAGACGAGGGTTCGGTTTTAACTTTTCGTACCTCCACCAGCATCTCCAAGCCTAAACAGGAGTACAGAAAATCTTCCTGGGGTCAACCCAAACAGAATTTCCGTAAGAACTTCTTCAATCCCCGATTTCAGAGAAATCAGTCCGACAGATCAGACAAGCCGAATAAAGCATGACTGGGATCCCATCCCAGTAGGGGGCCGCCTGCTGCATTTTCACCAAGCTTGGGCAGCATCGCAGGCCGACTCTTGGACTCTGGAAATTGTGTCTCGAGGCTATCTGATAGAGTTCAAACAAACACCTCCGAATCGTTTCATTATATCCCCCCTTCGTTCGAACCTGGGACGAAGAGACATCACCTTCAAAGCGATACACCATCTACTAGAGATCGCGGCAATAGAACAAGTCCCTCTGAAGCAGAGATATCAAGGTGTTTATTCTATTTTTTTCACGGTTCCCAAGAAAAACGGGGACTGGAGGGCAATTTTGGACTTAAAATTTCTGAACAAGAATATCAAGCTACATCATTTCAGAATGGAGTCCCTCAAATCAATAACGGAGGTGCTGCATCATCAGGATTACATGTCATCGCTGGACCTCACAGAGGCCTATCTGCATATTCCGATTCTACCCGCACATCGCAGATTCCTCCGTTTCTGTGTGAACTGTGCCCACTACCAATTCAGAGCACTACCATTCGGCCTTGCAACAGCACCGCGGGTGTTCACCAAGGTATTAGTGAATCTGATTGCACACCTCCGGCAGAGAGAAATACACGTGCACCCGTATCTTGACGACCTGTTGATAAGATCCTCGTCGAGGAAGAACACAGAGCAGGACGTTCGGCGCACTATCAGTTGTCTTCAACAACACGGCTTTATAATCAATCTGCCCAAGAGTCATCTGTGCCCGACTCAGAGACTGGAGCACCTGGGCATGGTCATCGACACGAACCTGAGCTCTATTTTTTTCCCAGAAGACAAGATATTGAAGACCAATATATTAGTGCAACAGGTGGTGCAGGAGTCATCATCGACTCTTCAGACTTTGGCAAGACTTATGGGCCTTCTGATCTCAAATCTCGAGGCACTGCAGTGGGGTGGTTATCATACCAGTCAGTTACAAATGTTTCTACACCCCTATCAACTCCAGATCATGGAGAGACATCCCATGTCACTGACAGTGCCCACGATCGTCAAGGAGAGTCTTCTGTGGTGGACCAAGAGCACCAACCTGCGTCAGGGGAGAATCTACTTCGCGGAGAGAGAGTTATAGCTGTTCTCAGATGCCAGCCTTTCAGGTTGGGGGGCGACCCTCAATGAGATTCCCACGCAGGGTCAGTGGATGACCAAGGAGCCGAGCCTTCCGATCAACCTCCTGGAACTTTGGGCCATTCGTTTGGCTCTGCTGCACTTTCAAGACCAGGTGTCTGGACAGCATGTTCTAGTTTGAATGGACAATATAGCAGCAAAAGCATATCTAAACAATCAAGGGGGGGGGTCCAGGTCCAGTTCCCTCCACAAGGAGGCTGGGAAGCTGTTCGAATGGGCGGAGATTCACCTGAAGTCGGTAAGGGCAGAACATATCAAAGGGACTTACAGTGTCAAGGCAGATTGGCTCAGTCGGGAGAACATTCAATCGAGAGAGTGGTCTCTCAACAAGACTCTTTTTCTAAAGATAGTGGAACACTTTGGTCCACCGGTGGTGGATCTCTTTGTGTCCTATCAGAATCGACCAGCTTCCTCGATTTTTTGCGAGGTACTACCACAGTCAGGCGGAGTCCATGGACGCTCTAACATCTCCATGGCCACAAGGCCTTCTGTATGCCTTTCCTCCAATCCCGGTCATCTCGAGGTTACTCAGGAAGATCAGCCTGTTGGGGGCCGAGGTCATCCTGGTTGAGCCCTGGTGGCCTCAATGTCCCTGGTTCTCATCAATTCAGCAGATGTTAATAGCAGAACCATTTCATCTACCAACCTGGCCGGACATGCTATTGCAGGGCCCGGTGTGGCACCCTCATCCAGAATGGCTGAGATCGACCGCGTGGAGGTTGAGAGGAGATCGTTGTTAGACCTGGGTTATACAAGCGAGGTGACTAATACCATCCTAGCTTACAGAAAGGAATCCTCTACACGGATTTATAACGTATCATGGAAAGCTTTTCACAGGTGGTGCCGGAGAAAGAATGTGGACCCACTACATCCTACTGTCCCTAGGATTCTTCAATTCCTTCAGGACGGTCTTCAGTCGGGACTGAAGCCAGCTACCCTCAGGCGTCAAGTCGCGGCCTTGTCTTCAGTTCTCCAACAGGTGGGCAGTGTAAATCTGACATCGCATCATATCCGTCAATTTCTTAGAGGGGCTTCTATGAGTTCTCCACCACAAGCTCATTGCTTTCCTATCTGGCGGCTGAATCCAGTGCTCTCAGCTTTAACAAATCCTCCTTTTGAGCCCTTAATGTCTGTGCCTTTAAAGATGAAAACTATCTTCCTGGTGACGATAACATCGGCCAGAAGGGTTTCCGAAATTGGAGATTTGTCGATTAAGCGAGAGCTATGCGTGTTCCACAAGGACAAAGTCGTTCTTTACCCGGACCCTACTTTCCAACCGAAGGTCTCGTCTGGATTCCACCAAAGCCAAGAAATCAATTTACCATCCTTTTCCCCAGATCCTAAGCACCTCAAGGAGCGCACTTAGCATACTCTGGACGTACGTAGGGCACTCAAGGTTTACCTGATTAGAACTGAACCTATTCGTAAGTCAGATTCCATGTTCATTAACATAGCAACACGCAGATTGGGTCAAAAGATGTCCAAGTCGGCCATTAGTTACGCCATTAAGCAGTGTATAACAGAAGCGTACAAGGCATTACATCTCAAGATACCATCAGGGATCTTGGCGCATTTGACCAGAAGTGCGGCCACCAATGCAGCCTTCAATAAGAACACCTCTGTCGAGGAGGTGTGCAAAGCAGCTACGTGATCATCTATTTCCACCTTTATTCGCTACTACAAATTGAATGCATACGCGTCGGCGGATGCGGCCTTTGGTAGATGAATCCTGCAACACGTGCTGCCTGAGTAGGGCGACCCCACCCTGATTAACATACTGCTCTGGGAGCACCCAAGATGTCCTCCGCCTCTTAGGGAGAATGACCCTTGGCACTTACCATGAGGGGTCCTTCTCCTAAGAGGATAGGAGGACATCTTGCCCTCCCTTCTTTCGCCCTACCTTGGGCAGTTTTTTCTCTGTATCTCGTCTAACAACCTTCATCTGAGGTCTTTCCATGCTAATATCTGTTGCCTGTTGGCCTGTTTTTTCCCCATAGGGGTTTGGTTTGTCGGTCTACCAGACTAATGACATGGTTATTGACCGACTGTTAGTTTTTTACATTAGGAGTTTTTTAGGTACGATATTCTTCTGCTTCTCGGAGTCACCCGAACTGAGAGAGGGGTGGTTCCCACAGCCACAGGAAGAGGAAGATTTTAAGATTCCTGCCTCCCTGATTGGACGGTGGGAAACACCCAAGATGTCTTTCTATCCTCTTAGGAGAAGGACCCCTCACGGTAAGTGCCAAGGGTCGTTCTAGGACAAGTAGCAGGTTGCTTCTGAAAAAAGGCAGATTGACTTTGCCAGCACCTTCCATGAACTCTTCTGGTGGATCTAGCCCACTGACATGATGCAAAACATGTTGCCTTGTAACCACTGACACCTAAAAGACTGGGCCTGGTAACAGGCATTTGGGCAGGCTTCTTCTATGTATGCTTGATTTTTTTATCAGCTTAGTTAGTGCCCTCATTTGTACCACATTGCCTCAGTGGAGCTTGCTATGATTATACTGTATGCGATAGCAATGGGAGAGGATTGTGCAAAGGTTAGTGCAGGAAAATACACGAAGTATCACAATCCCAAATAACAAACCACTATCCAAAAATTCTTATATAATTCAATCAGTCTAATAAATTCATTCAATATGTAGAAAATACAAAAGATGTTTTAGATGCTCATGAATATCCTCTTAAAGTGTCCAAGTGCTTCCTGCTGAATGCAATGATAAATCCAGAATCCTTTGATGCCTTTGGAATGCCAAATGTAAATGTGTTTGTGATGGACTAGATAGAACTCTCAGTAAGTGACAGCTGGAGGAACTCACTGTGATTGGCTGACAATCTCTAATTGTAACAACAGTAACAGTTGAGAGGAGCGGTAAGAGAAATCTCTTCAGTCTGAGACAGAGCTTCAGTTTGAATAAAGCTCTTGTCTGTGTGAGACTCAGTCAGTCTGTGAGAGAAGGAGCTAGTGGACGCTCTTTTGGGAAGGCTCTCAGTTTGTGGCACAGTGTCACAGTGTTGTTTATCAGTTGTTTGAGATACTGAGTATTTTTTTGGAAGGTCCTGTGTCCTTGAAGAAGTTTGGATGAAACAAGCAATTCAAATTGACCTCATGTAGTTGGGAGTATTCTGATAAACCCTTTTGGGTGTTTTTGAGAGATACATAGAAATTGTTTGAACCTGCCAGCTTCCTTTTCTATGAAAATTTAAAATGATTTTGCCCTCAAAGAATTCAGACTTGTCTTGGACATTTTAAACATCTTTTGTTTTTTGTACATTACATATTGATTTATGAAATTGATTGAATTATATAAGAATTTTTGGATGATGGTTTTGGGATTGTGATACTTTGTGTATTTTCTTTCATTATGATTATACTTTAAGCAATGCTATTTGGTGAACTATTTCAGCATGAGGATAACATTGACAGCATTCCATGTTAAAATGCAGAATGGGTTCAAAACTTGTTTTAAAACACAAATTTAAGATGGTTTTCTTTGTTTATTGATAGAAGGTCCTCATCAAGAATTGGATGAAGGCAGTCTGCTTACTGCAATTACAATATTTATTTTGTCTACAAGTCCAGAAGTTACTACCATGGAGTGCCTTCAGATGTCTTGCATCGAAAAGTTTAAATTAGCATTGGAATCAAAAGATCCTATTGTAAGTACTGTATATTTCTTAAAATTTGTTTAGAAAATAGAAATTTGCTACCCTGGCCATATGTTTAGCTATTCCACTGAACTGAATTTAAAGATGTTATTTTAGCTTAAAGCTCTTTTGATTTGTAGTTTTATAACCATGTAACAACAATTAATAGGACTGTGCTCTGTGATTTTTATAGCATGCTTTAAAGCATCCTTCACAAATTATTTTTTTCACATTTGTTAACACTGTTATCCAAGCAAGTCCTTGAACTTTGATAAGTAGAAGAAAAAGATTGTCTGGATTTGTTAGTGTGTTTTGCATTAATTTTTTCTGCTTCTAAAGCAACATAAAGTATCTGTTCTGTTTTATTTCTGCCAGATGCAATATGTCTTCCTTCTTCACTTTACTCTGTCTGCAAACCCCCAAACTTATTTTAATGGAGTAGCTGTTGATTCTGCTGCATCCCACAAGTGCCTGCAGTTCACCTGGCAAAGAGAACAGACTTAGAAGAGCAGTTAGATTTGAGTCTCTGTGAACCTCTATAGTGTGTGATGAAAGGTAGCTTTGATCCTTAGAAGCTTACACCTTGAAACTCTTGGTCTCTATGGTGCTACTGGACTCAAATCTAACTGATTTACTGCAGACTAACACAGTTACGTTCTGAGACTTAGAAAGAGTTCATAGAGATCTTATTAACCCATTTTCACACAGGTTATCTGCCCCAGGTTCAATGTTGCTGTAGAGCAGGCTTTTTTCATGCTTTACTACAGAAGCATGTTGTGTTTGTGCACCTTCTGGGTTTCCCTAACCTTTGTCCTGTCTTTCTCAAAGCTGGTTTGCAGCCAAGTTTTAGGAGAGATTGCAGTAGAGTTTCTATGGCTGGTCTGTGGGTGGAAAGGTTTCAATTTTCCTTACCACTTGACAGCCTGGTCCTATCCCTATTCCTTATCACTTGACACCCTGGCCCTATCCACCACTATTTCATTTTAAACCAGCAATTGGATATCTTTATATCAATATTTTAAAAAGGCTGCTCACAGATTTCTTCTTCTGCTGATAGATACTTCTTCAGCCCATTGGAAACAATGGAGGATGTGGGCACCTTTTTCTGGGGTCCATAGAATTCAACCCCCTGGTCCAATCTTTTTGAAACTTGGAGAAGTTTTTGAAGAGAATCACCACCAGCTATGTTACAAAAGTGCTGTCTGTACCTAAAAAAACCCAGCCCTCCCAGATATCCCCAGATTAATTCTTTATTATAGCCTATGGGGCCCATTGACTATAATGGTCCCTTTAGGCGGCAATGGATCTGGGAAAAACCGGGGTGGGGTTTACACACCCCCATTATGCTTTTCAGTGTGCTTTGTAAGCTGCCTTAGGTCAAGGGAAAGTGGGATAGAAATATTTGAATAAATAAGGTGTTTGGGCAGGTTGATAACATATAAACAATTTCCTGATCTTCTTTGTGGTCTTTGTGCTTCACACTCATGGGCTAGAGCGCCTGAACCGATCCCCAAGAATCCCAGGATTTTTTCGCACTCGGCACCAGCGGGCATGTGCAGGCGTCCCAATACGCATGCTCACCGGAGCCAGCGCAAGGATCCCGCCAGTTCCTTTCTGACCACTGCGCTGAGAGGATCTCCTTTCGTGTCCCCGGTCGGTAAAGTAATCTTTGGATTATTTCTCCTAGTTGTATATAGCCCGTTTATTGTTTTCTTAGTGTAGTTAGATAGTTAGTTGTTAAGATAGTGTTGTTTGGAAAAAAAAAATCTTGGACTTTGCCCTTTGGGGCCCCGTTTTTTCCCCTCAGAGTTATTTTTGTGTGGTTTTTTTCTGGCGTCTATTGAAAGGCGTTGGGTTTTTTTTAAGAGGTGCCGTTCCTGTGGAAAAAAGATTGCACCTCCCGACGGCCACTCTACATGTCTCCTGTGTTTGGGCGAGGGACACTGCGTTGATTCCTGTCTGCACTGCTTGAGCTTTTCAAAGCAGACTCGTAAGAATCATGTGGCGCTCTGGTGGAATCGGCACTTTGTCCTTCAAAGATGGCATCGGGCCCGTCGGTACCGATGGGGGAGTCCACCGCCCAGACAGTCACATCGGTCGATACATCACCGATTCAGGCCGATATGCTGGTCGAGCGAGGTCGGTCCACAAAACGGCCCTCTGAAGGGTCAGTGGACACTCCGGCCAAGAAGCGTCGGGATGACTTGGGGACCCGATCATCCCTACCGAAGAAGGTGAAATCCAAGGAGAAGCGGAAGAAAAGATCGTCCCGCACTCCTTCCCCTTCTCAAGACGCTTCGGCATCGATGCACGTTGCTCCACCCAGGAAGATCTTGGCATCTCTGCATCGGAGCCCTTCGGTGTCGAGAGGCAGTGCTTCGCAGCTGTTGCGCTTGTTGGCATCGGAGCACGAGATCAACCTGACCCAACATTTCCACTCATTGGGGTCACGTCATCGGAATGATAGTGGCTCCATCTCAGAGATAGAAGCTTCGGTATTGGTTGAGCCATCGGCACCGCTTGATCAGACGAGGGGACGTTGAGACCTAGAACCAACCACTATAGCTTGCCATTTCCCATCGCTTCCACCATGGGATCAGCGCCAGTGGTCTTCTCCCTACGCCTACCCGTACCTGCCGTACCAATGGTACCCCCCTTGTGAATTTGCTGATTGGGATCAACAATCTGAGGCATCTCATCTGTTGAGGATTTTGCAGCACTCTAGGCGACGTCTATTGGTGTCTATCCCACCTGAGAGACGTGGCGTGATGGTGGAAGAAGTCCAGGCTCGGTCATCGGTATCGATTCAGTCACCTGTGAGAGCTTCGACACCGGTACTTTCCGAACACTCAATGAGGAGGGAATCTTCATCATCAGACTCCAAGGACAGTACCGATGATCTGGACAGAGCTTTGGAGCCTTCGCCAGTGTCGCATACCGCTGAGGATCTTCCCATATCACCATCGGAAGATCTGAAGTCGTATGGGGACCTGGTGAAGAGGATGGCACTCTTCCTCTCCCTCCCAGTGACACAACCGCAACCAGTTGTAGACGACACCGTATTCGACATTATGCAGCGGGATACGTCGACAGTGGTTGCCTTGCCTGTTACAAAGGTAATCTTACAGGCGGTGAAGGAGCCCTAGACGAAGCCGGCTTCTTCACCTGTGTCTTCCAGGAGACTGGACCACATGTATAGCATCCAAGAGGCTGGTGCCGAATTCTTGTTCACCCACCCTAAGCCAAACTCAGTGGTTGTATCCTCCTTATCCAAGGCACGCAAGACTCACTCCTCCGCACCGGACAAGGAGGGAAAGAAGCTGGATAACGTGGGGAGAAAATTTTATTCCGCTGGAGCGTTGGGGGTAAAGGTATCTAATTAGGCTGCGTGCATGGCTAGATACCAATACTCTGTGTGAGAACAACTCACCCCCCCTCCTGTCTTCCCTGAGCGAGGAGAAGAAGTCTGCTGCTAAGAAGCTGCAGAAGGAAGGCTTTGCTGTAGCTAAGCAACAACTGGCTGCAGCAAAGCACATGGTGGATGTGTCAGCAAAAACCATCACATCTGCTGTCTGCCTTCGCCGCCACTCCTGGCTCAGATCGACGGCTCTTCAGCAGGACACCAGGGACTTCATTGAAGATCTGCCCTTCGAGGGCGAAGGTCTTTTCAGCTCTACCACTGACAATACTGTCCAAGAGATAGATAAGAGCATAAAGACCTCGAGGAACCTGGGTGTCCCGGCTTCTTCTAGAGCTGCTAAACGGAAACAGTGGCATAAACCCTGGTCCAAGAAGCCATACCAAAAATTCTCCCCAGAACAACAGTGGAGTTCTCGCTCTTCCCAACCTGAGAGTAGGTCTCCATACAGGGGAAACAATAGAAACTACTACGCTTCAGCTCAGACCACTGGCAAGTCTAAGGGTGCTCACCCACAAAAGCAGGGCCTTTGACTTTCTGGTAGCACGCATCACCGCCCCCATTTCTTCAACTATTTGCCTTCATCCATTCCTTCCGGCATGAGAGTCCATCTCTACAGACAAGTGGGCTCTTTCCATCATCGCAGAATGCTACAAAATAGACTTCGTCCAGGTTCCGAACCAATCTGTGATAATCACCACACCCCCTTCCCCACCTCTGCTGGCGGAGGTGAGCAACCTCCTACAGAAACAAGCCATAGAATGGGTCCCAGTAGAGGCCAGAACGGGAGGTTTCTATTCCCGATATTTCCTGGTTCCCAAACAGGATGGGGGATTGAGACCAGTCATGGACCTTCGGAATCTGAACAAGTTTATTGTGTACCAAAAATTCAGAATGTCCACACTGCAGACAGTTCTTCCCCTCATCAATCAAGGGGATTGGATGGCAACGTTGGATCTCAAGGATGCCTACTTCCACGTCAGCATCCATCCTGCATACAGGCATTTCCTTCGGTTTGCAGTAGGTTCCCACCACTTCCAGTTCAAAGCCCTTCCGTTCGGTCTGTCCACTGCACCTTGGGTGTTCACCAAGATGATGAGTGTTGTGGCCGCACATCTCCGGCTTCAAGGGATAGTCATCTTTCCATACATCGACGATTGGCTCCTTGTGGCAGAGTCGAAAGAAAGCCTGTCCAGCCATATTACCACCACTGTTCGTCTTCTTCACACCTTAGGTCTGCAGGTCAACATGGAGAAATCTCATCTTATTCCATCACGGGCAGTTCAGTTCATAGGGGCTTTGCTGGACACACATCTGCACCACGCTTTTCTGCCTCAGCAGAGAGCGACGGACATCATCAATCTTGTCAATCTTTTACAGAATCGGAAATGGGGCACTGCGCAACAGCTGCAGTGGATGCTGGGGCTGATGGTGGCGACTACAAGTGTGCTGTTGTTTACAAAATTGAGGATGAGAGGCCTTCAGTTGTGGTTTCTCAGGCAATTTCATCCTTTACAGGACTCACCTCACAAGAGGTTCATAATCCCATCTTTGACTCTCAGGACCCTGAAGTGGTAAAAATCCAGGGACAACATTTGTCAGGGAGCTCCCTTCCACCTACCTGCGACAACAGTGACGATCACCACAGATGCGTCTTTGTGGGGATGGGGGGCTCACATGGACTCTCTGTGTGGGGGGGGCCCTTGGCCTTCTCAATTGACTCACGGTCACATAAATTACCTGGAGCTGCTGGCAGTTCATTTTGCCCTTCGGTCTTTCCGCCTCATGGTGGCGGGGAAGGTTGTTGCCCTATTAACAGACAATACTACTGGCCCTTTGTTATATCAACAGGCAGGGTGGGACAGTTTCTTGACGGCTCTGCGCGCTAGCACTGGAACTGTGGTCGGAGTGCCTGGAGCATGACATCTACGTGAAGGCTGCGCACCTCCCAGGGGTGCTCAATCTGCAGAAGGATTCATTGAGCAGGGGTGCAGCATCCCCGCACGAGTGGGAGATACAGTGGTGCTTTCTTCAACCTGTGTTTCAGCTCTGGGGGGACCCTCAGGTCAATGTGTTTGCCACAGCCAGAAACCAGAAGTGTCCTCTGTTTTGTTCCAGAGGGGGCACGGATCCAGAGTCGTTGGGAGACGGTCTGTTGTTCCCTTGGGAAGGTCAGTTCCTGTATCTGTTTCCACCTCTGCCACTGCTGACAAGAGTTGTCAACAAAATTGCAAGAGAGACACCATGCTGCATCCTAGTGACACCGTGGCGGCCTTGGCAGAACTGGTTCCCGATCTTGCTTCAACTGGCGAGGGGGGTTTCTACCAGTTTCCGGTGGAACCAGATCTTCTGTCGGCTCAGGACGGTCATGTATTCCATCACAATGTGCCTCACCTGAATCTGACAGCGTGGTTCATCGACCCTGTGAGTTCTCCAGCAGAGTCCAACATGTCTTCCTAAACAGCAGGAAGTTGTTTACCCGTGCTTCCTATGACAGGAAGTGGCGGAAGTTTCTTCAGTTTTTAGTTGATCCTACAGTCTCACCCCAACGGGTGGGACTATCGGTGATTTTTGAATTTTTATTATCTCTGGTGGATTATGGCCTTGCCTTTCGTCAGTTAAAGTTTATTTGGCAGCAATATCTGCGCTCCATGAGTCAGTTGAGGGGCATTCAGTTTTTGCACACCCTCATTCTAAGAGGTTTTTGAAGGGTCTGCTCAGGCTGCGTCCTCCATCGAGGTCACCCCCACAGCTTTGGGATTTGACTTCAGTTTTGGACAGGTTGACTCGGTGTCCCTTCGAGCCAATGGCCACATGTTCTTTACAGCTTCTATCTTGGAAGACTGCCTTTTTGGCAGCAATCACATCGGCACGCCGTGCAGGGGAGCTTACGGCTATGCGTTGTGACTACCCATATCTAGTTTATCAGGAGTCTGGAGTGTCGTTAGCTTCTGATATTTCTTTTCTTCCCAAGGTGGTTTCTCAGTTTCACTTTAAGTTAGAAGTTTGGTTGCCCACTTTTTATCCTACACCTTCCTCGGACGAGGAATGTAGGTGACATGCTTTGGATGTTAAGCGTGCCTTATTGTTTTATTTGAGTCACTCCAAGAGTTTTTGTAAGGACCAGCATCTTTTTGTTTCTTATGCTGCTCCTAAGTTGGGTTCCAGAATTTCATCTCAGCGGCTTTCAAAGTGGCTCACTGAGACTATTAAACTGTGCTACTTGCTGGCAAAGAAGTTGTTGCCTGGGCCCATTCGTGGACACTCTACAAGAGCAATGGTGACGTTGGTGGCATTCCTGAAAGGTGTTTCCCTGACGGATGTGTGCAAGGCTGCCACCTGGTCTTCGCCACATGCTTTCATGAAGCACTACGCTCTGGATGTGCATGCTCAGCAGAGGACTCGTCTGGGAGCTGTGGAGCTGCAAGCTGTTTCTTCTGGTTGACCGTCTTCCCGCCTCCAGGTATGTCTTGCTTGCTAATCTCCCATAAGTGTGAAGCACAGAGACCATGAAGAAGATAGGTTGCTTACCTTTAACTGTAGATCTTCGAGTGGTCATGCATTCACACTACCCACCCTCCTTCTCCACTGCTGATGGTCTCCCTCCAGTAGGGGCTTCCAGCGGTCAGGAAGGAACTGGTGGGATCCTCGCGCTGGCTTCGGCGAGCATGTGTATTGGGACGCCTGTGCATGCCCGCTGGTGCCAAGCGTGAAAAAATCCTGGGCTTTTTAGGTACCGATTCGGGGATCGGCGCAGGCGCTCTATCCCATGAGTGTGAATGCACAGATGACCACTCGAAGATCTACAGTTACAGGTAAGCAACCTGTCTTTTTCTAGGTTTGGCAGGGTTCTGACAGTGATTGCTCCTCCTCTGTTATACTCTGCTACAACCTGTAATGCTGATTGTCATAGCTCACTAAAAAAAACCAACAAAGTAGACGGCAAGAGCCCCCCCCCAAGTGGTATGTTTTCTGAGGGTCAGTGCAAAGTGACAATCCAAGGCCAAGTACAACATGGTTGAAAGGGGTGGGTAGACCTGTTCTCTGGAGGCTGGGTCTACCAATATAGTGGAAAGTGACTTGGTTCTATTTTCTCTTACAGTGTTTAGCTTATTCTTAAAATATATACATAAAATTTAAAATAATTTATTCTGAGACTTTTACAAGGTTATGAACATAATCTAAAAAACGAATTTATGCAATAGTCAAATGTAGAGTCACTAACAAGTTCAATGCTATACTACTAGGTTTTTTTGCTCATGAGGTAGAATTTCTGCTCTCGACACTGGAGCTCAGAGGAAACATTGTTTATGTATGGCATATTCTCTAGGGAGTCCTGAGTTTCATTTTTTAAAAGTAAGTCTCTATCTACTTCCATTGCAACACAAGGGGAAAGGCATAGCTCCGCAACAGATTGGACAAGAAACTTACTTCTTCTCCCCCCCCCCCGCCCCAAAAAGTGGTTAAACAAATTGTTACCAATATAATTTCAATTACCAATTAAGACTCCAGTGGCCCAGAGGAGGGAGAATGGCACTGTGGGCAGACTGGGGCAGGGAACCTGCAGGTAAACATGCCATGCTTAAACCATAGGAGGGTTGCAGTTCATTTCAGAAAGAGACAGGCATAGATTTCAAACACTGTACACAGCACAGCTTGCAAGGAAGAAAGGATAAAAGCATTTATGATGATATGGAAATTACATGTGAATTGTTTCCCTCTTCTTCTTTGTAGTCTTCTCTGTTCCATTCTTGCTGTATCCAACAACAGATTTTCATTTTGTTACCTTGCTACTGAAAGAAATATTTTGCTTCTGATAAACAGCACTTAATACACACAGTAGGTCAGTGCAAGTTGGTATTGCCAGTTCTTTGAGGAGCAAGAAAAATAAAACTCTGTCGTCATGTGTCATAATGGTCACACATAGCAGTTTAAAACCTTAAATCCAAGTCCTTAGCCCAAACACCCATGTGTAACGTTCAGTGTGAATTCTGCTCTGTGAACATGGATTTTCCTTATTCTTTTTAGGTACAGCTTAAATGCTACCAGCTGCTCCTTACCATTTTTCAGTATCCGAACCAAGACATCTCATATCCTTACATTCATTCATTAGTATCATCAATTGTGGACAAACTGCAAGAAGCAGAGAAATCAAAACCTGAGAATGCTGTTGACCTCCAAGTTATTCAGGAAGGAATAAAAGTGGTGGCTGCTGTTATAGCTGTTGCCAAGGAAGAGCATCGTAAGTGCCATTCACAAGGCTAAAAGCATCAACTAGTCTGATTAATCAAATAACTAACTGCCCATTCTAGATACTAGAAAACTGCCATATTTTAGATACTTACTTACTTATTTATTACGTTCGACTTATATCCCGCCCTCTCCGCAAGCGGACTCAAATATATTTATGCTGATTTAAGTTGAACATGGTTTTGTTATTAGTTGATCAGGGTGGTGTTTGGCTCAGTGGTTTGTAGAAGGTCCCACATTCAATCCCATGCATCTCTAGTTTAAAAGTACCAAGCAGTATACATGTGAACACACATGAAGCTGTTTTTTACTGAATGAGACCCTTGTTTGATCAAGGTCATTACTGCTCAGACCAGCAGCAGCTCTCCAGGCTCTCAGACACAGGTCTTTCATATCACCTACATTTAGGTCCTTTTAACTGGAGATGCCAGGAAGTGAATTTGGGGCCTTCTGCATGCCAAGCAGAGGCTCTTCCACTGAGCTGCAGCCCCTCCCTAGTAGGTGATGAGCAAGATTCCTTCCTGAGATCGAGAACCACAGCCAGTCAGCATAGACAGTGCTGATCTTGATAAACCACAGGGGTCTGAGTCCACATAAGGCAGCTTCATATGCTGTCGTGCTTGACTTAAAAAAAAAATTAGCAGCTTGAACCAGCAAGGGTGATTTGCACACAGAGTGGAGAGAAAATCTTTCACAGATAGGCCACTCTCCTGAATGCTGTAGTATGGGGGAGGTGCATCTACCTAATATTGAGCATTTAGCTGGCTGGCATATCTGAAAGCACCTATATGAAGAGCAGAAAAGATGGATTCGGTTACATCCTAGCACCATCTTCCATTGATCTAAAAAGGTAATCAGCATTGCGAAAGCTGACCTCAGCAGCAATCTGCTTGGTGGAAGAGATCACTACCCATGAGATCTGCTGCTGCATATGATGATATGAAGCTGTTGTTTAATAGAGAAATATTTGCATTGACCAAACATAATTGAAAAATTCATTCTGAAACATCTTTGTTCCTTTTAATAGCTTATTTAGTTAACAATAGATATCAGCTTATCCTGAGTAAATAATTATAAATTCACAATCCTAAATCTGTTCAGCTGTTTAATTCTATACCATACGTATTATAAAATATTCAACAAAACTACTGATAGGATTGGATCCAAACAAAATGGGCAATTTCAACTGATTTCTGCTGCAGACACCCCTCCCCCCCAGTCATTCCTCAGAGTCTCCTATTCTTTGGAAGTAGCATTTTGTGGAGTTTAGTGGGCTGCATGGAGAAGGGACTCTGCTGATGGAAAAATCCTAGTCTTGATCTGACTCTCAGGACTGTAATGTGAAGGACATGACCAAATTCAGGTAGTATATTTGGATTTACCAGTTCAGTTTGATTGAGTTAAATCAAGTGTGTCATGTTCACTAGGCTGACTGCAGCCAAAGTCAAATGTAGTAAAAGGAGCACCTGTTTGGGTTTCAAGTTGCACCAATAATTTTTGTTCACTTTGGAACAGGTAAAAGCATTTTCAGATATATTTAATTGAAGCAATTTCTTAATATATGTGCAGTTTGACCATATAAAACCAGCCATTGTATTCCAGAGTTGTTGGCTTCTTCAGACTAATCCACAGTACAGATTCATCCCTTGGAAAGGTGTAGCAGAATAATAAGACCTTCTGTAACCAGTTGAAATCATAGTTGTGGTAATTCTATTTTTGAAATTAATAGCATTAATCAATATTTGTAAACTATTTTTCACAGGAACTGGCCTAGTGACTTGCTTTCTACCCATGCTGATTTCATTTCTCTTGGATGAGAATGCCCTTGGATCAGCCACAAGTTCAGCACGGAATCTACATGAGTTTGCTTTGCAGTATCTGATGCAGATTGGTCCACAGTATTCCTCAGTCTTTAAAAAACTAATGGCTTCTTCTCCACCAATGAAGGCGAGACTTGAATTGGCTGTGAAGGGCAATCAGGAAAGCATCAAAGACAAGACAACATCAAAGCATGCAAAGATTCCTGGGAAAAGTTCAAGTATTCAATTAAAGACCAACTTTCTGTGATTTTTTTTTCAATCCTAAACACTTTGAGAACACTAGGAAAAGTCCTTTTTTATTTCTCACTGTTTTCATTATGGAAGATTTGTTTCCAATATTAACATTTTGCAAACTGGCACATTATGGTCACACTTTAGAGGAGTATGTGCATGTACTTGTGCATGCTCCTCTGTGCATTGTGCACTGATTAGATGGTTGGCTCCCCCACTGTGATAAAAGCCAAGGGTGCTCAGTATGGAAATTAGAACAAGAATGCAACACCTTTTTGCATTCATAGTTCACAGTCCAGAAGAGATGCCTCTTGCTTGAGCATATACTTTTAATTTTAAAGAAGAAAACAAAACTATAGTTACTTTTTCCATTTTTATTTCTAAACACAGCATTGTGAGTAAAATGCCACAAAAGTAATTAGATAAGTAAAATCTCAAACAGTATTACATTAAGTGACACTTGGATGGTAGCCAATCATCCATGTGTGCCCAGAACCATGTGTACATCTGGCTTTCCTGCTTTTGGTATAGCAGCTCTCAGTGTGCAAACAGAGCAGTTTAAAGATTAGCATGAGAGCTGCTCCAGAAAAAAGCAGAA
Source organism: Heteronotia binoei (assembly GCF_032191835.1). Classification (NCBI taxonomy): domain Eukaryota; kingdom Metazoa; phylum Chordata; class Lepidosauria; order Squamata; family Gekkonidae; genus Heteronotia; species Heteronotia binoei. The sequence continues at coordinate 61,692,047 of NC_083243.1, forward strand.
AGAATAACTCAGTGCATGTTCACTGTTGGCTCCCAAGGAGTGTGGTGAATGCCATGAAAATTCTCCCTTTCTCTCATTGCAGTTAATGGCACAGAATGTATGACTTAGCTGCATTGAGAACTCTGCAAGGACACATGGCACAGTATTTCCATTCCAGGGGACACCTGAATTGTCATAAAAGGAATGTTGCCTTAGATGCATTCAGATTACCTTTCAGTCTTAAATTTATCAGGCTGCTGCAATAGTTGTTAAAAATCCTGATCTTACTATCACATTTTAATTATAATTTTAAAAGATTAATTACTGCAATATTGTAATTTGTTCCAGCAAATGGCACCATTAAGGGAAAATCATTACATGTTTTCATAGATCATAGAGTGTGTGGAATTACTATCGAAAATCCAGCTGTGTTTTAAAGTATTACTGATAGCTTTAATTTCTTATGAATTCTAAAGCTACCACACCTTTGAGACTCTGAGACTCTACAATGAGACACTACTCATGCAGTTATTTGGAGGATTTATATTTAGAAAGTTAAGCACATGTATGTGTGTGTGTGTGTGTGTGTGTGTGTGTGAATTGCAGCACTGTGGCCTTATTACTGCTTATGAAGTCTCATCTATTCAATAAATCAGTGTTCCCATATTTATCATACTAAGCAAGCATCACATATTTGCATATCTTGTTCAGAAAAGGATTAAGTTTTAATGCACAGTGCCTCTACTTAAGGCGTCTTATCTGTCATGTTCATTTCATAATCTCCATTTGATCAAATTGCCATAGACCATGAGCATTCAGATGCATGTAGAGGAAAGTGAGATTATATGCAGTTGCGGCTAAGAAACAGATTACAAGGGTACTTTTAAAAGAATGAATCATATTTTAGCATCAAAGTTTATTTTTAGACTTGTATTGGCAATCATTACCTTGTTTGTCTTGCCAGTATTACCCAAAGTAAACCAAACACTAGCATACTTACAGTACTTCTATCAAAGAATTAGTGGGAGTCTTTTTTTAAATCATGTACAAAACTGAGACTCAGGAAAGCATATTGTATTTTACTATAAAGTTTGTACATAACACTGTAAATTGTACAGAATTAACCATTTGAACAAAGCTCTCACAAGTCATTTTCTAATTTACATTAAAGCTAATTTTCTTCACATAAATCTCTGTGTTACTATTTTAATAACTTAAATGTAAAGAATTGTCTTTTGAAACCATGTGTATCACAAGTATGGCTATACTACAATTTGGCCATTGAAGACTAGCTTTTACAAGAGGGGTTGAGGACTCCATGGGAGAGGAGATATCCCATTTCCACCCCCAGCACTAGCTCCAGCTGCCTCCTCCTGGCTATCAGCAACCCCAAAATGCTGTCCAAAGTCCTGCAGATTGCTTTTTCTGATGTTTATGCACATGCAGATAATCTCTAGTAAATTATTTCATTGTTTTAACACTCCAGTTTTTGTTTTGAGAATTTTAGATTTTTGTTCATATCTGAGGGTTCCCTGGGTATCTGTACAGAGCCAGACTTTTAAGGTACCTGGTATTTTAATTTTCTATTATATGTACATCCCACCTTTGTTCCTTGGAACCCAAGGAGGGGAATGTGGTCTCTAGCTAGGCATCAAAGAAACACATGCATAGCTTCATTAGACTGCTGCCTGCTTCAGACCATGATTTAAGGATAACCTTTCATTCAGTTTCTTCTTGGATTTGGTTGTATACAGATTAATCAAGCAACAGAGCACAGATGGGCTTTTCTGATGCTTTCTCCGTCCTTTTCCCCATGCATAATGCTTGTTGTGTTTTCAAATGCCTTGCCACGTGTATCTGATCAAATGCTTTTTTCTACACTTATTAAGAAGAAACCCTGACCTTTGAAAACTGCTCCAGGAAGGGTCATGACTTCATGATTGGGTGGCTCTTATATCAGTCAGTCATGGGCAAATTCAGCTTTTCTTGAAAATCAAGTTTTCCCCAAATATCAGCAGGCATTATGTGGGATATAAGTCTGTCTGAAGTGTAGTGGATACGTTAACAGAGAGCTCACCTCTGAAATGATGTACATTTGTATACCTCTTTAATGGTTCTGTTTTAGAATCAGAAATATTTCTCATCCTGAAGAGGTTACATGTGCCCATGTTAAATTAATTTAAAAGTGTTGTAATCAGTGTTTTGGTTACATACTCTAATAGATCTTGGTTGGAATATGTCAGAGGATGGTTTGGATAGCAGGTATGAATAATGCATAGCTTACATATGCCAGGATATATATGATGTATATACAAATATCCCTTCAGCCAGAATTTTTTCTTTTAAACATGGTAAGTGCTCCCACACAAACCTAAAACACACTTCCAAGAATATATCTGTGTGGCTCCTTATAGCTTCCAATAACATCCAATAACAATATCAAATTGGCACCTCATATTGCAGGAATTGTGCATTAATTTAATTTAATTTAATTTTTAGATTTATATCTCGCCCTATCCTGCAAGTGGGCTCAGGGCGGCTTACAACAATAAAACAACAGAGTTAAAATAATATAAAAACAGGCATTATAAAACAGGAGCAGCAAAATTAAACAATCTTACAGACATAGGCGGTAAACAGCATGTGGCTGATGGCTAACAGCATAGCATAGCACCATAATGGTGAGATGCTAGGGCAAGTGATGACTTTCAAGGACAGCTGCTGGATTAATTAAAAGCCTGGCAAAACAAACCATCTGACTTTATCCTCAACTCCAACTCTGCTAACCCTAACTCTCGCTTTGAAACTATCTGGTTTTCCTTTTAGAATGCTTGGCACGACATGATGAATATTTAACCTTTATCAATGCTATTCATGTGATTTACTGAATGCTTGGTACGAGGGTACCATTTTTCAACCACAATGAATATCTCCAACTATATTTCAATCATAACAACATTGTGCTTTTCTTTTTCTTTTGCAAATGCCGACGACATGTTCAAATGTTTATTTTGACTGAACACTGCATTTTCAAAGCTTCAATAAAGCCTTGAAATTTGAAAACAAAAGTATATACAAATATGTAATACAATGAATAGAAATATTTATATTCATTGTATTATATACTACAGCATGGAACTTCCCAGCATGAAAGGTGCAGATATAGTAGGGAGGTAGGGGTACCAGTAGGCCCAGCTATCAGAAGCCATCTTCAGGGCTTTTTTTGAGCAGGAACGCACAGGAATGCAGTTCCGGCTGGCTTGGCATCAGGGGGTGTGGCCTAATATGCAAATGAGTTTCTGCTGGGCTTTTTCCACATAATGTCCTATGCTAAACAATGGTGATGTCAGGGGGTGTGGCCTAATATGAAAACGAGTTCCTGCTGGGCTTTTTCTACAAAAAAGGCCCTGATTATCATCAGAGGACCAGTTTAGTGTAGTGGTTAGGAGTGCTGACTCTAATCTGGAAGAACCAGGTTTGATTTCCCACTTTTTCACATATACATGTTGTGGAGTGACCTTGGGTTAGCCACAGTTCTTGAAAGAGCTGTTCTCTTAAGACCAGTTCTCAAAAGAGCTCTATCAGCCACATGTATTTCACAGGGTTTCTGTTGCGGGGAGGGAAAGGAAAGGACATTGTAAGCCACTCTGAGTGAAGAGCTAGGTATAAATCCAATGTTCTCCTCCTCCTCTATACTAGTATCTAAAATACCCTTACAATAATCTCTGCAAACTGAAAGCCGCAGCTTCCCTGTATTCTAACAGATCAATGCCAGTGGAAAAAAACCAAACTCTGCTTATCTTTAATTTTTAAATACTGTTAATCATTAGCAATCTTCCAACCAGTCTCTGATTGAAAGGCTTCCTCTTGGGATGGTGTGTCTGTGTTACTTTGAAGAAATTGGCAGCAACTCGTGAGTAGAGATGTCAATCCGTCGCTTCAGAGTCACCAGAAACGGGGTGGATGGGAGGGAAACGTCTGCTGAGGACTTCATTATTCCCTATGAGATCGATTCTCATAGGGTATAATGGGGAATTGATCTGGAGGTTTCGGGGGCTCTGGGGGAGCTGTTTTTGAGGTAGAGGCACCAGATTTTCAGTATAGTATCTAGTGCCTCTTCCCAAAATACCCCCCAAGTTTCAAAACGATTGGACCAGGGGGTCCAATTCTATGAGCCCCAAAAGAAGGTGCCCCTATCCTTCATTATTTCCTATGGACGGAAGACATTTAAAAAGGTGTGCTGTCCCTTTAAATGTAATGGTGAAGGGGCAGCCCCTGAATAATTAATACCCCTATATAATAATAAATGAAAATATGTTTTTTGCCTTCAGAAGAGAATGTCTGATGCAACGTTTAAAGTAACTGTTAGAGGCCACACAGCCCAAATGGGTGTGAATTGGGTTATGATTCATGAAATCATGAATTGGACTTGGGTTGATAGCAACAGTACTCAATCCGCAATCAGCTTAGCTATGTGTATTAGTCATCACATAACCAAACTGATAAGGAATCTGTGTGGACATGGACCCAAACTAAATTGAACATAAGGGGCAGAGGCCTTGTTCAGCTTTGCCATATAATTAGCTGAGTTTGTAGCTTACTGCACCTTTAAAATTTCGTTAGATTTGGACTTACGGGTTTTGGCATCTCAAGATCAGTGGGGGTCCACAGAACTCTCTCTTGACGGCCCCCCGAGCCGGGCGATTGGAGGGATGACATGGCTGTGGTGTCCTGAGGAAGACTTTGGAGGAGTCTTCTGACAGCAAAGGGCTCTACAGGAGTCAGGGAAACAGCGGCAGCTGATCTCTGTTCCTTTTGTCTGCCCTGATGCTCCACTGTCGCGGCCGCCATGATGGCAGTAAGAGATGAATACCTAACTGCTTTTTTGTTCTAATAAGCTTTTACTACAGCATACTTCTACCTTAACGACTGAAATGCTATCCTGCAAGTAAGTCTTTCTCTTCACTACGACCAACTAATGGATCTTTTGTTATAACGGCAATTGGGACTGTTCAAAAGAAAAAGGGGAAAGGGAGGCTATCCTCTCCCCTTTTTTCCACCGAGGGAGGCTTCCAAAAGACAATGAACAAATCCAGGAACCATTAAGAATGCAAATTGGATTGAGCAAGAAATTCAAACGGATTTGGCATATAACTAAATAAGCTACAATGAGAACATTGTTTAACCTTAATACAGTCTGAATAAAAGTTTTATATATTTTCAAGAAGAATACTTTTGATATCTGATTTGTATTGAATTGATTACAACTGGACTGTAAGAGGAAAGCACATGGCTGGGGGGGTTTAAAAAGGTAGAATACTTGGGATTTGGAAATTGGTTTTTAACTTTGTTTATTGGACTGAGCCAAACTGCAAAGAAGATGGAGTTTAAACCTGAAATGTGTGATTAAAACGATATTATGGATGCTATATCTTCCTTAAAGCAGGAAATCAGTTGGCTGGCAGAGTTAATACAGGCTAAGGTGAGAATTTTTATTTTAAAACACAGTGAAACTGAAAATATATATGAATGGAGCAATGACAGGATCCCAGTGTTGTCTATGAAGATGAGAGAAGTGAGAAAAGACCCGGAGGGAAAGTAGCTGAAAGAAATCAAAATGGTGAGACTGGCATAACTACAAAAAAGAGACGGGACTCAAGCTTGATTAAAATCTTTGCAGGAGGAAGTGACGGAGCAGAGACTTCATCATTTTGAATAAAATGGACATATGCATCAAGGGGAGAAAAGGCAGACCACTTTTAAGAAATCCAAGTTTTGGAAAGCTTTCAGAAAGAAGGGATTATAAACTGCTGCTTTGTCGTGTAAACGGTTAACATGGAATTAATAAAAGGGACTTGATGTAGGACCTTAAATGGCTTGGAAGGGAAAATCGAGATTTATTGAGATGTGTGGCTTTGAAATGGCAATGAGATTTTTAGAATATAACTGTGTTCTATTTGTTTTTGGTGTTATAGATTGTATGTTTTCAAAGCTAAATAGAGTAATTTAACAGAGAGAGAGAGTTATAGAGTTGTATGATTTTGCTAGGGGTAAAAATAAATAAGGGTGAGAGAGGTGGCCGTTTTTATTTAGGAACTTTCTCCCTTTTATTTTACAAAGGGAAATAGAGCAATTTAACAGAGAGTGAATTATAGAGTATATGACTTCTTATTTAGAAAATATATATGCAATAATAAGTATGGGAAATTAGGCTGCCAGTGCATATTAAATTGGTGGTCCTTTTTTCTCTCTTTCTAGTTTTTAAAATAAGATGGAAATGGGAGATAAAGTCTCCAAAACTTAATGAAGCTAAATGTTCAAATATTTAATGTAGATAAGCAATTAACCTGGCTAAAATTATAAAGGTAGATGACACAGGTGTTTGAAAATTTGAAAGATTGTTAGCCAAAATGCCCTCAAAACGAGGTTGGGGAATTAGTTAGGTGGGCACCTGGCTCACTAGGAATCTTTTTACCAATATATACAGGCTCAACCATCCAGAGGGTAATGCTCAATAAAAGGACTCTAATTTAATAAAAACCAATTGTAATTTATTTAGAATAATAGTTCTTTCACACAAGATAAAAATACAAAACAATCACACATTCACACAGGTCTAAGAAACACAGATAGATTGATAGGGGAACATATAAGGGTAGACAGACAGGGCGATATTACCTCTCGCAGACTTCAAGGAAGGCTCCAGTGGCGACAGTTGAGGGAATGGGGGAGGACCCGAAACTGATCAGGAATCGGGGATGGATCTATGCAGCGGAATGTGGGTTGCTGATAGAAGCACACCTGTGGGTAGCTAGTCCACAGGTTATAAGGCCTCACCTGAGCCCTTAGGGGATGGGAGGCAACGGGGAGGAGGAATGGGAGGCTCTGTGATGACCATGAAGGCTGGACATCAGCAGAGCCAATGGCGAGTCCCGTGGTGACACCCAATTGGGTGTTTGCTTTGACCAATGAACTCTACCTTCGTCCTGGGCAACCTGGAAACTTCCAGGTTGCGACAGGGCCTGGGGCAGCTCCAAGGGTGTCAGTATGGAAATGGCTAGGTACTTGGGATTAAGTGGGCTTATCTGGGAAGGTGACAATAGGGAATCAAATATTGACCTAGGTATCCCCGGTGAAGACAAAAGACTTGGTTGTGAAGGGAGATGTTCTTCCTCTTTTCTCATCATCTTCTGGGCAGGAGTTATTATTTAGGGTATTGCTAGGCAATCAGAACTAACAGTTGAGCTGTTAATCCATTCATGGGGCAAATGGGTTGCTTGCGGGCTAAGGGTGACTCAGGGTGTGTACGTGAGCTTCCCACTATGAAGGAATGAAGTCCAGCCTGGCAGGAAGATGGCTACGAGTGGTGTCAGCGATACACAGTGGATTCCATGTACAGCGCTTCTTCACCGGTCGCCTGGATAGCTCCGTAGTGGCGCAGCTTCTTCCCTACCATGGCGGACCCACGCAGTGACGGGGAAACGTCCGTGCACGTTGGCAAGCACTCTATACCGGTTTAGAATGCCTGCACACTTAGGCTGTTTGCACACATGAGTCCCTTTTAGTCCCTGGATGGTTTTGCTCACACCCTCTGGCCAAAGGTGTGTGTGAGCTCACTTCTCCAGGCGCCCTGGCAACCATGCTGGTGGCTACGATATTGGGGAAAGAGGGGTCATTTCCTCACAAGATCTGCTCCTGGTTATTCTCTTATTGTTTTTTCCCCCCTTTTAATAACAGATTCTGCAGACATTGAAACAGATAAAGCACTCTATGCTAGGTTTTATTTTGGCTTTTTGTTATTCTTATCTTTCCTCTCTTATTATTGAATTAATTAAGGAAATACTAAGCACAAAAAGACTACTGTATGTCCATCTTCTCTGCTTATGATTACTGTTGTTGGTGATAAAGTTAGTACTTACTGTTAATGAGGTTAAAAATACACAGCAGGTTTTATTTAGTGGCTGACTTTCTTGCTTTTCTCATTTGTTGGTATTAAAATGAATAGCTTAGATTTATACCATAAGCAATAAACAGTTAAAATATATTATAAAATAATAAGACTGTAAGATGTAATGGTTGTATTGAGTTAAAATTTAAGACTTACAGTTGTACGCATGCGCTGAGAGAAGCCGGCAGCTTGCCCGAGCTCTCCTTAGAACTATTATCTTAAAAGCTCAAAAAGAATGTGACTAATCCGTCCTCAAGGACAATTAAAAGAGGAAACTGATGTAGGAGTTTCTGGAGAACGAAGGAATTTCTATTTGAGCGTTCAGAGGGTAAGAAAGCAATTATTTATTACCCTTCTAAGGCGGTAACGCCCAGGGCGAACACAAAGCTCTCATTAGACTCACTGGAAGATAGTGGGAGAAATGGCAAAGACTATAAAAGAGCTTTCCGAACAACTGTCTGTATTTCAAAATATTGTAACAACTTCTCAGGAACAGGTAAGAGTGGAAATTAGAACAGTGAAGGAAGCTGTTACAGACTTAGCAGCTGAACTTAAAGAAACAATGCAGATGGCTACCACAGCTAATGAGCTGGCTATTAAAAATAAACAAAAAATAGAACAGCTATCTAGCCAGCTTATAGTGCTATCAGACTGGAATAGGAGATCCAACCTTATATTTGCAGGGATCTCAGAAGAGATAAACAATAAGCTTTTAGAAGGAACACTTAGAGATTGGATAGAAGAAAATGGGGTTAAGGTACAACCGCAAGAAATTGAAAGAACCCATAGATTGCAGAGGAGAGGAGAAGGAGGAGCCCCACGGGATGTTATCATTAAATTCGCAAGAGAAAGGGTACAACAAGAAGTATATAAAACTTTGAAAAAGAAGAAGGACTTGACCTTTAGAGGTGATAAAGTCTGGGTAAGAGCGGACTTTTGTCAAGAAACTATTAAGAAAAAAATCAAATGAGACCTTACGGGCAAAAACTATATGATAATAAGGTAAAATACTCGTGGGGGTATCCATCTTCAATAATAATATTTAAAGACGGGAAGAGGTTGATAGCCCGAAACCCTAAGGAGGCAAAGGAACTCTTAAGACTACTGGAAATCACCACAGATGACTTGAGAGAAGAGAACAAAGAGCAGAGGAAGGCATGGAGGCAGCAGACGACCCAGGAGAAGGAGCATCAAATAGGCACGATAAAAGACGAAGGATGGATTCTCACAAAGAACCTCATGAAGGGAAGTATACAAAGGTTCAATGAGCTAACTTTATGGAATAAGCTGTAAGGAGAGGATTGGGGTGCATACACTCTGGAAGGTGGGGAGACGGGATGATGTTTTCATTCACACTAGTGTCTCAACCACAGGGAAGGGCGGGGAAGAGAGGGTACTTCCTAATAAATAAAGAAAACCACCCTCAGCCAGGGAGGCCAAAGATTAAAAAAAAACAAAGAAAATGGATAAGACAATAAGATGACTTTCACTAAATGTAAATGGTTTAACATCAAACCTCAAGAGATACAGGTTAACTAAAATAGCCAGAGAACAAAGGATAGATTTGATGTGTCTACAAGAGACACACACACACACACAAAAGATAGAAAACCATTAATAAAAGATCCGAAATGGTAGGTCTTAGCAGAAGCTAGAGGGACTTCCAAGGCCAGGGGGGGTGGCAACCTTGATCCATAAAAACTCTACAGTGGAGCATGTCAAAAAAATAACAGATAAGGAAGGTAGATACCTATTAGTTAAGTTTAAACTGGAAGGAAAACGAATTACTATAGTGAACATATACGCACCAAACAAAAAGCAAAAGACATTTTTAATTAAGGTCTTTAAGAAGATTCAACATTTCTCAGAAGGAGAAATAATAGTAGCAGGGGATTTTAATATGGACATAACAAAGAGTAAAAATATTAAGTTAGGGAAATGGGGCTTGAAAGAAGCACACGAGTTTATAAGCTCACGACCTAGGTCCACACATATATCCAGTAGGCATAAAACGGCGTCATGCATAGATTACATAATCCTGGAAAAGAATAATAATATGTTTATAAAAGAGATTACAACCTTTCCAATCTGGATATCTGACCATGCTCCCATAAGTATTGAATTGGAGTTAAAATTACCCACAATAATACAGATATAACGATTTAGTAATGGCGAAAGAGGAGGACAGAAAATTTATGAAAACACAGATAAACTTATATTTTAAGGAAAACAGAGGAACAGTACCCACTAATATACTATGGTATGCTGCCGAAGTGGTAATAAGGGGTCATTGTATAAAGAAAGAAAAGAGTATAAAAAGAGAAAGGTACGAAAAAAGACAAACCAATTTCCAAGAACTAAAGAAGTTACAAAGGGAACAAATGGTAAATATTGCCCTATAGTAAAGAGCAAAATTAAAGAGATTAAAAAACAGTTGGAGGCACTAGATATAGCTACAATATGGAAAAAGGAAATTATGGTAAGGAATGACTTTCAGAGGAATAGTATTAACACAGCAAAAAGACTGACGAACTATTTGAAGATCAAAAAAGCAAAACAGGAGGTTAGAAGTATAAAAATTAATAACAACTCAACACAAAGCTCCAAGGAAATCATCAAGGCTTTTGAGAACTTTTATAAAAATCTATATAAGAAAAAGACCACAATAGAGTTTCAGGAGACAACCAGTCTAGTTTTGAAGAAAGAAGGGAAAGAATTTCTAGAGGGCGATATTACAGTTCAGGAAATAAGGGAAGTAATAAAAGAATTTTAAAAAGGCAAATCGCTAGGGCTAGATGGTTTTACAGGCAAATTTTATAAAGAAATTATGGAGATTGTTGCACCCGAAATGCAGGTAGTCTTTAACGAAGTTTTGAAAGGGAAGAATGCCCCAGATACGTGGAGGGAAACAGAAATAATATTAATCCTAAAATCTCAGAAGGATCTGGAAGAAGTAGGTTCATATAGACCCATAAGCCTCTTAAACCAAAATTACAAGATATTTGCAAAAATATTGGCAAATAGACTACAGAAAGTCATTCTGACAATCATAAAAGGGGATCAATATGGTTTTATTAAAGGTAGAAATATAGCACACCCCATTAGAAATATTCTCAATGTCTTATACCATGGTCAGCAGAAGAAAATAGGGTTACTAAAATTGGATGTTTATAAAGCCTTTGACACTCTTTCTCATGAGTATTTATGGCAAATATTGAAGAAAACAGGGATAGGGAAAAGGTTCTTACATGCAGCTCAGGAGATTTATAAAGGAGGAATTGCGAAAGTAAGAGTAAATTTTGAACATTCACAAGCTTTTCCCATACAAGGAGGAGTAAGACAAGGTTGCCCACTATCTCCACTCGTATTTATAATAGCAATAGAACAATTAGCGGAATGGAGTAGAAATTCGGGAAGAATAGAGGGCTACAGGATAGGTAACGAAGAAATGAAGCTCATCCTATTTGCAGATGACATTATAGTAATCATGACAAATGCTAAAGAGGGAGTTAAAGAGGTTAAGATTATCCTAGAAGACTTCAAAAAGTGCTCAGGGCTAGGGGTCAACATGGGAAAATCAGAAATCATATATTTTAATGTAAATAGAGAAGAAAGGCAAGAGATAAATAGGAGTACGAACATAGGATTGGGGGTTAAGAAATTTAAATATTTAGGTATAGTTTTGCAAAAAAAATATTGATAAAATGATAAAGGATAATTATGATAAAATATGGAAAAAATAGAGACATGGAAAGATGGAAAAATAAAACGTTGGGGACATCATCTAGAATAAGGAGTGCTAAAATGTTTTGGGTACCAAAGTTAAAGTACCTATTTCAAACGTTGCCTCTGGGAACAATGAAAAATAAAATTGAACAATAAAACAGAGCATTAAAAGAGTGGATATTTGACAGTAAAAAATGCAGATTCCATAAGAGAATAATTTATAGTCATAAACCAGAATTTGGATGGGGAATCCCATACCTAAACAATTATTTGAAGCTTTTCAACTAAAACCATTATTAGAAATAGGTGAGGAAAAGACTCAGAAGTGGGCTAACTTTGAGAATTAAACTAATAATAATATAGGTAGATTAAGCATTTTTTCTAAAGTTACGAATAAAGACTTAAAATTAACAATAGGCCCTAGAAAAGCATCATTAGAAGTTTGGAAGAAATGGCAACCATATTGGTTAGGAAAAGTTTCTAGATGGGCACCCCTCGAAACTGTTAACGAGGAAGTGCGAGAAATTAACTGGTGGGAAATGTTAAATCTTAAAGGTTATCACAGAGTGGGAGATATGTTTAGAAGTGGAAATCTTAAACCCTTACAGGAAGTAACAGAAGAGATAGGTAAACAATATTGGTTAAAAATAGCTGGGCTATATAAGGCAGTATGAGCCCCAGAGAGCCCCAGAGAGCGCTGAGGTCAGCTGGAAAAAACCAGCTGAATATCCCTGGGCCAAGGGAGGCCAGATTGAGGGCCACCCGAGATCGGGCCTTCTCTATTGCAGCTCCACTGCTGTGGAATCAACTCCCAGAGGAGGTACAGGCCCTACGATGCTTAGATCAATTCCGTAGGGCCTGTAAGACCCACCTCTTCAAAATAGCCTTCAACTAACGACAAGCTAGGAAGTGCCGTTGAAAATGCTTTTAGTTACTGAATTCTATTGAAGATCTAATGTTTATAGCACCATATTGTTAATGTTAATTTTAATATAATCTGTAATTTGTTTTAACCATGATTTTATAAGTATAACTCGATGTATAATGTATTTTTATGCTGTGAGCCGCCCTGAGCCTGCCTTGGCGGGGAGGGCGGGATAGAAATATAAAGTTATTATTATTATTATAGTAAAAACGATTCACGAAAATAAAGAACTCTGGATAGATGCACCAATGGAAGTAATATACAAAGAAACGGCAAAGCAGAAAAAGGGTTTGGTAGGGAAAATATAGAGAAAGATGATAATAAATAAGGATAAAATAACAGAATACTTACAAAGGAGATGGAGCCATGAAGGTCAGATATCAGAGAGAATGGCGGATAAAATTATGAAAGGAATAGAAGAAATCAAAGTAACCAAATTTGAAGAACTTGAATATAAATTCCTTACAAAATGGTATAAGACACCAGCACAGCTAGCTAACATGATTCCAGGGTTAAGGAAGGAAATTATCGAAATTATTAGAAAAGTATGCAATATAACACTAACTACAGATTTTAATCTAATGTTGTTAATAATAATAATAATAATAATAATAATAAATTTTTATTTATACCCCACCCTCCCCGCCGAGGCAGGCTCAGGGCATTTAAGTACAATAGGAGGCCCGATAATGGATAGGAGTATTCAAAATTTAGTTAAGGCTATGATACTGGCGGGAAAGGCAGTTATAGCTTTGGGTTGGAAAGACAAAAGTAAATGGACAGTAGAAATCTTGCACAACTATTTGTTTGAATTTATACAGTCAGACATCGTGGCGTCAATCAACAAAGAGACAACATGGGATGGGAAATCTAATGAAATTAAGACCAGATGGAAGACCTACCTAGACTGGATATTGAAAGAAAGAAGAAAAGACATTCAGTGAAAGATTAAGACTTTGTGCCCATGGCTGGGGTGAAAACACTAAGAGTAAAAGGAGAGAGGGAGGGAGGGAGAGATCGAAATGTATATAGCTACAAATATTTGTTATAACAGACTAAATGGAATAATAATAAAAAAAATTAAAAAAATTTAAGACTTACAGGTAGAAAAAATTATATATTACATTTGAAAGGTAGAAATTTAACAGTTATATTTACTGCTTCTCTTTTTCTTTTTTGGTTAATGTTTCTCTGTCTTATGCTCTCCCCAATTATGCTTTTTTTTGCTTCTGTATCCCTGCATTATTTTTCCCTCTTTATACTGAAATCTAATAAAAATTTCAAGACTATAAAATTTCGCTAGATTTGCAGAGGTCCAGTAAAAAAGATTCTTGTTAGACATCACGCTTGTGGAAAAGGTATGCATATTCAGTCGAACCAAAAGCCATGCTATGATAGTAACAAAAATTAGATCAACCAGTTGAAAATGTCTCTCTGTCCCATTTAGCCCTTGCACAATTATTCTGCATTCATTTTTTCCATTGTGTTTTTCTCCTAGTGTACTAGAGGAGGTGAGGGCCCTGCGGGACCTTGCCCAGTTCCGCAGGGCCTGTAAGACAACCCTCTTCCGGCTGGCCTATGACTAGCTGGTACAAGAAATCCAGGTGTAGTTATATTAGAGGTTGCTGTCCCTAATGTTTTAAATGGTTTAAATGTCTTATAATTTAAATATTTTATAATTTTAAATGTATTAATTAATTTTAACTGTTTTATGTTTAAATGTTATTATGTGGAATCTTATGCTGTGAGCCGCCCTGAGCCACTTGTTGGGAAGGGCGGGATATAAATTAATAAATAATAATAATAATAATAATCTAGAACCTAGGGAGCAACTGATGTGAGGAGGGAAGAAATCCATCCCCCCCCCCCATTTTTGTCAGTGTAATACAGGGTAGTTTTTAATTTAACTTTTCTACTACAAAAAATGATATGCAGTCAACAAGACTTCATCATTGAACAGTTAGAGAGGTCTATGCTTCTGTGACGGAAGTCTGTGAAATTATAGAAGTCCTGTGGTGGGAAGAGAAAAGTCCTGCTAAGGCTGGTCATATTTATTTGTACAAATGGCTACACATTCTCCTCAATATTTCTACATTAGGACATCAAAAGCAAGACTTTAATTATATGGATAGCAGCTGCAACTGTACTCTTTGCAGACTGGAGAGGAAAATACTATGACAATGCTTTATAATGACTATATAAAAAGGGGCCTGCAGAGAGAAGATCAGGTTTTAATATGTTTACTATATTCTTGATGCTATCGTGGAAGGTAATTCAAAATGTTCAAAAGTCATTGGCTAAAAGATATGACACTGAAAGATGATACCCTCAGGTCAGAAGGTGCCCAATATGCTACTGGGAAGAGCGGAGGGCAGGTACAAGTAACTACAGAAAGAATGAAGCAATTGGGCCAAAGCTGAAAGGACGCTCAGCTGTGGATGTGTCTGATGGTGAAAGAACAGTCTGATGCTGTAAAGAACAATACTGCATTGGAACATGGAATGTAAGATCTATGAATCAAGGTAAGCTGGATGTGGTCAAACAAGAGATGGCAAGACTGAACATCGACATCTTGGGAATCAGTGAACTAAAATAGAAAGGAATGGGTGAATTTAACTCAGAGGATCACTACATCTATTACTGTGGGCAAGAATCCCGTAGAAGAAATGGTGTGGCCTTTATAGTTAACAAGAGAGTGAGGAAGGCAGTAATGGGATACAATCTCAAAAATGACAGAATGATCTTGGTCCATATCCAAGGCAAACCATACAGTATCAAAGTAATCCAAGTCTATGCCCCAACTGATGCAGAAGAGGCTGAAGTGGACAAGTTCTATGAAGATCTACAACATCTTCTAGAATTAACACCAAAAAAAGATGTCCTCATCATAGAGGACTGGAATGCCAAAGTAGGAAATCAAAAGGTAACTGGAACAAATGACAAGTTTGGCCTTGGAGAACAAAATGAAGTCGGGCAAAGGCTAATAGAGTTTTGTCAAGAGAACAAGCTTGTCATAGTGGACACCCTCTTCCAACAACCTAAAAGGCAACTCTACACATGGACATCACCTGATGGGCAACACAGAAATCAGATTGATTATATACTCTGCAGTATGGAGAAGCTCCTTACAGTCAGCAAAAACAAGACCTGGAGCTGACTGCGACTCAGATCATGAGCTACTCATTGCAAAATTTAAAGTGATGATATTCCCAGTAGTAATGTATAGCTGTGAGAGTTGGACCATAAGGAAGGCTGAGTGCAGAAGAATACATGCTTCTGAGCTGTGATGCTGGAGAAGAATCTTGAGAGTCCCTTGGACTGCAAGAAGATCAAATCAGTCAGTCCTAAGGGAAATCAGCCCTCACTGTTCTCTGGAAGGTCAGATGCTGAAGCTGAAGCTTAAATACTTTGGCCACCAAATGAGAAGGGAGCACTCACTGGAGAAGACCCTGATGCTGGGAAAGACAGAAGGCAAAAGAAGGGGATGGCAAAAGATGAGATGGCTGGACAGCATTACTGATGTAACTAACATGAATTTGAGCAGAGGATAGTGGAAGAGAGGAGGGCCTGGCGTGACTTTGTCCATGGGGTTGCAAAGAGTCAGACTGGACTGTGCAACTGAACAACAACAAACAAACTATCACTAATGGTGCCTTAAGAACATAAGAGAAGCCATGTTGGATCAGGCCAATGGCCCATCCAGTCCAACACTCTGTGTCACACAGTGGCCAAAATTAGATAGATAGATAGATAGATAGATAGATAGATAGATAGATAGATAGATAGATAGATAGATAGATAGATAGATAGATAGATAGATAGATAGATAGACAGACAGACAGACAGACAGACAGACAGACAGACACACACACACTGTGGCTAATAGCCACTGATGGACCTCTGCTCCATATTTTTATCTAACCCTCTCTTGAAGCTGTCTATGCTTGTAGCCGCCACCACCTTCTGTGGCAGTGAATTCCACATGTTAATCACCCTTTGAGTGAAGAAGTACTTCCTTTTTTCCATTTTAACCTGACTGCTCAGCAATTTCATCAAATGCCCACGAGTTCTTGTATTGTGAGAAAGGGAGAAAAGTACTTCTTTCTCTACTTTTTCCATCCCATGCATTATCTTGTAAACCTCTATCATGTCACCCCGCAGTTGACGTTTCTCCAAGCTAAAGAGCCCCAAGCGTTTTAACCTTTCTTCATAGGGAAAGTGTTCCAACCCTTTAATCATTCTAGTTGCCCTTTTCTAGACTTTTTCCAATGCTATAATATCCTTTTTGAGGTGCGGTGACCAGAATTGCACACAGTATTCCAAATGAGACCGCACCATCGATTTATACAGGGGCATTATGATACTGGCTGATTTGTTTTCAATTCCCTTCCTAATAATTCCCAGCATGGTGTTGGCCTTTTTTATTGCAATCGCACACTGTCTTGACATTTTCAGTGAGTTATCTACCATGACCCCAAGATCTCTCTCTTGGTCAATCTCTGCCAGTTCACACCCCATCAACTTGTATTTGTAGCTGGGATTCTTGGCCCCAATGTGCATTACTTTGCACTTGGCCACATTAAACCTCATCTGCCACGTTGACACCCACTCACCCAGCCTTAACAGATCCCTTTGGAGTGCCTCACAATCCTCTCTGGTTCTCACCACCCTGAACAATTTAGTGTCATCTGCAAACTTGGCCACTTCACTTCTCACTCCCAACTCCAACTCCTTCTGAACGTATATTAGCTTTATTAGGAAATATGTGGAGTTGGGAACCCTGTTTCCCTATAATATTTAGTGTAGCCTTTTTTGGACACAATCCAGTCAGCTTCTTTAAGTATGATTAAAAGTTTATATGTACACAGAGTATCCTTTGATTTGTCACTGGGCAGCAGCCAGTGATGTGGGTTTTCCAGAAAAAATATGAATTTTAATGCCCTAAATAGAGCATGATCTTGTTTGACGTATTTATTTTGACTTGTATTTTGTAAACAAATCTTTAAGTATCCAGTGTTAATGCTATGTCCCAATACTGACAAATACTTGAACTCAAATATTGGATTAAGAAAATAATAAATCAAATGTGTTTTAAATGTTATAGTCAAATGAAATCAAAGCTGTATGTGGAAATTATTTTTACTTATAATTTTCTTTTATATTGTTTAAACGTAAGGGGGGGGCACACCAAAGCACTGAAAACTGTTTAATAGTAATTTTGTGCACCCAAACATCTATGTGTGATATGTGGTTATCCAACTACTCTTCTACTTTCTTCCATAGAAGCTAATGGGGCACTTCAGGTTTATTGTTACTCTTTGTGGCATCATGTGCTAGTTCCGTATCAGAGTGGTGATGACAATATGCAAGAGATGATATAACAGATACAAATTTTAGCTCTGGGTTTGATTCAATCAGCACAGGTGAATCCATAACCTGATTTTTTTAAAAAAAAAATTGTATGTATGTGTTATTTTTCTCCCCCACTCTTTACAGATCAATGAAATATACATATTCTCTCACACAATTCTAGGGAATAATAATCCTGAAAAACAATAGCTCTGAAATTTATAAGCTTAATATTGTATTGGCAATGTATTAATATTGTATTAGCAATGACATCCATTTGTTATTTATTTTATGAAACAATTAATCTTTAAAAATGGAAAATTTTCTACAGAAGCACTGGAAAATGTTTGCACACCATGTCCCTGGAAGCAGCAGTCCTGCTTCATACCATATTCTTTGTGAACATTTTTTGAAATTTCTCTGAGTCTGTAGGTTGATGGCTGATTAAAACCCTAGTACATTCATTTAGAGCTTTTGTGGCTAGTTAGGCATCTTAAACAAAGGAAAAAAATGTTCACCATCTTGAATTAAGTTTGCTTTAGAAAGGTTAAAGGTAAAGGTAGTCCCCTGTACAAACACCAAGTCATAAGGTTACGGAAGGAAACAACAACAAGAGTATGACATCCTCTTGCAAGTACTACATGCTGGTTGGCTAGAACCGAAGGCTGAAATTTTCCTCACTTCTTCAGATCAGCAGCACAGAGAGGCAGGATGTTTAAGAAGGGAGTTCACTTCCTGTGTGCTGGACTCATGGGATTGAGGTAGCAAGCAACATCTACAGAATGATTGTTTCAGTTATTATAGATCCTTCTATTTTCAAGGGTATATAGCCAAAATCCTGTTTAGCCATGTCCAAAGATATGGACAGAAATGTATACATCAAGAGCTGAAAGTTAACCTACTTGAATCTCTTAGAAGACACTAAGAAACTAAGCTGTGCTGGCTTCTCTGGAAGCTAGACTGGCTAACCAGGCAGCCACATGAGCCTCTAGTTACTACACACTATTTGGAAGATAGAAATCTGAAACTGTCAACAATTCTTTTATTACTACAGTTCACTACTACAGGGTACTTTTAAAAATCCCTTCCTACATTACAAAAAATACAACTTCATCAGCATGACTAATTAAAGCAGTTAAACAATTTAGTAGGCAACCTTTAACACAGTCCTCGTTGCAGCAAATTGCAAATGCTGACAACTGGTAAACACTGTTATGTAGCTGGCGTAGTTACATATGTAATTGCCAGGATCCAAGATTCCCGACACTGACACTTTAGGAAAGCCAAGAAGATGACCCTATGTTTACTCCCAAGGGTTGTGCAACAGTTAGATGAGTGAGAAGAGCTATTGTGCTATGATCTTAATGCAAAGCTTCACTCAACATCCTTTCTCTGAAATGGAAAAAAAAAATTAAAACAGGAATATTTTTTAAAAAATGAAAGTATTTTCAAGTTGTCTGAAAAGCCAGCCATCCAGGGGAATAAATCATTTTACCACACAACTCTATCAGCTGACGAAACAAGAAGCTACAAGTAAGTAGACTTCTTTGAAGTCTGATTCTTTAACAAAGGAAATTGGATGGATTCTTGTTTAAGATGTAGGATGTCTTTCTGAAGGGTTATTTGTACTATGTGGGAGTGAAATAGAGGTATAGCAAACATTTCTGAGCATCTGACTGCAAGCTTATAATAAATTATATCTATTTATATTTGGAAAGCAGTGTCATCCTGTGGCACTTGGCTTAAAGCTATGGGTCACTTGGGGTGTTCACACTACACTTTGATCTCTGTATTCCGTTATGGCTTTATACATTTAGAAGAGAGTGGGAGGCGAGTGAAAACTTATCTGTGACATCTGACAGCAACAACAAATTTAAACAGGGAAGGAAATGTTTTTGTGCTGAGAGGAGACCCCATAAATATATATAAATCCAAATCATGAAATTCTAAATATCTTTTATTATATCAATTTAATAATTTTTAAAATATATCTGTTTAATCCATTACGGTAAAGGGAAAAAAATACCACTTTGTCTTTTGAACAACAGATTTCTAATTAAAAGTGGCAGGCAGCTTAAAAAGCCCCCTACTTATTACCTTTTATTGTTTTTTGTGTAATACTGGCAACAAATACCAGTTTCTGCTATCTCAGATGGGGCTTGCCAAATTTTAATTAAATTCAGATAAAGATATGATGGAAGCTAGGAATGCTTATTCCAATAATCACTCATCTCCAATTCTGTTGTCTTTAAAACTTAAAAGTTACAGCACTGATTTCAGATAGGCTTCAATGATAATGTTTAAAACACAGTCTGAAAGGGAGCGGAATTTTAAAAAAATCAACCTCCTATGAAGGAAAAAAGATAATGTTTTACGCAGACTACATGTCTCCGTCCAGCTCTTCTGAATCTCTTTTGGGCTCAGCAAGCTGTTCAATACCCTCAGGCCAAATGTTCCAGTGCATAGGCCTGATGTGACAACATGGCCATCTGACAGTGATGAAGATCCAGTGAATTTGGGGTAGGTATTTGTGGGTTTCCTGCATTGTGCAGGAGGCTGACTAGATGATCCTGGAGGACACTTCCAACTCTATGATTCTATGATTTCATCCACTATTACAGGTGATTGGTAACAATAGTAGCATTTTTCACAGTCTCTATAGCAAATTAGATTGTTACCTGCAACGCATCTATCTGCAGGAAACATGTACCATATAATGGGCTCTCTTGTGTTTTCTTTATGTAATTAAAGACAGGTAAATTATTAAAAGCAAAATAGTCTGCATCATCATGGGACTGAAGGGTCTGAAAATAATTTACCATAGAGTTGTTAAATGCAAATAAATTAGAGAACTCCCATTCCCAATCCAGCAGATGCTCTGAGGCCATATGTATAATTTTTCAATGAAAAATATTAATGCTATTTGGATTCAATACCCTACAATTAATTCCATCACAATTTAGGCACTACATCTGGAAAAAAATTATAAACAATTCCTATAACTTTTGACAAGCTACCAATTATACTATCAATATGATTATGATCTAGGTATCTCTTTTGCCAACTCACCTCGCCTTCCATTGGTTGAGCTGCGTATTGCTCAATCTAGACAGACAACAACCCCACCCTCCAGCCCCAGGAAAAATTAGGACTGGGCCACTGGGGACACTGCCTTCACCCACTCACTTCTCCCTCACTGGCTGTTGCTAGGCAACCACAGTATTCTGAGCTTGGTTCTGTCAGTAAAAGGTGGGGGAAGGCCGTTTCCAATTCTATTTTGGCCTTTGAGGGAGAACTCACTGGGCCCAGTCCTGACTAGGCTTGTCAGCTCTAGGCTGGGAAATTCCTGGAGATTTGAGGGGTTTATTTATTTTATTTTTTATTTTATTCAATTTATATCCCGCCCTACCCCACCGAGGCGGGCTCAGGGCGGCTCACAACACAAAAGCTAACAAGAATCAATTTAAAAATACATTAATAATTATACAATGAAATACATAAAAACACATAAAACTCACATCAATATGCACTATGCTACCTTTCCTTAAATCAATTCTTCAAATATTCCAGTATTCAATCATCTGATGTTCGAGAGTTAATGTTCAGGCATTCCGATATCAATTAATTATATGCCAACCGGAAGAGGGCTGTTTTGCAGGCCCTGCGGAACTGTTCAAGTTTCCGCAGGGCCCTCACCTCCTCTGGGAGCTGGTTCCACCAACAGGGAGCTGCAATCGAAAAGGCCCTGTCTCTGGTCGCTTTCAGTCGGGCCTCCTTTGGCCCAGGGATTATAAGGAGGTTCTGAGACCCCGATCTCAGCACTCTCTGGGGAACATGTGGGGAGAGACGGTCCCTAAGGTAGGCAGGTCCCAGGCCATAAAGGGCTTTAAAGGTCATAACCAGCACCTTGTACCGAACTCGGTATGTTATCGTCAGCCAATGCAGTCCCCGAAGCCCCGGCTGAATGTGCTCCCGTCTAGGGAGCCCTAACAACAGCCGGGCAGCGGCATTCTGCACTAGCTGCAACTTCCGGGTTCGGCACAGGGGCAGCCCCATGTAGAGGGCATTGCAGTAGTCCAGCCTCGAGGTGACCGTTGCATGGATCACTGTTGCCAGGTCGCCGTCCTCCAGGAAAGGGGCCAGCTGCCTTGCCCGCCTGAGATGAAAAAATGCGGACTTGGCAGTGGCTGCTATCTGGGCCTCCATAGTTAGAGTAGGCTCCAATAGCACCCCCAGGTTCCTAACCCTGTGCGCCGCTGACAGAGGCACACCATCGAGGGCTGGTAAGGGAATCTCCCTCCCCGGACTACAGCGACCCAAGCAAAGGACCTCTGTCTTCACTGGATTTAGCTTCAGCCTGCTCAGCATGAGCCATCTAGACACGGCCTGCAATGCCAGGTTCAGGTTTTCTGGGACACAGGCAGGCCAGCCGTCCATAAGTAGATAGAGCTGGGTGTCATCAGCGTACTGGTGGCAACCCAGCCCATATCTCCGGGCAATCTGGGCAAGAGGGTGCATGTAGATGTTAAACAACATCGGGGAAAGAACTGCTCCCTGAGGGACCCCGCAATCCAGCGGGTACCTCCGGGATAATTCACCCCCAATCGCCACTCTTTGTCCCCGACCCTTGAGGAAAGAGGTAAGCCATTGTAAAGCCAACCCCTGAATCCCCACGTTGGCGAGATGGCAAGTCAGCAACCGATGGTCGACCGTATCGAACGCTGCCGATAGGTCTAACAACATCTGTACCGCCGAGCCGCCTTGGTCCAGATGCCGCTGGAGATCATCCACTAGGGCAACCAGCACTGTCTCCGTCCCATGACCCGGACGGAAGCCCGACTGATGGGAGTCAAGGACGGAAGCATCCTCCAGGAAACTCTGTAGTTGCAACGCCACTGCCCTCTCAATGAGTTTACCCAAAAGGGTAAATTCGAGACCGGCCGATAGTGCACCAATTCGGCCGGGTCCAATGTTGGTTTTTTTTAAGAGGGGGCGGACCACTGCCTCCTTAAGAGGTGTTGGGAATTGCCCTTCCATCAGGGATCTATTTATGATATCCCGTACAGGATACCTAAGCTCCCTCTGGCAGGATTTAATAAGCCAGGAGGGGCAAGGGTCCGAATTGCAAGTTGTAGGGCGTGCAGACAAGAGGATCCTGTCAACTTCCTCCAGGCTGAGAGCGCCGAAACCATCCAGAATACAATCTGAAGACAGGCAAGGAGCCTCGGGTTCGCATACTGTCTCCAATATGGCGGGGGCGTCGTGGCGGAGCGACGCGACTTTATCTGCAAAAAATTTCGCAAAAGCCTCACAGCCGATTTCCAATTGACTAGCATTTGGGCTGCCCTGTGGCAGCGTTATAAGAGTCCGAATTGTGTTAAACAGTTGTGCCGGGCGCGAAGTTGCAGACGCAATCCTAGCCGCAAAGTATGTTTTCTTTACGGCTTTGACTGCCATCTCATAGGACTTCATACACTCTCTATAAGATGCTCTAGTGGCTTCGTCTTGAGTACGCCGCCATTGCCTCTCTAGTCGTCTGAGTCCTCGCTTTAATTGCTGCAACTCCTGGTTATACCAGGGTGCTAGCTTTAGGCGAGGGCTCAGAGGACGTCTAGGTGCAATCTCATCGATGGCCCTGGAGAGCCTATCATTCCAGGACACCACCAGGTCATCGAGGGAATTGCCAGAGGGCCAGGGATCCCGTAGAGCCATCTGGAACCGTTCAGGGTCCATCTGGCTCCGCGGGCAAGCTAAAATACGCTCGCCGCCTAAACGGGCTTGGAGTGGAATATCCACACGAGCCTTAAGGGCATAGTGGTCCGACCATGGCACTGTCTGAGCAGTAATATCGTCCACTAAAATTCCTGCCACGAAGATCAAGTCTAGCATGTGCCCCGCCTGGTGGGTAGGCGTTGTAACAAACTGGGAGAGTCCTAGCGTCGCCATGGATGACACTAGGTCCATCGCCTGACTAGAGGACATGTCATCGGCATGGACATTGAAGTCACCCAGGATCAGGAGCCTTGGGTACTCCAATGCCCAGCCTGCTACGGCCTCCATCAGGGATGGTAAGGCGTCGGCCGGTGCGTTAGGCAGTTGGTACACCAGCCAAACCGCCAACCCCTCCCCAACGTCCCACGCCAAACCGGCACATTCAATGCCCTTGATCTCCGGGGGCGGGAGAGCCCGAAAGGAGTAAACCTCTCGTATGAGTATAGCCACCCCTCCCCCCCGCCCGCTAGTCCGTGACTGGTGAAAGACCGAGAATCCTGGGGAAACCAACTGGGAGAGAACTACAGTCTCCCCCTCGCGCACCCAGGTCTCGGTCACGCATGCCAGGTCCATATCCTGTTCGAACAGGAACTCCCGAAGGGTAGAAGTCTTATTATTGATGGACCTGGCATTGCATAACACCAGTGACGGAGGCGGGTAATTTACTCTGGCCCTACTACTTGCCACCGTCAGGATGGGACGTAGGCTGGAAGGGAGTCGAGCCCTGTCATGTCTCAGCCTCCTTCCCTTATAATTCCGCCTAGTCCCACCGTCATACCTTCCCCTCCCCAGGAGTACTGGAATCCCCAGGCCAGTCATCTCCTAGTTGTGTCCGCTCCGCTGATGAAATAGTTGAAGCTGAAACTGCCCCCTCCTCAAACCCTCCTCCTCTCAGCCGATCTATGTATAAACTAACCTGCCAATTGCTCTAATAGTTATTTAATTAAAAGCCCCACCCCAAATCTTCCCAATAAATAATTAGCTAAAAATTAATTTTTATATCTAATTCTAAAAGCACCTTAATTGTAAAACCCCACCAATAAATAAATACTCTTCCCAAATTAATTTGCCACAGATAAAATTTTCTCAGTTTAGCTAATTAATTAATAGTCAACATCTAATTTAAATAACTAATAATTTAACCACAGTCCATATTATTAAATTGGCAATTTTAGATCCTCTGAGGTAAGAGTTAAAACAAGGGACATAAATAGGGTGAATAAAGTGCGATAGTTTTAAAGTGGTAGTGCCTATAAAGTGCAATGTTCTTGTTCTTTCTCCTGTTCTTGCCTTGTCCTTATCTCTGGGCGCGCCGGTGTCCATGTGGAGCCCGTTCTTTCTTTGGGTGATAGTTGATAGTTGAGAGCAGTTAGGAATGTTCTTATACAGGGTTGTTCTTATACAGGGCTGTCGGGCCGTCTGGCCGGTCTTGGCAGCCTGCTGCGCAGCCTCGAGGGCCCAGGGGGGGTGTAAGCCTCCCTGCGCGCCTTTCGTCGCACAGCCGCCGCCTCCACCGCCCTCAAGGACCCTAAAGATCTCAGGCGTCTTACCAGCCTGTTGGGTCAGTCCCTTCAGATGTTCCTCCCGTCCTTTGCACCACTCGCCCCAACTCGTTGCTCACGCTCACACATGGAGGGGGGGATGGATGGAAAGTCCGAGGCAGTCGTCCCGAAGCAGCCTCTGCCGCCGATTATAAGGCACAGTTCGGAGGTAGAGGTTGTCTCGGATGATCTGTTGTAGCTCGTGGTCCACTGAGCCTTTCTGGAAACATAAATTGAGGTAGTGACGAAGATCCTTATCAACAACGCCTCCTTGCTTGACACACTTGAGGCGGAGGGGGTCCTTGCAGTGCTTGATCACGACCAGCACATCGCGGAGGGTCAGCCTGGCCACGGGCGTGTCGTTCACCTCCAGCAGCAGCTCCTCGGGCACCAGCTTGTCGCCGCCGCCCTCGTAGGCCACCTGACCGGCCCTGACCTCCCCCACGAAGGGGAACTGCCCGTTCTCGGCGCCCCCCTTGAGCTCGAAGCCCAGCTGCCCGTCACCGCCGCAGGCTAGACTCCACCCTCCAAACCAGTCATTTCCTCCTGGGGAGCCATTGTTCCCAATCTCCAGGTGAGGGCTGGAAACCATTCAGAATTACAACTGCTCTCCAGATGGCATAGATCACTTCCCCTGGAGAACATGGCTGCTTTGCAGGGTGGACTTTGTGCCATCATACCCTGCTAAGGTTGCTTCCCTCATGGCTTTGGTGCACACTGTGGAAAAAGACTATACTTTTCCTAGGCAGAGGCTTCAGGGAGAGGGGAGAAGATGGAAAGCTGAAGTCAGCTTACTTCCCCTATAGAAAATGGCTGCCTTGAGGTGCATACTCTATGGTATACTATAACACAAGCAGAACTGGTGCCAGACTACAAGATGCCCCAGGCAAGGCCCCTCTGGTTTCCCACCCACTTGTGGGCAAAGTGCAGCCCCACACCCTGGTCTCCCCCTCAGGCGCCCAGCCAGCCTCACCTTGCCTCAGCTGCTTTACCTGAGGGGCGTCTGAGAGGTGGGGTGGAACTCTCTTCCCCTCTGTGTCCTGGTGCAGCACAGTTGGCTGCATGCACTGTGATCTGGATGCACGCACGCTGCCTTTGCTGCCCCCTCCCCCCCCCGGGTGATTTGAAATGCATGGGAGGGCATGAGTGAAAGGACCTGCTGATTGACTGGGCCTTTATCTGCAAGCAGGAAGGGCAGCGGCTCTCCCTTCCTCACTTGCTCCCCCACCCGCTGAGTGGGAGGGGGGTGCCCAATTCAGCACCCCCCAAGGCTGCACCCGTAGGCAACCACCTAATGGACGCACTAGACCTAAGCACATGCCAGCCCAAAAAAGACAGATCATGCCACAAGCACATGCTGATGCTAAATGCTGCAAGGCCAAATAGAAGAAGACCATAGGTTTATACCCCGCACTTCTCTCTGAATCAGAGCGGCTTACAATCTCCTTTATCTCCTTCCCCACAACAGACACCCTGTGAGGTGGGTGGGGCTGCTCTCCCAGAAACTCCCCTTTCAAGGACAACCTCTGCGAGAGCTATGGCTAACCCAAGGCCATTCCAGCAGCTGCAAGTGGAGGATTGGGGAATCAAACCCAGTTCTCCCAGATGAGTCCGCGCACTTAACCACTACACCAAACTGGCTCTCTACAATAGGAAATATGACAGGAAAAGGCAGTAACGACACACTGCAGACAAAAGGAATGCTGAGTTTCAGTATCTGCATGATCGTTGTCATGCTATGACACCACAGCAAATTGACACTGAGTTTCCAAGGTCAGGGCATTCACTCAGAACCTCTAGAGCCTGTATTTATTCTCACTACAGGCCTTATTCCTAGTATATTCATAATACCTTGTTGACAGAATAAAGCAGCAACCGCTGCCTTGCTTTGTTCATTTCTTTGCCTATTAAGGGCAGCCGCTTCCTAAATTCCTAATGCCCTGAGCCTGCTTTGGCGGGAAGGGTGGGATATAAATCCCATAAACCTTAAACTAGGAATGTGATTCTGTAAAGCTGACTGTGGTAAGGGTGCCTCTGGTCATAGTGGGCAGGGCTTGAGTTTTGATTTCTGACTTGGTGCAAAAATGTTTACAATCAGTCTGCTAGCACAATTACAACGCAGTGATGATTAAAAGATCACTTATCTTTTCACTTGTTTTAGTAAGATGATTATTTGACACAAGATATTGACACATTACATGATGCTCTGACTAAGCCTTTCCCCAGATGATGTCAAACTAGTGATGTTAGGTCACTGGCATGTGACTGGTTGTTCATATGTGCAGTGGAGCAATTTCAAGGTCTTTATTCTTTGCACGCACTCATTTTCCAGGTGACTGCAGGAAGGATCTTCTATGCAGTCACCAATAATATTTTAATGTCCTGTGTGACACACTGTACTTTTTAAAGGCTTAGAAGTGTTGTACAAACAGCTGAAAGATTGTAAAGGGTTAATTCTTAATGGAAACAGACAACCTTGAATGACAGGCTGCTCCAAGCAATTTGATTGGGTAGCAACAGCTGAACAGAGAAAAGCTTCTGAGCAGGATGCTGGGGAGAATGGAGTCTAATTTCAGCCTTAGCTGAGAAGAATTGAGTACTGATAGTTTTAGAATTCACCCCTGACTGAGAACAGTTTAACAGACAGAAGAACAGAGGGAAGTTGGCAAGGAAAGGGGATAGATCTAGAGAGAAGAAAATTCCCTGCCCAGTCAAACAGGGAGTTAGCTCTGAAGAGTATAGAGATCCCTGGTCTGTTGTGGTCAGAAACTGCCTCTGGAGACCATAAGAGTCAGTTAACAACTGGAGACAAGTGCTGGTGTTTCAAGAGGAGTCTGGGTACTGGAAAGAGTGTACCAGATTTCTGGAAACCAAGAGTCGGAGAATACTCAAAGAAAGTGTAGTAGAGTGTTGGAGAAAACACTAGTACAAAAGCCTCTCAATACAAGGACTTATATAACTCTAAATGGCTTATGCCTTTAGCATAAAACATAAAAAGTCTGTGTGCATGTACCAATTTTACCTCAGAAATGTTCAACCCCTGATTTCACCTCACCTGCCTTCAGTGCCATTTAAGTTGTTTAGGTTAAAATGGGTTCTTGGGCTGAGCCAAAAGTCAAAATATTGTACTGTGACAGCCAGAGTTCTTCAGCAAAGAAGAAAACACATTACTAGGGTGGCTCAGTCAGTAAAGAGAAAGAAAATCTTGCCTCTGAGGGCGGGAAGTGGACAGGGCAGTCATATCCTGTAATCTTATGTTAATTATATTATTACATTCATTGTGACTAATTAGCTTGCCAAAGAATCATACAGGTCCATAAAGCCAGCTATTATGAACAAATGTGTCTGAATATTCAGACTTTTATTCTAAAATTTTAATTCATAGTAAATAAAATAATTATATGCAGTGCACTCTCAACAGCCTTAATGAGGTTTCTTAAAACCACAGACTGCAGATAATATAACTAAAAAGCCAGCTGTTACAAGTCACACTGATAGATAAGCTTAAAGGCCGTCACAAAAGTGAACTAATTATGTTATGTGAAGAAATACTTTATTTTTTATCTCCACAAATTCCGAACCCTTGGCCCCCGGGAGTTTGCAAGGAAAATGCCCCTCCCCCCAAAAGGAGTCTCCTCGTGGCACTTTAAAAACAGATTTACTTGCACGACTGGGGACGAAAGCCAAAAACCTTCAATTAGCGTTGCACTCATATCTCCTTTTGTCTCGGTCCGTCTTTCCAAGTCTGCTGTTTGGTAGTCGTTTATCTGGTTTCCCAAGACCTGCTACTTTTAGACACATGTACATGAAAAAAACAATTTTTTACAAAAAATTTGCGTAAAACAAATGGGGAAAGTTTGTGGTTCTTCGGATATACAGAAGTTATATGGGGGGAGGGCTGCACGGGGGCAAGTCACGTTTAGCAAAAGAAGCGGGAATAAAGTTCTGTATGTTGTGAGACATCAGTAGGGCATCTTATACGTCCTGGGCAGAGCGGTTCTGTCTGTTCCTTTTCTTCTAACGAGCCTGCAGCAAACGTGGACTATTGCACCCTTCTTAAATCTTCGTTCGCGAAGCCAAGCCGAGAGAGAGAGAGAGAACGCCTGTCGGGGTGGGGGGAGACGGTAAACCAGAAAGTGAGCCAGACATAACGCGTGACAAGGCTCTGACTGGGCCACAAGCAGCTTGGGCAAGGATTGCCGCAGCGCCATCCGCGGCTGTCTTCCGCATCTCCGCCGGGAATCAACCTGAGCGTGACTGCGAGGCTGCCGGGCTCCTCCTCCTCCTCCTCCTCCTCGTCTTCTCGTGTCTGTGGCGCTCGGTTCTCCCCTCCCCCTTCCCCAATCCTCTGCCGGGAGGATCAAGATGGACGGGGTGAGATGGCGTTTGGCTATGGACTGAGGGGGAAGGGAAGGGCACCGGGAAGCTGAGGACCGGTGACGACGGCTGAGGTAAAGGTCCGGGACGCCGAGGTAAGTGAAGGAGGAGGAAATGGGACGCTGCGGCCGAAGAGACCGAGCCTAGCGCCGGCCTTTCCTGAGAGCCAGTCCGGGTCACCCTGCGAGGCCTGCGGCTTATAGTCAACGCGAGTGCCGCGGCTTTTCCGGGCGAGCAGTGTGGGAAGTTCTGTAGTTTTGAGGTGATCTCAGGACGGTGGCGGGCAGGCTTTTGGTAGGATAGCTGCTTCCAGGGATGGAAGGTGACTGGAGGAGAGTCTGCCGAAGAAAGCCGCTCAAAGCGCCGCTTGTAGTCGATAGGCCCGGGGAAATGGGGGTTCGAAAGAGGAGGCTAGTTAGGCCCAGAGGAGTATCTCTGGCGTATTGAAGGGGTGCTGTAGAGCCTGGGTGTCTCCTTGGGCCGTCTCGGCCTGGTTGAAGGAGAGACAACCAGGTGCCAGTGCGCGGCTCATCCAGATTTCTCCGGTCGCCGGTTCTGGGCCTTACCGGCTAGGAGTGATTAATCCCTTTCCTTTCGACCACTGTAGACTGCGGTTTATCACTGTTCTCGTTCCTTCTCCAGAATTAGGGAAAGAAGGGATTGTTTTTGTATCTGAGGGAGACGCGCAAAAGTCATTAGGGCGATTCTGGTTGTCTTGCATGGCGTTAGCTTTATTTAGGCTTATTGAAGAGGGCGCCGAGTGAACATAGTCAGACCAGCATTTATTTTAACTCAGTTCTTTCTAGTCCGGTGGATATTGGTTTCTCAGGGTCTTGCGTGATTCTTGGTGAAGTCTTTCCAGACTATTAAGTAGAGATGGCAGGCATTTAATCTGGCACTTCCAGCCTGAAAAGCATTTGCCATTGCCACTGAGCTGTGTTTGTTAATTGCCACTGAGCTGTGTTTGTTAATTGCGAATAAAGTGTGGATCAAATGTGTCTTCTGCTTGTGTCTTTAAATTTTACGTATTTGAATGAGTTTCATAGTGGAGCCTGCTGACAGCCACACGGGCAACTTAGTAGTACTTAGGTTAATTTACTTTTATGCTGGATGTAGGGATATAGGGACTTCTTAATTTTATTTAAAACAAAAAACCGAACATGTCGAAAGCACTGTTGGGTTTATTCTTTCATCTCAAACATGTCTGTTCGGGATTGCAGACAATTTTATTCAGGATTAGATTGGGTTTTGTGTTCTTAATTTTTCTTCGAGTTCCTTTTTCTGTGCTGTTAAAACAATGTTACCTTTTTTTTAATCACTAACTGATCACAAGTAAACACACAGGCAGACTTTGCCCTGCCAGCATTTGGTTAAGACCAGAATTGTTGGGAGCATTTTTTCCTCCCTTTCTTCCTTTCCCCAGAATCATGGTAGCTGGTGAAATACTCTGTGTAGTTTTTAACCGTTGGCATCTTTGTAATATATTTGCATTTTAGAAGGATAAAAGGAATGTGCTGAAGGGAATATATTACTGAGAGCAACTACTCAGAACCATATTTTCTAAGTCTGGCATATTGTGCAGCATTAGTGATTGTACTGGTCTAGTAGCAGGATGAAGTTTGCAAACTAGATAGTTACTTGCATGCAAGAATACAGTGAAAGAGCTTTTGTGACTCCGATAAAGACTCCTGATGTACAAACAGCTGCAAACTTGCAGATGGAGAATTTTTAAGTATTAGATGTTCTATTTCAGTGATCCTGATTCCAGCAAACCACATGGGAAATTATCCCTGAAGTGAAAACCTCTAGGCCAAATGGAAGATTGGGAAATAATAGGATTAGGCTGCACTTCTAAACACACTGATTAGGAAGTAAGCCCCACTGAACTCAATGGGATTTTTGTAATGAGTAAACATGTGTAGGGTTATGATACATATTCCATTTTAACAATTCATTATGCCTTATAGCATATTTGACTGGTTTTATCTAGATGAAGTTAAGGGTTTAAAAGAAAAAACCCTCACCTTTTCCCCTCATCCTTTCAGCATTTAGTCATAAATTAAACCTGCTCTAACTATTTTTAAGGCTGAAGTAGGAGTCCTTCTGAGACTTGGCTTTTATTTTAATTGTGCTTACAGTTTGCTTGGCTTGTTGAGCGTTACTTGGGTAATGTATAGCCTATGCAAATGGAGAGAAAGAAATCACAGATGCTGGTAAAAGTAGTAAAAATTATAAGTGTTTCTGTTGTAAGAATACTTGATTATTTAGGAAGAATGTACTACTTAAACTTATAGAATTCTGCTGCTCAACTAGTGTCTCTCTTCCTCTTTCCTAAATATTTAACTTACCCAGCTGTATAATTCTGTGATGTTGCTGCATCAAACAAATTCATGTAAAGACTGCAGCACCACTTGTTTCTACTAGTGACATTTGGTAGTGTTCCTCTATCTTGTTGTGCTGATGCAGCCACTGGGATTTATGTTATGGCTTCAAGGCCATAATCAGCATACAAATCGAAATTACAGCAATTTCATCACATAGAAATGGACATGTAAGTGTGAGATCATTAAAGTCAATGTTGGAAAACATTTGAAATTCCTAAGAACTAGTAAAGATTATTGGTTGTAGCTATTTTCAGAATTTTAGTCCCTAACATACTCAGGAGTGATCAGACATATATAATTTTTACAGCTCTAAGCATCACAAACCCAGGTTGGTAAATTCAGGGCCTGAAAATTATTCTAGTGGCACTGTATCCCAGGAACAGCATAACATTTAAAGTAAATTTTGGAAGTATTACAGTAGCAAAAATAGGCATGAAAGTGTCAAAAATATCTTGTGAAATCTTAAAATCCAGAAACTAGAATTTCTGTAAATTAGGGATGGCATTTCAGTGCACTGTGTATACCTTCTTAACTTTATGTGTTGACCAAAAGAAGCAAAATGAAGAATGCTTAATTAAGTAAACAATATGCTAATATATACAGGTTGTAGGGTTTGGTGTTCATGCAGGTTTTACGCATCCCACATAATAGGCTAGGAAGTCAAAGCTAGAAAATTAACTACTTGCTGCTTGATAGACCTGTCTTTCTTTTCAGGTTAAGCTTGTGAAAACCTGGGATCTTAGCAAAGTGGATTTGTGCTCAAGTTATTCTTATAGGATATTTTAAAAGATTTCTTCAGTCACTGTTATATTTGACAACATCACAACTCTAAAATCATGGCAGATGTGGACCCAGACACATTGCTTGAGTGGCTGCAGATGGGTCAAGGAGATGAAAGAGACATGCAACTCATCGCACTTGAGCAGTTATGTATGCTACTTTTGATGTCGGACAATGTGGATCGATGCTTTGAAACGTAAGTGAATTTTTCTTTTGATGTCTTTATGCAGCTTGATCCTTTTCATAATGGATATTTTTTTGCTGGGATCCTGCCACCCAGAATCTGTTTTAGCAACGTATTGTATGACAACCATTATGGTGACACTGAGAACACTGTAAGCAGTGTATTGACACCACTGGTGATCCATAAGTGGATGATCAAAGAGAGCTGAAGCTGCTTTTCACATCATGGTCTTGATGCAATTGTTATTGACAACAAGGTCTAGGATAGGGGTGGCCAAACTTATCATAAGAGCTACATAGAATAAACATCAAATGTTTGAGCGCCACAAAACATGAACATCAGATGAAGGAAGGAGGGAAAATAGATTGGGGGAGGGAGGCAGAGGTGGAAAGAAAGCAACTTTAAATGCATTCTCTAGGCTGCTGGCTGGCTTGGCTTGGAGAAGTGATTTAAAGAAACAAATGCCTTCTTCAAGCTAGCTGGCCAAAGAGGTTGGGGCTTTGAGAGCCACATAATATGTGTGAAAGAGCCACGTGTGTCTCCCGAGCTGCAGTTTAGCCACCCCTGGTCTAGGAGAATACTGGAGGCTACTGTAGCAGTTGTTTTCCTAGAGCTTGTTGCCTTTAGTTCATGCTTAGATCTTTTGGTATAACAAAAGGGCCTATATTATAGCTTAGGTGCATCTTGCATGATTTGGTTAAATAGGAAAAGAAAATTCAGTTCTGAACTCTTTGTATTTTGGGGAGGAAGGCAAAAATAAGCAAGGGCCCTGTAAAAATAGACTGAAGTTCTGTTTTTCCATTCAGATTCTATAGCTAAAACAAATGTTTTTCTTCATAAACAGCTAGCAAAGCTGCTGAGTTTTAATTAAATGCATCTGGCAAAAGTCAGTATACCCTTTGTTGTGACTGCAGGGCCTAAGAAACCACAAAGCATGGAGAAAAAAAATAGCATATGAATGCCTTACCTGTTCTTTATAAAGTAGAGTTTTATATCGATACTAGTAATAAGGCCCATTGTGAAGAGAAATACAATGGGCACTAGAAATGTGCTGTGGGTAAGGGTCATGGCCTTGGCAGGGGGGCTGGGGAGGGAAGGGAAAAATAGAGGGAGGCAGGATATGTCGAGAAGGCAGCTGTTGGAGAGGGAAATGGAGAAAGTGGGGAATGTGAGGTAGATTATCAGAGAAGAGGGGTATCTTGAGAAAGAAGGGATGGGGCAAAAGAGATGGAGATAGACTGCTTTCCATCTCCCCCTCTCTTCATGCTCTACCTAAGAAAAGTACAGTCTTTCTCCACAGTGGGGACCAAAGCAGTTTTCATCATTCTCCTCTCCTCTTTTTGATCTGCACAACAACCCTGTGAGGAAGATTAGGCTGAAAGTCTGTGACTAGTTCAAAATCACCTAGTCAGCTTCCACAGCAAGAATCTGGGTCTGGCAACCCCTACTCTGAAGTGCCAACTGCCATGCCACACTGGCTGTCATGGGGTGTGTGTGTGACCTCAGCAGGTTATAATGACTTAAGAGTCTAGCATTTTCTCTAAGGGAGCTGATCTCTGCCATCTGGAGAGCAGTTGTAATTCTGAGTGATCTCCAGGCCTCATGTGGAGATTGGCAACAGTGACTCCCCAGGAGGAAATGGCTAGTTTGTAGGGTGGAGTCTACAGCATTATACCTATCTGAGTTTCCACCCCTTCTCAAACCCCATCCTTTCTAGGCTCCACCCCTCAAATCTCCATGAATTTTCCAACCTGGAGTTGGCAATCCTATCTCCTTCCCAGCCAACCATCAGGCTATCTTTATCTGCGCCTCTGACTTCAGCTTTCCATCTCCTTCCCCCTCCCTGCAGCCTTTACCTAGAAAAAGGACAGTCTTTCTCTGTAGTGGGGATCAAAGCAGCTTACATCATTCACCTCTCCCCCTTTTGATCTGTACAACAACCCTGTGAAGTAGGTTAGGCTGAAAGAATGTGGGTGGTCTGCAATCACCCAGTCAGCTTCCACAGTAGAAACCTGGGTCTAGTAGACCCTGCTCTGAAGTGCTGACTGTCATATCACAGTGGCTGTTATGGGGGGCTGCTGCTGAACAGGAGCAAGCAGCCATACTTAGTTAAGTCTTGCCAGTCAGGTGGCATCAAGTCACTCAGAAGGTGCTGCCAGGACTAGGGTAGGAAACCTTCAGGTGGAGGCTGAAGATCTCCTGGTATCATAACTGATGTCCAGACAACAGAACTCTCTCCCCCTGGAGAATATAGCTGCTTTGGAGGATGGACTCTGTGGTATGATAATATTCCACTGAGGCCTCTCTCTTCCCCAGTGTGGCTTCCATAGACTCCACCACAAAATCTCCAGGAATTTCTCTACCTGGAGCTGGCAACTCTAGTCAAGACCAGTCCCAATGAGTTCTCCCTCAAAGGTCAAAATAGTCCTGGGAAGGGCCTCTTCTCCCCCACCTCTTACTGACAAAACCAAGCTTGGTTGGCTATCAAGATGCACTGAGGGGAAAGTGAAGGCAGCTTCCCCGGTGGCCCTCTCCCTCTCTCTTCGCTCTCTGTACCTAGAATAAAACATTGATCTGCTGCCAAGGGTTCCTATGTTTTTGTCTATGTTTTTCTGGCTGTTTGGTTCCTCAGAGGAGGAGGGGGAGGAGCCATCAGCCAATTGAAGGGCTTTCTGTGGCTGTTTTCCTCTCTCCCTCTCTCAGCCAATCGAGAGAAGGCTTTCTTTATCTCCTCTGCGAAGTAATTTTTATTTATTTATTTATTTTATTTGCCAATTGAGGGAAGGCTTTCTGTGGCAGTTCTCTCCTTCTCCCTCCATTGGTCAGTCAAGGATAGGCTTTTTTCCCCTCCTCTGTGAAGCAGTGTCTCAATCTGCAGCCAATGGAATGCAACAGATCTTGAGTGGCAGTTGACAGGCCAATGGTTTATGCAGTGCCTAAAGCCAATGGGAGAGCTCCATTTTGCCAATACCACCATGCTTTTGTTACAGAAAGGATATTGGTTGAAATATCTTACCTTAATTTGACAGATCAGTCCTATCCAGAGCCCCTCCACATCCTCCCATTTCCCTTCCTGCTTACCAATCAATGTTTCTTTTATTTGTCTCCAAGTACTTATTATTTCTTTACAGACAAAAGAATATGGTTTGTTTTTAACAAATTTTAACCAAGCTTTGCATTTTAAGCCTAGTATACTTAAGTCATGCAACCAGTGTAACTTAATGTAATTAGCAATATTCCCTCTAAGATGTTAGTGTGAGTTAGCTCACAGTTTTTTTAGCCTCTGGCACCCACATTTTTGTCTTAGCTTGGAAAACCAAACTAATTTATGCAGTAGATCACAACTTTAATGCTGGTAGCTCATGAAGTAGAATTTTTGCTCACAAGACTCCACAGTTTAGATGGAGTATTGGTAATCAGTGTATTGTTTGTTGATGACTTTTATTATGATCTTGGATCGTAATAAACTTGACTGACTTTTATTTATTTACTTCATTTATGCCCAATGTGGACCCACAGCATTTTACATAATTATTCTGTCCTCCATTTTATCCTAACAACTTGATGAAGTAGAAAAGGATGAGAGAGAGGGTCTGGCCCAAGATCACCCAGCAATCTTCCATGACAGTGTGGTGGTTTGAACCTGGGTCTCCCAGATCATAATCTGACAGTTTAACCGCTATATCACACTGGCACTCAAATTTCCTTTCTTCTCATGCCCTGGTAACATCTCTTTGGAAAAAAAATCTGTTTAAGTTGCAAAAGTTTATTATTTGTTTTTTTATTGGAAGAAGTCTAAAGAAGCCGAGCTGGCTCCATAAACAGCTCTCTAAAGACTTGAGAAATAAAAAAGACTCCTTTAGGAATTGGAAGGAGGGCCTTATAACCAAGGATGAATATAAGCAAATCACCAGTGCTTGTAGAGAAGAAGTTAGGAAAGCTAAAGCTCAGTAGGAGCTTAGGCTGGCCAAAAATGCTAAAAACAACAACAAAGGGTTGTTTTCACATGTTCAGAGTAAGAAAAGGACAGGAAAGTAAAATTGTAAAAGATAATGAAGAGAGGGTGGAACTGCTCAATTCCTGCT
Organism: Heteronotia binoei; assembly: GCF_032191835.1. Taxonomy (NCBI): domain Eukaryota; kingdom Metazoa; phylum Chordata; class Lepidosauria; order Squamata; family Gekkonidae; genus Heteronotia; species Heteronotia binoei. The sequence continues at coordinate 61,729,097 of NC_083243.1, forward strand.
TTTCCTCAGTCTTCTCTTCTGAGGGAAATGGTGCTCAACATGGCATGAACAGAACATATAATGAGGGTATAGATTTCCAGCCCAGGGTCAGCAAAGGGGTAGTACAGACCTAGTTTCTTTAAATGAAACTAAGTCCTCAGGGCCAGATGAACTGCATCCAAGGGTTCTAAAAGAGCTTGTGGATGTAATTTCTGAGCCTCTGGCTATTATTTTTGAGAATTTTTGGAGAACAGGAGAGGTGCCGAAAGATTGGAGGTGGGCAAATGTTGTCCCCATCTTCAAGAAGGGGAAAAAGGAGGATCCGGGTAACTACCAGCCTGTCAGCTTGACATCTATACCTGGAAAAGTTTTAGAATAAATCATCAAACAGTTAGTCCTGGAACATTTAGAAAGGATGGCTGTGATTACTAAGAGCCAGCATGGTTTTCTCAAGAACAAGTCATGTCAGACTAACCTGATCTCTTTTTTTGAGAAAGTGACTACCTTGCTGGATCAGGTTAGTATGTCTATGCTGTAGACATAGTTTATCTTGATTTCAGTTAGGCTTTTGATAATGTTCTACATATTATCCTTGTAGACGTTGGTAAAATGTGGTTTGGATCCTGTTACTATTAGGTGGATCTGTAACTGGTTAACAGATCACACCCAAAGAGTGCTTGTGAGTGGTTCCTCATCCTCTTGGAGAGGAGTGACAACTGGAATGCCTCAAGGACCTGTTTTGTTCAACATCTTTATAAATGATTTGGATGACGGAATAGAGGGAATGCTTATTAAGTTTGCCCATGATACTAAATTGGAACGGGTTGCAAATACAGTACAAGAGAAAAACAGAATGACCTTTACAGGCTGGAAAACTGGGCTAAAACCAATAAAATGAATTTTTAACAGGGATAAATGTAAAGTTCTGCATTTAGGTAGGAAAAATCCAATGCATGGTTATAGGATGGGGGAGACTTGTCTTAGCAGTAGTATGCACGAAAAGGATCTCGGGGTCATAGTGGACCATTTGCTGAATGTGAGTCAACAGTGTGATCTGGTGGCTAAATAGGCAAATGTAATTTTGGGCTGTATCAACAGAAGTATAGTGTTGAGATCACATGAAGTGATGGTATTGCTTTACTCTGCTCTGGTAAGACCTCACCTGGAGTATTGTGTTCAGTTTTGGGCATCACATTTTAAGAAGGATATAGACAAGCTGCAACGGGTCCAGAGGAGGCCGACGAAAATGGTGAGAGGTCTGGAGACCAAGTCCTATGAAGAAAGGTTGAAGGAGCTCGGGATGTTTAGTTTGGAGAGGAGGCGGCTGAGAGGTGATATGATCACCATCTTCAAGTACTTGAAGGGCTGTCAGCTAGAGGATGGTGTGGAATTGTTTTCTACCCCAGAAGGTAGGACCAGAACCAGTGGGTTGAAATTAAATCAAAAGAACTTCCAGCTCAACATTAGGAAGAACTTCCTGACCATTCGAGCGGTTCCTCAATGGAACAGGCTTCCTCAGGAAGTGGTGGGCTCTCCTTCCTTGGAGGTTTTTAAACAGAGGCTAGATGGCTGTCTGACAGCAATGAAGATCCTGTGAATTTAGGGGGAGGTATTTGTGAGTTTCCTGCATTGTGCAGGGGGTTGGACTAGATGATCCTGGAGGTCCCTTCCAACTCTGTGATTCTATGATTCTATTTGGATTTATATCCCGCTCATCCCACTGAGGCAGACTCAGCAAGGTGTGTGGTAGCAAGTTGCTCAGGTGGGGTTTGTAGAGGCCACCACTGGGCCTAGCCAAGTTGTGCAAGTATGGAAGAGGCTGTCACTGAGGCCAGCCAAGTTGTTCAGTAGCCAAAAGTGCATCTGAGTGAGTAGCAGAAATTGTATGATAGCAAGTTGGTGAGTGACTGCTGCTGGGCCTGGCCCCGTTAAGTAATCCTTCCAGGACAGAAGGATGGGGAGCAGAGGTGGACTAGGAGGTCAGAATAACCCTGGAGACAGCCCTCACCCAAGTTTTTACTAACAGCAACCAAGGTTTGAAGGCAGGCAGTGCTATTGTAATTGCCTAGCAACCCTCACAAGGGACGCTGAGATCTCCTTCCATAAAGGTACAGGCACTGCTTCTATAGTTTAGGGGTTTGTGTGTGTGTGTATGTTATGGTTGCCTTGCAGTAGCCACAGGGGAGCATTTGTTTTTCTTTTTTAAAAGTACAGGTACTGCTTCTATTATTGGGGGAGGGGTTAATTCTCCCTGTATGTTGTGGGTTTTTTTAAAAAAGATTTTTTTGCAAATCTGGGGCATCTCAGGTTTGTTGAAATATCTGTTTTATTAGTTCATGGCTGTAATCTCTGTGTTTAAGCATCCACAGATTAGGCCATGTTCAGATACTGACATTGCCAAAACAAAAAGGTGACCTCTAACCCTGACACAACCTCTCTTCAGTTTCTCATTGTTTTAAAAAGCTCTGTTTAACTGAATATTGGAGCCAGTCTAAAACAACTGAGTTGAGAAATGAGTTCATCTACCATCACTGAATGGTGCAGAGTTACCATATAAGCAAACAACAAGAAGAACTTCATGCACATGTATTTTTAGGTCATACAGCAAAATGTATTTTGAGGTGAAATGTTAAGGTTGTACTTACATTGAAGTTCACTGAGAGAGACTACAGTAGAATCATTGCTGATACTAGACACCGCAGTAGAATTTCTAGATGTCATGGTGACTTGACACCTGGGATTTGTTGAGCCCTGTTATGGAGCTTTTCAGTTTGACAGTTAGCTGTAGAAATGTTGTCTACTTCAATTGTGTGTACTTGGACCTACTCTTCATTGGAAATATCTGTTTCTGTGCTTGGTTATTCAGTTTCCTTGTCCTTTGAAACATTGTCTAGTCTTAGCAAAAGTACCAGCAATTTTAGATTTTAGAACCTTAAGTTTTGCTTAGAAGGATGGAAGATAATATCCCTTTGTAACTTGCAAGCCAGAGTCCGAAAGACAATGAAGTGGCCTCTGCAGCCCAGTTCGTTGTGGATAAGGAAACCAGATGTGACTTAATTAATTGGAGACTATGTTGTGGATAGTACTGCAGTTACTTCATTAATCACCTGATGCTTCAGGTTCTGTAGTACAAATGCTATAGGCAGGCTCTACTTTTTGTGGACTATAGTGGTCTATTTCATTGTCTTCCTTACATATTATGGACCTTGTTTGTTCTGCTGTATTTTAAAAAAATAATTCAGTTTCACTGATCTGATAGGGATAAGTGCACGGAAATAGCCTTTTTTAAAAAGAAGTGGAATGCTGGGAGTGGTTTCAAATATATTTGTAATTTTGTAAACTGTCATGCTTCTCTTTTATCATCTCTTCTCTAAAAAGAAATTCCCCAATACTTTTATCTGTTCTTGAAGTGATGATTCTACAACCAAAATAATTAAAGATGAGACTTTTCTGAAACTGTGTAGCTGGGAGAGTTCTAATGTAAGTGCAGGCTGTTATGGTGACAGAGCTGTCAGTTATAACCCAGAGGTTCATGACACCTAAAGCAAAATATAGGAGCAGTCTTAGCTACATTTGCAGTAAAACCCTTTTCACACATTTCCTTCTGAGAAAGGTCCCTGTCTGTAAATAGAAGTATGTGTTAAACCACAGTTAAGAAAATTATAGTATTTAAAACTTGTATTTAAGTAGGTTTAATGATCTTTGTATATCATGTTTGAATACTTAACTATGTGGGGTGTCTGTATAGTGGATAGCTGTTGTCCATCTGGATTTTAGTGGTTTGTATTATTTAAAAAAATTAAAATGCATTTAAACATCAAAATGACTGTTTCTTTTAATAAACTTATGTTAATATTTTAGAAATTAGCTTTTAAAATATTAAGTTTTTAGTAGAAATACTACAGGGCTGCAGTTTATAATAAGTTGGCATACTACCATAGTTACTCAGTTCCCATAGTAAAACATTACTGTTTTGCCCTGTTTTGTGCAAATACTTGAACTGCTTGTAAACTTTAAAACAACATGTAGAAACTAACAAAGGAGAACATGAGGTTAAGATTTGGTGTCAGAATTAAACATTGTTCTTTATATAGAAAAAAAAACATTGTACTTTAATTTTTAAAAAACCATTATTTAGTTGCAATCTGTCCTAAGATATGGGAACTCAGTCGGTCTAACCTGGACACTTGCAGCTAAGGAATTTACAAGGAACAAAACTATTGATAGTAATTATCCTGTTGCTGGTAAGGTTTAATGTAATAATGTGTCCAGGACTGGTCAGGGATCTGATACTTCCAGTTACACTGTAGGAGCCTTGTGCCAGCTGGAGGGGAGAAGGTCCTGTGAGATGAGCTGGGCCTGTGGCTCAGGAATAAGGTGAGTGAGGCATATTAAAGGGTGTGCGGGAATGTTTAAACCCTGATAGCCAGAAACCCTGATAGCCTTTCTGGGTAAGGTCATAGAGCAGGCGGTGGCGATTCAGCTGCAGGGATTCCTGGAGGACACTTCCGCACTGGATCCATTCCAGTCCGGCTTTAGGCCAGGTCACGGGACGGAGACAGTTCTGGTCGCTCTCATAGATGACCTTATGCGACATCTGGATCAGGGCGGCTCTGCGGTGCTGTTATTATTAGATCTGTCAGCCGCTTTTGACACGGTCACCATCAGCTACTGACTAGCCGCCTCGCCGATGTGGGGATTCGGGGATCTGCCTTACAGTGGCTGACCTCCTTTCTCCAAGATTGGGGACAAAGGGTGGTGATAGGGGAGGAAGCATCCCAGAGGCACTCTCTTAGTTGTGGGGTGCCGCAGGGAGCGGTCCTATCCCCGATGCTATTTAACATCTATATGCGCCCCCTTGCCCAGATTGTCAGGAGGTACGGACTGGGTTGCCATCAATATGCAGATGACACCCAGCTCTATCTATTGATGGGTGGCCAGTCTGACTGTACCCCAGAAAATCTAGACCTGGCGTTACAAGCCGTGGCTTCTTGGCTTAGGCTGAGTCGGCTGAAATTGAATCCAACGAAGACGGAGGTTCTCTACCTGGGTCGGGGCGGTCCGGGGAGAGAGATCCAGCTGCCGACTCTTGACGGGGCACCACTGACACCGGTCCCTAAGGTCAAGAGCTTAGGCGTGCTTCTTGAGTCCTCCCTTACAATGGAGGCTCAGGTGGCAGCCACTGTTAGATCTGCCTTCTTTCATCTTCGGCAAGCGCAGCAGCTGGCTCCTTACCTGGAGCGCAACGACTTAGCGACGGTAATCCATGCTATGGTCACCTCAAGAATAGATCACTGTAATGCTCTCTACATGGGGCTACCCTTGACGCTAACCCGGAGACTACAACTAGTGCAGAATGCTGCGGCACGGCTGTTAATGGGGCTGCCGCGACGGGAGCACATTCAGCCAGTGCTGAGAGAGCTGCACTGGTTGCCTGTTGTGTTCCGAGTTCGCTTCCAGGTGTTGGTATTAACCTTTAAAGCCCTCTATGGTCAGGGACCTGCCTATCTACGGGACCGCCTTTCCCCATATATCCTCCAGAGAGCACTGCGATCAGGGACAAAAAATCTGTTGTCTGCCCCTGGCCCAAAAGAAGCCAGGCTATGTATAACGAGATCCAGGGCTTTTTCAGTGGCAGCACCAGAACTTTGGAACACCCTCCCAGAAGCTATAAGGGCCCTGCGGGATTTGTCTGCGTTCCGCAGGGCCTGTAAGACCGAATTGTTCAAACAGGCTTTTGTGGTTTGATCGAAAAAAGGCTGCCACCGGACATCCTACAGAATGCTGGCGATCTTGGTCGAGAAGTCAATACCGCCTATACTGGACTGAAATAGCGCTATAGAATGGTTTTAAAGTTAATATATGTAAATTATGGTTTTATATGTTTTATTGGATTGATTGTTTTTATAATGTTGTAAGCCGCCCTGAGACCGCTTGCGGAGAGGGCGGGATAAAAATGGGAAGTAATAAATAAATAAATAAATACTAGGAAGGAGGAAGCAGTCAGGCTTTCTCCCTCAGAGGTTGTCGGACATCTCTGTGGGTTATTCCTACTGTTCCTTCAGGGAGGCAGGAAACACTTTTTTCACCTTCCTGTTGGCGCCTTCGGAATAACCCCGCCCTCAGTTTTGTTCCTGCCTCTACAGGGAGAAGCAGCACAAGGCTAGGCTAAGCCTTTTTCTCTTTTTCTCTTTCTCAATTATCTCTTTCCCTTCCATATCTGTTTCTCTCCCTCCCCTTTCTCCTTCCCTTCGCTGGGCAAAGGCAGCAGAGGAGACTAGTTTGGGCCGTTTTAGAATGGCCTGTAGCAAGGACGGTTTCCTTTTGGATGAGGAGGGAGAGTCGCGTGCCGCGCCTCTCGCAGCGCCGACTTTCGTTGAAGGTGCCGACCTGCCTTCGCGGCTTGCTCGCGCCCTTCCCAACGCGGCCGCAGACGATTCGGCTGCCAGCACCAAGAAACGGCGCGTAATGGATGCCCCGGCTACATACCTTGGGGCGGCAGCAAACAGCGGTGGCCATTTTGGAAGTGCGGAGCGTAGCTCTCAGACCTTCCAACCCCTAAGAGCAGGCACTCCAGAGGCTCGGAACTACCTGCAGCCGCAAATGGAAGGCTTCCAGGATGGGGATAATGTATTAATGAGCAACCCTCTGAACCCAGAGGCTATGCTCTTTATTAGGCGAGCTATGCAGGAGGAAATGGGATCCTTTTGCGCCCGAATGGGGCTTCTCCCTCAAGGACCAACTTTTCCTTTAGATCCTTCCTGCTCCTTCTCCTGGCCCACCAAGGCAGCGCGAAAGGCCCCATTGCAGTCTTCCCAGTCCTTACCTGTTGAGCTTGAATATATAGCGTCTGGCTCTGATCAGGAGGATAGGGAAGAGGGGGAATGTTTCTCAGAGGAGGAACAGGAGGAGGTTAAAATACCTGAGCAGGGTAGTCGTTTCTTCTGTCAGGAAGATTACCAGTTTCTGCTAGCCAAAACTCTTTCAGCATTAGAAATTGAGGAGGGGCCCATTGATGAGGAAGCCAAGGTAGCTAAGTCAAAGAAGTTTAAGTCAAGAACCAGCGGAAATTCTGAGTTCTTGCCCAGGGGGGAAACTTCTGAACAAGTCTTCCCTTTTCCAGAATACTTTGAAAAGCAGGTTAGAGCAGAATGGGAAAAGCCAGCTTCCCTTAAGCAGTTTCCTCACTTAGTAAAAAAGTTGTACGCACTGCCTGCTTACACCAACGAGTTGTTACAAGCCCCAACTGTGGACGGTCCAGTAGCAGCTCTACAGTCCTCGGGCCTGGTATCAGAGGATGGCCAGGGTTCTCTTAGAGATCCCCTGGACAAAAAAGCTGAGGCGACCTTGAAAAGATTGTACGAATCTGTGGCCATGATCGTGAAGGCATCCTCTGCGGCCTCCCTGGTCTCCAGGGCGTCCATTGTTTGGGTACGTAAGTTACTTCAGATGTTACCAGAGGACAACAGACGTATGTTAGAGGGCGCGTCACGCATTCTTAAGGCAGCGTCATTCACGGCTGACGCAACCTTAGATATCCTGACATTTGCCTCCAAGACAATGCCGTCCACTACGGTGGCTAGACGCCTTCTTTGGCTTCAGGCTTGGCAAGCTGATTTTCTCTCTAAGTCTACAGTGGCAGCATACCCCTTTCAGGGGGATCGTCTCTTCGGGGACGCTTTGGATAAGATCCTAGTAGAGACTAGGGATAAAAAGAAGGCCATGCCCAAATCCATTTGGAGAAATGAAAAAAGGGGTCCTCAGTCCTTTCGGACTCAGCATTCCTTGGCCAGATATTGCATTGATTCAAAAAAGTTTAATTGGGAAACGCCAAAGAGCTCCTTTAAAAGGGGTTCATTCGGCTCCAAATTCAATCATAATAACTTCTCCAAGATGGACAAGCCTGACAGAGAGGCCAAGTCCAAGCAGGCATGACTACAATCACTTACCGGTGGGAGCTCGACTACTCCATTTTGCAGAAACTTGGGAGGCCTCTCAGGCAGACCAATGGTCTTTAGAAATTGTACAAGAGGGGTATTCAATAGAGTTCCACCGCATTCCACCAGACAGATTTGTCAGATCACCTACCCCCAAGCAGAAGCACAAGCTTCTCATTACTACCAAAGCAATCCAGCATCTTCTCGACATTCGAGCAGTCGAACTGGTCCCAGTGTCGGAGAGGGGGAAAGGTGTGTACTCCATTCTTTTCACCATACCCAAGAAGAATGGCGACTGGAGGGCCATCTTGGATCTCAAGTTTCTGAATCGCTACGTCAAGGTACGTCACTTCAGAATGGAAACTTTGAGATTAATTATGGACTCACTCTTGACAGGGGAGTACCTCACCTCCATAGACCTGACCGAAGCTTATCTTCACATACCTATCCATTCTTCTCATCGTCGCTTTCTAAGGTTTGTGGTACTGAATCAACATTACCAGTACAGGGCCTTACCCTTTGGCCTGTCAACAGCGCCCAGAGTTTTCTCCAAGATTTGAATACATCCAATAGCCCAGCTGAGAAAGCAGGAGATCCACATTCACCCCTATCTGGGCGACCTCTTAGTCAGATCCAACAACAGAGAAATCTCTTCGGGGCACAACTCTGGCCATTCAGTGTCTTCAGTCACACGGGTTCATGGTGAACATAGCAAAGAGTTCGCTTCAGCCGAGCCAGAGGTTGGAACATCTAGGGGCAATGATCGATTCCACGTGCAACTCGCTATTTCTGCCTCTGTCCAAGGCCAGGACCATCAGGGATTTGGCTATCAGGGTCATCCAGAGCCAATCATCACGACTGATGTTGCTTGCCAAACTAATGCGACTTTTGATTTCGACCATAGACATGATACAATGGGCCAGAGTCCATTCCAGACCTCTTCAAATGTTCCTACGGCCATTTCAACTTCAGATCATGGAGAGAAAGGACATAAATCTGATAATTCCGTTAACAGTCAAGAGGAGCTTGCAATGGTGGACGGACTTGTCTCATCTTCGCCAGGGCAAATTGTTCCATCCTCCCTCATCCCTAGAGCTGTTCACAGATGCCAGCTTGGGGGGGGGGGTGGGGGGCCACTCTTCAGGACAAACCAGTCCAAGGCAGGTGGTCACAACCCAAGGGTCTGCTTCCCATCAATCTCCTGGAAATCAGAGCCATTCGTCTAGCTCTGGTTGCCTTCAGGACACAATTGTATCAGAAACACGTTCTTGTCAGAACGGACAACATAACAGCCAAGGCATACCTGAGCAACCAAGGGGGCTCCAGATCCTCGCAGTTGCACAGGGAAGCATCAAAGAATCTGGCCTCCCTAAGGGCGGAACACATCAGAGGCCAGGACAACATACAGGCAGACTGGTTAAGTAGACAGGCAATTTGCGAAGGCGAGTGGGCCCTCAGCACAGGCATGTTCGATCTCATATGCCAACGTTGGGGTCAACCAGAGGTGGATCTTTTCGCTTCAGACACAAACGCAAAGCTACCAAGGTATTTCACGAGGTTCTTCCATCCAGAAGCCGAACAGACAGATGCCTTGACAGCCATATGGCCTCCAGGTCTCTTGTATGCGTTTCCTCCGGTCCCTCTGGTTTCTCGAGTTCTGCGGAGGGTGAGAGTTCTACAGGCGGAAATCATCATGGTAGCTCCCTATTGGCCACGGCGTCCATGGTTCTCAATGTTGACAGAGCTATCAATAGACCTTCCGCTGTCGCTGCCAGTATCTCCCGACATGCTCCATCAGGGTCCGGTGTGGCACCCCGACCCGGAGTGGTTTCACTTGACCGTGTGGAGATTGAGCGGGAAGCATTTAGAAGTCTAGGCTACTTACCTGAGGTGACAGACACTATGCTAGCATCAAGAAGACCTTCCACTGTTCGTATATACAACACAACTTGGAAGGCTTTTGTCCAATGGTGTCGTAGGAAGAAGGTTTCTTCGCTTACCCCTTCCATTGCGGAGATACTAGCGTTCTTACAGGAGGGCCTAGAGTCCAGGTTAAAACCAGCTACGTTAAGAAGGCAGATAGCTGCCCTGTCCACCGTCTTACCGGTCGTTGGAGGGTATAGGCTATCCAACATCCACACATCCAGTTATTTTTGCAGGGGGCGAATTTGAAGTCTCCTCCGACAGTCCATCGTTTTCCATCTTGGCAGCTCCATACCGTTTTATCAGCGCTTACAAAGAAGCCATTTGAGCCTCTTCGAGAGGTGGACTTAAAATGGGTGTGAATGAAAACTCTTCTTGGTAGCCATAACGTCTGCACGTCAAGTTTCGGAACTGGGGGCCTTATCAGTGAAGGCGGGTCTTTGCGTGTTCCACAAAGAAAAGGTGGTTCTGCGCACGGATCCTTCCTTCCTTCCTTCCTTCCTAAGGCTGTTTCTAGGTTCCATCGCACACAAGAAATTTACCTACCCACTTTTTGTCCACAACCCAAACACCCAAAGGAGATAGTTTGGCATACCTTAGATGTGCGCAGAGCCTTAAAGATTTTCATTCTAAGATCTGAGTCAATTAGGAAAACTGACTACATGTTTATCAACATCTCTCCTCCAAGAGCTGGAGATAAGATGTCTACTTCGTCAATTAGTGCAGTTCTAAAGGCCTGTATCAGTGAAGCATATAGGGCATCAGGGTTGCAGGTTCCTAGAGGAATTACTGCCCATTCACTTAGGAGTGCCTCCACAAACGTGGCACTGCTGAATCGGGCTTCAGTCAAGGAGGTGTGTAGAGCTGCTACTTGGTCCTCTCCGTCTACATTCATAAGGCATTATAAGATCCATTCCATGGCATCAGCAGATGCAGCATTTGGGAGAAAGGTATTACAGCATGTTCTGGGGGAGGTCAGCGATGAAGACCCACCCTTAAGGCTGATGAACTTAAAGTGCAGTCCTAAATGGAGTTGCACCCTTCTGAGTCCTTTGAAGTCAGCAGTCTTAGAAGTGATACTGTTCAGTTAATACTTCTTTGGGAAAGCCATAAGACCAGTAAAAAGAGCCTTAGTAAGTGTTGCTTTTGTTGTCCTTTGGATGTATTTACATTTTGAGGAAGAGTTCTCGATTACTTTTGGTATCTTTTCTCACCTACTTCCTTCCTTTCCCACCCATATTTTCCTTCTCTGCCCAAGAGACATCTGTTTATTTTATGTTTATTTATGCTTCATAAAGTGCTGATTACACTATGAAGGGTAGTAACAATAAAGGTTCATATTTTTCCAGGTTGACTCAGACCATCAGTGACTAATCAAAGTTTAAGACCAGTGGCACCTTTAAGACAAATGAAGTTTAATTCTGGGGGCCACTGGACTCAAACTTAGTTCTGTTGCTTCAGTCCAGCATGGCTATTCTACCCACCTGAATCCATGACAGATCATTTCATTTGAATTCAGTATCTATGCCTGTTGGTTTATATCCGTGCAGCTTGTAAATGTTCCTAATGGTAGTTCTTTCAGGTTTAGAGAGTAAGTTTCGTGTATTGGTTAAGGGCATGGACTTTAATCTGGGAGAACCAGGTTTTATTCTCCTTCATGTGCAGCTGCTGATGTGACCTTGGGTCAGTCACAGTTCTTTCAGAGCTGTTTTCTCAAGAGCAGTTCTCTCAGAGCTCTCTCAGCCCCACCTACTTCACAGGGTGTCTGTTGTGGAGGAAGAGAAAGGTGATTGTAAAGCCACTCTGAGACTCCCAAGTGAAGAGTGGGGTATAAATCCAACATGGTTGTCATCTTCATCTACAAGCCGCCCCAAAGTCTTTTTCAGCCTTCAGTGATTTGTTTTTTACTGACTGTACTTTATAATTATTGCTACCATAAAACCTAATTATAAATAGTTTCTTGTCATTTTTAAAAGCTATAACGAAGGTGTTGTACTTTATAAATACATATGGAGTAACCGTGGTTGTCATCGCAACAAAAAGCTTCTTTATCCCATACATAAGTGAGCTTTGTACTTCTACTGAAAATCATTGAGAGGCACTTAGAATAAATGATGGCTTAAAATTCTAGGCACCACAATAAAATTTCTAGGTGCCCTAGTACCTGGGATTTGTCAAGCCCTGTAGTGTATGCTGTTCTGAAAGGTGAGCATAAAATTCCATGGTACATGGAGAAGTCACCATGTAAAGGAATTCCAGAAAGATATTAGACTGGAATTCCAGAAAGATATTAGACTGCTACAATTTAAGTATCTTGTGATGTCTTAAAGATTAATCATTTAAATTAGGCTGCCAGCATCACAAACCTGCTTGTTACAGGTAAAGGAAATTTCGTATAGTTTCCCCAAGACAGTAGCATTGGGAGATAATGATCAAACTGGTTTGTTGGTTTTACCTGTGTTTTCCCAATAGGATGCCTGTTCTGTTCATGCAGTGGTATATTTGTAATTTGGTGATTATTTGCATCTATGCATCTATGCAAACATTGTCAAACTTTCTCTCTCACATTTCGTTGTGAAATTCAAAGCATTTATCCTAATCCTCATATCTGTAAGAGTACCTACTTTTGCAGAGAACTTTTATTTAATTAATAATTCATTTATATCCCATCTTTCTCCTCTAATGGGGACCTTAAGCAGCTTACATCATTCTCCTCTCCATCATTTTGTGTTCAACAACCCTGTGAAATAGGTTAGAAAGAGGGAGTATGAGTGGCCTTAAGGTCACCCAGTGAGTTTCCATGGCACAAATGGGGATTTCAGCCTGGGTTTCCCAGATACTAGTCCAAGACTCTTAACAGCTACGCCACACTGGCTCTCACAGTGACATTTCAGTTTTGGACAGGCAAACCACTTTTTAGATATAAGGTGGCTGTCAGCATTACACCATAAACATCCAAAATTTAAACCATGCCTGCACTATGATGTACTCTGATGAAGATGATACAATAAACTCTCACAAATGTAGGTTATATTTACAAGTGGGGGTGGAAGATCACACATATGCAAGAAACACAAAAAATGCACAGGGAGGAAGCTCAAGGTAGAGATCTCTCCATCCCAGAATAGGAATTTAAAAAACAACAAAGAAGAACCACAAGGCACACAAAGGAAACTTGGAGGAGGGATAAAAAAAAAACAGAGAAGGGGGAGGAGAACAAACCCATACAAGAAAACCTAAGGCAAGAGAAGGGGAAGCCCAATAGTGGTGGGGGGAAAAAAGAGCTGAAAGAAGGGTTTGCACTCCCTGTTCATCTCATAGCTTTCTCCATATTTTTGCCTGCTTCCAGCTCCACTCTTTGTCATTAGCTTTTCTCTCCCTACTCCATTCAAGCTAGCAACCTGATGGAAAGGCACTTCTTTCATCCCCATCAGCACCCGGGGAGAGAGCAAGCTAACTTGCACTGGAGAAAATAAGAAAGATTCTTTTCTTTTCTTTGCAGTGCCAGCAGCCCAGCCACCTTATAGAGCAGAGGAAAAGTTTCCCCCCCTGTTCCTGACAGCAGGGCCTGGCCAAGAACAACCTTGCCAGCTTCCTTGGGAGAGAGAAGGAAAATCTTCTCTGTCCTGGCAATGGCAGCTTCTGCAACAAAAGCTGGCTTGCATGGAAAGGGTTCCCCCCCCCCATTCCTGAAAGCAACAGACATCAAAACAGTCAGACTGACTCCTATGAAGGAAGAAAGGACTTCCTCCCTGCCCCCTCATGGAGGGGGATGGGGTGGGAGGTAATGTATAAGGAGACAGCATCCTACCCAGTTATTCAGTGCAGATCCTCATAGGTGTTGCTGGTTAAAAAAAACACATGGCAGTGGGGATGGCCTGCACGGGAGACTTATTTTCCAAGAATGCTTGGGCAGGTCCCCAGGAAAGGTGCTGGTGGGCATCATGGCATCCCATGGATACCATATTGGGGAACCCTGATCTAGATATTAGTCTAGTCTTAGTGACTTCTATGTATGTGAAATTATGTGCAATGGAAAGCATGTATATGCAGTTGATAGATAATGAGCTTTTCTCTCACTCTTCCAACAGGTGTCCACCTCGTACTTTTTTGCCAGCACTATGCAAAATTTTCCTTGATGAAAGTGCTCCAGACAATGTATTAGAAGTAACAGCACGCGCCATAACTTATTATTTGGATGTATCAGCAGAATGCACCCGACGGATTGTGGGAGTAGATGGTGCTATCAAAGCACTTTGTAATCGCTTAGTAGTTGTTGAGCTTAACAACAGAACCAGCAGAGACTTGGCTGAGCAGTGTGTGAAGGTATATTGTAATAATTTACATTAGCTGCAGAACAGAAAACTTCATGAATATCAAGTGAGGTTGTAATAGTGGTGTGATCATGAGACCAGAATTTACTGCCTTTGAATTTGAAATCTTAACAAAATAAAAATAGCAAAACTTGTGCCAGAAAAGCAACACACACTTGTGCACTTATCCCTAGATAGCCTGAAGCAGATGCCTAAGCAGAACACACTGTTTATATAACAAAGTATGCAAAGCAGGATCCATTTTCACACATGAAGTTTCCCCCTCCCCGTGAAGGTGGTTATCAGTATAGCACTTTCCATGTGTTCAGCCAGAATCAGAGACATTTGCAGCTGCTTTTAAAAGCCAATGGGAGATCTCTACATAGGTTCCATGCTGACATATCTGGTTTGCAACTTAGGGTTTTGCAAATTAAGTTCACATATAAAGCTACTGTATGCTGAATCAGGACATTGTTCCATGAAGGTCAGTATTCTCCACTCAGCCTAGCAGTGGCTCTCCAGGATAGAAATATTGGTTGTCATTTACTACCTTATCGTTTCAACTGAAGATGCCAGGGATAGAACCTGGGGCATTCGGCATAATGAGCATATGTTCTACCAGTGAGCTATGGGCCCTAGAAACAAAGGGTTGATTCTTCCTAACATTTCTGTTAGCAAAAGTAGGGGCAATTTTTGCCAGTTCCCCCCTCCTTCTGACTGCTCCTTCTACTGTTCTGGATGGGAGTCCTCCTTCCCCCAGGAGCAGCATTTGAAGGGGCATTTTGATCTGCACTGGAAGATAGAAGAGAATCATTCATAACCAAAAGAAATCCTTCCATTCATCTTTTTTTGGTGGCATCTAAGCCACTTATGAAGATGAAGAAGAAGAAGATATTGGATTTATATCCCGCCCTCTACTCCGAAGAGTCTCAGAGCGGCTTACAATCTCCTTTACCTTCCTCCCCCACAACAGAACCCTGTGAGGTGGGTGGGGCTGGAGAGGGCTCTCACAGCAGCTGCCCTTTCAAGGACAACCTCTGCCAGAGCTCTGGCTGACCCAAGGCCATGCCAGCAGGTGCAAGTGGAGGAGTGGGGAATCAAACCCGGTTCTCCCAGATAAGAGACCGCACACTTAACCACTACACCAAACTGGCTCTTATCTGTTTCACAGTAGTTCAGAAATGTATTGAATTGGTCACTTGTCTTGAGGCCTGAAATAATTTGGATGTGTCAGTGGTAGTGAGCATTAGGTGGGCTTTTTGACACCCTGGTTTTTCATACTCTGGTAAGATTTCCCCTTCCACCAACTCATGGTTTTATCATCTTTCCTGTTTGGAGAGAATCTATTATTTCATTTTGACAGTTTCATACAATGGCCTAATCATTAGTTGTTTTTGTCTGTTCTATGTGTGTGTGTGTGTGTGTGTGTGAGTGAGAAAGAGAGATCTGTGTTTTGTTGTATAAAATGAATTTCCTTGTGCTCAAAAGCAGATGTTATATCACAGATAAGAACATAAGAGAAGCCATGTTGGATCAGGCCAGTGGCTCATCCAGTCCAACACTCTGTGTCACACAGTGCCCAAAAAATATATACCGTATTTATCGGACCATAAGATGCACTTTCCCCCCCCAAAAAAAGTGTGGGGGGGGAAGTGTGTGCGTCTTATGGAGCGAAGGGACGATAGGACGTACCTTCCTCCGGGGGGGGGGGCGATCTGCTGCCTCCGCCTCCGATCCCGGCGCTTCCCCCGTGCCTGCCTGCCTGGCTCCAGCTCTGCTTCCAGCAAGCGCTGGGATCGCTCCACGCTGCCCCCACCGCAAACCCAGTGCTTCGCGAGCGCCAGCTGCGGAGGGGGCAGCGTGCTTCCTCCGTGCCTGTCTGCCTGGCTCCAGCTCTGACGCTTACAGCAAGTGCCAGGATCGCTCCCTTCGCCCTCCGATCCCGGTGTTTGCTTTAAGCATCCTGGCGGAGGGAGCGATCCTGGCGCTTGCTGTAAGCGTCAGAGCTGGAGCCAGGCAGACAGGCACGGAGGAAGCACGCTGCCCCCTCCGCAGCCGGCGCTCACAAAGCGCTGGGTTTGCGGTGGGGGCAGTGTGGAGCGATCCCAGTGCTTGCTGGAAGCAGAGCTGCAGGCAGGCAGGCATGGGGGAAGCGCCGGGATCGGAGGCGGAGGCAGCGGATCGCCCCCCAGGAGGAAGGTGCGTCCTATGGTCCGGAGCGTCTTATGGACTGAAAAATACGGTGTATATACACACACACACACACATACACACTGTAGCTAATAGCTACTGATGGACCTCTGCTCCATATTTTTATCTAACCCCCTCTTGAAGCTGTCTATGCTTGTAGCCGCCACCACCTCCTGTGGCAGTGAATTCCACATGTTAATCACCCTTTGGGTGAAGAAGTGCTTCCTTTTATCTGTTTTAATCTGACTGCTCAGCAATTTCATTGAATGCCCATGAGTTCTTGTATTGTGGGAAAGGGAGAAAAGTACTTCTTTCTCTACTTTCTCCATCCCATGCATTATCTTGTAAACCTCTATCATGTCTCCCCGCTTTTTAAAAGATATTTAAGAAGGAAAGCTAATGATAACTACTAGGTTTAAAAGAAGAAATGGTTCTTGCTTTTATTATTTGTGTGATTTAAAAAGAAATTATTACTTCATCCAATAACTAGGTATTGGAGCTCATCTGTACCCGTGAGTCTGGTGCTGTATTTGAAGCTGGAGGGTTGAACTGTGTATTGACATTTATTCGAGACAGTGGACATCTGGTTCATAAAGATACTCTGCATTCTGCTATGGCTGTAGTATCCAGACTCTGTGGAAAAATGGAACCTCAGGATTCTTCTTTAGAGATCTGTGTTGAATCCCTCTCAAGTTTGTTAAAACATGAAGACCATCAGGTAAATCATTCAGAATTATTTTAATATATATAGTAATATATATAATGCCATGGATGGCAACATTGTATGTAGCTTGCCAACAAATCTGATACATCTGTTATAAACCTAAACCATGTGGATATGCTATATCAGCATATTTCCAGTAGCCAGTGTAGTCTAGTGTTATGGGTAGTCACAAAGTTATTAGGATGGATGCTTTAAAAACAAAAGTATCTAACATATAAATGTATCTGAATTCCAGTGCAATAGTAGCTTTGTGCTGGAGGCCATCTTGAATTTTTTCACTGAAATATGGAGTAGTCTGCAATATTCAGGAAGACTAAACTGTTCCTTTTGTTATTTTTGAACGTTTCTATTTCAGATTTGTGTCTTTATTTGTGTCCATAGAGGCTGTCTGGCTTTGATCAATACAAATAGCGTCATGCTAGTATACACATGCTAGTATACATAAAGTGAGATGGATGAAAGAGCCCTTAGTGATATGCTGTTGATATAGAGCCCTTAGTGATATGCTGTTGATATAGGGTCATGTGGTAGTTTCCCCTTTGTAGATACAGGGACAGAGTTGACACTATGGCTTGTTTCAGGGCTAGTTGACATGTTTGTATTAACTATTATGATGTTGAGTAGTTGCTTCAGGTTGGGGAGTGCAGACCTGCACTTTCTTTGCCTGTGAGAGACAGATGATGTAAATATTTCATGTAGGTGAAAAGTTTTAATCCAGTGCACAGTAAATCTGTTAGTTTTTATGATGCCATGTTACTTTAACATGAAGCTGGCTCTCTTTTAGAGAGATCAGTCCATACATAGTTCAGAAAATGCTGCAACAAGGGCTACATCTAGAACTCCATTTTCTTGTGTGTCTGTCCATAACAATTGTGGCTGATCAGGTGTTGTACTGAATGAACAATTTTAAGTACATTAGCAGTTGTCTTCTTCAGGTTTCAGATGGTGCACTGCGGTGTTTTGCTTCACTAGCTGATCGATTTACACGCCGTGGAGTAGATCCAGCACCATTAGCAAAACATGGACTTACTGAGGAGCTGTTATCACGCATGGCTGCAGCAGGTGGCACAGTTTCAGGACCATCTTCAGCATGCAAACCTGGCCGGAGTAGCACAGGAGCACCATCCGCAGCTGCAGACTCTAAACTGAGTAATCAGGTGTCTACTATTGTGAGCCTGTTATCAACACTCTGCAGAGGCTCTCCAGTAGTAACCCATGTAAGAATTTCTTTGTCACCATTTTGTCATCTTGTAATTCCACTTTTTAAAATCCTTATAATATTATATAGTTTGTTGCTAATTTTTTTACTAGATTTGAATCTGTTAAAATTCAGCATTTTCATATGGATGTGAAATCCCTTTCTCATTGGCTTGTCTAAAGTTCTGTATATTTTTATTGTTCAGACTTTTAATTATTTCCAGGATCTCCTAAGATCTGAGCTTCCAGATTCTATAGAGAGTGCATTGCAGGGTGATGAAAGGTGTGTACTAGATACCATGCGTTTGGTAGATCTTCTTTTGGTGCTACTATTTGAAGGACGAAAAGCCCTGCCAAAGTCTAGTGCTGGATCTACAGGGAGAATCCCAGGATTACGTAGGCTGGACAGCACTGGGGAGCGTTCTCATCGGCAGCTGATAGACTGCATCCGCAGCAAAGATACTGATGCGCTAATAGATGCTATAGATACAGGAGGTAGGCATAAGAGTTTAGTTTTGTACAGTGAATAGTAGTTGATATCCTAACACATACTTTCATTCTGTCCAAGTATAAGAGTGAATGGATAGTCATGGTGTTCAAAATGATGCACAAGGTATGGTTTACAAACAAGTCATGGTTTGTTATTACATGAGTGATCTTTAGGCTGCTATACTCTCTTCTGCCCTTGCACGCAACCAACTAGTGAAAACCAGAGTTCCACCAGGGGATGGGAGGGCATTCTGTGAACACAAGAGTTCCCAGGCTTGTTTATATAGCAGCAGCGCCCATGATTTACCATTTCATGTGAACCATTAACCATGAATGATGTCCATGTACAAATAAAGATGTTAAATGGTCTGATTAATTTGCCACATAGTGTACTGAGATTTATCCCATCCTTTATGTTCTGGTAACTTGGTTGCAAAAATAGATAACTTTTAAATCTCTTTCTCTCCCTGCCCCCCACTTGGTGTAGCTTTTGAAGTAAATTTTATGGATGATGTCGGGCAAACTCTCTTAAATTGGGCATCAGCTTTTGGAACTCAGGAAATGGTAAGCAAATAAATTAATAATTGCCTTGATCTTCTGTGGAAAAGAAACCATGCAAATAAAAACTATTCCTCTTCTGTCTGTGTCCTCTGTTGCTTTTGTAAACAGGTTGAATTTCTCTGTGAAAGGGGCGCTGATGTTAATAGGGGTCAAAGGTCATCATCTTTACATTATGCTGCATGCTTTGGAAGACCTCAAGTAGCAAAGGTGCATTTTTGTTAACTTTTCATTTTTTAAATTTTGAATAAAAAGAAAAAAATAACAAGTTACCACAGTTTTCACTAACTTGCAGGGTAGTGTTCAAATGAAACAAAAAACTTCTCTACAAACACTTTCTCCTTTGCCCTTTCTGGCCTTTTCATTGGATTAAACCCGCCCCAAAGGTATAGTTTAGTTTAGTTTAGTTTATTTATATCCTGCCCTCCCCAGCGAAGCAAGCTCAGGGCAGCTGGAATGGGATACAAGTTTGGATGGGATACATTCTTACTACTGTTTCTGCAGAGATGCATTTTGAAATTGACACAAATTCTGTCAGCTGTTTTCATACAGAGTAGAAATAATAAGTAAATCTGTTTGTTGAACTGAACTTGTACTAAGTGTGCTAAATTTATGAGTAATTGCTTGGGTGGTCCTATAAAACTTTTATATCTGGCTCACAAACTTGGTATCTGTGATCAAAAAATTCATAGAGGCAAACTTATCCTCTTGTCTTCCCTATCTTCTCCTGCCCAGTAGCCTTACACTTAATAAATATAATGATTTTCATAGTATTATTTTTTTTAAAGACTCTCCTGCGACATGGTGCCAATCCAGATTTGAGAGATGAAGATGGAAAGACACCTTTGGACAAGGCTCGGGAAAGGGGGCACAGTGAAGTAGTGGCTATTCTTCAGTCTCCAGGTTAGTTTAAATAGATGTTGGCCTGCTTTATTTAAATGAATGACCTTATTCTACTCTTAACACTGTAGAATTGAGAGTTGGCTCAGTGATGACCAAGTAATGCGCTAAGAAGGAATTGAGCTGCTAAATTTGCTGAAATGAATTCTTAGTTTCTCTCATTCTTCAATTGAAAGTTCTCTTTATAAGTTAGTGTGATCAAAGTGAATTTAAAAAGTTTTGCTGCAAGGTCTCTGTTACATTGGGCCTTTTCACACTTACCGGTAGAAACCGGAAGGGAGTCGGTATTGTGTCGTCTTGCAGTAATCCGAGACAGGGATGGGAGTTTTCAGACACATGTTTTTTTTCCTGGTAGGGTTCCGTGATTGAAGCAAGCCATTTCACACTGTTCCGCTTTTATCTCGCTTCCACCAGCGCCAGCCGTTTTCGCCTGCCGGCGTGCGATCTCTGACTAATTTTTTTTTTTTTTTGGAATGTCGGGCAAAGATCGCTATAGCGACATATCACAACAGCACCACCATAGAGATGGCTAGGCTCCATTGAGATAAGTTACCAAGTTTCAGTGGCGGCGATCTCTGGCATCTTAATGGAACCCAGGCATCCCTATGGTGATGCTGTTGTGATATGTCGCTATAGCGATCTTAGCCCGACGTTCCAAAAAAACAAAACAAAACAGAGATCATACGCCGGCAGGCCAAAAAGGGTGCGAAAACTGCTCCCGGATTAGATACTGGACATTTCACACAGCGCCCCATACCGATTTCAACCTGGAAGGAGGGGTTGAAAACTGGAAGAAGCTGCTCTTTGTTAGTAACGCCTCAGGCATGCCTCACTACCTGGACAGCCGCGGGACTGTGTGAAAAGGTGACAGTATTCCGGTAGCAGCCAGTTACTGAGTCGGGTCTGTCTGAAATGCCAGCAGAAACCCGTTACTGTTCAGTAACTGACCAGCTTCCATACCGGAATACATAGGCTGTGTGAAAAAGTTCATTGTTTTCCCGTTTCAAAGCTAAAATAGTCAAGGAAAGCCTATTCCT
The DNA here is from genome assembly GCF_032191835.1 of Heteronotia binoei. Lineage (NCBI taxonomy): Eukaryota > Metazoa > Chordata > Lepidosauria > Squamata > Gekkonidae > Heteronotia > Heteronotia binoei. Next base: position 61,750,344 of record NC_083243.1, read on the forward strand.
CATTTAGCAGTGATAGTCACATGTTTCAGTTCCAGAAAATTACTGTTTTACTCTGTAGTGCAGTTTGCTGAAAATAAATCTCAACAGGATTTAAGGTGAATGAACAAAGCATTGAGAACAGCCTGATAGGGAACAGTTTCTAACCCCAGCTCTTTATGAAGCTGTATGTGCATGTGATAGCAATGAGTGAACAGACAAGAGATAAATGGTAGCCCTGTTGAAGCAGATAGAAGACAGTGCTGTGGTGAACTTTTTAAGGCAACTTGACAGAGCAGTGAACTTTCCACATCTGTAGCCTGTTTCATCACATGCATTAATACGGTATGTGTACATAAAACGGACATTTCATTTGTTGAACAAATAAGACACTTTTAAAAAAGAAACCACAAGAATAACGATCAGGTGCTTTACTTCTGATTTGGGTGCCTGGATAAGAACTTCTGTGGTTGTTATCAGTGAGTAATGGTATTTTGATGAGAAAATGCTAAAATTCCTTAATAGAGTGCTTTCAGGATAGTAGTAAACAGCCTCTGAAATACAGTGGTGGTTTTTTTTTTTTGTAAGGAAGCCTATATCTTATTCCTGTGAACCACTCACAGACGTTTTACAAAAAACTGAAACTGATGAAAGAACTGGGTTGGTGGTAGAACAGAAATCTTATTTCATGTAGTTCCATTTGTGCCACAAAATGTTTTTCAAGAGCTGCTGTAGCATCATAATGATTTTTCATTGTCAGTCATTGTTGCCGTGTAAAGAAGACAAGGTGCTGTTGTCCAATTCGGAGGCATGATATGATTTAACTGAAGAAGGCCACTATCCCAGTTTGAATGTGTGTGCGTGTACACTGAAGTACACTTTGTATTATGCACTGCACAAGCACAAATACCAGGCAGTATGCAGTCAGATTGAGCACAATGCAGTGACTGACTAGTGTTTCCACTTAAGAAAAAGCAGTGATTGGAAATGTTAGTATGATCCAATTCAATTCCCTTCCCTCAGAAAGTGAAAATTTTGTGTATTGTCTCAGAGATAATCTTTGTTGTCCAAAAATACTTTAATAAATTTTTCATTGTAAATACTTTAAACCAATTGCAGGTGACTGGATGTGTCCAGTTAATAAAGGAGATGAAAAGAAAAAGAAAGATTCAAACAAAGATGAGGAAGAATCAAATGAGCCCAAAGGTGATCCAGAAATGGCTCCAATATACTTGAAAAGATTGTTGCCTGTGTTTGCTCAAACATTTCAACAAACTATGCTGCCTTCAATAAGGTAAGAATACTGTCAAGGTTCCATTGAATGAGACATGTGATTGATGAGAAGTAGGACAGGTGGGAGAGAGATAATTATTGGATGGTTAATCTAATAAGATTGTTTAAAAATTAATGAAGCATGCCATGCAGTGATTTATGTATGCTGAATTGGGACTTTGTGAGACTGGGCCATGTGTGTCATAAAATGTAATGTGAGGTATTGGAGATATAAACTTTGGAAAGGACACAGACAAACAGTATTAAACATTATATTTTAACTTAAAATACAGAGATGCTTAAAACTCTTGCAATATTTTGTTTAAAATGGAAAAGTGGGGGAATAGTGAGATTTGGCAATGCAATTTTAAAAATAAAACATCAAGAAAAAACACAAGGATCACAGCAGAAACTAAAAATATAAAATGCTCTGAGCCTGAGAAAACAATGAAATGGCACTGCAATCTTCTCCCCCTCCCCCGCCCCAAGCCTACTCATATTAGTAATGGCTCTCCAGTGTAATTATCCCCCTTTGGCTGTGGATTCCCAGGTTAGAGTACTCACTAGGTGAGGTCAGCAGAGACAAGCTGGCTCAAAGCATCAGCCCTTTATTTGCAAGGACACAACTCCAGGCTGGGTGAGTGGGCGTCAACGTGGCAGATGCGGTTCAATGTGGCCAAGTGCAAAGTAATGCACATTGGGGCCAAGAATCCCAGCTACAAATACAAGTTGATGGGGTATGAACTGGCAGAGACTGACCAAGAGAGAGATCTTGGGGTCGTGGTAAATAACTCACTGAAAATGTCAAGACAGTGTGCGTTTGCAATAAAAAAGGCCAATGCTATGCTAGGAATTATTAGGAAGGGAATTCAAAACAAATCAGTCAGTATCATAATGCCCCTGTATAAATCGATGGAGGGGTCTCATTTGGAGTACTGTGTGCAGTTCTGGTCACCGCACCTCAAAAAGGATATTATAGCATTGGAGAAAGTCCAGAAAAGGGCAACTGGAATGATTAAAGGGCTGGAACACTTTCCCTATGAAGAAAGGTTGAAACGCTTGGGACTCTAGCTTGGAGAAACGTCGACTGCGGGGTGACATGATAGAGGTTTACAAGATAATGCATGGGATGGAGAAAGTAGAGAAATAAGTACTTTTCTCCCTTTCTCACAATACAAGAACTTGTGGGCATTCGATGAAAATGCTGAGCAGAGAGGTTAAAACGGATAAAAGGAAGTACTTCTTCACCCAAAGGGTGATTAACATGTGGAATTCACTGCCACAGGAGGTGGTGGTGGCCACAAGCATAGCCACCTTCAAGAGGGGTTTAGATAAAAATATGGAGCAGAGGTCCATCAGTGGCTATTAGCCACAGTGTGTGTATATATATATATATATATACATACATTTTTTTTTGCCACTGTGTGACACAGAGTGTTGGACTGGATGGGCCATTGGCCTGATCTAACATGGCTTCTCTTATGTTCCAGGAAACATGTGTTTCAGCTGTCTATGTAGGAACGCTGCAAGTGAACACACCATTGAAACACATTGTAGCACAGACAGAGTTGCAAGGAGAAAACGTGGAATGGGTTTTCTATTAAGGTCTCTGGACCCTATCTATCTGGGCACAGAGACCTTAATAGAAAACCCATTCCATGTTTTCCTTGTAGCTTTGCTTCCGGCTGCAGCCTACAAAGAGAAGGTAGAAAAGGCAGGAAACTAAAAGAGCAGGGAACTTTGTCAGCCGTGGAGATTCAAACGGTGAGGACAGGAGGGGGAGGAGAGGGGAGAAAAGAGCCCTGCAGGCCTGATTAAAGCCCTGAGCAGGCTGGTTCTGGCCCATGGGCCAGACATTTGGACACCCTTGGTTTAGCATAATTAGTAAACTTCTCTCACTGAGAAAGTATTAGAAATTCGAATATTAGCTGTGAGGCATTTACAAGCTTTTTTGCAGATGAAGTCTTGTTGCTCTGTTGCGACTTCTCAGCCAGGTTTGATATAGTAAATGAATTGGAGGCCCCTTGGTTGTCTTTGGATTCAGTTGTTGATAGCTTCAGCCATCTCTCCCAGCTGATGCTGACAGGATTCTGGATGCTATTAGGCTGACCATGCCCCTTGTGGCTGGAGAAAGCCTAATGGCAAGAAAATAAAGGTCCCTGGATTCAAGGGACTATCCAGTTGGCTTGAAGGAGACTTGGCTTGAGTGGTTGTATCGCTCTTAAAGAAACCAACCATGGATCCTTAGATCCTTCCAATTACTGCCTAGTCTCGATTCTTTCGTTTCTGGGTAAGTTAATGGAAAGAGTGATTGCTGAGCACTTCCAGAGTTTCCTGGATGACACATCAGCCCTGGACACATTCCAGTCCTCCCATGGGATGGAGATGGCTCTGGTTGCCCTCACAGATGAGCTGCACAGATAGCTGGATCGAGATGGGTCAGCAGTTTTACTGTTATTAGATCCTACAGCAGCATTCAACATGGTTAATCATGATCTTTTGATCTACAGCCTTGCTAACATAGGAGTCCAGGGGGGTAGCCTTGAAGTGGCTTACCTCCGTTCTCCAAGGAAACCAACTAAAGTGTGAACAGCTTTCTCCAAGATCGCGGACAGAGGGTGGCACTGGGTGAGAGGGTGTTATCTAAGTAGCCTTAGTGTGTGGGATTCCCCAGGGAACCATCTTCTCCATGATGTTGTTTAATATCATGGTGTGTTCCCTTGGCTGGCTGGTGCAGAGTTTTGGGCTGGGTTGTCACCAGTATGCTGATGATATCCAGCTCTATCTGTTGATGGGTGTCCAGCCAGAACTGCCCCAGCAAATTTGGCTAGGGGTCTGGGAACTGTGGTGGGATGGCTAAAGCAGAGCCAGCTGAGACCGAATTCTTCTAAAATGGATGCTCTGTGGCTGGGTCATGGGGATTCTGGTCTGGGGTGCCACCTCGCAGCTGGATGGCATGCCTTTGAGACTCAAACCAACTATCAAGAGGCTGGGTGTGATGCTGGATGTCTTCATATCAGCAGAGGCCCAGGTCAGAAATGTTGCCCAGGCTTGCATTTTTTTCAACTGTGCCGGGCCAGGCAACTAGCTGCTTATCTGTCTTGCCCAGACCTAGCCACTGTAATCCGGGCAACAGTCACCTCCTGGTTGGATCACTGTAACTCACTCTACGTGGGCCTGCCCTTGAGGCTGACCTAGACACTCCATCTGGTGCAGAATACAGTGGTGCAGGTCCTTATGGGCACCTGGCGAACAGCATGTATTCACCCTGTGCTATTTGAGCCACAATGGCTTCCAGTGGAGTATCAGATCCAGTTCAAGGTTCTGGTGTTGACCTTTAAGGCCCTGAACTGTCTGGGACCTGTATACCTTTAGGACAGCCTGTATATACAAATAAAAAAAAGTATTGTTATATACCCCAGAAGAGTGATATGCTTGGTAGACTAAAATCTACTGGCGATCCCTGGGCTGTCCTCAACCAGAGCCAGGACATTTTCTTACTTGGCTCCAAGGTGGTGGAACTCTCTGTAAAATAACATCGGAGCCCTACAGGATGTGAAGCAGTTCTGCAGGGCCTGTAAGGCAGAGATGTTCCAGCAGGCATTTGGTTGAGGACAGTGATGTCTGTCTCTGTATTATCTGGCACTTCTGTCCTCCATCCACCTCTGCCCCCGCCGTGAGTGGTTGGCTTTCCTGGATTTTTATTGCCATCTTTTGGCAGTTACAGATTTTTTTGAATTGTATCAAAATAATATTGGCAGGGAGGGCAGTCTAAAATCAGATATATAAAAATAAATTAACAAGGCTCTCTTAGTGAAATGCATCTTTACCTGTCTTTTAAACTAAATATTGCATTTATGTTGTAGTGATGGTGGTGTTTTCTACTAGATTCTCTTTGCCATCTCTAGACTTAGGTTGTTTGAAAATGGTATATCATTAAAAAAATAAGAACCTCGTGTCTGATTGGCAAGTTACTTCCTGGAGTTGTTAAGCATGTGGGGAGGGAGGGGACTAGAACAGATTCCTGCCATGCTACAGGTAAGAGTGTCTTTTGCCCTGGCACTGCTACATGACATTTTTTCACAGGGCACATTCATTGTTGATAGTCAGTTACATACATTACACACAATTTGGGTATGGCAGCAGCAGAACGGAGTGCAGCAGGGCTTCAGCCTATGTCAGTGACTTGTATCACTGTACAGTTTGAGCATAACCAAAAACGTTTGATCTCTGGAGATGATAATAGACTGAACGTGATGAGATGTAGTTGAGCACATTAGTGCAAAAACTGCTCTCTTCTGAGTGTTCCTGGTTCACTTTAGTAACAATAGTGTTTTTCTGTCTTTAAAAGGAAAGCAAGTCTTGCTCTCATCAGAAAAATGATTCATTTTTGTTCTGAAGCTTTACTAAAAGAAGTTTGTGATTCTGATGCTGGTCACAATTTGCCTACAGTACTGGTGGAGATCACTGCTACAGTTCTAGATCAAGAGGTATTGTGACCTCCAATTTTTTGTGATAAAACACTAGAAAATACATTGCAGAATCTATTAGATTGTTCACATTATTAAAAATGTGGATTATTGAAACAAGTTGTCCCGGGGTTTAATAAGTTTCTTGTTAGTTTATGAGTTTGTTCAAATGGATGCAGCCCTTGAGGCAAGAGGACTTACAGAAGGACCTTTTGAATAACATGTTGTGCATGTATCATATTGTTTGTCACTGCCGAGGCTGGCTGGGGCTTCCTGTATGCTGGGTGTAAAACACTGACTTTTACTATGTAACTCATCAAATAGCCCAAAATAGTGTAGGAGTTGTTCAAAGAGAACACCTCTTCAATGCTTTTCAGATTAGTAGCATAGCCAATGTCTCCTAAGTGTGAACTGCTTGTCAGAAAGTGAATTAGTGCCTTCTCTGTAATTTTCCCCAGGATGACGATGATGGCCACTTACTAGCGTTGCAGATCATAAGAGATTTGGTTGATAAAGGAGGTGACCTTTTTTTGGATCAGCTTGCTAGGCTTGGGGTAATAAGTAAAGTGTCAACTCTGGCAGGACCATCTTCTGATGATGAGAATGAAGAAGAATCTAAACCTGAGAAAGTAAGTACAGGTTGCTTCCCTGCTTCTGTCCATCAGCTGTCTGAAGTTTTGAGTGAAAAGTGCAATGCATTCTAGTGAGGGATTTATTGCGAGTTTGAATGATGTATTGTTGTTTTGGTTATGCAGTATACTAGATAGATTGAAGCTAATTATTTAGAGAAGTTCTAGATCTTGTCAGGTAAGCTGCTTACACAGGGATAGATTTTTAATAAAGATTTAAATTAGGAGGTAAATACCATGACATATTTTTTCAAATCTCCCAGTTGCCAAGTCCTCTGTTAAAAAACTAACCCTTGTGCCTGTCTAGCATCAGTATAGCACACTGAGGGGATTCGGGAACTCTGTAGGGCAAACTATAGTGGGTTTCCAAATGCCATCTTACTTTGAACAACTGTAAGCCATATTTTACCCTCTTAAGCTGTGTAGATCAAAAGTATGGAACTAATTGGTAGGAGTGAACTCTGTATCAAGCCAGTTCTGATGTGCATTTGAAAGTACTGGAGCCCTGAGCAACCCACAGTCTGTATATTGAATTCTCTGTTAGCTGATGTTTCATTATTCTCACTGGATTGATAGTGCTAAGGAACACATGAACAGTCAGCTTTTCAGGACAAATTTGTTTTGTGAGATGAAAATGGGAAACAAGTCTGTCTCCAAAGCATGCTTTTGTCAGTTTTTTAGTGTCTATCTGTCACAGTAACTCTAAACATATTGGTATTATGGAATTCTTTTCCTGGAGAGATTTGTCTGTTCCCTTCTACTACTGTCTTCTGCCAGCAGATGAAGACTGGCATTCCTTCACTGATTCTCATTAACCTTTCCTTCTATTTGCATATGTGTGTGCTTGTGTTCTGTTTTAATTGTTTTGCTATGTGTGTGGGTTAGGTTAGATTAGGTTTTTTCGATTTATATCCTGCCCTCCCTGCCAAAGCAGGCTCAAGGTGGTTCACAATTCGTAATAAAACATCAATAAAAACATTAGGTTAAAATGACATTCAGGTGCTAATATCTATACAATTAAGTAATATAGTAACTAAATACATAGATGGAATTCAGTAGACTTAACACATTCAGTAGTGTGTTAAACCTAATGTTTCTACTGTTTACCATCTTAGGGCTCTAGGTTGAGTCTAAAGGCAGCTTCAGATGTTTTACATAAACATAATTAACATCCATTTTCAAGTTAGGTGTACTGCCTGCTGAAATTCTAGGCCTGTGTGTAGCCTGTGAATATGCTTGTAGTGTTTCTTCTTTGAATTGCTTAATTTACATGCATATGGAGTTGTTCATTGGTCTTTTCTGGTTACAGGAAGATGAACCTCAAGAGGATGCTAAAGAACTACAGCAGGGCAAACCATATCACTGGAGGGATTGGTCAATCATTAGAGGAAGAGATTGTTTGTATATTTGGAGTGATGCTGCTGCTTTGGAACTCTCTAATGGTAGCAATGGATGGTTCAGATTTATCTTGGATGGGAAGCTGGCTACAATGTATTCCAGTGGGAGTCCTGAAGGAGGATCTGACAGTTCAGGTACAATCCTGTTCTCAACTAATATTTAAAAACATGATAATATTATATACTTATATATATATATATATATTGTTTGATTTTGAGATATTCTGTTTTACAGGAATTGCTTCACTAAATAGTAAAGGATGTAAACAGGTGGAAGGTGGTCAGTTATTGTGATGCTTTTGTCAACTAGCATGTAACAGTAACCTTTCTTAGTAACTGTGTTCGGTGAACATCTGAGCTTCATTTTGTATTCATTCTTTTCTATACATACTAATATATTTCAAGCAGCAATTAAAGGTAATATGCAGTGATAATTCACTGCATTCGAGGTGTAGCAAATTGGAATGTTGGTTTTTGTGGCTTGCATCTAGTTAGTAGAATGAAGTTGCATGTCTGTGTATGTGTGTGGACAGTGCTGCAAAGTTACTTATTAGAATCAAGAGACTCAGCAAGAGGCATTGAGCTAGAAGAATTTTATGTTATACTGAGCTATTGAAAGTTAAAGCACAGTGGGTATTGCTTGCTTTTTCACCTTTTCCAGTGGTTTTTTTTTCATTAGTGCAACAACTAATATTTGAAAAATAGTGAATAAAAAAAACCTAGCAAGTGTGTAATGAACTATAGCATTGCTGTATCTCTTTTGAACAGTTGCTTTAATATATTGTATGATTCAAATTCTCAGGAAATTGTTTATCTAGCAGAGTAAGGCTGTACTACGAGGCTTAATTCTGAAAGCTTTTCTGTCCAGCAGTTCTTAAATCAGGAATTTGATTATTGGGAAAAATGATTTCCTCAATGTTTAATCAGTTTGTACTCTTTGTACTGGTGAAGTGGTTGAAAGTATAGGCTTTGTTAGCATTGCTCCTAGAGACAAAACGATTGGCAGCATGGAGATTGTGAGGTTTTCGTGCTGAATATAAAGACTGCTGTCTCCTCTTCCTATTTTTGACATCTCAGAAGAGCATGTTAACGATGAGAAATATTATTGTTTATATTGTAGACAATATTCTAAGCTGTGGAGTCTTGTGAGCAAAATTCTACTTTGTGAGCTACTGACATTAAAGTTGTGAGCTGCTGCATTAAATTAGTTTGCTCTGGGGTCATTTTTTCTGAGCTAAGACAAAATGTGTGAGCTGGAGGCTAAAAAAACTGAGTAGCTCACACTAACTCAGCTTAGAAGGAACACTGATTGTAGACCTATGTGAGGCTGTGGAGTGTAGGTAGCCTAGAAAAATTGTAGAGGAGTAAAATAGAAATAGCTGTCAGCCGCACAAGATCTAACTGGCTGGTGCACAGTTGCAAAGCTTATGTAGCTTTATGAGGTCAAGGAAATTGGGGAACCAAAAGAGGAGTCACCTCAGAGCCTCCAAATAACACCATAGCCTTAGGAACTTGAATCTGCTGTCTTGTGTAGGGTCAGTAGAGCCTCAAAAAGTTCTTGAGCTGTTCATGACAAAATCCTCTATGGACAGAGGCTGTGACTTGTACATTGCATATGTATTATTCTTGTGCCAAATTAGCACTGAATGATAATTAAAGAAGCGTGATTAGGTGCTGGTCAAGTTGCTGTCCCCTATGGAGCACTCATATCCTGTATTCTGTAAAGTTTTCATTAAAAGCAGTTGTGTTAAGCTGCTGAAATTTAAGCAGCATTAATTATTTGAAGGCAATCTGAATTGTTCTCTTAAAAGAAATCCGAGACTACTACAGTGTATTGGTAATTGTGGATGTCCCAGAGTGACACAAAGTGATTGTAATAACATACTCCTGTAAGCTGTTACTGCAAAACTATATTGTATTCAAGTTTTAACATTTCACAGTGGAGAAAAATATTTTCAGTTTCATGGAGCCCTGCTTAATAAATACATGAGTTTTGTTAGTGTAGTCTGGCGCAGCTGGTCCTCTTGGCGCATGAGACACAGTAGACAGCAAGGGGCTTATTCATCTGAACAGTGTGCATTTGAACAAAAGTGAAGAATGCAGCAGTCAACTAAATTAACCCCTGTGTGTTGTTGTGTGTGTGAGAGCAGTCTGTACTCAATTATTTTTGTATGCAAGACTGCTGTTGGGCTCTCAACTAGTCTATTCCTGTATTGAAGCTGCTAGTATCAACTGTGGCTCTGTGCAGGTACTATGTATGTGGGACTGCATTTCTGCAGTATCAGTAGCTTGAAAAAGTGTCATGATTGTCATGGAGTACATCACACATTGGAAGCACTGTTACACACAGACATCATTTTTATGCAATCCCAGCTGGGAGCTGAATGACAACCCCAAATGTTCCTGAGGTGATGGTATGGGGGTTGGTACAATTTATGTTCCATTCAACCCTGACAATTGAAGGCTGCTGTTTAGCTTTACACTATATCTCAGTGTATTTTACAACATAAAATGCAACTATTTTGTTTCTGTTCAAAGAAAATTGCCATTTAAAATACACAATAGCATTAAATATCCAAACATATATCATATTCTTCCACCTCTTGAATTTCTTTTAAAACAATGTATCAGATTAAAACTACAATTTTAGGTATTCCTTGTGGAGTAACTGACTGACTTGTAAAGTCTCTCTGAATCTCAGGGTTTTTTTTCTTTAACTTTTCTTTATTGAGGATGTAATCGGCATACAATGTTGCAGGTTTACAAGATAATAAGCTAGCACCAATAAAACAAAATTCAGCCTGATTAAGATACAAAACCAAAAACTGCTGTCTATACATAGTCTGCTATCAAGCATATCAAATACATGGGAGAGGGGGGATAGAGATTAGTATCTCAAGAAAGGGGTGAATCTCAATTTTTCTGCAAAGTCCTTCTCTTTCTCTTCCAAATTTGAACAGTCTTAAACCTTAAGAGCTTCTCAGTAGATGAGTTTCTGTTAGCAGAGATGAAACATATATTTGCATATTTAAGCTTAACTAACACACAGCTTCCCGATTGCCCAGTAGTAATGTCTCACATTGTGGTATAATAGTCTAATGTTTGATCTATCCTGAGAACTTGAATCCCAAACTTAAATCTGCATTGAATGCATTTCATTAAAAATGTTACTTTATGAAACAAAATTATTACATATATGATACTTAAAAGTCAAATTCTAGTTACCTTTTCTTTTTAACAGAAAGTCGAAGTGAATTTTTAGAGAAGTTACAGAGAGCTCGAAGCCAAGTCAAAGCATCCACATCAAGTCAACCAATTTTATCAACCCCAGGGCCTGCTAAACTCACTGTGGGGAATTGGTCTCTTACCTGTCTAAAGGAAGGAGAGATTGCTATTCACAATTCCGATGGCCAACAAGCTACAATATTAAAAGAAGATCTACCAGGTTTTGTTTTTGAGTCCAATAGAGGAACTAAACATTCATTCACTGCTGAAACCTCTTTGGGTAAGTGTGTAAATACATTTAATGAGATGGCAACAGCAGTTGTGTATATATACAGTGTTCCAGCAAGATGATATTGATGACTTCTGGATTTTGCTTTGTAGGATCAGAATTTGTGACTGGTTGGACTGGCAAAAGAGGCAGAAAGCTGAAATCCAAGTTGGAAAAAACCAAGCAAAAGGTTTGTATATTTCTCTTAACCTTTTAAATTGAGGAATTTATTAAAAGAGTTCCTTGAATAATATAAAAATAAGAGGAGTTCTGAGAGGAAGTTCTGGATGCTAGATTCTGTGTTCTTTATCATTTTTATCCAAAGAATCAAGTATCCTTGTATATTTTTAAGTCTCCAGAAATAACATACAGCTTTTTAATAGTCCACTGCTGCCCACATGTGTTTGTTATTTTGCTATGCTGATTGTCACAATCTTCTGTGGCTAAATCTGTCGTCTACTTCATACAGCTGCTGGTTTTCCTGGTTGCATCAAGCATATATATATTTGTCACAGGTGCTCTAGTCATAGGCCATTTCTCAATCTAAATCCCTAACTGTTGCTCACAAATATCCCATGATACCCACTCCTCGCTTCTTCCTCTTTGCTGCTTTATTGCCATAAAATATGTAACCTAGGATGCATCTGAAATTCAGTGGAAGTTGTGCTCTCACTATGCTGTAGAACAGGGGTGGCCAACGGTAGCTCTCCAGATGTTTTTTGCCTACAACTCCCATCAGCCCCAGCCATTGGCCATGCTGGCTGGGGCTGATGAGAGTTGTAGGGGAAAAAACATCTGGAGAGCTACCGTTGGCCACCCCTGCTGTAGAAAACATTCATAACTGAATTACCCTCTGTGGACAATCCAGTCCATTTACAAATGATTGCTATTTTACAATGATTCAGAGATGTATGGATGCACCCATGGTATGGGTGGCATTACCATGAACTCTCCTTTTTTTTTTTGTGTGAAGTCTGTGTTTAACCTGAAGCTTTGTATTATGAAATTGGGTTGTACTTCTATAATTTAAGCTCACAATGCCCTAAAATGTTGTCTTCTGGGTTATAGAATTGTTTTGATTCATAGTAATTCAAAGTATATGACCATAGTCCAGTCACTTGTTCCCAGGAGCTAGTGTGGTTATAGTGGTTAAAAGTGGCAAACTCTAATCTGGAGAACTGGGTGTGATTCCCCACTGCTCCAAATGTAACCTCCAGGATGACCTTGGACCTGTCACATTTTCTCAGAACTCTCTCAGCCTCACTTACCTCACAAGGTGCCTGTTGTGGGGAGAGGACGGTAAGGTAAACTGCTTTGAGACTCCTTAGAGTAGAGAAAAGCAGGGTGTAAAAACTAACTCTTCTTTTTATAGTGTTCAGTTTGCAGTGTTCTGATACATTATTGCTTCCTAAACCCTCTCTTCTTGCATATTTGTTGCATAATGTGACGCCCATGGATTTTGGGTAGCTTGTATACTTGCACAGATGGAGCATGTTGAATTGAATTTATCTAGACTGGATTGTGAAGTGGGCCTAGTTCCAATGATGTTACCTCGATACTCCACCACATAATTGGTAGACAGATAGCCTTTCTTTAAACACATCCCTGTCCAGCAGATAGCCTCAGCTTCTCTGTGGAAGATACCTGCTCCCAGGGTTGTTGAGATAAAATAGGATTTATGTCCAGAATTGTGGGGAGGCCAGAACTCAGTGGTAGAGCCCATGATTTCTATGCGTTACTTTCCAGAATTAATCCCTGGCAATCCCCCATTACCTTAAAAAAAATCAGGTACCTAGGTTGAGAAGAAACCTTGTTTCAGGAACTTAGTGAGCTGCTGCATTCAGAGTAGACATTAGTAGACTACAAGGCCCAAAGAACTGATAGAAACCAGTTTCATCCCAGGCTATGTTAATCTGGAATTAACATTTGTAAACCTCTGGAAAAATATTTCATTGGATTTTGAAATGCATTACTGTGATATATACATGTAACTTGATTGTGACTTTGCAAATAATGTTGGCAGGTACGAACTATGGCTAGAGACTTGTATGATGACCACTTTAAAGCTGTTGAAAGTATGCCTAGAGGTGTAGTTGTAACACTGAGGAACATAGCAACTCAGTTAGAGTCTGCATGGGAGCTCCATACAAACAGGCAGGCAAGTACAAATATTTCAGTTTTAACTGTTGACGTATTTTTTCCCCCTGTGGCAATTAGAGTTGGGAATGTTGTTATGCCAGTGTTGGTGCAGATGATCACAAAATTCCCTTCTCCTGGCTTTATTTGCAGATTATTAAATTAATTCAGGAAGAACTACACCTGAACACTGATGATTACACATCCATTAAACCAGGGTAAAAGTGGATTGTGGTAATTTGCTAGGTAGAGTGAAAGGGTGGAGAAGCAAAATGAAACGAGAGTCCAGTGGTACCATAAAGGCTTTTTAAAAAGTTTATTCCAGTGTAAGCTTTCAAAATCATGGCTCATTTTTAGATGCATAGTGGGGGTATTTGTTAGGCATTTATACTAAAAACTGCAACAGTAGAAAGGTGAAGGGGAAGATGTTACAGAGAGGTTTGCTTAAAAGCTGGAACCAAAGAATAATCAGTTTGGATAATGTGGATTAGGGATGGGCATGAACCAAACCACAAATTGTGGTTTGAGCACAAACCAGGCTGCTTCAGGAGAAGATGCCTCCTATGAACCCTACCTGAACTTCCATGGAGGTTTGTGAGGTTCAGAGAGGGTTGGTATGGGTGGTTCCAAAGGCATTTAAACACCTTCAAAGCTTACCTCTGGGTTGGGCTGACCTGAGTGAGCTCTGAAGACCTTTAAAGACCTTCAGAGCTCACTCTTGGAGCTCAGTTGGACCAGCCCGACCCAGAAGTGGACTCCAAAGGCTTTTAAATGCTTTCAGAGCTCACTCCCAACAAGACTAAACTTCAAACTGGATGAACCACAAACTGGTTCATCTTGTGGAGGAGTGTTTGGAGGTTTGGGGTTTGTGAAAACCACAGATCTCCATTTTCCTGGTTTGTGCCCATGTTTAGTGTGGATGCAGACTACTCCCAACAGTTAGTATATAGAGTAGGATTAACATAAAATCATACCAAATGCAGGGACAAGCAGGAATGGAGAAAGAAGCTAGATATATTGCTACCTTCTGATCGCTATTACTAAGGCCACTGAGCTGGGCCATCATGAAATATAGCAGAGAGAAGAGTTTTTTGATAACATTTTGCAGTTTGTCTGTTTTGTTCTATGTATCGAAATGAATGGAAGCATTGTTATCTGATTCTCTTTCAGTTCATTGAGGGAGAGAACACTTGGCGAGATTTAATGAAAACTGCTCTGGAAAACTTAATTGTCCTACTGAAGGATGAAAATACTATTTCACCATATGAAATGTGCAGTAGTGGCTTGGTGCAAGCACTTCTTACTGTTCTGAACAATGTAAGTTTATCACTAAAGAGTCTAGCTCCATTAAAAGATGTAGTGTATTTATAAATAATGTACTCACAATAATCTCTGTAAGAGAACTGTATTTAAACACCAAGGTCTACAGATTTTGGTTTGGCTAATTTTGCCCACAATTTCCTCTGGTGAGCATGAAAGCTTCAGAGAGGTGTGTTCTCTTTTCATTTATGCTGAGTAGTGAGAAGATAAACATTGGGAGAGACTTGTGTTGCTTGGAAGAGACTCTTGCTGTCTCCTGCCTTTGTCAAGCCATAGCACAAATAACGAGAGTTTCAGGGAAGGGTTCTCTGTGTTTAAGTATCACAAGAAGTGAAGAAATGGGAAGTACCAGAGAGCTGTAGCAAGGATGAGTTCAGTGCTACTCTTTGCTCCTCTGCCCCTTGCCATGTGTTCTTAATTTTCCTCAGCCCAAATGTACCTGTCAAAGAGCAAGAGAAATTGGTGAAATACCAAAGGAAATCAGAATTAAGTCACCAACAGAGCTTTTATTGTTGAATTAGAGACTGTTTGGATTTTTCTTTTCTAATGGTACAACTGAATGTGTGGCAGACACCTGGTCTTGGTGAGTGAGGGTAGAAATTATTTCTGCCCTTCCCCCACCATGGGTTTGGGAAGAACTTTTCTGTACCCCATGGCATTTGCACAAAATTATAAAACAAACACACACTTCCTTCTGTTTTACTATATCAAAACTCTTTGTGAGATGTGTGTTTCCTAGTTCTCTCATCCATTCCTTTCTTTATTGGTCAAATGTGTGAGCAGGCAGCACCTGGGAAATTACTGGTAAGTAGGGCTTTTTTGTGTGGAAAAAGCCCAGCAGGAACTCATTTGCGTATTAGGCCACACACCCTGACATCACCATTGTTTAGCGCAGGACTTTTTTGTAGAAAAAGCCCAGCAGGAACTCATTTGCATATTAGACCACACCCCCTGACACCAAGCCAGCCAGAACTGCGTTCCTGCTCAAAAAAAGCCCTGCTGGTAAGGTCTCAGGATTTCAACTTGAACCTTCTTCCCACTTAGTCATGGTGACTTGGGGGGCAAGTACCTTTGAACTCTGTGGAACATACCACTGAGTTACTGACATAGACACAAACAATGAATTGCCAAATTATGGAGATAGTTTCAGGTATTGGTCTGCAGTAACAAACAAGATTTGAGTCTGATAGCATCTTGGAGACAAACATGATTTTCAGAGTACGATTGTAGTCATGAAACAAGATTGCACCCTTCATCAGATACTACCTGGATTCCAGTCTTGCTTTCTGAAATTATGAAGAAAATGAGTAAAAAATGAGTTTCCCAAACTGTGATGAAGTCACAACAGATATTATATATCTGTTTTGCCTTTTATCAACGAAAAATCACACTTTACAGTTTGAAAGCTCCCACTCTGGAATGTTTGGCAGCCACTGTTGCTACATATATTGTGATAGCAGCCAGCTGTGACAGCTAATTCTATCAAATCAAGACATGGTTAGGAGATTCCTGTATATGGCAGTGTGCTAGTACACTACGAATATCTTGGCATGGCAATGAATTTCAAGTGGAGATCCTTCATGCTTGGCATAGAAGCATTCAGCTATTTGTTCTCCTGCTCAGCTCTGCCAGTGCTTCATCTTAAGGACATTCTGTGTGCTTGTCTCCTGGGAATGAGCAAGTTGCTGAAAGCCCATAGGTGACATGTGGCAGCCATCAAATCTAGCTTGGCAGTGGCTTGGAGGGTAGGGTTACAATGGACCTCTGTGGAGCAGCTCTGTACTTTGCTCTTTATGCACATCAGGTGCAGAGTTGTATCCATCTGTCATTATGTTATATTAAAATACTCAATAATGATTGGATTCATTTTTGCTACAGTCAAATAGTGTTCTTTTTTTCCTTTTTAGAATGTGGATTTTGATATGAAACAAGATTGTAGTCAACTGGTAGAGAGAATAAATGTTTTCAAAACTGCTTTCAGTGAAAATGAAGATGATGAAAGGTAACTGGTTTCAGAACGTATTATGTTTATGCTTTCTCTTTTGCCTTCAGTAATAGAACCAAGACTAGTCCTTGCTTTATATTCTGTACTTCTCCGAAGTAGCTCAGGATAGTATTCATATTTGGTAGCCATCTTGTAATTCAGACTGGACTACAAGAAAATAACTGTTCCAACATATCTATTGAGGTTCATAGCTTAGTGGAGGTTTTGAACTCTAGTCTCCTGAGTCCTTGGTGATATGCTCTTGCCTTATAATAAATTCATTTTGAGAAAGGGAAAGGAAACTATAAGCAATGTGATTTTAATTTTTTGTAGTGCATCCAAAGATGCTCACTGTAAATTGATATTAAAAGCTTCAGAAATACATTTGCAATGTTGAAAAGGCTTTTGGAGTTGGAACTTTTCTGTCAGAAGTCTGAAACAAATTTGTGTGCACTTTTCAAAGTGCATTATTTTATAGAAATTATGTAATGTGTGTCTCCTCTGTCTCCACAGTCGTCCAGCAGTTGCATTAATTCGAAAATTGATAGCAGTGTTAGAATCTATTGAACGTCTACCTTTGCACCTATATGATACACCAGGATCAACATATAATTTACAGGTAACTTCCTAGTTCTGTGAAAATCTGCTGTTTTATATCAAAGATAATTTACATCCAAGATGGTCATATGTAAAGAAAGATCTCTGCGGAGTTCATATAATATAAGTAAACCTTGCCTACCTTGCAAAAGCATATGCTTTTCAACAGTTACTGGGTCAGCTGGCTAGAAATTTGTTCTTTGGCAACTGTTGAATCTTTATAACTGTACCTTCTAAAAATGGTGTGGAAAACCCCCTGTGTGCTGTGTTGAATGAAATATGTATTCTTGTGTTGAATTTCTTTAGATAAACAGGCCTTAATTAGTTTTAGTGACAGCTTGGGAGGAGGCACTTAGTGTTTTTTACTACAAATAAAATTGTATGTGTGAACTTTAAAGATGTCAAATGGAATATGTTTTTAAATGGTGTTCAGTAGTTTTGCTCAGTTTCTTTTTCACATTGTTCTAATCAGCAGAAAGTTTTGTACGTACTTAGTGTTTTATTGTTAACAGTAAAAGTACTGTTTGGTACTCTGATATGGGGGAGGTGAGGGACATTTTTTTCCCCCTCTCTAAACTGTAAGGCTCTGCAATCAAATTTGTTACATTGGCTTTAGATTTTGACAAGAAGGCTACGATTTCGCTTGGAACGTGCTTCTGGAGAGACAGCTTTGATTGACCGAACAGGCCGAATGTTGAAAATGGAGCCTTTGGCAACTGTAGAATCTTTAGAACAGTACCTCCTAAAAATGGTGAGTAGCCCTCCATATACCCTGTTGAATTAAACATCTGTTCTTCTGTGATACATTTCTGTTGCCCTTTTCTTTTGTTAGGTTGCAAAGCAGTGGTATGACTTTGACAGAGCATCATTTGTTTTTGTAAGAAAACTACGTGAGGGGCAGACATTTATTTTCAGACATCAGCATGATTTTGACGAAAATGGAATTATTTACTGGATTGGAACAAATGCTAAGTAAGACATTATTACATTGTTTAAAAATATATTAGCCCTATATGTAACACATAGAGACTTTATATTTAGGTACTAGACTCCAGCAGCTTGGTTCATATGTAAAGCAAGACTTAAGTTTTAATGTTTAAACAAGCAGTTCCCCCTTCAATTCTCACACTTCATCTCTTGGGTACATCCCAACCACACATTCAACTGAGAATGACATGCTGCATTGGCACAGTGTGTTATCTGTGTACAGTGGAGCATACATCCCACAGTTGGTTGTTAAATCCAGATTGAGCAAATTTTACTAGGACTGGGTTTAACAGGATCTTCTGGTTTGCTGCAAAAGAGGAAGGGAATCCAGCTGATGAAAGAGTATGTGAGGCCAAAGTTCAGGTACAAACATCCATTGATTGTTTTACAGTAACCCAGAACCTTACCCTGATTCCTTTTTCTAAAAGTAAAGAATTTTGAAATTAGTTTCATTATTAGATATTGACTTATAACCGTACTGTCCTAACCTTCTGGAAAGTGTGCGCAAGAAGAATTGTAGTTACTTTCCTCCACCCACAAACCTCTTCCCCACTTCCCCATGCTGCTCTGGTATGGATCCACTGCTCCACCCCAAGAAGATGTCAAGGGTCATGAGAGACTGCAGCAAGAGGGGAAAAAGTTTGGAGTTTCTTTCCTCAAGTGTAGCAGTAATTGCTACAGAGCCAGTTTGGTGTAGTGGTTAAGTGTGCGGACTCTTATCTGGAAGAACCGGGTTTGATTCCCCACTCCTCCACTTGCAGCTTCTGGAATGGCCTTGGGTCATCCATAGCTATCGCAGGAGTTGTCCTTGAAAGGGCAGCTGCTGTGAGAGCCTTCTCAGCCCCATCCACCTCACAGGGTGTCTGTTGTGGGGGGAGAAGATATAGGAGATTGTAAGCCGCTCCGAGTCTCTAATTCAGAGAGAAGGATGGGGTATAAATCTGCTGTCCTTTTCTATCGGTTTTAGATTTTTAGTTTTTATAAACAGAGGATATACTGGTTGATTATTTATTTTTGATGAATTCCAAACCACACAGTTCTTGAGTGAGGACATGATAGAAATTAAGCAAATAAATATGAAAGTATGTGTTGTAGTTTCAGATGATGGCGTTTGTAGTATGACTTGAACCATGCAGAAATCAGGTGTTTTTCAGATTCTGCTTGAAACTGAACTTAATGTAGGTTATTTCAGAGCTTGTTTTCTTTTTTATGAATAATATTTGTTCTTTGTATTGCAGAACAGCATATGAGTGGGTAAATCCAGCTGCCTATGGGTTAGTAGTAGTTACATCTTCAGAAGGAAGGAATCTGCCTTACGGTCGTTTGGAAGACATCTTAAGTCGTGACAGTTCAGCTCTAAATTGTCATACTAATGATGATAAGAATGCATGGTTTGCCATAGACCTTGGTCTTTGGGTAGTACCATCAGCATACACATTGCGCCATGCTCGTGGATATGGAAGATCTGCACTCAGAAACTGGGTTTTTCAGGTGTCTAAGGATGGACAGAACTGGACTACTCTCTACACTCATGTTGATGATTGTAGTCTCAATGAACCAGGGTATGTTGTGCTGAATCTCTGCTTCTCCTGTGGTAGCTTTACTTCTTCTGAATGGTTCTTTACTGTCCAGTCTGCACAGAGCAATTATGTTTCTGTAAACCTTTACCAACCATATTATAATATAGGATTCTGAATATACAGAAGTCACTGTATCAACTATTTCCATCATTGCCTTCAAGATCCAGTTTGCCATACTTAAGGGCTCTGTAAATTAAAAAACCACTAAGAGACGCCATAAATTTTAAACAACAAAACAGTGTAATGTAGAGGTCAGTGGTGTTCTGACAAAGCTTGCACATAGAACTTCAAATAGACAAGAGCATGTTGCAAAAAGACATTCACAGAAGGCAGTTCAAAAACAGTCTTTCCAAGGAGTAACAATATTCCAGTATTTAGTTTGTGGAACTAAAAGAAGCCCTTCCAAACATGTCTGTTCTAGATATCAAGACGTTTCATCTGTCTTTCTTCAGTTTGGAGGCTTATTTATCACTGGAACCCAATCTTTACAATACATTCACAGGAGACCAACAAGGTTCAGAACATGTCTGTTAGATTTCCAGGTTTTTAAGGGCTCAGCAAGGAATTATGGACATGCATTATTTTATTCCCTATGCTTCTTTGAAAGTGTAAACTTTTTGGAATTAATATAACACTGGGTCTTCAACACAGTAGTACAAAATGAGATGCAGTTCTTAAATGCAATTGTAGAAGATAATGAATAATTTATTCTGAAGTTTCTTTACTTTTTAAAGTAATGTCTTTGAATAGTAGTATGAAATCAGTTGTTCTGTGTCCTCATATGTTTCCTTGTTTGTTTGTTTTTAAAATTCCAATATTTTTTTCATGTCTCTGCCAAATTAATGTAAAGCTCAACAGCAACATGGCCACTAGACCCACCAAAGGATGAGAAGCAAGGCTGGAGACACGTACGAATTAAACAAATGGGGAAGAATGCTAGCGGGCAAACTCACTACCTCTCTCTATCTGGATTTGAACTTTATGGCACTGTGAATGGTGTGTGTGAGGATCAGCTAGGTAAGCAGTGTATATGAACTGGTGTTGTCTTCACTCAATATTATAGATTACTCATGTACAATCCAGAATGCTGTTCAGCATTTTTGAAAATCAGTATTGGCTTTTTTGAAAAGCTTGCTTTAATTATTAGCTGAATTATGCTTATGAGTTTTTAAGGTACATTCAGTCAAATCAGAACTCTGAAATTGCTATGTAGCTTGTTTTGTTTTTTATATTATTTGTGTTTAATAATAATGATAGAAAATATTCTATTTAGCATTATTTTAAGTTGCCATTTCAATTGTCTCAAGGGAAAGCAGCTAAAGAAGCAGAGGCTAATCTGCGAAGGCAGAGGCGACTGGTTCGTTCTCAGGTCCTGAAGTATATGGTTCCTGGTGCCCGTGTCATCCGAGGAATTGACTGGAAATGGAGAGATCAGGATGGTAGCCCACAAGGCGAAGGCACTGTTACAGGTGAATTACACAATGGTAAGCACACATTTAAATCTCTTTAGATAACTATTACTTAAATAGTTTTACATATTGCAGGTTTATAGTGTGAGGGTGGATTGGTGATTCAGAATTGGTAGAAAACATAGCAGAAGATTCTTGTACTTTGAATAACTGCTCAAAAGTTAAATTACAATTCTTTGTGGACATCTGGTCATTTTAAAGCACAAATTCACTGTCTTTGTGCCTTTTGAAAGAAAGAAAAATTGCTTGAGTTTCCTGAAATGTAATTGACACTACAATCCTATACGCAGTTTAAGTAAGCCACATTGACTTGTTTTGGAACTTGCTTTCAAATGAGACTATTTAAAATTGCTGCTAAAAGCAGGAAACTATATGAATGGGCTTGTAAAGTATTGTTTAGGGTTTCAAGTAGCTATGAAGGAAAATTCTTTGGAAAACAAGAGAGTGCCTTCAGTGTTATTGTTTGCTCTAAAATAATTGAGGGCAAGAAGACTTTATTATCCTTGCATCTTCACCGCCACAAAGAGGCATCTAAAATTTGAACTGCAGTGGAATATAAAGACCGACCTGGGTTTTTAGGTTGCAGTCCTCATTCATCCTAAGTGACTCTGCTTTATATTTTGAGAAATGTGTATTTTCAGAAAGCTGAATATTAGGTTACTTGTTAGTTGTAGTTCAAAATAGGTGACCTTATTGGTCCATAAGAACACAGTTTTTGTACATGTTAACAGCTACAAAATAAGAATAATACAGAAATCTAACCTGATCATCAAATAGAGTTAAGTATTGTGAACATTATGTACAAGCCATATTATTTACACAGGTAGTTGTGACCTTTCTGCTCGGGTATTTTGTGTACTGTACTGTAGTGTGAATGAAAGATCAGTTGTTTCCTGTCCATGTAATATTAGAATATCTTTCTGTACCTTTTCTAGCTTGGCATTCACAACTCTTCCCCCCCCCCCCCAAAAAAAAAAAAAAGTCTTTGTTGAGTTTCTTGTCTCTTCTTATCTTGCTAGCTTCACTGGGATCAAGTTGCTGGGTTTTTTTTATCCTAGATATTATGAATCCAAAACATATGATGATATTAAGACTCTGATCTTAAATAACCAAGACCATAACATTAAGTTTTATACTATTGAGTAAGGAAATGATTTTACATGTTTAGTGTGTATAATACATGCTACCCTTAAGTATAGCATTCAAGGTCTAATCATCTCATTGGTTTCTCTTCTTTGCAATGCACTATTCCCTTTTTTGCATTACAATTTTAGATACTTCACAGTTGCAACTACACATTTAAAAAAAACCTTAAAATTTGCATTGAATATAGTACTTTAAGTGCTCATCTGTGACAAGAGTCTATTTTACTTCCACGATATCATTGCAGTCCTAAACAGAGTTGTACCCTTATAAGCATATTGACTTTATTGGATTTAAAAGACTGTACTCTGTGCAACTGAACAACAACAAAACGAATTCTGCTTAGGATGGCCCTATATGCTTCTAATTAGCAATACTTTATCTAGGTTTATAACACTCAGAAAATTTATTCATAATGTGAATAAAATGCTGATAATTTTAAATAATTACTGCTTGTAAAAGTAGATGAAAAGTAAAGGATAAGACTAAAATGAAATTTTGCCCTTAGTATGGAGATACTATTTTTCTGAACTATGTTGTGAGGTTTGATTAACTAGCTGTACCTCAGATCCATGAAAGATGACCTGCATTAGGCCCCTTTCGAAAGAAAAGGAATGTGTGTAGTTCTGTTCCATACCAAGACATTGAAAATGTGCTTTCAAATGAACAACTAGAATAGAATCAGTTTTTTAAAAAGTTAAAATGCACAAGTAAAAGGCCTTCATATTGACCCTCATTTTTGCAAAGTGACTATAGTTACTGTGTTATATAATCTGGCAGTGGAGCTTATAACTTGAAGCTTAAGCACTGTTGACCCTTGCTGTAGCTGAGCAGCTTCATCTCTCTTACCATTCCTTAATGCTTTGACAATATACAATCATAAAATTGTGTTCCTGAAAGTTACGCCTGTACATATGAAACTTATCGAGCCTTTAGATGATAAAGGGTTTTTAACTACCCACATGTTTCTACCCAATTTAGGTCAAATTTTACCTTGTTTAAAGGAATTAAAACTTTTAAATGAATTGGGGATGGGGCGGTGGCTCAGTGGTAGAGCATCTGCTTGGGAAGCAGAAGGTCCCAGGTTCAATCCCTGGCATCTCCAAAAAAGGGTCCAGGCAAATAGGTGTGACAAACCTCAGCTTGAGACCCTGGAGAGCCTCTGCCAGTCTGAGAAGATAATACTGACTTTGATGGACCGAGGGTCTGATTCAGTATAAGGCAGCTTCATATGTTCATATGTGCTTAGCTTTTTTATCAAACGTTTTTGTCAAATATAAATTGTAATGAACCTTGTGAAGGAGGCACTTGAAAGGGCACATCTTTGACTTAATAGGTTTCATCTACCTGGAAGTAAACATTTTCTGACTAGATTCTTAGATATTCAGAATTGAGATGGGTGATGCCAGTGTCTTCCATTTTAAATTCATACACCTAAAATAATGCCTTTTCTGAACTTCAAAACGTTTTAATGTAACTTGGCTTTCAAGGCCATTAAGTAATCTGTAATTCAAGGTAGTGGCCCAATGAGAAGCTGATCCCATATTGTGGAGCTACTGTCTGACACGCTCCTGTCTGCTTTCTGCTGGGTCTCACAAACTCCTGTCCCTTTCTAGGCTGGATTGATGTCACCTGGGATGCTGGTGGCTCTAACTCTTACCGTATGGGCGCAGAAGGAAAATTTGACCTCAAGCTTGCCCCAGGGTACGACCCTGATTCAGCGGCATCACCCAAACCTGTTTCATCCACTGTTTCAGGCACAACGCAGTCATGGAGCAGCTTGGTGAAAAACAACTGTCCAGACAAGATGACTGCTGCTGCAGGCTCCTCAAGTAGAAAAGGAAGTAGCAGTTCTGTCTGTAGCGTGGCAAGTAGCAGCGACATCAGCTTGGGTTCGACCAAAATGGAACGGAGATCTGAAAATGTAATGGAACAAAATATAGTTTCAGGCACTGATGTTCATGAACCAATTGTTGTACTTTCCTCTGCTGATGCAATGCCTCAGACTGAAGTAGGGTCCTCATCCAGTGCAAGTACCAGCACCTTAACCGCAGATGTGGGAAATGAAAATGTTGAAAGGAAGCTAGGACCTGACAACTCAGTCCGTGCTACTGGGGAGTCCAATGCTATATCCATGGGAATTGTTAGTGTGAGTTCTCCTGATGTCAGTTCAGTATCTGAGCTAACCAATAAAGAAGCCACTTCCCAGCGACCTCTTAGTTCTTCAGCAAGTAACAGACTGTCAGTGAGTTCACTTTTGGCTGCTGGAGCCCCAATGAGTTCCAGTGCGAGTGTTCCTAATTTATCCTCACGGGAAACCTCTAGCTTGGAGTCCTTTGTCCGGAGAGTGGCGAACATAGCTCGCACCAATGCTACTAACAACATGAATTTAAGCCGAAGTAGCAGTGATAACAACACTAATACTTTGGGAAGGAATGTCATGAGCACTGCAAGTAAGTAAAACTAAAAGTAATTACATTTTAGTAAAAGGGGGAAATGAAGGCTGTCATCTTGTTCTTAAAATGTGAGTAGAGATGCCAATCCTTCGCTTCAGAATCGCCAGAAATGGGGGTGGAGGTGGGGAAGGGAAGGAAATGTCTGCTGGGCACTTCATTATTCCCTATGTGGAGATCGATTCTTATAGGGTATAATGGGGAATTGATCTGGAGGTATAGGGGGCTCTGCGGTGGCTGTTTTTTGAGGTAGAGGCACCACATTTTCAGTATAGTATCTAGTGCCTCTCCCCAAAATACCCCCCAAGTTTCAAAAACATTGGGCCATGGGGTCCAATTCTATGAGCCCCAAAAGAAGGTGCCCCTATCCTTCATTATTTCCTATAGAAGGAAGGCATTTAAAAAGGTGTGCTGTCCCTTTAAACGTGATGGCCAGAACTCCCTTGGAGTTCACTTATGCTTGTCACACCCTTGCTCCTGGTTCCACCCCCAAAGTCCCCAGATATTTCTTGAATTGGACTTGGCAACCCTAGTGAGAATGGTATAATAGCAACTGTTCTAGACAAGTTTGGCTTTTCTGTCTTGAATTTTGAATTAATTGGGAAATACTGTTAAATTCCTAAGATATTATAAATACATAATCAGTGTTTTATAGCACCATTGTTCTTTGACTGGATCTTTAATGCAACTGCTAAATGCACAAAACTTCTCAAGACTTAGGGCACTTGGTTTAAGAAAATGAAATGATTACATATTTTCAAAATTAGGTCATGTTCTCACATAAAAAGCTAAGTAGATGTCGATGGCACACTTATTTCTGATGCTGGTTAGAATGCGGGGCTCAATTAAGCAGTACTTAATTAGATAAGGTGTTGGTCATTTGTGGTCAGAGAAAACAGTTGTTTCTAAATCGCTGTATTAATGGGCTTTTCCCCACTATAAATGCAATTGGATATTCCAGCGTCTGGTTTGTATGCGTGTGTGGTTTATTGCTGTTTCTCCCGTGAATATGGTGAAAAGTGGGAAATGGAGAAATATATGGGAAAAGTTTCTCTTTTGGGCAGAGATATTCTGCTTATTACTTAGACACAAGGCATATAGTTATTTTATCATTTTGTCTGGCCCAGTCCTGGAAGTTTCTGTTGCATAGTTGGAGCCTTCCTGATCTTTTTTTCCCCTTTTAAATGAGACAAGAAATACCTAATACATAAGTGGGAAAAATATGAAAATGTTTGTTCCTCAGAAAGTCCAGGAAGCCTGTGTATGTGTGTGCAGAGATTGGAATTGCATCCCATATTACTTGAACTTTTTGAGAAGTGGAATTGCTTTTCAGTTTACCCTTTCAAAAGTAGATTCCCCCCCCCCTTATTACTGTGAAGTATTTAGAAGAAACTGACTGACTGCCAGTGGTAGTGTAATTTGGTTATGGAAAGACCTATTGAAATGACAGAAGAAAAAACCCGTAGATTGTTCTAACAATTCATAAATATGAAATGCACAACCTGCTTGCAGAAGATATTCAATCTATTAAAACTTGAAAAATATTTAGACAGTACTGGGAACAAGCACAACCCTAGTGGTGTTGCCAGCACCTTGGGTTTCACCTCAGTCACTTGAGCAGAACACTGTCTCTTGGTGCTGAGCAAATGGTCTGGGTGCAGGGCATTGTCTACTCTGGGCTGATGAATTTGAATACTTTTATGCTGCAAATGATCATGAGCTTTGTAATGTGATTTACATATCATGTCAGAATACTTAAAAAGTAGGCCACATCATTTCCTCTGACAACTACATTAGTTCGTTCCCTTATATAGACTGTTTAAGGCCCTTTTCTTTCACTGATCAGTAGCTGTACACTGATAAATTATTGGTGACTTTTAAGTAATTTAAAAATATATTGGTTTAAAACAGCACTCATGAATGTTAATTATGCTGCTTTGGATCATTTATTTATCTTACCGTATCTTTATCTGTAGCTTCTCCTCTAATGGGTGCCCAAAGTTTTCCTAATCTGACTACAACTGGTACCTCATCAACAGTGACCATGTCTACATCCAGTGTTACTAGCAGCAGCAATGTAGCCACAGCAACTACAGTTTTATCTGTTGGTCAGTCACTTAGTAACACTCTAACTACTAGCCTAACATCAACATCTAGTGAGAGCGATACAGGTCAGGAAGCAGAATATTCTTTATATGGTAAGTTTAATTTTTAAATGAACATAAGCAGATTTCCAATTAATGATTTTCCTTTTCTTTTTTTTGTTATGGGTTTCTCACTTAGTAATTTCATTTACTAAAGCATATTAAATAACTGAGCTGTTTACCTTATAGAAAGGGTCCTCATGCAAAGGCTTTTAGGCAGAATATCAGCATTTCCATATCTTCTAGCTCTTCACACTCCTACACATGCTTTTCACTGATGGTATTTTTAGTGTTAAGTTTCAGTGTTAAGTTACTTAAAAATGGAAAACAACTAGCTGAGCACACTCTAGAATAACTCCCATCATTTGCTATGTCAAACATCCATTGATGTGTATGTTATAGTTTTATGACCTGTGCTTCCAACATGAGGCTGGATCCAATGACAGTTTCACCTAAGAAGTTCTCAGTGGAGTCGTTTCTCACTTTCTGTGCCCCCCTAGCTCCTGCTATTTATCCCAGAAATCTTCTCTGAAGGTTAGAGGACCCTTGTGAACAAACATACCACAATATGAGATGATGCAGATAAGATGTTTTTCCATCAAATTACACTGTTCTCAAGCAGCTGCTCATACTGTGCTCTATGGTGGAATTTTCAGAATATCTAGCAGGCTCCTGGGGTAATAGAAAACCACTGAAGGATTGCCAGTTCATTCTGCAAGCTTTTGTGCTGAGTCCAAACCATTGTAGTTTGCAGTTATTTTATGACTGAATAAGTTCACGTTGGGGATAATGTATATGAGAGTACACTGCCAATATTCTAAGTTGAATATAAGCATCATGGTATGTAATACTTAATACATATCGCAAACCCAGTACTCCATTTTATAATATGATTGTATGGGTTTGAGAACCATCATTTGGAAACAGTGCTAACAATAGAAAAACTGTTTTGGGGCCAAAACCAGAAAATGGAGGAGGGAAGGAATGTGTGAAACTACAACAAACTTGTAACCCATAGTTTGGAGGATCAGGTTTGTGATCTCTGAACCAGGCCAATTTCAGTAATGAAAGGAACTTACTTAGTAATAGTTATATTTATAGGGGGGAATGATAAAACAACTTGACATTTATGCAGTTACAAAGAAGTATTGATGTACTCAAATTTAGACTGCCTCGTTCTCACAGTTTTTTCACTTCTATGTGGAAAAGCTATAACTTTTTTATTTTTCAGAAGGCGCCCTGTAGCTAATAAGGCTGGCTCTCAATAAGAGGTTTGGAGACTGGCCAGGCTGTTTGATGAATTTCTGCCAGTGAGCAACAGGACTCAGCACTATGTGCTTCTTTTGGAACCTGGAATGCTCTTGTCACTGTGAAGGCACTTACTCTGTTGTATCATAGATGTGCAACAAAAGTCTGACACCCTGCTCCAGTTAAGAAGGTTCTTACCATTCTAGGAAGGACACATAAAGAACAGGAAAATGCCCCCTGAGTTTGATTTTTCACAGTAGTGAGAAGGGGATTCAATGGAAAGGTGTTCACTTCTTCCATTAAAGCATGTTATTATTGTTCGGTTATTTACTGCTTTTATATTAAAGCATTTGAGACAGCTTGCAACATTTAAGAAAAAATATGTATTGACTTTTTAGCGGAGGAGAGTTAGGAATAAGCTCCAGCTTCACTTGTTAAATCTCTAGTTGCTTCTTAGTTGTGGTCTGTAGAGGCATAGTGCTGTATTGTATGTCAGTAATGACCATTTGAACTTTCATTGTGGGTAAATTGCCACATCAAAAGGTTTTAATTTTTTTTTTTTTTGCAGTGTAGCAGTTCTACTTTTTTGAATATGCGCTTGATATCATATAAATCTACATGTGAGAATGAAGTGGTGAGAGCCCTAAAGAAGGCTTTTTATATTAATATGTGAATCAGTCCATGAAATATTGATCTCATATTGTTTGGATACATTGCAGTTAAGGCAACAGTAACAAAGGAATTGTCTGGGAAGTGCTGAAATGAAAATGGAAAAATAAAATAAAATAAAATAAAAAAACAAACTAAAATATGATCATATATCTTACAAGATGTTGAATTCTAGTTGATACTGAAATGTTGCACAAACCACACAGAAGCCACTGATAAATGTTGCAATGTCCTGTGTGTGCAGGATCACACAGTTTCAAGATAGATGAGCCTGCTTGCAGGGGAAGGTGGGAATAGAAATTTAAATAAATACTGTGTGGAACCCCTGGGTTGTATGGAAAATGTCTACAGTGAAACTAGCTACACATTCTAGCAACTTCAGTGTGATCTAATGTTTTGTGTGAATCATTTAATGTATAGAGAAGAATAAAAAAGAATCATGTACGCTTGGATGAGAACTGGATCAAATTTTTGTAAGACAAAACCTTCAACAAGATGTCAGAGTACTTCTATTTTCATCAACTTTTTTGACTGTCATATGAAGCGGAACTAAACATTACAAGGCTTTTTTTTATATCCATAAGTCTTAAAGAATTGCCTTTTCATGCTGATATTATTATGACATAGTATGTATGCAGATTTTCCATGACTCACCTGTTTTCCCCTCACCAGCAGTCCCTGAGACCTTTCAAAAATGGCTGCTGGGATCCTGGGACAAACTGCCAGGGTGCATGGAGGGACTGCAAAGAGGAGGGGGAATCAGGTGACATATTGCCTTGCTTTGCACTTGGCATGTTGGAGCTTTTGCTGGCACTGTGAGCAATGTTGGCACAAAAGAGAAATGGTGGAAGTGTCACCAGATTCCTTACTGGAGCCGCCTGCCCTCAGTGTGTCATATTTTGTCCATAAGGCTCCTGCAATCCTCAGTATGAACTGTTTGGAGGTCTTAGGGGGTTTCTAAGGAAAAGCGAAGGTGAAGAAGTTCCATCTGCCTTTCTCAGTTGTTAGAGTACAACCCATAACTGGACACTGATTTTGTTGTTTGTTTTAGTGGCTTTGATGACTTTTTGAGTAAGATTTTATTTCTTAAAAGGGAATTCTTTAAAGTGAATAAAACTGCATGCAACTCCTCAAGGATACATCAGATTGGATTTGCATGTTATTTTTTATTTGGTAAAATCACAATTTAGGTGCATTTCCTGCTACTTTTTTGCATGGTAGAAATGCTGATAAACATATGCTGTGAAGGTAAATGCTAATTCCTTTTCATGAGATCATAGTAAAATATACATCACAGATGTGGAAAGATAATTCTTATTGACTTTGCCATATCAAAAGATTAATCATACCAGTATTAGAAACATACTGGCAAGAGACTTGGTACAATCACATAAGGTCATGTCATGTTTTAAGAGAGAGTCTCAGGATATTTTTTTCCTTTTTCAAAAATTGGTTTAAAAAATAATTAATTTTTTCCCACTTAAAACCTGAGGTCTCTGTTTTCTTGTAACTTTGGGCTGTTTACATATGAAGAACATGCTATGTCAATCCTTTTGTATAGAAAAGTGCAGGTGACAGCCATTGCAGGTACATGCAGCAGGAACCTTCTATCAGTTTGGGTTTTCCTTCAGTGAATATGTTAAAACAGGCATATATAGTTACCACATGCAGCAATGTACTTGTAATTGCAGATTCCTGCACTGAGATGTTGGGAATTTTTCTACTCAGTTGTCAGTACCATTAATTGAAACACAAAGCAGGAAGATGCTACAGCTTGCCTGCAGAATAATAATGAGACAGGTTGGGGGGGAGGAGAATTTATCTGCAGGTAACTTATAGCTGCTTAAACTACTAGCTCCACTGCAAACAAGTATCATGCAGGTACCCTAAATTTAGGAAAATCAGAATATACTATTCTGGGGTTTCATCAAAGGTCTTTAGAAGATTCAAAAAGCTGAAATGTGCCTTCTGTAGTTGTTGGTGAAAAATGCCATGAAGTCACAGCCAATTTACAGTGACCCCGTAGGGTTTTCAAGGCAAGAGACTTTCAGAGGTGGTTTGCCATTGCCTGTCTCTGTGTCACACCCCTGGTATTCCTTGGAGGTCTCCCATCCAAATACTAGCCAGGGGCAACCCTGCTTAGCTTTCAAGATCTGATGAGATTGGACTAGTCTGGGCCATCCAGGTCAGGGCGCCTTCTGTAGTTGGCTTATGGCAAACCATTTTTTCCACTTGTGTATTTGTTTACCCATGTTACATCTTCTTTTGACTTGAAAGACCTAGGTTTAGATTCTCATGCTATTTATAGTTGTGTAGTCTATTAATTTCAGCTGTACTCCGTTAAAATGGATTACAGCAATGAAAGTGGTTTATGACTTCATAGTGAAGGGACAGTAAAAGTTGAACGTTTGTACTCAGGAAAAAAGTGCTGAGATGTATATTGCAAAATATTAGAGAAAGTGGTTAACTTGCTGACATATAATTTAAACTATGTGTGTGTTCATAATAACATTGTACCTGAAAGGGAGGGGGGCTTTCATCCAAACCATTTCCCATTCCTTTTCAGGTTGTTTTCTTTAGCATTTTTTCCCTTTTCAGCTTCCCATTTTCATATTTCCTTAAATAGATTTCTGCTCTGCTGTACTCTGTGGTACCTTTATTCCCCATTCTCCTGCTTTGAATTTATAGAATGAATTGACCGTTAATTCTTGCTGTATTTCCTTTTTTTAAAGTAGATCTTAGTTTTCATATTTTTCTGTGTAGATTTTCTTGATAGCTGCCGGGCTAGTACCCTGTTAGCAGAATTAGATGATGATGAAGATCTGCCTGAGCCAGATGAAGAAGATGATGAAAATGAAGATGACAATCAAGAAGATCAAGAATATGAGGAAGTTATGGTACTGTGTATACTGTATATATCTGTTCTTATATTTAGGGAAAGTGGAATTGTGTTAGTCTTATGGTTTTGCTGCCACCCAGAGCCATATAAAGAAACTTTTTACCCTTCTGAAGTTGTAGAAAAAGTTGCTTATCTTAAACCAGTTTCTTCGTTCACTTTAGATGTGTACAATACTTTTTCCATTTAAACTAATCTTACTGACTTTATTCTTATTATACAAATACTATACTTTGTATGTCATGTGAATTTGCAAGTTGGAGTAGCATGAGTCTATATTCCTGTTGTACTTCAGTTTAGGGAAACATTGAAAATTTTCGAATTGCACAGATTATTAAATACATTGTGATACAATATATGGCCTAGTTCCATGTTCCCCTGCATTCCATATTATCAGTAATCTGTATGAAGTCTGTAGGCGATAATCAGCATTCTGAGGGTCTTTTCAGAGTGGTTGCAGCCCAGTGCTTGAGAAGTCCTCTGCAGGCAACAGAAAAGCTTTGGAGGATTGTGTGATGTAGATGCAAGTTTAAGTACAAGTATATATAAGTATAGATGTGTCTTGTTTTCATCCAAATCCATTGGAGTAAACAATACTAATTCTCCAATATGATAGTTTCAAAGCAGCATCAGTTTAGCCTCCTGTTAAACAGAGCAACAAGGGCATCTGGGTTTTTGAAAGTGTAGATGAGCAGTGAATGAAATAATGGACAGGTGATAGAAGGCAAAACATGTTTTGCTTTGGTTTCAGTATCTGGTTTACCTATCTGAAGTTCCAGCTTGAATAACATAGAGTTTGTGATTTAAAAAAAAAAATAAACATATCTTTAAGCTATTTCTGCATGGTAATTTAATAGGAAGAAGAGGAGTATGAAACAAAAGGTGGACGTAGAAGAACATGGGATGATGATTATGTTTTGAAACGTCAGTTTTCTGCTTTAGTACCTGCCTTTGATCCTAGACCAGGACGTACTAATGTCCAACAAACAACAGATCTTGAAATCCCTCCCCCAGGTATATTGAAGAAAGGAAGGAGTTGAATATGTGTGAATGTATGTACATATATTAGCATGTCAGAGAAACAGAAGATATGTAACCAGATTAGAGGAGGGGGAGAGGCAGTGAATCTAACATACTGAAAGTTTATTTCAGGTAAAGGAACAATTTATCTGATAGGTTGCCTGTTTCCTTCCTGAAGCCTGTTCCTAGAAATTCATTGTTTTCCCTTCTGTTCTCCCTGCCTGGCAGGGTCTTTGGCTGTAGGGGGAGACAGTCTGTCTTTTAAGGAAAAATGTGAGAGAGTATGGGAGACTGAGTTGGGAAGTGGGATGATATTGAAGAGTGGAAGATGGGGGAGATAGGGAAAGTAAGTACAAGGCTGATGGGGGGAAAGACACCTCCTCCATATGTACATAAATTATCTGCAGTTTTAGATGAGAAGTATAATATTGTTTGAACCTGGAAGATCACTATCTGTGAAAAACTTAAATTTATGAAATGAATGGTATTAGGAATTTATTACTAATTTTAACCAGTTCACCTTTGTTTTCAGGAACTCCTCATTCAGAGCTTCTGGAAGAAGTTGAATGTACACCATCACCACGTTTAGCTCTTACGTTGAAAGTTACAGGCCTTGGTACAACGCGTGAAGTAGAACTACCCTTAACAAATTTTCGATCAACTATCTTTTATTATGTACAAAAATTACTTCAGCTTTCCTGCAATGGCAATGTGAAATCTGATAAACTCAGACGAATTTGGGAGCCAACATACACGTAAGAAATCTAAAATTTCTAAAAAGATAACTGTTTTAAAGTATACCACAATAACTGTTACTAATGTCTTTGTGATGAGCAGTCCTCCAAATGATGCAGCTGTGCCATCTCCATGTTTTTTGAATGAAGGTTGGTCAGCTGCACTGTTGAACAGTGATGACTGTTATTCCTGAATTCATCATTTCTCTCCTACCAACTTAACTAGTATTATTGATGCTATCAAAGAGGTCTGCTCTTGCAACAGCTTTTCATTTTCCAAAAGGACTATTCTGAGAATCAGGGGCCCCTCTGGATTGGTGTAGAATACAGTATGCAGCTAGAGTAGAAAATCTATTAAAATAGATTGTGTGCAAGGAAAAGTTTTTCCTCTCATCCCAGTCTGTGTTTGGTTTCAACCCTATACAGATATGTCAAGAACTTCTAGTCTCAGTTCAGATGTGATGCCAAGCCATGGTTTTGGCTTGATACTAGGTGTTCAAGCCTGGGACTCTCTTGGAGGAGGAAGAGACATGCAAACCAAGCACCTCCAGGGTCATTTATGTAATCTAAAACAAGGGTTAGTGTAAACAGTGTATATGGAAGAAAAAGCTCATATGACTCAATAGGTAGAAGTTGTCCCCAAATGAATCTATGATAGAAATGTATGAGTGCTTTTAACAGTTAGAACAACTTATATACAAGACCCCAAGGCTTGCTGTACTAGTAGAAAAGAACAAGAGTCCAGTAGCACCTTAGACTAATAAAATTTGTGGCAGGGAATGAGCTTTTGTGATTCACTGCTTGCTTCTTCAATATTTGACTCCTTTCTTCTGCTACAGATAGAATAACAAGGCTACCTATCTTGCTGTACTAGCATATGGATTTTCAGAATGGTCTTTATCAGCTGACTTAACAGTTCACTGTCAAGAATTAGAAAAGAGTAAGAGTCCAGTAGCACCTTAAAGACTAACAAAATTTGCGTTAGGATATGAGCTTCTTCAGATACTTCAAATACTGTTAGGAATGATTGGCAGATGACCTATTGATGTGTAACTTAATGGGGCAAAATGTATCACATAGCATCCAAGCTCCAAAGTACATAATATGTGCTTTGGAAGTAACATACTCTGCTGTGCAGAACTGTGCTGAAGTATGAAAATAACTCTGATCTTTTTTGTTTTTAGGATTGTATACAGAGAAATGAAGGATTCTGATAAAGAGAAAGAGAGTGGGAAAATGGTGAGATGTTTTAAGATTTGTATGGCTTGATGCAGATTTTTGTGTGATTTTGGTGCACTTCAGTAAACAGCAGCTTTTTTGGGGGAAATATTGTAGTTTCTTTATTGGAGATATGACAAAGAATGTTTGTAAATGCATGTTTCTAAAGAAATATATGTAGTGCATGTAAAATCTTAGAAACTGTACAATCAGGAAAGACCAACATTTGGTGGTTCCTGTTGTAGGGTTGCTGGTCAGTAGAGCATGTGGAACAGTACCTTGGCACTGATGAATTACCAAAGAATGACTTGATAACCTACCTGCAGAAGAATGCGGATTCAGCCTTTCTGCGCCACTGGAAATTAACCGGCACTAATAAAAGCATTAGGAAAAACAGAAATTGTTCCCAGCTCATAGCTGCATACAAGGTATATGTCTGCATCTAAAAGTACTGGTTTGGGGAGTGTCTGTGCTTTGTTTTGCATTGCAATAGGGGCCCTGACAGAGCAGTTTGATGTGTGACTAATGAAACTGCTTTCTGGATAAATATGTCCATGTGCCACTCTTATGTTTACCTGCTCCATTTCTCTTGTATGCGTCTTGATAAATGCAGTAATAAATATTAGTACCTAACAGCATTCTAAGCATTAAACGGTTTGCATCATACAAGCTTTTTTTATAATGATGTTTGGTGACCACATTGTCATTTTAACCAAAAACATAGTATGTGTGATTAATTATACAGGATTTTTGCGAGCATGGCTCAAAATCCAGCTTGAATCAGGGAGCTATTTCTACACTTCAGAATGCTGACATTCTGAGTTCAGCAAAAGAGCAGCCTCAAGCCAAAGCTGGTAGTGGACAGAATTCCTGTGGAGTAGAGGACGTCCTGCAGTTGCTTCGCATTTTGTATATTGTTGCAAGTGATCCTTACTCCACTCGAACATCTCAAGAAGGTAAGTGGAGTTTAATGCATGTTCTCCTAAAAGGCTCTTGCAGAGCTAACACATAGTAAGATAACTCTGTTGTTGATTTCAGAAGGAGATGAACAGCTTCAGTTTAATTTTCCACCAGATGAGTTCACAAGCAAAAAAATCACTACAAAGATTTTGCAGCAGATTGAGGTAATTTATCGAGATCATTCTTGAGAGATGATTTTAATGGCCTTTTAGCTTTATTAGAGATTATCTTGCTGTGGTCTTTTTTATAAAAAGGTGTGAGTTTTTTTAGAATGCCTTTCATGTATACCTTTTCCAGATTTCATGTGTCACTTTGCAAACTAATTGTGAAACTTCCAGAGCTTGTCAAAAGCTGCTTGTCAATCTTATTCAAGTCACACAGTGCATCCTTGGAAATAAAAACAAAACACCCCAATCCATTTACCACCATGCAACACAGAGGAAAGGGCTGGTTGGTGAAAAAGGGCAAAACCCAAGTGAAAACTTTGTTGTTATATCGCCCCATTCCTATAAAGACAGGGCTCTGGGAGATATACATCAGTGGTAAAACAGTAGATAAAATCATACAGCAATTTAAATACACAGTTATAAACAAGTATTGAAAATACCTAAAATCCAATATGGTGTCGCAATAAATCTTATTTCCATGCTGGACTGTGCCTCTGCCCCATGGGCAGGGCAGGGCAGGAGGAGGGAAACATGAAACAAGAAAGAAAGGGGCAGGTGCCCAGCCATGGTCACACCATCGTCGTCCTCAACTGAAAGGAACATGTCTGCCTTACAGGCCTTATATCCCACAGGGCTGTGATGGTGTTCAGCAGAGAGTTAACACCAGGTCAGGTCTGGGACTGAAAAAGCCCTGGCCTTGACTGAGGACAGCGGGACATCTTTGGGGTAGGGTATCACCAGCAAATTATTCTCCACTGGTCAAAGTGCTGGGAACATACTGGAGGTGATGGGTCCCTGACTGCTCAAGGCCTTAAAAGTCAATAGTAAAACAGTATTAGATCTACAGTTCAACGGATAGTTTTGAAACTTGAACCTGCTTGGTAATAAGTCACTGAGATGCAAATCAGAATTGCCATCTTAAATAACATGATTTATTTTAATTTTTAACATTTCTTTGAAATAGAAACCTTGCAGACGCAAAATAACAGAATTACAGTTCAATGTTTGAGGCCTGTTATGCCACCTAAATTAGTATCTGCTTTTTATTTAATTATGATGGTTCAATTCCCAACATGTATTTTAAGGAAGGGCATGAAAAATGATTGCATGAGTTGCATTTGCAGAAGTTGTCTTGGATAAATAGCTGCTTTTATATTCCATCTGATTCTTTTTGCTCCTCAGACTTCATTCTTTAAATTGCTTATGTATTAAATTACAGGAGCCATTGGCACTAGCAAGTGGAGCCTTACCAGACTGGTGTGAACAGATAACTAGCAAGTGCCCCTTCTTGATTCCGTTTGAAACAAGACAGCTATATTTCACTTGCACAGCATTCGGGGCATCAAGGTAAGGAACTTGACAGAATTAATATTGAAATTTATTTTGACATGGAAAAACTAATGTATAGTGGTTTGTTAATACTATGCAGAACTAGGTTAAGGGAAATGTGTAGAAATGCAAATATCTCATGCCAAAAAATGTAGAATGAAGAAGTGGTAGATCAGTTTAGGAATATACATTTATCCAAGTGTTAAGATTTATGGAAACAGTCTGCCTTACAAAGGTATTCTTACTCTGGTCCACATTTTCCAGAAGTGGCAGGCACAATGTTGTATAAAGAAATGAGAGAACAACTATTGATGGCTCCTGGGTTTTTTTGGCCAATGCGTGACACAGAGTGTTGGACTGGATGGGCCATTGGCCTGATCCAACATGGCTTCTCTTATGTTCTTAAATGTGGTTACTCAGAGATTTCACAAAGTCAGTATCTCTGTTTTGAAGTTTTGAATCAATGTATCTCTTGCTACCAGAGCGATAGTGTGGCTACAGAATCGACGTGAGGCAACTGTGGAGCGGACACGAACTACAAGCACAGTGCGAAGAGATGATCCAGGAGAATTCAGAGTTGGGCGCCTTAAACATGAAAGAGTGAAAGTTCCACGTGGTGAATCCCTGATGGAGTGGGCAGAAAATGTCATGCAAATCCATGCAGACAGAAAGTCTGTTCTAGAGGTAAATTTTTCACAATTATTTAGAACCGTGTTTATTATTTAGAAACCAGTAGTACCTTAGAGACCCACAGGATTTTTGGAGTATAGTCTTTTGAGGGTCAAAGCTCTCTTGAGTCCCAAAAGCTTTTACTCCTAAAGTCTTGTTGGTCTCTACGGTGCTACTGGACTCCAGTGTAGCTGTTCTACCAAAGACTGACATGGTTACCCTATGAAACTATTCTACAGTAGGCTCTACAGTGCTGTACACAGGTAATAAAATCCAGTAACTACATGTACTGTTATGTTCTCTGGCCTGCAGGTTGAATTTTTGGGAGAAGAGGGAACAGGATTGGGACCCACCTTGGAGTTCTATGCACTGGTTGCAGCAGAATTCCAAAGGACAGATTTGGGAACATGGCTCTGTGATGACGATTTTCCAGATGATGAGTCACGTCAGGTATAATTTATGCTTGTTTCAGTAAAAAAGTAAAGATAAATACTGCTGTTGCTTCTCTTAAAAATCTAGCACATCTGAGTTCTTCTATTATTTCTTTTATTTAAATAGGTCGACATTGGTGGTGGATTAAAACCACCTGGATACTATGTACAACGATCTTGTGGGCTCTTCACTGCACCATTCCCACAGGATAGCGATGAACTTGAAAGAATAACAAAACTCTTTCACTTCCTGGGGATTTTCTTAGCCAAATGCATCCAGGACAACAGACTGGTGGACTTGCCCATTTCTAAGCCTTTCTTTAAACTCATGTGCATGGGAGACATTAAAAGCAATATAAGTAAATTGATTTATGAGTCACGAGGTGACAGAGATTTACACTGCACTGAAAGTCAGTCAGAGGCTTCTACGGAAGAGGGGCATGACTCTCTTTCAGTGGGAAGTTTTGAAGAAGATTCCAAATCTGAATTTATTCTTGATCCACCAAAACCTAAACCTCCAGCATGGTTTAATGGGATTTTAACCTGGGAGGACTTTGAATTGGTGAACCCTCACAGAGCAAGATTTTTAAAAGAAATTAAAGATCTTGCAATTAAAAGACGGCAAATATTAAGCAACAAAGGGCTTTCGGAAGATGAAAAGAATACCAAATTGCAGGAACTCATGATGAAGAACCCATCAGGATCTGGACCTCCACTGAGTATAGAAGATTTAGGGTAAAGATGTTACTTTGTTGCTGTTACCTGCATGGTGGGATGAAAAATTAGTATGCACATTATGACATGATGCAGTCAGCTTGGAAAATGTACATCCACAGTAGTAGATTTAGTAACATTTCCTGTTCACTGATGATATTTTAGTTTGACAATAATGCTGCAGTTTGATCTTAAGCTACCTTAAAATGCCACCTGAGTTTTGTGCAGTGCTTTTTGCAGAGGTGCCCGCAAGTTCGATACAGTGACAAATCCTAAACTCTTTTTGCTCTTGGCTTGTAGACCCCATCCACTATCAAAGTGAAATTGATTCCAAGTTGTCTCCAAGATACAAAATAGTAAAGAATCCAGTAGCACTTTTAAGACTAACAGATTTGATTGTAGCATAAGCTCTCAAGAAACACAGCTCGCTTCGTCAGATGTTTCTGAATTTTTTAGAAAATCCATTCAAGAATCATCATGGAAGTAGTCTCAGATTCTATGTAATGTTAGGCATCAGACAAGGATGATTGGACAGTAGGGTGGAAAATAAAAGGTCATTCTGAAGTCATGCTTGGCACTGTTTACCTTTCTCACATTCACCCTGTTTTGTGGTTTTTACTTTAATGCTTTTAAGAAATTTGTCCAGCCACTCTGTGTTGTATCCCACCACACCACTCAAGCTAAGAGAAGATCGTTCCTTTGGAGGAACAGCTACTTTCACTGGAGGAAATCTCCTTGGCGTGCTTATCTGAGTAGAATGATAGGATACAACCTTTGGAATACTGCTACTTGGGGCTGTGCTATGGGAACTGTGATGCTTCAAAATGTAATGACCGTTAACTGATGGTTGATGGCAGTCTTTGAAATTAAATACTGTGGGTGTGGCCTTAGGGTACAATCTGTTGCACAGACTTTGAGATTTTACCAAAATAATTCAGAGGCATTAAGAAAGTGACGTTTTAAA
The DNA here is from genome assembly GCF_032191835.1 of Heteronotia binoei. Classification (NCBI taxonomy): domain Eukaryota; kingdom Metazoa; phylum Chordata; class Lepidosauria; order Squamata; family Gekkonidae; genus Heteronotia; species Heteronotia binoei. The sequence goes on from NC_083243.1 coordinate 61,790,412, forward strand.
AAGCTTGAGTTATGGCTGAGTCCCTGAACCATGCCAACACATTCAAGCTCTGTTCAACATCCCCTCCTTGCATTCTGGCAGTTAAATTACAAGCTGGTTTTTAAGCTAAGTTCTATGGATTTTAATCATCTTTCTTCTCTAAAAGTGTGTGCAAAGCATTTGTGTTTTCTTCCATTCATACCTTCTCTCTTCTTGTAGCCTGAATTTCCAGTTTTGCCCATCATCCAGAGTGTATGGTTTTACAGCAGTGGATCTTAAGCCTAGTGGTGAAGATGAGGTATAGAAATTAATTCTAAATGAGAGTGGGATAGTAATTTCATTCCTCTTCCAAATTCTTCTGTGCTATAATGTGAACACACTCTTGAGTACTAACGTATGTTTTGTTATAGTTGGTAACTATGGATAATGCAGAAGAGTATGTGGATCTGATGTTTGACTTTTGCATGCACACTGGCATACGGAAGCAAATGGATGCTTTTAGAGGTAGGTAGCTGAAAGATTTTGGTTTGGGGTAGGACACAGTACTCTGCTATCAGGGAAATACTGGTCAGTTAATTTAAAATGGACTGTTTCTGCCTTTGTGCTTTCTGAGGTTATGATGGGGGTGAGGGAGACATACAAACTGGGAGATTGAGAAGCCATCCTTATCCTTGCTGCACTCTTCTGTTTCCCATCTCTGAAATTGTGGCATGGCCGGTGGGGAGATGAGAGTGGTAACTGGACTTGTTAGTATGATTCTTCAGGAATGTTCCTGAGATACTTGGTCTGTCAACATGCCTTCCCTGATCAACTTTCCTCCCCCAAATTGTTGTTGATGAAGGCATCAGAGAGTGCAAGTAGCGCATCCTGTATACTCTTCGAATGTACTAAATATACTTTGAAGGATTTACATAGCAAAAAACATAGGAGAGACAATGAGCCTTGTTTTTCTGGAGCAAAGGGCTGTGTTAGGATTAGGGATAGGCACAAACTACAGAAATTCTGTTCATGGACAAGCCACAGATCCAGTCAGCACACATACAAACCAGACTGGGTTCGTACGCCACACAGCTGAGCTTTGGGAGCAGCCTTCTCTTGCGGTTCAGCTGTTTAAATGGGCAGTAGGGGCTGGCTGCCAAAGAAAGCCCCTTTAAAACAGCTGAACTGCAGGAGCATGCTGCCTCCTGCAGCTCCCCCCATGGCTCAGCTTTACTAATCTTTTGGTGGCCTTCATGGGGATGTTTTGGCAGCTTTCACAGGAAGGAGAATGTAAGGGTTGCTCCCCATGAACCTCCACAAACTGCCTTAAAAGTTCATGGAGGTTCATGACCAGGTTGCAGCACGTGAATTGTGAACCAGCCAATATTCATCGCAAAGGTTTGTGAGCTGATTCATGTCCATTCCTCGTTAGATTAGAAAAGGTATCATGGAGGCATAAAAGCCTCAGGGAAGTAGGGAACTATCAGCATCTTCCAGCTAAGATTTTTGGTGTATCTGTAGGGTAATGATACGACATGCCTTTTTACATATTTTCCCCTGAAGTCCTGTAGAATGCAGGATACTTACAGATTGGGAGATGTGAAGTGTTTTTCTAGTGTTTTTTTTCAGTGTTAAGACAACTTTTTCGTAATCTACAACTTTCAACTTTCGTGTAGCCTACAATGAATGAGGAAAATTACATAGTATCATTCTTTTCTACCTTTTCCTAAAATGAACAAAGCAAGAGTCAAGGTGCACCTGTAAAACCAAGTTTTATTCAGAACATAAGTTTTCGTGTATAGACTATACCTAATCCCCTCATCTGATGAAGTGTGCTTAGAGAGCACATGAAAGCTTACGTTCTGAATAAAATTTGGTTGGTGTTAAAGGTGTAACTTGACTCCTACTTTGTTCAATTGCTTCAGACCAACACGGCTGCCCACTTGGATCTATTTTCCTAAAATGATTAGCCCACCCGATTCTGTTGTATACCCTTCTAGTTGTGTTGGATTTGATTTATTGTTAACCCCAGAATTGCTCCGCTGCCAGTGAACAGTTCATTACTCCTATTTGTATTCCATTCTTCATCTAATAAGAAGCCTAGAGTAGTGTGGTTCTGTTTTGTCATTGCAGTAGGTAAGTGAATTAGCTTAGCGTGACAGATGGACACTTGCTGAATGCCCACAATTTGTTTTACAACTGAAGAATAATTTTCATTCACTAGCTTTAATTCCATCACTACACGGCACATTGTGCTGGTTCTCCAAGTGAATTCACTCATTCTTCTTCTGTTATGGGGAGCTTTTCCTTATAAGCTTCATATATTGCATCAGTCAGAAATAAAAAAAATAGCGTAAGGTCTGTAATCAGAAGGGATAATAGCCTCTACTTTAGGCGACCCATCCATCTAGAGGATTATAGGGAGGTTTTTACTAAGGTCAGATTGGCCTTTTTAGCAATAATTTTCCAATATAACTTTGTCCTCAGCTAATTTGGTGTTACAATTTCTTTTAAATCTCAAGATGGCTTCAACAGAGTCTTTCCAATGGAAAAACTGAGTTCCTTCAGCCATGAAGAAGTTCAGATGATTCTTTGTGGTAATCAGTCACCATCCTGGGCAGCTGAAGATATCATCAATTACACAGAACCTAAACTTGGCTACACTCGAGACAGGTATGTTTCTAATAGAATAAAAGATTAATGGTATTATACGTCTACTATATCCCATGGCCTTACAAAATGGTGGGTGGTTGACACTGAAAGGAGGGTACATTGTTTGAAAACTACATGGTTATCTAATGCAAATACTATAATTGTAAGAGATTACACTTGTCATAAATCAAAACAGGAACATGTGTGATGGGACTGCTGCTTTCTAAATAGGAGGAGGGGGAAACAAATGAAGGTATTAAGGAAATTAAGAAAGATTTGCCAGTGTAGATTATGTCAACACAAGGATGGTTATTTATTTATTGAAATATTTGTATCCCGTCTTATCCTTGTGGTTCAAGGCAGCTTACAGTAATAGTTAAAAATACGGTTAAAATAATTAAAAACATGTTCAGTTTAAAACCAGAAATTAAAGAACAGACCCTAAATCTTCCCATCCCCCTATCAGTGGTGCTTCGCTTCAGCATTGTTTACCTTTTAAATGTTGCATAGGTCATTGTCTTCTCAGTGGGTGGCAGACAAGTATAATCTCTCACTTGGGGTAATGCTTGTACATTGATTTGCATGGTCAGATATTCATATTATGACTCCTCAGTCTTCATTATGAAACCACTTGGGCTGAAGACTTCCTGGGAGCAGGTTTTTCCACATCTGCCACAGTGACAAAAATGAAGGTATGGAGGAGGTGCATGTAGAGCACCAGGAAACAGCCAGCAGGCAAACTTAGTATAGTGACTTCCTAAGGGTGCTATTAATGTTTTCTGCTATAAAAGAACAATGCCCTGTGTCTAGTGAATTTAAAAATCATTGTTGATCAAACTACTTAGTTTGGCCACTGTTTGTAATAGCAGTAAACAAATGGCTTAGAGTTTTTTCTGCAGCGAAGATCTTGTAGAAAAACAATATAGGACTTGAAAATCAGAATATTTGTAGTTGTGTTTGTTCCATAGACTGAGAAACAGAGAACAGGGAAACTGCTTTCTCTTATTGGGCCATATTACTTGGGATTGCTACAGATTTTTAAACTGAACACTGGCAGCCTCCTACCTGGGCTAGAGGAACTTTGTTCTAGGGAGGCTTGTTCTAACTTAAATGGCTCTTCTGTTGGACTGATGCCTAGTTGAGTATACCTTGCTCCCACAATCATTATTTCTTTTTGGACTCAAATGATAGCAAGGATAGGTCGCATAGGAGTATTAATGTACATACTTAAAATCAGGTCACACAATGGTTTGAGTGTTGTCAGACCAAGGTTTACTTCTGTGGTGTGCACCAAGTAGAGAAACCAACAGTAGCACAGGGTGGAATAGCTTTCAGGTGACCTGAATCCTAGTGTTATGTTTGATCCTAAGTAGAAACCAGCCCTTTCTTTTCATAGTCTGTTTTGAAACAGGAAAAAGGAACAAGTTGTCTTTGATAGTGCAAATAAGGAAGCAAATACACTTCTTGCATTACAGTATATTAGAGGCAGATAGGAGAAGGTGATTTGTTTGCATACTAGTTTTGCCATGTGGTACTTGGCAAAGATATTATGACTAGGCAACAAAACAAAAAATATTTTTAATTTATTTTTATATATTTAATTACATTTGTATCCCGTCCTCCTCTGACAGACTTAGGATGGCTAACAACAGTTATGATATGATAAAGAAGTGTTTTTAGGTTTGATTGCTACTTTTTGTTGAGGCCAATAATTTTGGAATGTTATGTATTAAAGCAATTTGTTCAGTTCCCAGTTCATTATGGACCACTTGTGACAACACACCTATTGTTTGCTGTAATTGTGCAGTACAGTTTCTGAAGCAGGTGCTTGCAGTTTATTAGATACCATAGTCCAGCATAATAGGCAGTGGACAGGTGAATAACCACTGTAATATGCAGAAGTGTTGCATTCTTTTTACCAATTAAAACAAAATCAAATACTTATTCATAAAGTAGTTCCGATCTGATTTGATTATGAAGTAAGAAGAGCATAATAATACTTGGCTGTTTTTCATTTTAGCCCTGGATTCCTGAGATTTGTAAGAGTTTTGTGTGGTATGTCTTCAGATGAAAGAAAAGCATTCCTGCAGTTCACAACTGGGTGTTCAACACTTCCCCCTGGAGGTCTGGCTAACCTTCACCCCCGTCTTACTGTTGTACGCAAGGTATGGACATTCCTTACGATCTTGCAATCAAAGCTGCTTGGTCAAGTACAGTCTGCATCACTGTACTATGTCCTCATGAGGACTTGCTTGTGGAATAGGCTAAATCAGTTCACTCAGCACTGATCCAGAAAACTGTTTTTATTGCACAAGGGGAATTTGCCTTTGGCAACAAACTTCACAAATCCTATTCTTATTAATGGCTGGTCCTGGAAGCACTTGTTATATGTATGATGGAATCTTGTCTACCAGAATAGGTTCTATGTAGACAACTACCACTTGGTGACCAATTTAAAGTCACCTTGTGTATGTGTGTGACTTTGTGTGTAAAATTTCTGTGCTGTGATTCCAGGGAACCTGCCCAAGGAGTTGCACAGATCCAGTTCTAAACAATTATTTGTTGTTGCAGAAAGTCTTAGGATTGTTCTTTTGGAACGTTGTTTTAGAATATTCAGGTGTAATGGAAGCATGCTGTCTTAAAGAAATACCTTGTGGATTATTTTTACAGGTTGATGCTACGGATGCAAGTTACCCATCTGTGAATACCTGTGTGCATTACCTTAAGTTGCCTGAATATTCCTCTGAAGAGATTATGCGAGAACGTTTGCTAGCTGCTACCATGGAGAAAGGCTTTCATCTCAACTGAGTTATATGCAGCTTGGAATACCACAACCTGGTTTTTGAGTTGATAACTAGTGAAGCCTCTTGTGTTTTATGTGCAGAAAATACAATCTCCATGCTGTGTGCTCTGACTGAGACTTGCCTTTTTCTCCCATCCATGAGGCTTTGGAAACACGTGGAATAATTTTGTTAGCTGCTAATGACAAAACAAATCCCAATGAATTACAAATCCAGCAAGGTAAAAAAGGGTGAGAACACTGCGTATTGCTTCAAGAGCTTGAGCAATTGGAAGCTGAAGCAAACGTTTGACTGTTCCAAAGAGCAGATCTGCAGATTTTTTCAGTGTTCACTATAAGATTTTTAACAGTGTATTTGTGTAAAGTTTAGCATTTGATACCCAGTACACTACAGTTGCCATCATTGATCCCGATTTGCTGGCTTTAAGCTAACCGGTCAGAAATCTGCTTCATTAAAACTTAGAGTCATTGGGCATCTCAAGCTTTCTTTTTTTCCTTTAATGGTGCCTGCACTGTTGGAGTATGTAGTTTTGGGGAGGGGGGAGGATTGCATATAATCATGCACAACCTTTTATTATTATATCCAGTGGGAATACATTTTGATTTCTAAATGCCCTGCTATAAAGATCAAATCCTTATGTGTGTGTGAGTGTGCGAGTGTGTGGTGTGTGCGCAGCTCAACAATAAAGCTTTTAAGAGACACTGGTCCCTGGTGCAAGGCACACTTTAAAGTAAGTTTTACTTTGGGTTGTACTTTCTTTGTATATTAAAAAAACATTTATTTAACTTGTTGCAGTTTGAAGTTTAAAAAAGATTTCCATTGTGTATGCTCAACAATAATCATTAAAATGTTTGCAGCGTACAAAATCAGTCTCTTAACTTTTTACTATTTTTTCTGCCAGATTAGGACACTGAATAGTGCCCTCATTTCTTTTGTTAGTTTAAATGTTTTAAACTTGGTGTTGCACTACACAACACTGCTTCCAAACTCTCCTATAAATTACAGAATTGTGTCCAAGTATCAGCGTTTTATTATGTCAGGCATGTATGAGTTACCTCAGGTGATTGTTATGCATTATTTCTCATACCTTTATGGTCAGTTTGCTCTAGAGTGTATTAAATGTCCAGTTCTTTGCCAGTTGCTGGTTAGCATCAATTAATACATTCCAAAACAGTTTGTAATGTTCACTTTACCAAATTCTTTAAAAGAAATCTACGCAAAGTCACCACAAGTTCAGCGCAGGTTCTGCATCCAGTAATTTTTGATATATTTTATTTCTTCCAGTGCTACAATCCAAAGGCCCATGCATTGGTTTTGCATGGTTTTTTTCAAGCAGGAGTATAATATTTTAAAGTAGTATTGTCTCAGATTAAGAGGAGGAGCTCTATCCTATTGTTTCCATTACTGTACTGCGGTCAGCTATTTCCTATGTAACCACTTAGAATTACAGTTATTCAGTACATTTTATAAAACTGCCCTTTTCATTCAGTTGGGCCATTTGAGATGTTTAGCATCTTACCAGAATCATACTAACATTCAAGAACATTTGCATGTCATGTTTATAGTGTGGTGATATTCATCCATCATAAATAAATGATCCCAAGTTTAGCATTTACTTGCTGTCCCCACAAGTCTGAGTAAATAAACCAAATTTTTCCTTTGCTCAAAACAGCATTCAATAAAAGTTCTTGTTTACTGCATTTCTCATCATAAAAATATAAGTGGAATTATGATACTCAGATTATTTCTCATTTTTGTTTTTAAAAAGATCATTGCCAGCTGCTGTTTTTACTACATTTATCTATTGGTTTATGTATAGTATCAGTCAGAGATATGGCACAAACTGATTTCTTTGTTGTAGAGAAATGGCTCTCCAGGTATGTATTTTAAAAATTTTCAGATGTTGATATGGGAATTGATGCATTATAGTTGAGAAATGTGATTGACCACTTATTTCTTTTAACCTTTTAGAGGTCATAAACAGAAGAATCGCAAGTACTCAGTTGAATTAAGTTGAAAATACAACACTCTATAACTTGTTTGTAATTAAGGAAGCCATTTAATGTAGAATTTAGGATGTACCTTTATTAGATTTATGTTCCAGTTTAGAAGATGAAGTTCACAGAAACAATTTTTAGTGCCATTCCTCAGTACTACATGTCATATCAACCCATTGGAGTCTGTGGGTGGGGGTGGAGAATGACAGTGCAAGAGGCTGCTGTGGGAAGCTGTTAAAAATGGCTTCTGCAACCTTTCTCTGTTTGTACAGATCTTTTTGATTTAGAGCAGTTATAAACTTTGGAAAATGTTAGTTTGCTGTATTGAACTGCACTTAATATTTCAGTCTTGCTGCTGGCTTACTGGAAACCCTAAATCAGGGGTGGCCAAATTGCAGCTCAGGAGCCACATGTGGCTCTTTCACACATATTGTGTAGCTCTTGAAGCCCCCACCATCTCACTGGCTGGCTTGGAGAAGGTGTTTGTCTCTTTAAATCACTGCTGCAAGCCAACTGGAGGCTTGGAGAATACATTTAAAGTTTTATTTTATTTATTTATTTTTTATTTTATTCGATTTATATCCCGCCCTACCCCACCAAGGTGGGCTCAGGGCGGCTTACAACACAAAAAGCTAACAAAGTCAATTTAAAATACATTAATAATACATTAATAATTATAATTATGCAATAAAATACATATAAAATACATAAAAGCACGCTTCAGTATGTACTATGCTACCTTCCTTAGATCAATTCTTCAATATTCCAGTATTGAATAATCTGATGTTTGAGATTTGAATGTTCAGGCATTCCGATAACAATTAATTATATGCCAACCGGAAGAGGGCTGTTTTGCAGGCCCTGCGGAACTGTTCAAGGTTCCGCAGGGCCCTCACCTCCTCCGGGAGCTGATTCCACCAACAGGGAGCTGCAATCGAGAAGGCCCTGTCTCTGGTCACTTTCAGACGGGCCTCCTTTGGCCCAGGGATTGTAAGAAGGTTTTGAGACCCCGATCTCAGCACTCTCTGGGGAACATGTGGGGAGAGACGGTCCCTAAGGTAGGCAGGTCCCAGGCCATAAAGGGCTTTAAAGGTCATAACCAGCACCTTGTACTGAACTCGGTATGTTATCGGCAGCCAGTGCAGTCCCCGAAGCCCCAACTGAATGTGCTCCCGTCTAGGGAGCCCTAACAACAGCCGGGCCGCGGCATTCTGCACTAGCTGCAACTTTCGGGTTCGGCACATGGGCAGCCCCATGTAGAGGGCATTGCAGTAGTCCAACCTCGAGGTGACCATTGCATGGATCATGGAAAGTTGCTTTCTTCCCGCCTCTCCTCATCCCACCTCCCTCCCCCATCTATTAGCCCTGTCTGCCTTCCTTCCTTTCTGCTCTCAGACATCTCACATTTATGTTTCGTGGCTCTTAAACATATTACATTTATTCTATGTGGCACTTATGTTAAGTAAGTTTGGCCACCCCTACCCTAAATCAATATTGTACGTACATTGATGTAATGATTTAATTACAATTTTTTGAATAGAGTTGCTAAATGTCAACCAAAATACACTATTTGCACCTATTAAAAGATCAAGAGCAGTGTGAAAGAAGACGCAGCCACTTTGTTTCCCTTTTTGCCTTTCTAGATTGTAGAGCAGTGGTTCGCAACCTTTTTGGTATGCAACCCACAAGTCCAAATTTACTTGGTGACCCATGGCTGGCCCAAGGCTTTTTGGCACTCTAAGCAAACTATGATCTTCAGTACTCCATTGCAGTGGCTAACCAGATGTTTTTGAGAAACCAACAAATGGCACAGCTGGCCCCACTATGAACCCCAAGCAAATAACATTCAGACATACATGGCCTTTGCATGTGGAGGCTACATTGCAGCTTTTGACACCCCCCCCCCCCCACTTCTAAGAAATTCAGTCTAATAATCTTGTGTGTAAAGTGCCATCAAGTCACTTCCAATTTATGGTGGCCCTATAAATTAATGACCTCTGAAACATCCTAGTAGGGATGGGCACAGACCAGATTTTGTCGCGGACTGGGGAATGGTTCGTTGGTCTGTTGGAGTGGACTGTGCATTTGTGGTTTTGATGGACCACCCACAGACAGTGATTTTGGGGGGTGGTCAATTTGGTCCATTGGATTGGCCCATGCAGTGAGCTCAGGAGGCATTTAAAGGCTTCATGAGTTCACCTGGATCCCCATGGACCTCACGTCCATTTTTCCGGTCTGTATGCATCCCGGCATCCTAGCATTAACACGTCTTGCAAAGGAAAGACATGTTTTACTCGATCAACATGTATATTCAAGTAAAGAAAAAATACCAATTAATGTATGACATGGAAGATGTGACTTCTTCACCCAAATGTATGACTTCTTCACCTAAAGAGTAATTTAACACATGGAATTCTCTGCTGCAGGAAGTGATGGTGGCTATAAGTGTAGACAGCTTCAAAGAGGAGATTGGATAAACATATAGAGCCAGAGGTACATCATTGGCTATTAGCCACAGTGTATAGATGGAACACTATGTCTGGAGCAGTGAAGCTCTGTATTCTTGGTGCAAAAGTGGGAAGGCCTCCAGATTGTCTCTAGGTTTTGGCCACTGTGTGACACAGAGTGTTGGACTGTGGCTCAGTGACAGAGCAACTAGTTTGCACCACATCCTCAGTATTTACAGTTGAAAGGATAAGAATACAGGAGCCCTGCAAGGTCAGACTGCGGTAGTCTAGCATCCTGTTTCACACAGTGGCCAACCAATTGCCCTGGACAGCCAACAGGGCATAGAGGTCAAGGCCTTTCTGCTATTGCCTCCTAGTACTGACTTTCAGAGCTTTACTGCCTCTAGAGTGTTCCTTTACTTACTAGGGCTAGTAACTATTGATGGGCCTGTTATCCATGAATCTGTAGAACCCCTGTTTGAAGCCATCTATGCTTGTGGCCATCACTACATCCCCTGTTAGTGAATATGACAATTTAGTTATTCAGTTTACAAGTATTTTGTCTGTTGTGTACCTATTGTCCATCAACTTTATTAGGTATTCTCAAGCTAAATCTAGTATTATGGGAGGTGATGTGAAAGACCAGAGAGCTGATGGCAGTCGGAATAGACTTTGATAAGTCCAACTGTTTGATTCTGTGAGAGGCAGCTTCATGTATTGAAGAGAATTTGAACATGACTATCCTGCAGAAAGCAAAGAGAGAAGAGTTCATGCTTAAGGATTCATTAATGTCCCAAACAATTACTGGTTACACAATTAAACGTCCTCAAGTGGGTAACCATGTTGGTTTGAAGCAAGAGAACAAAGTTTGAGTCCAGTGGCACCTTTAAGACCTACAAAATTTTATTCAAGTTATGAGTGTTATTGTGCAAGCACACTTCAGATACAGTGAAATTATTTCCTCAACATTTTGTTGTTAAACATTTTGTTAACAAAGCAGAGTGTGAGTAAAGAGTTTGGACTTCTTCTATCAGTCCTATTTTAGCTTGGAAAAGTTTCAGTTTAGTCCATTCACAGTGCTAGCAGCAATACCAGTCTTTGGAATATTCAGGAGTTAACGGTCCATATTTGAAGTATGTTGTTGCAAACATATCCTTTGCTGGCTTGGTCTTTCTAGCTTTCAGCCATTTTGTCAAGGACAAGAAGAGGTGCAAGAATTCTAGTCTTGTTGGTTTCTACAATACATCCATTTAACACCATTTCATCCAAAATAATGTGTACTCTGTCCAGTTTGAACATTATCTGCATAATGTAAAAGTTAAGGGTATTTGTTTTAATAAACAGTGACAAGAACTAAACAGGAATAGACTAACTGCAGAAGAGTGTTCAGTTAATAAACAATATAATTCAGTAACAAGAACATAATTTGGTAAAATGAAAACTAAGTTTCTACTCCATAAATAAAATCATGCTGCATCCTTAGGCAGAATCCAAAGTGTAATAGTTGCACTTAAATGAGAATAATTTCTGTTTACCAAACTTACAAATGAATTTTTTGTTTGTTTTACTTTGTGAGCCTCCCAAAACAAGCATCTGGAAAGGCCCTGCATAATTTCCCTAAAATCAATAAACATTCAAGTGTACAGAGAATATTTCCCCCCTGCATACACCAGGATTCCCACCCGTTCTTTATTTCAAGAAAGTGTGCTTCAATGAGTATTAGTAGTAATTACCATGGAACAGATGCATTATAGCTGCTGCAAAAAGCAATCTTAAATTTAAATCAAAACTCAAACAGTGGCAGGAAGAAGATACATTTATCTGCCCAGCAACTGTACAATGTTCCTTGTTTACATGTTCCTCTTCTACTCCCTCACCAGCTCCAACCAAAGTCAGACTTGCATTCAGGGACCAAAGGACTAGAGGTCGCATCAGTAGAGCTGGTATGTAAGTTTCAACTTCTCAAGACACCAACATAAGAATGCTTAAAAGAACTGTGAAAACATCATTACTTGCTGCCAGCATCTATAAGATTTGTTCTTCTAAGCTTACGTAGGAGTATTGTTTCTAACAAGTCATGACAAGCTTGTTCTCAAAGGTAAAATATTCTAATAAAGTACTGATAATGTTCTAACGCATGTGAGGTGTCATTTTCTTACAATCTTACAACCTTTTCCTTATTTCAGATCTGTTTGGAATGTGACCCTAACATACGTGCTTAAACTAAGTGCATCCAGCCTTCAGACTTCCTCATGCCTTAACATGCACATAGTTGTATTACAAAAAATATCACAATTGCTTGAGAAATAACTTTGCTATCCTAGTTTAGAACTACTGCAGACATACTCCTTTTACTGTGTTGGAGATTGCTTACCTCATGCTGTGGAAATAAAGGTTCTGAAGGATGTGAGAATCTATACAGTGATCAAGTTTTTCAGTAGTAGCTTAGCTGGCCCATAATTGCCACATGTCATCAGTTAATTACCATTCTTGTTGGAAAAGTACCTAGCCATTTTATAGGCTGGGGGAGGCCATAGCTGAGGAGTAGATCACATATTCTGTAGATAGAAGGTTCCAATGCAATCTCTAGTTCAAAGACAAGCACATGTTGGGAAAGATCTTTCTTTGTCCACAACCCTAGACAGCTGCTACTAGTCAGAGTAGACAACAGCTAGCTAGGTGATCTAATGGACTGGCTGTTAGGATTAGTTCACAAACCTCCCGAACATGAGAAAACTGATTTAAAATCTAAAAATCTGTTTTGTTAGTTTACAATTTGTCATCAGCATTCCACTTTAGCATCAGGAAAAAAGCCGTGGAGAGAGTTGGACACTGGCTTTGTGACAGGAAACCCAGAGGTTTCCTCTTTCTGTCTTTGGGAGATATGATCCAACCACACCCTGTTGGGCAACATTCCACAACTAGCTATTCTTCATTCCACCAGTGAGTACTTCACATACTACTGAGAATTGAGTGCAGCCTTGTAATCAGTACCTCCTCAGGCCATCCTTCTATACTTCCTATGTTCTTGGCAACATGTTCAGAGTAGATGGTTGGCCCTTTTCTGTAGCGTATTGTGCCCTGTGGTTAAATGGTCCTACTCCCTTACAGTTAACACCATCTGCTCAACCTTCAGTTAAAACTTAATCAACAGTCTTGCTGGCTTTGTACAACATGATTACCAAAACTACAGTACATTTAATGAATAGTTAACTGGCTAAATTAACATATGAAGTGTTTATCTTCTTCAGAACATGGTGAAGTTGATGATTACTTGGGACGCTTAGTGTGACTTGGCCCCAAACCCACTCTATAAGCATATGCCTATGTGGCAATTTAATCTGAGGTGTATGTCTATCTCTGTGTTTAAAGTGCTGTCAAGTCACAGCTGATTTATGGCAACCCCTGCAAGGGATTTTCAAGGCAGTGAGAAGCAGGAGTGGTTTGCCATTGCCTAACTCTGCAGTCTTCCTTGGTGGTCTTCCTCCAGGTACCAGCTCTGCTTACCTTCTGAAATCTGACAAGCTCAGGCTATACCATACCGCCTTCCCTTCCTTCTGATTATCTACAGAACCACAATCGTTTGAAGGGGGGGGGCTCCCCCATCATTAAAACACACAATTTGAAATGTGTCAGGACTTTTCTTTATGACCATTTGGCAGCTAAAGATCTATCCCTAATATATAGTGCCTGTTTCACTTGATTGGTGAAAGCTATTCTGGTATAAAATGAGACAGTGGTATTAAACGTCACCAATTATTTGTATATCTAGCATGAGTCACCTATCTGACAACACTGTCTATGAAATAGTCTGTTACCCAGTGATTGACTAGCATGACTTTTTCAGTCATGGAAGAAATCTTCATTAACACATGTCTCTGAACAAGCTTTACTAGAATTATTGCAATGGCAATTTGACTTAATGCTTAAGTTAGAGCTTAAGTTAATGCTTAAGTTGTTTCTGCCTTTGAACTGAAAGTTGAAAATTGACTTTCACTGTCCATGAAAGCAAATTCTCAAAAGTCCTTCACTAACTTCAGCTACTTCTCTATAAAATCTCTGATTGTAATATGCTTTTTTGGAGCTAAGATAGCATTTCACACTTCTTGGACTGGCATACCTGGGTTTTTAATTTCATGAAATGCTGTGTTTTCCAGCCCCTTATTGCATGAACATTCACTTTCTTCACGAAGCTAACTTCATGCTTACAGCTGAAACCTAATTTAAAGTACAGAAATTAAACTTAATTTTAACTACTTCCACAACAGAGTTTTGCTGCATAAAACTGCTGTGATAACTTTCAACAGTTGCTTTTGTAATATTTTTTGTGACTCATCTCTATCCGAAATCAGCACCTACTGCAGTTGTTTTAAAAGCTTAATAAAATTCCACCCACTTCTCCATGCATGCACAAAAGCTGTGACTTGTCAGCCCTTCACATTCTACTTTATGAGAGAAAAATGTTTAAATCCTATTCATTTAACAGACATTTATACATTTTATTTTATTACTGTTTTGAAGCATTTTGTTCCATGTGTATTTTTAATCATTCCTAATATGCTTCTACTAGAAGTGCAATTCTGACTCAAATATTATGTAATTATAAAATTTACTTCCTAAATAAGCAGCTGTTTACAATGTAGATAGATCCAAGTGGGCAGCCGTGTTGGTCTGAAGCAATAGAACAAAGGAGTCAAGTTGCACCTTTAAGACCAACTCAGTTTTATTCAGAATGTAAGCTTTCATATGCTCTAAGCAGACTTCATCAGACAAAATTGGAATGGCAAGCAGCAGTTCTTAATATAAGTGGGCAGTGAGTTGGTATGTAGAATCATGGGAATGTTTTTAGCAGATTAAAAGAATCTCAAATTGGGGATGTTAGTTATGTTTGTTAGTTAATGTTAACTGGGCTGAAAAAACATTGTCTACTGCTTTGTTCTATAGCTGTTTGCAATGTTAACAATGCTATCCTTAATTGCCTAGCTTCAGTCACTGTGCACAGAGTTGTCTCTAAATTCTAAGGGTCTTTTTCAGCATCGTTAAAACTACTTTTTGAAGTTTTTAAACGGAACATTGGAAGCCGCAGCGTCTATAAAAAAATTCTGAAAAAAAAATTTTGGATCCAGAAGCATAAACCAGAACTGTAATGAGGCAATAGGATACCATCTCCCTCCATCTGAGATAAACCATGCTGTCAGGGCCAGATATTGCTCGAGGATGGGCTCCACCTTTGCACAACCACAGACTGTGCCACAGTTGGCATGTTCATGCATGCAGCCCTTATGGAAGATGAAAATATCTCTGCATTTAGACATGAAAGTAAAATGGAGCCCAAGGCACCAATATATATTATGAGACCCTACCCCTTTTTGCAACAGCTGAGTGACCTTTAACAAAGTACCTTCTCAAATAACTTCTGCCACACCATCACTATTCAAAGATTTCACACTGTCTCTGCTCATTATCTGGATCACTCTCCTTTGCTGAGGCTGCCTAAATCCAAAGTGAGGCACCGCTTTCATTCAATTTATGTGAGCAGCCTTGCAAAGACAGGAGGGAGCAGGAACACACAGAACAGCAAGCAGATTGGTGGAAAAGGATACATCTAATTCACTCTGGAAAGGAAAAAAGAGAAGTTAGTTTGGGATTGATGTTCTTTCATTCTGTGATCATTATAGACATAGTACCAGCCATGTCAGAGGCTGATATGTTCAAGAGCAGCTTGATCTATACAGGCTTTATCATGCAGTTTTGCACAATGATACCTGACATTGAAGAAGATGATACTGGATTTATATCCCACCCTCCACTCCAAATCTCAAGAGTCTCAGAGCAGTTTACAATCTCCTTTACCTTTCTCCCCCACAACAGACATCTTGTGAGGTGGGTGGGGCTGAGAGAACTCTCACATAAGTTGCCCTTTCAAGGACAACCACTGAGAGAGCTATGGCTGACCCAAGGCCATTCCAGCAGGTGCAAGTGGAGGAGTGGGGAATCAAACCCGGTTCTCCCAGATAAGATTGTGCACATTTAACCACTACACCAAACTGGGATTTTGCCTTTTCTATCTCCAAGAACATAGTTTCTTATCCAGAATTAAAAAATAAATAGGATGTTCCTGCCTCTATAGCCAGCTGTATTCCACTACTCTCCCAGAAGTGTTTCCCTTAGTGGGGGTAAAGAAACTCCTAGTAGCAGCACTGGGAGCAATGTGAAGGTCTGCAGCAGAAGAAGGGAATCAACAAAAAATCACCCCCAACAACCACTTTGCTGGTAGTAAATAAAGTTGGATCCAATCCAGCATACTTAACACACTTGACAACTATTCCCACAATCCTAAATTAACAAATTAAAGATTGGTCATAGAATCCATCAGTCTTCCAGTGCCTACCTTAATTTATACATGGCTTTTATATAAGACAAGGCCCATTATGAAGAGAAATACAACAGGCACTAGAAATTTGCTGTGGGTGAGTGTCATTGCCTTTGTGGGGAGGCTGGGGAGGGAAATAAAAGATAGAGGGATGCAAAGTATGTCGAGAAGAAAGCTGTTGGAAAGTGAAATGGAGAAAGTGAGGAAATGTGAGGTAGGTTTTCAGAGAAGGAGGGTACATTAAGAAAGAAGGGATGGGGCAAAGGAGATGGGGGTAGATTGCTTTCCAGCTCCCCCTTCCTGCAACCTCCACCTAGGAAAAGTACAGTCTTTCTCCACAGTGGGAACCAAAGCAGCTTACATCATTCTCTCCCCTTTTGATCTGCACAACACCCTATGAGGCAGGTTAGGCTGAAAGTCTGTGACAGGTCCGAAAGCACCCAGTCAGCTTCCACAGCAAGAAGCTGGGTCTGGCAGACCCTGCTCTGAAGTGCCAACTGCTACATCACACTGGCTGTCATGGGGGGTGGGGGTGACCTCAGGAAGGTATAATGACTCAGAGTTGCCCATTTTCTCCAGGGGAACTGATATCTGGAGAACAGTGGTAATTCTGAGTAATCTCCAGGCCTCATGTGGAGATTGGCACAATGGCTCCCCAGAAGGAAATGGGCTGGTTTGGAGGGAAGAATATATGGCATTGTAGCTGAGTTCCCACTCCTCAAACCCCATCCTCTCCAAGCTTCACCCCTCAAATCTTCAGAATTTCCCAACCTGGAATTGGCAACCTTATCTCCTTCCGAGGCAACCATCAATGTACTTTCATCTGCCTCTCTGACTTCAGCTTTCCATCTCCTCCTCCCTCCTCTAGCCTCTACCTAGGAAAAAGACAGTCTTTCTCCGCAGTGGGAACCAAAGCATCTTGCATCATTCTCTCCCCCTTTTGATATGCACAACAAACCTGTGAGGCAGGTTAGGCTGAAAGTATGTGGGTGGTCCAAAATCGCCTAGTCAGCTTCTACAATAGGAACATGGTTCTGGCAGACCCTGCCCTGAAGTGCTTGACTGCCATGTCACACTGGCTGTCATGGGGCTGCTGCTGCTGCTGTACAGAAGCAAGCAGCCAGGCCTAGTTAAGTCATGTTAGTCAGATGGCATCAAGTCACCCCGAGGGTGCTGCCAGGCCTAGGGTGGGAAACCTCCAGGTAGAGTCTGGTATCACAACTGAGCTCCAGACAACAGACCTCTCCTCCTGGAGAAAATAACTGCTTTAGAGGGTAGAATCTATAGCATAATATTCAGTTGAAGTCTCTCCCCTCCCCAAACTCTGTCTTCCATAGACTGTACCACAAAATCGGAATTTTTCACTGACCTGAAGCTGGCAACCCTAGTCAGGACCAGCTCCAATGAGTTCTCCCTCAAAGGCCAAAACAGGCCTGGAAAGCAACCCCCCCCCTGCCCCGCCTCTTACTGACAAAACCAAGCTTGATGAGGCTAGGGCTTGACAGAGTGCAAAAGTGGCCAGAGCCTGTTGAGCCAAAGGCAAGGGGAGCTGCCAGAAGAGCTGGAGCCGGAAGCAGAACTCCCCACAGCAGTACCAGCAGCCTGCTGAATCCCCATGAAGGATGGCCTCTTGCTGATCCCACAGAAGTTCTACCCAGCACCAGAGCAGCTACTGTTGGCAGGAGAGATAGCAATGGCAAAAAAGGCACTAAGCCCAAGGTGGGGAATGTCTGCTTTGCCTCAATAGTGGAGGGCCCTTCCAGCCATGCCCACTTTGATGAGAAACCAAGCTTGATTGGCTAGCAACAGGCAATGAGGGAAAAATGAAGGCAGCTTCTCCAGTAGCCCAATCTTAAACACAGGACACCATATTCGCCACCCCCCATACCAAGAATAAAACATCGCTGTTCTGCTCCCGAGGAATACCATTTTTTTGTCTGTCTCTCTGACTGTTTGGTTCCTCAGAGGGAGGAGCCTTCAGCCCATTGAGGGAAGGCTTTCTGTGGCAGTTTCCCTCCTCCTTCCTCAGCCAAGCTAGAGAAGGCTTTCTTTGTCTCCTCTGTAAAGCAGTGCCAATCGAGGGAAGGCTTTCTGTGGCAGTTTCCCTCCTTCTCCCTCTGTCAGCCAATCAAGAGAAGGCTTTATTTCTCTCCTCTGCAAAGCAGTGCCTCAGTCCTCAGGCAATGGAACACAACAGATCTTGAGTGGTGGTTGATAGGCCAGTGGTTTATGGAGTGCACCCCGCAGTCAATGGGAGAGCTGGTTTTGGCCACTACCATAGGACTTTTATTATATAAAGGATTAATATAAAAACCTGTAGAAATCCTACTGAATGTGTCTTTTGCATTGGAAAACTTACCAACCCTTGACCACACAATAAAGGTCTACCTTTGTAGACCCAAGGGCCTTAGACCTTATTTTAATTTGTTTCAAAAAATAATGTGAGCCTTTGAGAATGCTGAATTCTATGCCCAATACCAAATTTCATACTTCTTGAATTTTTGCCAAATTGTGGGAATGCATACAATTGATAATGGTCTCCATCTTACCACTCTCCAAAGCAAAGTAAGAAGCCTTCCTCCGGCCTAAATGAAGAGCCGCTTAAATTGGGGAAAAGCACCTTAGGGTGGAAGAACTTCAGGACCCTCTGTCTTTTCTATGTGAAAGATGCAGTGTCATCCTAATCCTAATTTGCATATGTACAAAGGACATGGAACCACTGCCTGAGTAAGGAAACACCATATGCTTCTCTCATACTTTTGTTGGCAAGTTTGTGGTCATTAGCATATTCAGCCAATGCTGCATATTTATTTCTGAAACATTATGCTTAGGTTAAAGGATGCTGCCTAGTAGCAGTATACTACTTGCAGCAGCTCAGGGAGATTGTAGTTGCTCAGAGCTGCTGGGCTGCTAAACTGGGGAATGTAGAAAAGTAGGGTGGATTAGAGAAGCTACATATCATGCCATGCTCTATTTTAATAGCAAGAAATGCATAGAATAAATATGTAACTACTGACGAACTGGACCATTCATTCCAAAGAGATGTTCTGGTGAAAACCACAAACTTGAAATGTTCTGTCCTAAATTAACATTGCATTTGCCGAATCCAGGCAGTGCACTAAACTAGGAAGGTAATGGGAGAGGAGAAGGAGGAGGAGAGAACAAGCTGTAAGAAAGAAAAGAACATCTGTCCTTTACTAGAGAGACATTTTGTCATCTCAGTATTTTTAGATTTGTGAGTTTCAAACATTCTTTGCAAGTGCTATATTTATCTAATGGCGTTTGCAGAGCTTACATTCAGATATCAGACCCTTCACTGGTGTTGCAAGAGAAACAAAATGGAAGCCACAGAATTCAGAGCAAGTGATCAATCCCTTTTTCAGCTCAGATTCCCCTCAACTCCCAAACTAGCAGCATTTTTTTTTTATATGGAGAATAGTACACTCTTGGACCACACATTTACCTACTTAATTTTCACTGACTTTTAAATTATTGCTACCATTTGGTGTACGTAATCCCAAGAGGCCAATTTTTTACACTCTGATCTGGTAGACAGGGTTTCTACTGGTCAAAAGCATGCAATATGAACAGTCCTCTGTCCTTAGTCACCACCATATACTATGGCTAAAGCTTCTCCTGACTGCTGAATCAAGACATTCTATGCAGCACAAGTAAACACCAAACTCAGTCTCCCCTTAAACTGGTGACTGAACCATTGTTGCCAATCTCCAGGTGAGGAATGGAGATTACTCAGAATTACAACTGCTCTCCAGATGGCAGAGATCAGCTCCCCTGGAAAAAATGGCTGCTTTGCAGCATGAACTCTGTGTCATTATACCCTGCTGAGGCTGCTTCCCTCTTGCTTTGGCCCGCATTGTGATTGCAGATCACACAGACTTTCAGCCTAACCTACCTCACAAGGTTGCTGTGCAGATCAAAAAAGAGAGATGAGAATTATGTAAACTGCTTTGGGCCCCACTGTGGAGAAAGATTGTCCTTTTCCTAGGTAGAGGCTTCAGGGAGAGGGGAGGAGGTGGAAAGGTGAAGCCAGATCAATTCCCCTACAGAAAACGTCCACCTTGGGTGCGTGGGAAGACAGCAAGGCGTGGGCAGTGGCTCAGAGCCTCTTTCTAGAGCCCCTTGTACTTTTCTCCGCAATGGGCCTTATTCCTTGTATTTTATATCAATTGCAACTTCTGAATCATCTTCCAAGGCAGCCCTTCACAGATCACAAAACAATAATCAAAAAATGTCCAGAATACATGTAACTGTAGTCAAATAATGACTTTCAAAATAGTCCTTCACTGAAATTGACCCAACTAGCATCATCTACTGAGTCTACATTTGTAGGATGAACCTAATAGTACTGCCAAATTGCAAACCTGCTTTTTTGGAATAAGTGAAATGCCCAGCTAACACAGACGGACTCCTCAATACTTATATAACTATATTATCAACTAACAGCCTCTATAGTTTGCCTGGAATGAGCTTCAGTTTATTGTGTCTCAGTAAGATTGCCAGCCTTAGGTGGGGAAATTTTTGGCAATCTGGGGGTGGAACATGGGAATGGTGGGGTTTGGGGAGGGAGAGACCTTAGAGGTATATCATATCATAAAGTCTACCCTCCAAACAGCCATTTTCTCCAGGTGGACTGATCACTGTAGTCTAGAGATCAGTTGAAATTCCAGGAGGACTCCAGCCATCACCTTGGGGTTTAATAATGAAGAGTAACACAGAAATTAAGTAAGTATAAAGGAAAGGTCCCCTGTGCAAGCACCAGTCGTTTCGGACTCTGGGGTGATGTTGCTTTCACGTTTTCACGGCAGACTTTTTACGGGGTGGTTTGCCATTGCCTTCCCCAGTCATCTACACTTCCCCCCCCCCCAGCAAGCTGGGTACTCATTTTACTGACCTCAGAAGGATGGAAGGCTGAGTCAACCTCAAGCCGGCTACCTTAACCCAGCTTCCGCTGAGGATCGAACTCAGGTCGTGAGCAGAGTTTAGGACTGCAGTACTGCAGCTTTAACACTCTGTGCCACGGGGCTCTTCAATAAGTATAACTGTGCCTTAAATTACTAATGATAATGTCATCATAACTTAGTCCATAGAAATCACTCAATAAAGTATATTCATAGCTGATAATTCAGATGTAGAGATGTTTTTTTTCAGTAGGAGTTTCATAACTACCTCTAGAGACAGTACTACCTTGTCCTGCAGTGACACATTCACTACCCCGATGTTATTCAACATCTATATGCGCCCCCTTGCCTAGATTTCCCGGAGGTATGGGCTTGGGTGTCACCAATATGCAGATGACACTCAGCTCTATCTGCTAATGGACAGCCGGCCTGGCTGCGTCCCAGGGAACCTGGACCTGGCTTTGCAGGCCGTGGCAACTTGGCTTAGGCTGAGTGGGCTGAAGTTGAACCCGACGAAGACAGAGGTCCTTTGCGTGGGTTGCAGCGCTCTGGGGAAGGAAATTCCTCTCCCGGTTTTTGATGGTGTACCGCTGAAAGCAGCGCACAGAGTCAAGAGCTTGGGGTTCTACTGGAGCCTTCATTATCAATGGAGGCCCAGATAGCAGCCACTGCCAAGTCGGCGTTTTTTCATCTGAAGCGGGCACGGCAGTTGGCCCCCTTCCTAGAGTGCCGGGACCTAGCAACAGTGATTCATGCAACGGTCACCTCAAGATTGGATTACTGTAATGCCCTCTACATGGGGCTGCCTCTATGCCGAACCCAGAAGCTGCAGCTGGTGCAGAACGCAGGGGCTAGGTTGTTATTAGGGCTCCCGAAATGGGAGCACATACGGCTGGGCCTGCCAGTTATATATCGGGTTCGTAACAAAGTGCTGGTTATTACCTTTAAAGCCCTATATGGCCGAGAACCTGTCTACCTAAGGGACCATCTCTACCCATATGAACCCCAGAGAGAACTGAGGTCAGCGGGGAAGAACCAATTGACTATCCCTGGGCCGAAGGAGGCAAAACTACAGAACACCCATATACGAGCCTTCTCTACTGCAGTACCACACCTTTGGAACCAGCTCTCGGAAGAAGTGCGGGCCCTGCGGAACCTTGAACAGTTCCGCAGGGCCTGCAAGACCATCCTTTTTATGATGGCCTTTGCCGATTGAATGATCGAAGGATTTGCTTAAAGTGACTTGCCGTCATATTTGCTGATAGAATAGCACCAGAAATGTTGATTTTAACTTAAAATTAGAATGTTTTTAAGATTAATGTTGTTTTAATATCCATTGTATAACTTATTGTATGAAATGTTGTTAGCCGCTCTGAGCCTGCTTCGGCGGGGAGGGCAGGATATAAATAAAATATTATTATTATTATTATTACCCCTTGGATCCACCCAGCAATCTCTTCTGTCTCAATGTAATAATAACTAATGAAGGGTGAGGATCAAACACTGATTCCTCCAAACATCCGTATTAGTGGAGAAGGCAGATTACTTTCTTTCTTTTTTAAAATAAGTCTTCAGCTTAAAGTACATAAACTATCGTAAGAACATAAGAGGAGTCCTGCTGGATCAGACCAGGGGTCCATCTAGTCTGGTATCTTATCTCACACAGTAGTCAACCAGTTACTCTGGAGGACAACAGTTGGTCATTTAGACTGAGGCTATCCCCTGATATTGCCTCCTGAGACCAGAATTGAGAGGTTTCCTGCCTCTGAACATGGAGGTTCCCTTTTGTCACCATGGCTTGTAGCTGCTGAGACACCTATTCTCCATGAATCCTTCTAATCCCTCTTTAATATCTTCTGCGCTTGCAGCCATCCCTACAACCTCTAGCAGTTAATTTGACATTTTAATTTTTTGCTACAGTGTAAAAACAGAGGAATTCTTAGGTTGGGAAATACCTGGATATTCTGGGGTTGGAGCCTGAAGAAGCTGGGATGGGGGAGGGGAGAGATTTCAATTGGATTTAATTCCATTGAGTCCATTTTCCAAAGTGGCAATTTTTCCCAGTTGAACTGATCTCTGTCTCCTAGAGATCAGTTGTAAACCCAGGAGATCTCAAACCACTACCTAGAGGTTTGCAATCCTACTCATACAGGAGCTGTCCCTTGCCTCCATTATACTTCTGGAGTATTTCCAAATATTGTAAATGGAGGATCCTTGCCAATATGGAACTCCATTTGTACATATTGTGCTTTTATATGTGCAGAGACGATGGATCGTAATGTCCATAGTCAATTCTGTTGGTCTACGTGTAGGGATGAAAACAGAGAACTAAAATCATATGCAGAGAAAACAACACACTAATGCACAAGGTGACTTTCATCAGTTGCAATGGGTTGTGCCCCAGTACATAGAAGCATGGCAGTTATGGTATATCATACTGCTGTCTACAACCCTTTCAGGAAAAAAAGACAAACCTAGTTTTGGTTCCACATCACACTTACCACTCTGCTGAAATACTTGTCCAAAACTTCCACAAAATTATGAATTAGTTCATATACAGCCATTTCATTCTGAAATTCAGTTGAGAATACATACAAATAAACAGTGAACTGATATACTAATCTCTCTTCTGGTATATTTAAACATTTTAAGGAAGGTCTAGAAGCAAAACAGGGCCAGCTCAAGACTTTTTGGCACTCTAGGCAAATTACATCACTGCTCCTATTGCTGTGGGGAAGCCACCACCTGCCTTTCCCTTCTGTACTGGAGAAGAAGAGCCACCACCTGCAGGGAAGCTGCTGCCTGCCCTCTTCCTCCTCAGCACCACTGGGATACACCTATTGCCACCTTCGACCTCTCTTGCACAATGGGAAGCCAATCCCTCCTCCCTCTCACATTGTACAGAAGCTACCTCACTCATGCTGCCCTCACTGGGACATGTGCTATGGTTTGCCCCAGTGCCAAATCTCCCAATGGGATCAGAATGGAAGGCAAAATGGTCCTGGAAAAGGACCTCTCCAACCCTTCCACAGCATCACCCACTTGATGGAAGGGAAGAAAGGAGGGCTTGCCCCTACCCACACCCCCATGGATGGAAGAAACAAGTTTTCTGTTTGCTACTCACTGGGCTATGGCAGACTCTGAAACTGTGGGCAGGGTGGCACAAGGCTGGTTTTGTTGCCCCGCCACTTCTAGGGCTTTAACATGCACCTAATGGATGAGACAGCCTGATTTTGAGAACCTAAGATTTGTTGTATCCATCAAATAAACTCAAGAACACCTTTCAGCTAAAAAAGACTGAGATTAAAAGGTCTGAAAAAGGGACAACAGAGGTTAACAGCACTTATGTGTGGCTCATCTAGCAAGTAGCATTGCCAACTGGCCTGGACAAATAGGAGTTTAATGGGACATTTAACAGGTGATGCCATTTACCTCCACATAATGAAAAGCTCCAACTGTCCAATTCTACACATTAAGCCTCTATTAAAGTCCACTTGGCAATCTATGTGGGACAGAGGCTGCAGTCCTAAGAATACTTCCTTGGGAGTAAGCCCCAAGGAATAAAATGGAACTTACTTTAAAGTAGACCGACTGAGCACTGCTCCCAGAAAATACTACTACTGTTTGGAATGTCTTTTAGAATTCTAAGAAACTGAAGGGTTTGTTTCTTTTCTGTGACTTTGGTTAAAGAGCTAGACAGTATGCAAAAAGAAACAACTCAGAGCGAAAAACTGCATGATTTCTGAAAAGCAGAAGGAAAGTGAGGTAACTGGAATACAAGGTGTCATTAAACCATCTTTTTATTTTCATATAAGTGATAGGTATAACACGTACCTCAGTTTCATTAATTCCAACCACTATGAAAAGGGCAGCATATTGTCTGTATACCAGCTTAAAATCTTTGTACTCAATGAAGGAACACTAAAGAAAAAACACAAAGCAAAACACATTAATTTAATTTACTAATTAATTAAAACAGGAATTTCCAAACTTTTCCCCTCCGTGGCCTGGTTCCTTCCCCAGGGTCCAGGCGGAGGACACTCAGGGAGCGATACAGAGACTGCACACCAGCCAGGAACTTTCCCCACTCTTTCTAATGTTTCTGAACATCAGAGGGGGACTGGGGAGGACTTCTGGCCGGCACGCAGTCTCAGTATCGCTCCCTGAGTGTCCTCTGGGCAGAGGAGGATCGGGGAGCGATACAGACACTGTGCACCGGCCAGGAGCTTTCCCCACCCTCTCTGATGTTTCCAAACATCAGTGAGGGATGAGGGAGGGCTTCTGGCCAGTGCACAGTGTCTGTAGCGCTCTCTGAGTGCTACAGGCGGCAACGACATGGGGGGCAGGGGCTGGAGTGCAGCGCGGCAGGCAGTGCCGAAGATGAATGGAGAGGGGAGGGGGCTGTCGGGCCGCCCTGGTAAACTACAAAAGATCCTAGTAATAAGCAATGGTCCTGAATAAAGTATGCAATAATAGTCAAAAACATCCTCAGTTAAAACCAAACTAAAACAGTAGGCCTCCAAATCTCTCCCTTCCCCCCCCCCTAAAAGATGCCTGCTATTCAAACTCCCTCAAAAGCCCTAACAAACAAGCAGGCCTTGTAGTTAGGGATGCCATTCCCCAGTTTGGAGCAGGGTATCCCCCAGTATTTTGGGCTCCTGCCTGCCTCCAGCCAGCTGGTCAGCAGGGGGAAATCCCACCCTCAACACAACGTACTGATGTCATGTAGAAGTGACGTCATCACGTCAATGATGTTACCTGGTGATGGCTCTAGTGTTTTTTTGTTTTAGGGTGATCTTACATTGAGTTTTGCCCAAAAAGCAGAATGTCACTGCACAATGTAATGACATAACGTTTGTGTGACACAAAGACATCACAATGCTCCACCCCTACCACTGGAAAGCTCCTCACTGTCATGATCACTGGACCTCATTAAGTGCTTCCTAGGATCTCTAGTGAGAGGCCTACACCCCTTCAGGGAGCCTGTTCCACAGAGATGGAGCTACAACGGAAAAGCCTCCAAGGAAGTTTAGAATACTAAGGGGCCAAAGGTTAAAAACATCAATAGTTATAGACAAAAGTACACG
This sequence comes from Heteronotia binoei, assembly GCF_032191835.1. Taxonomy (NCBI): domain Eukaryota; kingdom Metazoa; phylum Chordata; class Lepidosauria; order Squamata; family Gekkonidae; genus Heteronotia; species Heteronotia binoei. The sequence goes on from NC_083243.1 coordinate 61,816,646, forward strand.
TGTTTATTACAAATATATAAAAACCTTGTAGGAGCCCAAATGAAGCCGTATAAAATCACTGAAGTGACAAATGCACATGAAAGGTACATATATGACCTGACATGATCTTCAGATAATAAACACATGTACTTTTGTCTATAACTATTGATGTTTTTAACCTTTGGCCCCTTTAAAGGTTTTTGCTTGTTTGGTTTAGTTTCTCTTCTCCTCTCTTTGTGGCACCACTGGAAAAGGCCTGGGCTCTGGTTGATGCCAGAGAGGCCACCCTAAGTTGTGAGATAGCCAACATATGACCTGATACGAAGCGAATGGACATGTGAGATATGCCCTTAAATAAATCAGCTTCATCTGTATTGATTTTCTACCCATTAATCTAGACACCTGATTTATGCAAGTAGAAATTAGGTAAGCTAAACTGTGCACAAAGTCAATGTCTGTAGTGCATTGTAATTTTATTTAACAGCTGCAAAAGTGGGGAGCCTCCAAGCACTACTAGATCCTGATCTTTACTATGACTCAAAATCTCAACCAGCAGCTATAGCCTTTGTCAGGAGTTCAAAGGAAAGTAAATTTAGCAGGAACTATAAGGTGACGGCTCTAGGCTGTAAAGTCCCCAACTGTCTTGTTGAAGTAAAAAGGGCTCCAGGTGATTTTGCCTTTATTATTTAACAACAGTTTGCAGTTGTTTTTGTTGAAGGAGGTGATGGCTAGCTATACTGAAAATAATGGTTTCCTTGAAAGTACATATACAGAGCAGCCAAGAATTAATCAAAGTATTATAAACTGAATTAAAGAACTGAAAACAGTGGATAATAGCTATGGGCAAAAATAACTCCTGAACACTCAGTCTTGAGAAGTTCGTACAGTAATATAATATCAGCTTGTTCTTAGCTGTATGCATAGTTCTTGGGCATGCAAGATACTCCTTCATTCACTGTAGGAAGTAGACCTGCAGCACACATCTATGGATCCTCCATAGGAATGAACAGATGGGGAAGGTGATGCATTTTCATGCCTAGAAGGCATACTTCATTCAGGACCATTGCTTATTACTAGGATCTTTTGTAGTTTACCTTTTCCAATTTACAAAGAGCTTTTCTGTTCTTGGTTCTCCCACTGATTTGAATAGGATGCTAAGGGTCAGATGACAATGGATATCAAGGACCACATTCTTATATAGAGACAGAATCTGACTGGCAAGGGTTCTTCAGGGTCTCAGACAGAGAAAGGCCTTTTGCTACCCCCCACTACCTGAGATTGAACCTGGTATCTTCCATACACAACAGAATTAAGTAAACCAACTTCCAAAATATATACAAATTAGGAATGTCCATTGTGAGGAAAAATACCACAGGTTCTAGAAAAAGGCTTTGGGCGAGTGCCCCTCCCTTGCTGCCTTTCCACTCACCCAAGTGAAGGCATTCCCTCCCCCACCACCTCAAGGACAGCTGATCTCTGCCATCTGGAGAGCAGTTGTAATTCTGAGTGATCTCCAGCCCTCACATGGAGACTGGCAACAGTGGTTATTCAGAAGGAAATGGCTGGTTTGAAGGATGGAGTGTATGGTACCTGCCTGAGGTCCCACCCCTCCTCAAACCCCACTGTCGCCAGACTCTACCTTTATATCTCCAGGAATTTCCTAACTTGGAGTTGGCAACCCTATATCTTTATCCGCCCCTCTGACTTCAGTTTTCCATCACCTCTCCCCCTGCAGCCTCTACCTAGGAAAAGGACAGTCTTTCTCCTCAGTTTGGGGGGGGGGGGAACCAAAGCAGCTTACAACATTCTCCTCTCCCCCCTTTGATCTGCACTACAACCCGGTGAGGTAGGTCAGCTTGAAAGTCTGTAACTAGTCTGAAATCACCCAATCAGCTTCTACAACAAGAACCTAGGTATTACAGACCCCTCTCTGGAGCCCTAACTCCTATAATGCTCTCCTAAAATGTCACCACAGAACCTGCAAGAATTTCCCACCAACCTGGAACTGGCAGCCCTAGTCAGGACTGGCCTAAATGAGTTCTCCCTCAGAGGCCTTTAGTGATATCTTTCAGAACAACACTCTCTCAAAGTTGTTGGTCTTAAGCACAGGACTTCAATCTCTGTCTGTCTGTCCCTCCCTCTCTCTCTCTCTGTACAGGCCCGGGCCTAGGGTTTCTAGTGCCCCAGGCCCCTCCATGCCCCCCCCCCAGCGTGCAGCCCAATTATGTCACCGAAAGTGACATCATCGGGGCATGAAGCCCTGTGCCCGGCCCTCTCCCGCTTCAAAGGGAGCTGGAAAGACCTCTTTCCAGTTCCCTCTGAAGCAGGAGAGGGCTGGGCACAGGGCAGGCCATGCCGCGCCTGGTTGGTAGTGAGTGCACTCAGAGTCAGCTCTGAGTGCGCTTGCTGCCACACCCCCTGACTTTGCCAAGGCTCAGGCAGCTTCAGAGAGGTCAGGACGCAGCAGGAGTGCTTAGAGTGCGCTCGCTGCCATGCCCCCGACTTTACTGAGGCTTGGGCAGCCTCCGCGAGGTCAGGATACAGCGGGAGCACTTAGAGTACTCACTGCTATGCCCCCCCAGGGTTGGGATGCAGTGGGTGCGGGTGGTGCGTTAGGAGAGGGGGTGTCTCATGGCGCCCCTAGGCCAGGTGGTACCTCGGGCCACCGCCTACTTGGCTGAATCTCATGCGCCGGCCCTGTCTCTGGTCTGCTGTTATGAGATGCAATTTTTCTCAGTCTCTGGCTCTTTCCCTTCCGAAGAAGGATAGGGAGAAGTCCTCCACCAATCAAAGGAAGGCTTTCTCTGGCTCTTCCCTCATCCTCCCTCCCTCAGCCAATAGAGGGGAGGCTTTCTTTCTCTCTTCTGTGAAGCAGTGTGACAGGTGGCTCAGCCAATAGGAGAGTAGGGAAAGCCAGAAACTGCCAGAACCAAGGTTGGTTGCCTTTTAGTGACAGAATCAGCTTGACTGGCTAGCAACAGCCACTAGGGCAAGAGAGAGGAGTGGACTCAACCAATGGCTTGCAAGTAGTCTTGATTGATGGCTTGATCTATAGGATGATAAACAAAACTAAATATGAGTCCTTGTTATATATATTTATACATTTTATATATTATATGTTTTGGGGACCTGCTTAACACTGGGAAACCACCCCATAAAAAATCTGCCATGAAAACGTTGTGAAAGCAACGTCACTCAAGAGTCGGAAATGACTGGTGCTTGCACAAGGGACCTTTCCTTTCCTTAACGCTTTTGATTATTTGATCTATTTGGGGGGGTTATTTTCCTCTCTTTTGTTTTTGACCTTCCATACACAAAACATCTAGTCTGCCTCTGAACTATGGTCTCCCCTAAAAACGTTTCACAGCTGACCGAAGAGCTGACTTCAGGGTTTTGCACTCCAAGGCCAACACACTAATCACAATACCACATGGGCCCTCCGTGTTCTTAAACATGGGTATAAAGCAAGGGACAGAGGGTTTATAACAGAACAGAAGCATGTAGGAAAGCAGCATTGACTCTACATCACTCATAGTTCCTCTCCGCCCCCCCACCCCGAACATTTAATATACTGAAAGTGTACTTATTCATTCTTTCTCACACACCATTTATTTACTTATTACTTACTTATGCCTTTCTCTTTTTCTGCTTATTACTTACTTATGTCTTTCTCTTGAGTGAGAGAAAGGCCTAAGCAGTTTACACCATGCTCCTCTCCGGAATGTTATGCTCACCACAACCCTATGAAGTAGGTTAGGCTGTGAGTTTGTGATGGGCCCAAGGTCACCCATAGGGTTGACAGGGCCCCTGTTATGTTGGGATACCTTCCACCAGCACCTCCTGCTTCCTGCCCCTACTGTCAGCTGGCAGAAAGAACATTTATTTTAAAATGTCTTTTATTTATTTATTTATGATTTATATCCCGCCCTTCCCACCAAGGTGGCTCAGCAAATGTCAGCAAATCCTAGGGTGTTGTTTTCCTCAGATGTGACATAAAATTGCATCAATGACAATTTTAAAATTTTAATTAATTTTAATTTTACCACAGAGTTTCTAGAAATTCCTAGAATGATGTGATGTCACTTGTAGGTTTATCCCACAAGTGATATCATGCTGTTGTGTTAACAGTACCTCCTTTTTCCTATCTCCCTATCTCCTGCTAGGCACCAGCCATCAGCTCACAACCCTAATCACATAGCAAGCTTCCATGGCAGAGTGGGGATTTGACCTCAGACCTCCCAAATCCTAGTCCAACATTCTAACCATTATTCCCCACTCGCCATAAACAACTCTGTAAGAACAAATGACATACTTGCTCCTTTGAACGGGAAAGGCAGTGCTTGATGACTTCAGCTTCCAGCATTGTCCGTTTGCGAAGGTCCATGTACTCATAATAACGAGACAGCCTTGTTTGGCCTTGTTTGTTCACCATAAGAAAAAACTTGATCATCTTTCTTGGATTGCAGTAAATACCTTTTCTGAGGTTAGATGATCAAACTGTGTATCTGGAGGGAGGAAAACCAGAAATGTCAGTTACATAAAACTGTCAGAAAATTATTTATAATATTAGTTGGCTGGGATGAGGGGCACTTTTTGCAGACAAACTGTGCAATCAGGTGAGGCTGCTGAAGCCTCATAGCCCATCCTAAACAACTGACTAACAGGGAGGGGAAAAGGGAATTACAACTGGATGGGCTACTGTAAAAGTCTGCTAAGTGCTTTACCAGTGCAGAAATTATAGAAGACATTTTTCAGCACTGAAACCCTCCCTTCCCCCCACAAATTCCAGCAAGGAGATATGTTTAGCAGGCATGTGGGAGGAAAATGCATAGCCAAAGTTACTGGGAACTGAGTTCTGTAGAAAACTGAAATGCTAGAAAAGAGAGAGTGGGAAATCTTTGTATTAATATGCCATCAACTGAGAGATCCCCTCCCCCAATTTTGATAGACAGATCCATTGGTGAGGCACACAAGGGTGAGGGCACTGTCCTACTTGGAAACTATGTTTGGAACAAAAACATAAGGATGTTGCTTCTTTATCAGACCCCAGGTTTGTCTAGTCCAGCATCCTGCTTAACAGAGCAGCCAGCTTTTCAGGAATCCCATAAGGCACAGCATCAAGGCAGTAGCTCTCCTGTGGTGTTTTTTCCTCTCTGTCCCCCACCATCTGAAACAGTTACTCAGAGGCATGCTATCTCTGGCCTCAGTTGTTCCATTTGGTCACCATTGCTAATAGCAATGACAGACCATCAAGAGTAATTTGGTATCTTCTACATTAGGGGTGGCCAAACTTGTTTAATGTAAGAGCCACACAGAATACACGTCAGATGTTTGAGAGCCAAAAGACATGAATGTTGGATGTTTGAAGGAAGGAAGGAAGGAAGGAAGATGGATGGGGAGGTGGGAGATGGAAAGAAAGCAACTTTAAATGCATTGTCCAAGCCACTGGCTGGCTTGGCTTGGAGAAGTTATTTAAAGAGACAAATGCCTTCTCCAAGGTGCTGCGGGCTTTGAGAGCCACACAATATGTGTTAAAGAGTCACAGTTAGGCCACTCCTGATCTACGGTGTAGGCTACTTCACTGTTCATCCTTGAATAGTGAAGTAGCACAGGCCCAAAGTAGATTTTAGTACCTATCCATTTAGTAGAAGAACAGTAGGTTTTTATACCTGCTTTAAGGAGGTATATCTCCTTAAGAGACAAACCTATGATGATAGCTGGAAATATGGTGAAAATTTTGAGAGGTACCATGGCCAGTGAGACAAAAAGGAGAGAATACCAAGCTTTAACAGGCTTTCTGAGAGAAAGAGAAATACCCTATACATGGCTAATGCTGGAAGGCATCATTTTTACCTATCAGGAGAATAGGTACAGGATAAACTCCATCTTCAAAGCCCAGAACTTTCTGGATAGAGTGAAGGAAAAAGAGGGGAAAGAAAAGAAGGATGATGAAGAGGAAGAAGAAAGCTCTGGTGAAGAGAATCCAAATGAACCATGGAAATACCTGACAAGACAACAGACTAAAAAAGATAGTGATAAGAAAAATCCATAATGGCATCAATAATTTTTATCAATGTGAATGGACTCAACTCTCCTGTTAAAAGGAGGAAGACCTTTAGATATTTGACAAAATTGGAAATGGATATAATTTGCTTACAAGAAACCCATATCTTAATTAAAGACCAACATCTTTTGAAAATCAAGAAACTTGGTAGTTTATTTATAACAACAGATATGAATAAAAAGAAAAGGGGAGTGGCAATATATATTAAGGATAAATTTAACCCACAATTGCAGTATGCCTCTGAAAATGGAAGAACCCTATTAGTGGAAATTACAGTGGACAATCAAAAAAATCCTACTGGCAAATATTTATGCCCCAAATAATCACCAAGAGAAATTCTTTCAAGATTTACATCTTAAATTATCAACTTTGGAATATGTGGAATACTGCTTAATAGGAGATTTTAATGCAGTGTCTGGTAGACAATTGGACAAAAAAAACACATAAACAGATTAAAAGTAAAAGTCTTCAATTGCCAATAAGCTGTTGGAAGCTAGCAGAGGAACTGGATTTGGTTGACGCATGGAGAACAAGATACCCAAATTCGAAAGACTTCACCTATTATTCTCCTAGCCACCAAACGTGGTCAAGAATTGGTACGTGTTGGCTCTCTACAAACTTGGTCAAAGATTTAGTTGAGACAGAAATTCAAACAAGAGTCATATCAGATCATAGTTCTGTAATGATAAAGTTTAAAGGTACTAGACCGAAAAGTTCATGGAGGTTAAATACCTCAATTTTGAAAGACAAAGACTTTCTCAAGGAATCTAAGGTTGAAATGGAATCCTTCTTCAAACAGAACATACACAAGCTGTAAAGATGCAAGTAGTTTGGGATGCTGCCAAAGCATTCTTCAGAGGCCTCGCAATTAGATATAATACCAAGAAAAAGAAAGAAAGAGCTGAAAATTTTCAAAAATTAATGTTATAAGCTGGAGAAGCTGAAAAGAATTTAAAAATGCAACCAAGACAGAAGTTCCAAAATAAGGTTAAAGAAACACAACACCAATTAAACTTGTTACTCATAGAGGAGACAGAAATAAAATTGAGAAATGCCAGACAAAAAAATTTTGAGCATGCCAATAAGCCTGGAAGGTGGCTGGCCTGTAGGATGAAAAAAGAGAACGCCAAAAGAACAATATCGGTTTTGAAAGATGAGAACAATAAAGAGAAAGTGCAAAAACAGGAGATTTGTCAAATCGTGGAACAATTCTATAAAAAGTTATATTAAGATAAGCAAGTTCACAAGACAGATTTAGAAGATTATATTAACCAAAACAACCTTAACAAATTGACAAAAGAACAACAAAAATTTTTAAATGAACCAATAACAATAAGGGAACTTGGAGATGTAATGGCATCTCAAAAGAATGGTAAAGCCCCTGGTCCAGATGGACTGCCTGCCGAATTTTACAAAGCTTATGAGGAGTCTCTACTGTTACCATTTAAACATCTATTTGAAAAGATTCAAGATGAAGGCCAAATACCAGCTTCTTGGCAAGAAGCTACAATATCTTTAATTCCAAAAGAAGGTGCAGATTTGAAAGATATAAAAAATTATCGTCCAATTTCTCTTTTAAATGTGGACTATAAAATCTTTGCTGCAATACTGGCACAATGTTTGAAGAAAGTTCTACATTCTACAATACACCAAGACTGAAGGAATCATCAGTCGACACATGTAGGTTCAGGAAGAAGAGAGGTCTGACTTCCTCAACCAACATAAGAACATAAGAGAAGCCATGTTAGATCAGGCCAATGGCCCATCCAGTCCAACACTCTGTGTCACACAGTGGCAAAAAATTTTATATATATATACACATATACACACACTGTGGCTAATAGCCACTGATGGACCTCTGCTGCATATTTTTATCTAAACCCCTCTTGAAAGTGGCTATGCTTGTGGCCGCCACCACCTCCTGTGGCAGTGAATTCCACATGTTAATCACCCTTTGGGTGAAGAAGTACTTCCTTTTATCCGTTTTAACCTGTCTGCTCAGCAATTTCATCGAATGCCCACGAGTTCTTGTATTGTGAGAAAGGGAGAAAAGTACTTCTTTCTCTATTTTCTCCATCCCATGCATTATCTTGTAAACCTCTATCATGTCACCCCGCAGTCGATGTTTCTCCAAGCTAAAAAGTCCCAAGCGTTTCAACCTTTCTTCATAGGGAAAGTGTTCTAGCCCTTACTTTATTTATACATTCTGTCTTGAAGCTACATATTTGCTTAGTACATAGTGTTTAAACAAACAACAGGATGCATCTGTTCAAGGGGGACAGACCATTGTTTACAGGATTCAATACAGTTATCAATTTGTCAATACTGCAAGGGTCAGCATAAAGAGTGAGAATGTGAGTGAACAGGATGTGAGATGCCTGTGCCCTTTTGACTCTTCAGACACAATGCGGAATATGGGAACTCCAGGCTGGTATGCCAGGCACATGGTCGCACCCAGTTCCTGTTTGTGGTCTTTGTGAGACCTGAGAACCAAGCAGTTTCTCAGGGCAGGATTCCCACAAAGACCAAGCTGGATTCCTTCCTAGAAGATACGTGAAAGATAATGTTAGAACAGTTTATGTTACAGCAACTTAAACATATGGAATGTGGGGAAAATTTTTTGAGAACAGTAGAATCAATATACTCTCTCCAAAGAGCAAGGGTGATGGTGAATGGCGAACTAACAGAAGCAATTAATATCCAAAAGGGCACAAGACAAGGCTGTCCACTGTCACCACTCCTTTACATTCTATCTCTAGAGATGTTGAATAACCAGATATAAAAAGACACAAGTATCAAGGAAGCACTGGTAAAAGGTGAACAATACAAATTGAGAGCTTTTGCAGATTATCTAGTTTTTATATTAGAGCAATCAATAGATTCAATAGACTGTCTTATAAACAAGATCACTCAATTTGGTTATTGGGCAGGACTGAAGATCAATTACCGCAAAACAAATTTTTTGACAAAGAATATGACAATGGAACAAATTCAATCTCTTCAACAAAAATCAGGGGTTTTGTATGAAAAAAGAATCAAATATTTAGGCATACTTATTTTAAATAAGTGCAGCAGTTTAAAAATGGACAACTATGACAAACTACTTAAAGAAATTTTAAAAGATCTGGAAAAATGGCATGATTTGAATCTATCCCTAATGGGAAGAATAGTCTCAATAAAGATGAAGTTGTAAAAGATTGTATGGTTCAATGGGTGAAGAAAATGGGTCATAATATTATATTAGAAGAATGGGAGAGATTGTGGAAGTTCAATATTAAATTAACCAGGTTAGTAACTTTAAAAGAAAATCTGTATAAGATGTTTTATAGATGGTACATGACTCCACAAAAATTGTGTAAGATTTATACTAATATGTCTAACAAATGCTGGAAATGTGCTAAACAGGTGGGTCCTTTCTACCATATATGGTGAGATGGTGAAGGACTATTGGAAAATGGCTCATGAATTACTACAGAAGATTATGAAGACTCAATTCAAACCAGAACTATTTTTATTGAATATATTTCCTGAGGACTATCCCAAAGAAATTAGACATTTGTTGGCACATTTCAGTACAGCAGCCAGGATTCTCTTGGCACAGAGATGGAAATCTCAGGAAATCCCCACGAGAATGGACTTGGTGGGGAAAATTCTGGAAACAGCTGCCTTTCTTTTGTGTGTCCCTATAGTTAGGAGGTTGGTGAATTGCTTTGTAGCATCTGTGTTGTGTATTCTAGACTAGCCTGTCATATTGTTAAAACAATTTTATTGGTAACATATGGTAACAAATCTATTTCTTACATCTTAGTAACTTCCTTTATCTACCCCATATTAATTCTTTATACTTTATATTCTACTCCATATTAATTCTTTTTTTGAGTCCTCAATATCCTTTCTTATTTCTTTTTTAGAGGCAGTTATCATTCCTTTCACCCCCTTCATTATCCCAGCTTCCATTGCATCTAATTGGGCTTGCATTTTCTCCATTGAAGCAGTCCTGGCACGAGTTTGCTTCGGGTCTAACATGTAAAAAAAAAAAAATCAAAAATTTTTGTCTCACCAAATTAAATTTAGACCATCAGGTTTGATTAAGTGAAGCTTGCTCTTTCCAATGAACCCAATTTCGCTGTCCTCTGAGCCTCCCAGGCTCATATATTGATGTTTAAAGTTTTTATTTTTCCTAAAATGGCAGTCGCGACTTTTGCTTCACTTTAAAAAAAATTTCATCCTTTCTCTTTAACCAATTCAAATCTTCTTCACCACTATCCAATAGTCCTTATTTTATAATTGCCAACTCAGTTGACTCCACCAATTTTTATTGTCCCAGTCACTTTAAAAATGTTGTTAAAACTTTGTCCTCCCAGCAATGGCCGCCAATGTTTCTCTCTGATATTATAATCCTAGAGTAGGCTGTTTACTTCTCTGACTTCCTTCTTCTTTCTCCAGTACTTCCTGCTTTTCCTGCCACCAAGTCTCATTTCGCTGGTAGAGAAATCTCACGATATCTGACGTACTTTCTGTGTTGACTATGAGTGCTGCAGATCTATGACGATGGGGCTACCTCCTCAACCGCAGATAGACTAAACAATAAATTCCTTTCTTCTTTTAGCACTGTCTTTTAAATTTACAAAGTTCAAATTTAGCCCCTTTTCTTCTCCTCCTTTCAGGCTTCCATTATTTCCAACTCCCACCTTTTAATTTTGTTTTTTTTAACCTTAATTAGTCCCGGAGTGAAAGATAGCAATCAGTACCTTTTTTGTTGTAGTTTATCCAGATCAACACCAGTCTTTTGTAAATTAGATGTTTAAAGTTGTAAAAGAAGATTCGGATCCTATTGAGCTTATGTCAAATAAATGACTCTGGAAACTTCTGCAGATGATGAATATGCAACTTCTCTCCGGAGATCCCTCAAAGGAGCCCCCCCCCCCGGGATTCCCTTTCAGCCAAGGTAAGTCTCCTCAAAGTATCTGTGCATATCTTGGACAATTCTCCAGCTGAGAAAAGTAGGCGGTAGGCATTGATTTGCCTTTTACTACCCCGAACAGAAGTGCCAGCCTGCCCCTGTCAAGGAAAGCAGCTCAGCTCACCATTTTCTGATCCCGGAAGTCTAGACCAGCCTGTCTTGTTCCTCCTACCCCTATTTACAGATGATGAAATTATTGCCAGCTAAGCAATCAAAAATGGACCTTTGCCTTCATTCTACCACATTTTCCACCACTTGATATGTTATCTTCTATTTATCATCTCAGATACAAAGGAGCTTGAAAAGATTCTAAATGTTAGGATGTGTTGCCGATGACTAAGAGCAAGTTAACTCATGCCATAGAATTCACCATTACTGACAAAAATGTGAGCCGGAGACTTAAAAAACTGAACTAATTCATGCTAACTCAGCTTAGAGGGAACATTGTGGAAATGTCAGAAGAACAGACACCACATTTTATCATATGTGGTGGACCTATAAGAAAACAAGAAGTATTGGTCAGAGATACACAAAGAAATGCAAAAGATATTAAAACTTAAGTTTGTGATGGATTTAAAATGCATGATGGTGATGGTGAGAAGAATAACATTTGCAGCAAAATGGAAGACAAAAAGATGCCCAGTCCTGAAAAAATAGAAATGGAAAAATATCAATATGTGCAAGAATGGCAATATTAACATCTTATATACACAATAAACCATACAATATATATATTAAACTGGTTTCAGAATTTCAAGAAAAATGGCAATTATGTTTGTGTTATATAAGATATGAATCAGAAATAATTTCAAGTTAAAACTGAAAAAAAAGGGAAGAGGCTATATCTGTTCACTATGCTGCTTCTATGTTATATTAAAATATTAGGCATGAAGAAAGCTGTGATAGAATAAAGATATTTAAATAGAGGTGAAAATAAAGAGTATATATAAATAAGCTCCAATAAATGTATTGTTTTACAAGCCTTGCGGAATTGGGCATTAAAAATTGGGGGGAGGGGGGGGAGAAGGCATTTGATGGCACTTTAACATGTGCATATTTTCAATGGGATTTATTTACAATTAATTTTAGAAGGTTTAGGGCCAAAAAGCACATTTTGTGGAACAGTACAATTAAAATGATTTGAAGATGAAACACCATAAAACAACATCCAGGAAAGCTTTTTGATATAAAAATGCTTGCACCTAGGCAGGGAGTTCCCGACAGAAGGAGGTAGTACTACCTAAAAGCCTCACTCCATGGTCATATCATAGCAGGTTCTGAAGAGGTGGCATGACATTTCCTAAATAAATAAATTAAGTAAGTAACAGTAATGGCAGATATTTTCTCTCCCCAAATCGTCAGATTTATATTTATTATATTTTAAACAGATTTAATATGCTGCTTTGGAAACTAATCTATTGACAAATATATAATATGATCTTGCTAATGAATTATTATCTTACTTTATTTTATAACATTAAATATAATTTCTAAACACTAAGAACTGAAGCTTGGTTGAAATGTTAAGATAGAACCTAGTATAACAAATGACATTTGTATTGTGGTCTCAGCATTAATCAGATATAATTCATTAACAAGGTACCTATTGGATGCTGAGGAAAGTTCATTTGACAAAACAATGATTGATTCACAGTTTATCTACTAATATCTGTATGTGATTATACTTGTATGGTACCTGAATGTTTTGTTATTTGTGGGGGGGGGGGGGTTCCAAAGGAGCAACAGAGGTGCTGGAGGAGTCGAGTGACTTGAAATAGTAAAATAAATGCTAGGGAAAAGATAACTGTACTGTAGTCTTGAAGTGAATCTAAGCCTTCTAGGGCTGCTGTTCACATTTCTTTAAGTACAGGGGAGCAGTTTATGGATCTCCTTTCTTCATGTCTAGGTTGGCCCCAAGCTAAATGAACAGCCAAGGACACCATCCCCCCATGTAACCTGAGAAGCATTAGTGGAGCATCTGAGAAGCATTAGTGGAGCATCTGAGCTTGTGTAACCAAGGAGCTAGTGTGATGTAGTGGTTAAGAGTATCAGACTGGTATCTGGGAAACCCAGGTCTGAATCCCCATTTGTGCAATGGAAGCTCACTGGGTGACCTTGGACCAGTCACATTCTCACAGCCTGACCTATCTCTCAGGGTTGTTCTGAGGACAAAATGATGGCAGTTCCTTTGGGTCACCATTGGGGAGAAAAGTGGGGTATAAATTAATTAAATAAATAATTCCCTTCCATTCTGCCCTCTTCTCTGAACCTAGTAGTCTAAGGCACCTGTCAAGGCTTGCTGAAGCACTTTCAGGAAGCCAAAAATCAGCCAAGCATCAAGCCACTGTAGGGTCATCACTCCTTTATTTTGCAGCTGTTGGGCACACACCCTCTGGCTTTTGCAGAGCATATTTTGCCACCTGATTACCACCACCCAGTTACTGTCTTGCTGTGACATGTCATGCATTGAGCCTGTCTCTGGCTGACTTCAGCAGTGTTCAAACATGCTGGGCACAATGGTGTTCCCATACATTCTCCCTGTAGGTGCTTCTCTAGAACAACACCAATTGCTGTGCATCTATCTATTACTCACAGTGATGTAAATAGCTCTCCTGACTATTCCTGTAACTAATGAGAACAGCACAGCTCACATCAAGACTCTTTAGTATGAGTAACAGTTGCAAAACTGGGTGTGTAACCAGGAGTGTCACAATTTAATTTCCTTAGGCTTGATTTAGATTACAGGTCATCTGCCTCATCCATATTATAGCAATAACAACAAATAGCTCCTGTAATTTTTATAAGGGTTTCAGAGTTCATCGTGCCAATGTTTATTTTGAAGATGTCAGGAACTTCAGAGTAATGGTAACCTTAGTTTTGACCTAAACTAAGCAAGCCCACAGATAATTTCAATCATTAGTACCCAGACAATTGCCTTTTCAGGTATGTAATGCTACTAAGGTGGAGACTTTACCTTGCCATAGGGTTGCCAATTTTGGCCAAGGAAATTCCTGGAGATTTGGAAGTGGAGCCTGAAGAGGGCGTGGTTTGGGGGGGGAACCTCAGCTGGGCATAAAGTCCTAGAATTCACCCTCCAAAGCAGCCATTTTCTCCAGGGGAACTGATCTCTGTTATTCAGAGATAAGCTGTAAGTCTTCAGATGTGAGGCGGGTGGCAACCAAAGTCAGGGCTTTTCAGCAGTGACATTTCAATTATGGAATGTCCTTCCCTTTGAGGCTTGCCTAGTGCCTACAATGTTTTCTTCTAGGTGCCAGGCCAAAATATTTCTGTTCACCCATACTTTTAATTAAGGAGGTTGATCTTTTAACATTAGTTTTTGACGGTGCGCCAGTTTTTGACGGTGCGCCGTTGATAGCAGCGGACAGGGTCAAGAGCCTGGGGGTACTATTGGAGCCCTCCTTAAAGATGGAGGCTCAAATAGCAGCCACTGCCAAGTCTGCGTTTTTTCATCTTAGGCGGGCAAGGCAGCTGGCTCCCTTCCTGGATCGCGACGATCTAGCAACAGTGATCCATGCTACAGTCACCTCGAGGTTGGACTACTGCAATGCCCTCTACATGGGGCTGCCCCTGTGCCGAACTCGGAAATTGCAGCTGGTGCAGAATGCCGCGGCCCGGCTGTTATTGGGCCTCCCAAGATGGGGGCACATTCGGCCGGGTCTTCGGGCTCTGCACTGGCTGCCAATAATATACCGAGTCCGGTACAAGGTGCTGGTCATTACCTTTAAAGCCCTATATGGCCTGGGACCTGCCTACCTGAAGGACCGTCTCTCCCCACATGTTCCCCAGAGAATATTGAGATCGGGAACCCAAAATCTTCTCGTTATCCCTGGGCCAAAAGAAGCCCGCCTAAAATCTACTAGGGACAGGGCCTTCTCTGTTATGGCCCCTACATGGTGGAACCAGCTGCCGGAGGAGGTGAGGGCCCTGCGGGACCTTATTCAGTTCCGCAGGGCCTGTAAGACAACCCTCTTCCGGCTAGCTTACACCTAACTGACATAGGAAATTAAATGTAGCTCTACCAGATTCTTGCTATACATACTGCTGTAATGCTTAATGTTTTTAATGTTTTTAATGTTTATATATTTAAATACCAATTTAACTTTATGTTTGACTTATCTGTTGTAAGCCGCCCTGAACCACCTTGGTGGGAAGGGCGGGATATAAATAATAAATAAATAAATAAATAAATAATTATTTTAGTCTGTCTGTTTTTATGCTGGGGTAGGTTTTTTAATACTAGATTTTAATTAATATATATTTAATGGTTGGTTGGAAGGAAAGGTGACATGGTGTAGACTGGTCTTGTCAGATCTTGGAAGCTAAGCAGGGTTGCTACTTGGATGGGAGACTGCCCAGGAAGGCACGGCAGAAGGAGGCATGGCAAACCACTTCTGCTTCTCTCTTGCCTTGAAAGCCCTTGCTGGGGCAGCTATGAATAAGTTGTGATGTGATGGCACATACATATGTAAAATTTTGATTACGGGAGTTTTGATTCTTGAAAGCTTCTACTCTAAAAATCTCTTAAGGTGCTACTGAACTCAAATCTAACTGTTCTACCGCAAGCCAGCATGGCTAGTCTCTGAAACTATATGTTAGATTTTGTTTTTACTATTCTTATTTTGAAAGTCACCTCAGACAGTCTCTTGAAGAGGTGGCATAAAAATGTTTTAAATAAATAAGCAGACTATGAGCCTTGGTTTAACACTGGAAATGGCCACAAATGCATAGTTGAGAAGGGGATGCAGACTTAGTGTGAAGGCATGGTCTCTGTTCTTAACCTAAAATTGAAACTCTTAAGCCAAGTCCTATGAAGTGGCATGCCAGCATTGGATATATGCCAGAAAGCACAGAAAGCTTAGGCTAGCACCAGCTGAGAAGTATGGAACATTCCACTGATCCCTGTGTGATGTCACAAATCTGTTTTTGAAAGTTCCCCCATGTTAATGTTCTCAGAATTGCAGCATTTAATTTCTCAGTGTCAAGAACAGAATCTACATTGATAAACAAAACTCATATTGTTGGAGGTGTGACAGCTGTTGCCAAGGTGTCAATTTAACCTGTGACTTAATCAGATTAATTCCATCTCCCCCCATTTACCCTCTTCTGAAAAAAAAAGTCTAAAGGTATCCAAAAAGTCTTTTATATTCTAGTCTATTTTGATGAAAATAAATTAATTTTCATTTCTAGACAGCTTTTACACATACTTTGTTTTAGTAGTCTAGGATCCAAAGGGCATTGTGCAAAAGTTGAAAACAGGTGCTTGATGAATAGGAACAGGTAATCCCCTATGTATATAACACATAGTTCTGGATCATTTGGTTTTAGGACATTTTGACCTGAAGCATATGGTTTGAGGACATACAAGCGGCTGCATCAAGAAGTCAAGTTGGAAAAGACTTTATGCATGCACAGAACACCATGCTCACACTACCATCCTAATGAGAGCTACACCCTTCAAAGTCCCCTGAAGTCAATGGGCTTAGACAGGCATAACCCTCCTTCTAATGCTAGCCCGTCCATTGGATTCTGCCTCATGTATTCCCCATTTATAACTTTGTGTCAGAGTATTTGCACTTATAACGGGGTTATATATATAACGGGGAAAAGAACTGGAAATACGTTAGGTCTCAGGTTCAGTCCCCAGCATTTCCAGTCTGAAAGGATCATGTTGTAGGTGATGTGAAAGACCTCCAACTAAAAAAGCTGCTGCCAGTCTGAACAAGACAATACTGATCTTGATGGACCAATGGTCTGATTCAGTTAGAAAGCAGCTTCATCTGTTCAAACCAGTTTGAATTCAAATTGCTCTGTATTAAAAAAAAGTAGTCCCCTGTGCAAGCACCAGTCGTTTCTGACTCTGGGGTGACGTTGCTTTCACAATATTTTCATGGCAGACTTTTTACAGGGTGGTTTGTCATTGCCTTCCCCAGTCATCTACACTTTCCCCCCAGCAAGCTGGGTACTCATTTTACTGACCTCAGAAGGATGGAAGGCTGAGTCAACCTCGAGCCGGCTACCTGAACCCAGCTTCTGCCAGGATCAAACTCATGAGCAGAGCTTAGGACCACAGTACTGCACCTTTACCACTCTGCGCCACGGGGCTCTTGTCTTGTATTAGGCTATATTATATTCCAGTGAGTGTATCTGTGTGTGCATGCACATGTATTTGAAGGGTTGCCTACAAGCGGGGCCAGTCAGTGATTCTGGGATCCCAAGCAAAGGTCCAGGATGGTACTCTAGAATCACTGTAGCCTCCTCTTGGCCCTCTTACCAGGGCCAAGCTAGGGACAGACCTCGTGCCATGCAAGGCACTGGGAGCGAGCTGCCAGAGCCCTAGATGAAACAGACACATGTGGCTGTTGTGAGCAGGCAGCCTGAGCAGTGGGAGCCTAGTGTTTTTCTTTTCCACCTGTCAAGGGGTGGGCTGTGGGCAGTTAGACCTTCCTACATGGGGCCTTGAACAGCTACTCCTGTTGCCACTGGCTAAGACCATGCTTGCCTACAAGAGCCTAACAACTGAATCCTATGCACATTTACTGAGAAGCTCAATTGTATTCTGTGGGCTTATTTCCAGGTAAGTTTTCTTAGGAATGTAGCCTCGGTATAGTTTTCCTGTGCAGGGAAACTGTAGCATTTCAGAGAACTGGAGATTATACTGTACAGCTATCACCATCCTGAGTAGATTTGTTCCTTTTTACTGTCCTGCCATGGTCTCTTGTCAAACTTGTTTCTCAGGTTTCTGTTGTACTTGGGAAGAGCCAAAACTAGTTTCCAGCAGCACAACCAGCCCTACAGAAGCTATATATCTTGCTGTGATTGCCATAGGCACCTCTGCTGGATAGTGCCCATAGTAAATAACATGCTCCTCCATTCTTCCAAGCAGTTTTGAAATTTTAAGGTTTTAAAAAACTTTTAAGTATGTGAAAGGGTCAGCAGCAGAAAGGATCAAGAAAGAATCCCAGTATTGGTAGTAGAATTGGTTCCCTGATATTTCCTGCTGCATTTGCATTATACATAGTAACTCTGATCACTGTTATCTGATTCATTGCCAGTCCTACACTGTCGTCTTTTGTTCTCTGTCATTTGCCTAACATTTGACTGTATTTATAGATGGATGCTGGATTTCCTCATGGGATCCTGGATTTGGTCCTAAGTAATGCCCAAGACTTGGTGAGAGATGTAAAAGTGATTGCGCCGCTTGGGAGCAGTGACCATAATGTTATTGATTTCACCGTTTGTATAAATAGGGAGTTGTCCAAAAAGACCACCACAACCACGTTTAACTTTAAAAGGGGTAAATACACTGAGATGAGGAGGCATGTGAGGAAGAAACTGAAAGGAAAGGTACATACGGTCAAAACCCTTGAGAAAGCTTGGACGCTATTTAAAACTATAATCCTAGAAGCTCAGATAAAATACATACCACAAGTTAGGAAAGGCACAAACAGGCATAAGAAAAGGCCTGCGTGGTTAACAAATAAAGTAATGGAAGCTGTAAAAGGTAAGAAGGACTCCTTTAAGCGGTGGAAAACCAGTCCAAGTGAGATTAGTAAAAGGGAACACAGGCTGTGGCAAATCAAATGCAAGACTGTGATCAGGCAGGCAAAAAGGGACTATGAGGAGCATATTGCAAAAAACATAAAGACCAACAATAAAACTTTCTTCAAATATATTAGAAGTAGGAAACCAGCCAGGGAGGCAGTGGGGCCCTTGGATGACCATGGGGTAAAAGGATTACTGAAGGAGGATAGGGAAATGGCTGAAAAGCTAAATGAATTTTTTGCCTCCGTCTTCACTGTAGAAGACGAGAACTTTTTGCCCGCCCCAGAACCACTAATTTTGGAAGGGGTGTTGAAAGACCTGAGTCAGATTGAGGTGACAAATGAGGAGGTCCTACAACTGATAGACAAATTAAAAACTAATAAGTCACCGGGTCCGGATGGCATACATCCGAGAGTTCTGAAGGAACTCAAAGTTGAACTTGTGGATCTTCTAACAAAAATCTGTAATCTTTCATTGAAATCTGCCTCCATTCCTGAGGACTGGAAGGTAGCAAATGTCACCCCCATCTTTAAAAAAGGTTCCAGAGGAGATCCGGGAAACTACAGGCCAGTCAGTCTGACTTCAATACCGGGAAAGTTGGTAGAAACCATTATCAAGGACAGAATGAGTAGGCACATTGATGAACACGGGTTATTGAGGAAGACTCAGCATGGGTTCTGCAAGGGAAGATCTTGCCTCACTAACCTGTTGCATTTCTTTGAGGGGGTGAACAAACATGTGGACAAAGGAGACCCGATAGATGTTGTTTACCTTGACTTCCAGAAAGCTTTTGATAAAGTTCCTCATCAAAGGCTCCTTAGAAAGCTTGAGAATCATGGAGTAAAAGGACAGGTCCTCTTGTGGATCAAAAACTGGCTGAGTAATAGGAAGCAGAGAGTGAGTATAAATGGGCAGTCTTCGCAGTGGAGGACGGTAAGTAGTGGGGTGCCGCAGGGCTCGGTACTGGGTCCCATGCTTTTTAACTTGTTCATAAATGATTTAGAGTTCGGAGTGAGCAGTGAAGTGGCCAAGTTTGCGGATGACACTAAATTGTTCAGGGTGGTGAGAACCAGAGAGGATTGTGAGGAACTCCAAAGGGATCTGTTGAGGCTGGGTGAGTGGGCGTCAACGTGGCAGATGCGGTTCAATGTGGCCAAGTGCAAAGTAATGCACATTGGGGCTAAGAATCCCAGCTACAAATACAAGTTGATGGGGTGTGAACTGGCAGAGACTGATCAAGAGAGAGATCTTGGGGTCATGATAGATAACTCACTGAAAGTGTCAAGACAGTGTGCGTTTGCAATAAAAAAGGCCAATGCCATGCTGGGAATTATTAGGAAGGGAATTGAAAACAAATCAGCCAGTATCATAATGCCCCTGTATAAATCGATGGTGCGGTCTCATTTGGAGTACTGTGTGCAGTTCTGGTCGCCGCACCTCAAAAAGGATATTATAGCTTTAGAGAAGGTGCAGAGAAGGGCAACTAGAATGATTAAAGGGCTGGAGCACTTTCCCTATGAAGAAAGGTTGAAACGCTTGGGACTCTTTAGCTTGGAGAAACGTCGACTGCGGGGTGACATGATAGAGGTTTACAAGATAATGCATGGAATGGAGAAAGTAGAGAAAGAAGTACTTTTCTCCCTTTCTCACAATACAAGAACTCGTGGGCATTCGATGAAATTGCTGAGCAGACAGGTTAAGACGGATAAAAGGAAGTACTTCTTCACCCAAAGGGTGATTAACATGTGGAATTCACTGCCACAGGAGGTGGTGGCGGCCACAAGTATAGCCACCTTCAAGAGGGGTTTAGATAAAAATATGGAGCACAGGTCCATCAGTGGCTATTAGCCACAGTGTATGGAGCACAGGTCCATCAGTGGCTATTAGCCACAGTGTATGGAGCACAGGTCCATCAGTGGCTATTAGCCACAGTGTATGTGTGTATATAACATTTTTTGCCACTGTGTGACACAGAGTGTTGGACTTGATGGGCCGTTGGCCTGATCCAACATGGCTTCTCTTATGTTCTTATGTTCTAAGCTTCTTGCTATGAATCACTGTCAGTATGCAAAACTGCCATATTTCTCTTATTTATAGACACAAGCATAATTCTCTCTGCTAAATACAAGACTGAGCTCAACTGTAATTATGGAGCTATTCAGTGCGTATTAAGCTATTTACAGAACACAAGAGGTTCTCTTTGATGACAACAGTCCCCTGAGTTAAAGAATTCCTGACCTGGGGATAGTCCCAAGTAAGTAATCTCTTGACTACAGAGAACAGTTCCTCTGGAGAAATGGCAGCTTTGGAGGGTGGACTCTATGGCATCACATCCCTGCTGAACTTCCTCCCCTCCCCAAATCTTGCCTTTCCCAGGAATTCCCCATCTTGGAGTTGGCAAGCATATGAGGACTTAATGGCAAATTTGAAGTTGCCTCTGCATAATGAAATGACCATGAAATATAGCTTGTTGCTTTTTCATGCTGCATTTTTATATAAACACTAAGCATGAAAAAGCTTGTTTAGCATTAATGGATACATTTCTGTGCTTTATGCTGGGCAGAGGACAGAAGGATATGGTTGCCAGGTCCAGCTTGGGAAACTACTGGAGGTTTGGGGATGGAGCCTGGGAATGACAGGGACCTCAGTGAGGTATAATGCCACAGAGCCCATCCATTTCTCCAGGGGAACTAATATCTGTAATCTGGAGATGACCTGTAATTCTGGAGGATTCCCAGATCCCACCTGGAAGCTGACATCCCCAATTTCAAGTAGGTCCCAAAAAGTATAGGAAGTTTACAAGTGGATTCCAATTGGATAAATCTGAGAACCACTACCCTATACCTATGAAAGGAGAAAGCCCTTTCAAAGGCCCAGGGACAGAGCACACCCCCCCCCTCTCAATTCCAATTTTAACAGATCATGGGAATGTTTTTAACCATAACACACTTTTTTGGGGTTCTGTTTCCCGCCCCCCCCCCCAAAAAACAAGGGGAGTTTGCCGACCAATATGCCACATATACAAGAGCATACCCCTTCCCTAATCACTGATTATAGAATAATTCTTGTCTCTTGGTTTAATATTCACAATTGCTAAAATTAGGATTGCCAAGTCTGTGTTGGGAGACAGCAGAGTTTGGAGAGGGGAGGGGCCTCAGCATGGCACAATGCCATAGAGTCTACCCTTCAAAGCAGCCATCTTCTCCAGGGGGAAATCACAAACAAGAAACAAAAATCCGTGAAAAAAATACTCATAACTCTCATACACCCATTAGAATTAATTATACAAAATTTTTAGTATGAAGCTCATGAACAATTCATCAAAATTTTATAGGAAAAAAGTTCCTTCAAGTAGCTACAGGGCTATAAGAACATAAGAGAACATAAAAGAAGCCATGTTGGATCAGGCCAACGGCCCATCAAGTCCAACACTCTGTGTCACACAATGGCAAAAAATGTTATATACACACATACACTGTGGCTAATAGCCACTGATGGACCTGTGCTCCATACACTGTGGCTAATAGCCACTGATGGACCTGTGCTCCATATTTTTATCTAAACCCCTCTTGAAGGTGGCTATACTTGTGGCCGCCACCACCTCCTGTGGCAGTGAATTCCACATGTTAATCACCCTTTGGGTGAAGAAGTACTTCCTTTTATCCGTCTTAACCTGTCTGCTCAGCAATTTCATCGAATGCCCACGAGTTCTTGTATTGTGAGAAAGGGAGAAAAGTACTTCTTTCTCTACTTTCTCCATTCCATGCATTATCTTGTAAACCTCTATCATGTCACCCCGCAGTCGACGTTTCTCCAAGCTAAAGAGTCCCAAGCGTTTCAACCTTTCTTCATAGGGAAAGTGCTCCAAACCTTTAATCATTCTAGTTGCCCTTTTCTGCACTTTTTCCAATGCTATAATATCCTTTTTGAGGTGCGGCGACCAGAACTGCACACAGTACTCCAAATGAGACCGCACCATCGATTTATACAGGGGCATTATGATACTGGCTGATTTGTTTTCAATTCCCTTCCTAATAATTCCCAGCATGGCATTGGCCTTTTTTATTGCAAACGCACACTGTCTTGACACTTTCAGTGAGTTATCTATCATGACCCCAAGATCTCTCTCTTGATCAGTCTCTGCCAGTTCACACCCCATCAACTTGTATTTGTAGCTGGGATTCTTAGCCCCAATGTGCATTACTTTGCACTTGGCCACATTGAACCGCATCTGCCACGTTGACGCCCACTCACCCAGCCTCAACAGATCCCTTTGGAGTTCCTCACAATCCTCTCTGGTTCTCACCACCCTGAACAATTTAGTGTCATCCGCAAACTTGGCCACTTCACTGCTCACTCCGAACTCTAAATCATTTATGAACAAGTTAAAAAGCATGGGACCCAGTACCGAGCCCTGCGGCACCCCACTGCTTACCGTCCTCCACTGCGAAGACTGCCCATTTATACTCACTCTCTGCTTCCTATTACTCAGCCAGTTTTTGATCCACAAGAGGACCTGTCCTTTTACTCCATGACTCTCAAGCTTTCTAAGGAGCCTTTGATGAGGAACTTTATCAAAAGCTTTCTGGAAGTCAAGGTAAACAACATCTATCGGGTCTCCTTTGTCCACATGTTTGTTCACCCCCTCAAAGAAATGCAACAGGTTAGTGAGGCAAGATCTTCCCTTGCAGAACCCATGCTGAGTCTTCCTCAATAACCCGTGTTCATCAATGTGCCTACTCATTCTGTCCTTGATAATGGTTTCTACCAACTTTCCCGGTATTGAAGTCAGACTGACTGGCCTGTAGTTTCCCGGATCTCCTCTGGAACCTTTTTTAAAGATGGGGGTGACATTTGCTACCTTCCAGTCCTCAGGAATGGAGGCAGATTTCAATGAAAGATTACAGATTTTTGTTAGAAGATCCACAAGTTCAACTTTGAGTTCCTTCAGAACTCTCGGATGTATGCCATCCGGACCCGGTGACTTATTAGTTTTTAATTTGTCTATCAGTTGTAGGACCTCCTCATTTGTCACCTCAATCTGACTCAGGTCTTTCAACACCCCTTCCAACATTAGTGGTTCTGGGGCAGGCAAAAAGTTGATTGGAACAGAACAAAGTGCTAGGCAAATACAAAGTCCATATTTCATATATTCTAGACGGAGTGGACATTCCAAACAACCCTCAACGTGGATAGCAGCATATTCTACATGTTTCAATGTGATGTCATCTTCATCCAGGAGGGAAAAGTTTGGACAGTAGTCAGGCTCTCAAGTTCTTTACTTTACAGAGTGACTAGTACAATGTCTTATGATGGAGATCAGCTGTAAAAGTGGGAGATCTCTAGGCTCCACCTGGAGGCTGGTAACCCTAAATCCCCACTACTTCCAAGACTGTGCACTGAAAGAATTCAACTCTTTGGCTCACACAATCAGCACCTTCACATGAACATTGTCAAATGTGTGGTCAAATGCTCAAATGAAGGCCACTGGCCCACATGAATAAACTCATGATAATTAGCATTTGTATATCATTGCATTGTATATCACGTTAGATCATGAGCTACTCAGTGGAGTAGCATTTGTATATCATTGCATTGTATATCATGTTAGATCATGAGCTATACAGTGGAGGTGAAGAATAGGCTTAAAGAACTAGAGTTGATATACAGAGTGCCTGGAGAACTATGTATGGAGGTTTGTGACACTGTACAGAAGGCAGCAATCAGCACCATCCCAAAGAAAAGGAAATGCAAGAAACCAAAGTTGCTGTCTGATGAGGCTTTACAAATACCTGAGGAAAGAAGGAAAGCGAAAGGCAAAGGTGAAAAGGAAAGATTCATCCAACTGAATGCAGATTTCCAGAGAACAGCAAGGAGAGATAAGGAGGCCTTCCTGAAGGAACAATGCAAAGCAATAGAAGAAAATAATAGAATGGGAAGGACAAGAGATCTCTTCAAAAAAATTGGAGAAATCAAGGGAACATTTTGTGCAAAGATGGCCATGATAAAGGACAAAAATGGTAGGGACCTAACAGAAGCAGAAGAGATTAGGAAGAGGTGGCAAGAATACACAGAAGAATTATACAAGGATCTCAAAGTCCTTGACAACCATGACAGTGAAATTGCTGACCTTGAGCCAGACATCCTGGAGTGTGAAGTCAAATGGACTTTAGAAAGCATTACTAACAACAAAGCGAGCGGAGATGACGGTATCCCAGTTGAGCTATTCAAAGTCCTAAAAGACAATGCTGTTAAAGTGATGCACACATTATGTCAACAAATTTGGAAAACGCAACAGTGGCCAAAGGATTGGAAAAGGTCAGTTTATATTCCAATCCCAAAGAAGGGTAATTCTAAGGAATGTTCAAACTATTGAAGGGGAAGACATGGAAGTAGTGACAGACTTCACATTTCTGGGATCCAAGATCACTGCAGATGGTGACTGTAGCCATGAAATTAAAAGACACTTGCTCCTTGGGAGGACAGCTATGGCAAACCTAGGCAGTATAATAAAAAGCAGAGACATCACCCTGCCAACAAAAGTCTGTATAGTCAAAGTGATGGTATTCCCAGTAGTAATTTATGGCTGTGAGAGTTGGACCATAAGGAAGGCCTAGTGCAGAAGAATAGGTGCTTCAAGCTGTGGTGCTGGAGAAGACTCTTGAGAGTCCCTTAGACTGTAAGAAGCTCAAATCAGTCAGTCCTAAGGGAAATCTACTCTGACTGTTCCCTGGAAAGTCAGGTACTTTGGCCACCAAATGAGAAGGGAGAACTCACTGGAGAAGATCCTGATGCTGGGAAAGACAGAAGGCAAAAAAAGAAGGGGCAGCAAAAGATGAGATGGCTGGACAGCGTTACTGATGTAACTAACACAAATTTGAGCAGACTTCAGAGGATGGTGGAAGTCAGGAAGTCCTGGCGTGACATTGTCCATGGGGTCGTAAAGAGTCGGACTCGACTGTGCGACTGAACAAATATCACTTTAGAGAATTCAAAGCACTTCCCATACATAATCTTGTACTCCTGTAAAATAGGCCATGTTGCAGATGTGGGATCACCATGACTGAAAGGAAATGGTTCGCTTAAGACCACCCAGCAAGGTTATGAACATAAGAATATAAGAACATAAAAGAAGCCATGTGGGATTAGGCCAATGGTCCATCCAGTCCAACACTGTCACACAAAAGCCAAAAAATCAACCAACCAACCAGGTGCCATTAGGAGGTCTACCAGTGAAGCCAGGACACTAGAAGCCCTCTCACTGTTGCCACCCCCTCCAAGCACCAAGACTACAGAGCATCACTTGCCCCAGACAGAGAGTTCCATGTATACCTTGTTGCTAATAGCCACTGATGGAACAAGGGGGCACTTGAACTATGTATTTCCTGATTCATAGCTTAGTCTCTTAGCCACTCCAGCTGGCTTTTTTGTATTTGTAGGCTTTTCCTACATGCAAGCA
Source organism: Heteronotia binoei (assembly GCF_032191835.1). Taxonomy (NCBI): domain Eukaryota; kingdom Metazoa; phylum Chordata; class Lepidosauria; order Squamata; family Gekkonidae; genus Heteronotia; species Heteronotia binoei. The sequence continues at coordinate 61,842,674 of NC_083243.1, forward strand.
GCATAAAGAGGCAGGACTGAACTACTTTCAACTGTAGGTGGGAGATCCCATATTTGGATCATTCCCTGCATTAAAGCAAAAGAAAAAAGACAGCTATTGGGCAAGTGGAGTCTGTCTATTTGGATTTTTTTTAATGTGGTAAAACAGAGGTCTCCAACCCTTTTGAGCCTGCAGGCACATTTGGAATTGTGATGCAGCATGGTGGGTGTAGCAACAAAATGGCTGCTGCAGGAGGCAGAGCCAGCCACAAAATGATTGCCACAGTTTAACTTCAGTAACACAGTGAAATTTCACAGCGCTGTGGTGGCAGCTGCTGCCTAAGAAACATTTTTTTAAAATGTGCACAGCAAATCTAATCTCCAATAATCAATCAGAAGCCTTGCTGAATAAAACTCCCCACCCACTTCCTAAAAACATTTAGCAGGCACCAGAAAAAGTGTCAGTAGGCACCATGGCACCGTGTTAGGGACCCCTGTGGGTCCCTAACATTCACATGTGGTATCCCCTACTTGCAGCCTGAAATTGTATCATCTATTTTAATCCCTTGAACCTTCTGTGGCTTCATTCTGCTGCAGGTGAACTACTCAGCATGCATGACCATGAGTACAAAAGGTCAGTTAAAATGTAAAGGATAAATAACAGCATGATCATGAAACATTAAAGGTGGGGTGTTGTATTAAAAATAAGGGGGGGGGAATTAAAATTTCAGGAATGGAGGGGTGACAGACAAAAGCCTTTAAACTACAGAATGGTATAACAGCCCTAATGAGGAAGCTGAATCAGATGTTGCAGTGGCGGAAAAAGAGATGACTTGCATGTGAAATTGTCAAAAGTAAAGGCAATGTGGAAGTGCTGAAGATAATTCATTAAAAATACTTGTGAAGATTTAATAGCAAAAAAAGAATCATACAAAAGTACACAAGTAGGGCATCTCACTTTGCTCAAGACCTTCAATCTGGGGATCATAATAATAAAGATATACCACCTCCAAATACATATATTGTACTTCTTGCTATACAGCTATTGGATATAAACGTACCAAATATTTACCTAATCCCTTTTTAACACCATTTACACTGATAACCATTGCAACATCCTGTGGAAATGAACACTATTGGTTAATTATGTGTTGTGCAAGTACTTCCTTTTATTTTGTTTGAAACATGCTACCTACCAATTTGAATGATGTTCTATTTTGCTTGTTTTTTTTTTATTTTGAGACAGTATTTCTCTTTGTTCTCCACACTGTGTATGATATTATGAATTTTTATTACCTCATCTAGTCTTTTCAGTCCATATATGCAAAACTACTATTTTGGAGGAAAAATATTTTAGCCTATTCTGTTCCAAATCATAGTATATCTACAGAAAAGAGTGCCTTGTCTGGTGTGTTTTTTCAGAATGTATATGCTTTACTTGATGACCAGGACTTTTAAACAATAATTTCCTTTGGAGAAGGAAGATGGGTTAAAATGCTATAAATATGTAAACAAATAACTTTTGATGAAAATCACTCCAGACCCAAAGGAAGAAGAATACTACTTGCCTACAGAAGCAGATGACAGCATGGTATACTCATTAAAATTCCAGACTATGATTTGGGAGACCCAGGTTTGAATCTCCACTTTGCCATGGAACCTCACTGGGTTGCCTTGGGCCAGTCACTCTTTCTCTCAGCATAACCTGCCTCACAGGGTTGTTGTTGTGAGGGGGAAAAAACAGAAGAAGGGATAATTATATAAACTAATTTATGACCCCATTGAAAGAGAAGTGAGATATAACTATCTGAATAAAGTAGGGGAAAGACATCATTGACATCTACAATATTTTAGATATGAGAATGGGACACCGCAGGGGCCATGTTCCTAAAACTAAGATGAGTTTAGAGTCAGGTGGATAGCCATGTAGCTCTCAAGTAGCAGTGGCACCTTTAATATCAACAAAGTTCTGTTCTGGGACCTGGGTATAAGCTTTTGTGTGCATCTGAAGAAGCTGGTATCTGAAGAAGTATGCATACACATGAAAGCTTATACCCATAAGAACATAAGAGAAGCCATGTTGGATCAGGCCAATGGCCCATCCAGTCCAACACTCTGTGTCACACAGTGGCAAAAAAATTTATATATACACACACTGTGGCTAATAGCCACTGATGGACCTCTGCTCCATATTTTTATCTAAACCCCTCTTGAAGGTGGCTATGCTTGTGGCCGCCACCACCTCCTGTGGCAGTGAATTTCACATGTTAATCACCCTTTGGGTGAAGAAGTACTTCCTTTTATCTGTTTTAACCTGTCTGCTCAGCAATTTCATCAAATGCCCACGAGTTCTTGTATTGTGAGAAAGGGAGAAAAGGACTTCTTTCTCTATTTTCTCCATCCCATGCATTATCTTGTAAACCTCTATCATGTCACCCCGAAGTCGATGTTTCTCCAAGCTAAAAAGTCCCAAGCGTTTCAACCTTTCTTCACAGGGAAAGTGTTCCAGCCCTTTAATCATTCTAGTTGCCCTTTTCTGGACTTTCTCCAATGCTATAATATCCTTTTTGAGGTGCGGCGACCAGAACTGCACACAGTACTCCAAATGAAACCACACTTAAAAAAAAAAAAATTCACTAGACTCCCTTTAATATCACACAATTCTTTCTTTCCTCTGCATCTACCTATAGCTCACACAACTGTTGTCTTATGACATACGCAGAATAAAACTTTGCTGGTTTTCAAGGTGCCACTGAACTCAAACTTTGTTATGATGAATTTGTAAACCCTCCCAGTGATGTTTCATAAAACAAGTCTTGTAAAACTCTAAGGATAAATAGCTGTATCGTTATAACAGCTTTCCTTGGCTAAAGTCTATTTATCATATGCAGGAAGTGATACCTTAACTACAAAGAGAAGAAAAACAACTATTTTTGTAATATTACAAAATGAGGCCAAAAGGCAAAGCAATGAAAGAGACAGTAACAAGTGTGTTACGTTTTCTGGACAGAGTGGGAGGACTTCCAAGTCCCCGCCCCAAGATTTTGCCTAAGAATAAGCAGGATGGAATGATAAAAAGCAAAACTCAGACAAAAACTAAGATAGCTACCATTGTTGAGCTCTCTCAGAAACGATCAGCCACCACTTCCCTAGAAGTTAAGACTGCAGTCCTACACACTCTTACATGGGCACAAATGCCAGGGAACACCATAGGACTTACTTCTGAATGCTTAGAGCTGTATAAAGTGTGTTCATAACCAAACCTGAAGAAATACAAATCTAAACTGACATAATTGAGAGGGAGAAGTAATCTGCCCTCTCCCTGACTTTGCCCCAGGTACTATGATTTCTGTTGTAGTCATAGCTGATTGGGAAAGGAGAGGTAAACTACCCTGTCCACATAGCCTTAGGCCAAGCCAAACAAGTACATTGTGTGTTGTCTTCTGAACAACAGCAAGGAGAACACAAAGAGGAAGTTTTGTGGGGGCACAGTTTGTATGCATACATGATTGATGTGTGTGACTGTGTGTGTATGTGACTGATGGAAGAACTGGGAAGTAAGACAGATGAAGGTAAGACTGGATCACGGATTGCCTCTCCTCCTCTTATTTCATTTCATTGGACAAGCTGAGGAAGATATTACTAGCCCTACTACCAGGAAAATCAAGCCTAGTTCCCCCTTCTCTTTCTCTTCTATTATTTTTGCTGTGGAAAAAGGAATTTATCTCCTTTTAAAGGTAAGAGTAATATTTAAACTCTGTCAAATGGCCATTCCTCAATCAGCAATGTCAGTCTTCTGAACAAAGAGTTAAAAATTATGGCTCAGACATGGCATCATCAAACAGGTGAAATCCAGCCCTTTTTTGGGGAATCATCCACTGATGAGACAACAGATGTGACTGGAGATGATTGGTTTATATTGAGTAAAGAATGAATCACTGAACATCTGAGAGGTGATCATATCACCTGACTGTAAAGCTTATATGCACCCCGTTGCTCCAAGAGAAACAATCATTAGAACAGAGCTTGATGTCCGCGCTTCGCTTCCTGACAAAACAAGAGGCAATGTTGGGCATTGTGCTTCCCACTTTTTGATAGGGTTCAGCTGACACTCAATGACTAATTTAAGCGCTAGGAGTTATACTAGATCCAACATTGCTGGAGAAGAAGTTAATGCAGCTGCAAAAATGCATTCTTCCATTCTTCATTTAGCCCAGACAACAGCCAATCTGGCCACATGGATCCATGCTATGCTTACCTTGAGGCTAAAGTAATGTAATACACTATATGGGTCTGCTTTTAAAGTCAGCTTGGAAACTCCAGTTGGCACAGAGTGCCACAGCTAGGGATGCCAGCCTCCTGGTGGGCCTTCAGGATTCCCCGGAATTACAGTTCATTTCCAGACTACAGAGATCATTCCCCTGGAGAAAATGCTTTTGAGTGGGACCTGGCAACCCTAGCCACAGCAGCCCAGTTACTCTCAGTAGTGAGATGAAGCTGTTCCTGTTGGCAGCAAAGGAGAGGACTCTCAATAATGGGTTTAAGTTGAGGCTGGGAGGGTACTGGCTGGATATTAGGAAACATTTTTTACTGTGAGAGTTGTTCAACAGTGGCATCAACTACTGAGGGAGCGGGTGTTCCTCCTCACTCGCAGTCTTTAAGCAGTGGCTGAACGAACACTTGTCAGAGATGCTCTAGGTAGCTGATGCTGCATTGACCAATGGGTTGGAATAGATGGCCTATATGGCCCCTTCCAACTCTATGATTCTATTACACTCATTCTGCAGTTATTATACCACTTACTGGGTCCAATTCAAGGTACTGGTTATCACTGTGATAATTTCCCAGACCACCTCTCCTGATATGCTCTTCCACAACAGCTTTTCTCATGTCAGGAAAGCCTTTTGATGGACAAGATCAAGAGCCACCCACACTTCTGCATGTTATGAATCCTGGCTTGTGAAACAGCCTGCCTGAGGTCAGAAAAGTTTCCACACTTCTGTCATTCCATGAAACATGCAAAACAGATTTTGGGGTGGGGGGTGGGAGGGCAATTCTTAACTATAATATAATGGAGAAGTTTAGAAGAGCACTTTTATAAAGAAAATAGGAATGCAGTGTACTGCAAGGTTTATTGTAGGAATCATCTTGCATTTACAGTACTATCTTCTACCTTTGCAATCCACTTTCTGCATAGTATATCATGCCTTAGTAGTGCTAACAATGTCCAGGTGTGGTCTGGATTTCTCCCAGAATTGCAACTGATCTCCAGACTAAAGAGTTCAGTTTCCCTAGAGGAAGTGGCAGCTTCAGAGGACAAAACCTCCTCCACAGGCTCCGCTCCCAAATCTCCAGGAATGTTCCAGGCCACAGTTAGCAATCCTATGCCTTAGACAATTGGCACTCCCCCCCTAATTCTGTAATACTAATCCTATTGCATAGGTTGCAGGAAGTGCTGTACTGTCTGATTGCATTTTTATATATATCCACTGGAAAAGTGAGCTATACCATTTTCTGCATTAACAGATTATATCTCATATTTTTTGCTTTGTTTCATATTTCTGTAATTCTAGTCCAATCTGATGAAGGGAGCTTTTGAAATCCTCTATACCCTGAAAATCTTGTTGGTCTCTAAGGTGCACCTGGACCCTGATCTACCTCTTCTACAGCAGGCCCACGTAGCTACCCTCTGTAAACTAATTCACTTCTGTTGCTTATTAGATCTCACATTCTATCAATGGATTTATACTATCTAATTCACTTTGAGTCCCAGTGAGGAAAGTGGAGTATAAATAAATACATATATAAATAAAAATCTTGGCAAGACACAAAATTCTGCTGAGAAGCTGGGCTTGAAGAATCTTGAAACTTAGGGTTAGAAAAGTACCAGCACATTTGGTGCATACAAACACACCAAAATTGCCAGTGGTCCTTGATGCAAAGAAAATTGTCTAGAAGGATTTTTATTGCTGTCCTTGATTGAGTAACTTGTAAAATAAAACATTAGTTCAACCAGCCTGACATGAACCAGCTAATGAAACCTGGGGAACACTTTAGGAATGGCTGCATGTGGAAAGGATTTCAGCAGCAGAATAGAGCTGAGAGACTTTGGTGTTCACAGCTGTTACTTCTCGCCACAGTCATCCCAATTGCTATAGTGCAGACAGTTGCAGATTTATTGAGGGAACAGGTTGGACTCTATAAGACCAAGGCAACAAGCTACATACCTGCACCAGGACCATCAAAAGATGCTCTTTGCATGTGCTGAGAACAGTGAAGCATGCCTATAATTATGGGGGATGCAGGAGGGCATGATGACAGTCACACAGATGCTGAAGCTCAGCATTCTTTGCAGTGCATTGTTGCTGCCTTTTCTTGTCATATTTAGCCTTGTAGCATTTAGCATCAGCGTGAGCTTGTGGTGTGATCTGTTTTTTGGCCTGGCCTAGTTGTGTTATAGTATACTACAGAGTATGCACCTCAAGGCAGTCGTTTTCTGTAGGGGAATTGATCTGACTTTAGCTTTCCATCTCCTCCCTGCAGCCTCTACCTAGGAAAAGTACAGTCTTTCTCTGCAGTGTGGACCAAAGCAGGAGGGAAGCATCCTCAGCAGGGTACAATGACACAAAGTCCACCCTGCAAAGCAGCCATTTTCTCCAGGGGAGCTGATCTCTGCCATCTGGAGAGCCATTGTAATTCTGAGTAATCTCCAGCCCTCACCAGGAGATTGGTAACAATGGTTCCCCATGAGGAAATGGTTGGTTTGGTGGATGGAATCGATGGCATCGTCTGAGGTCCCACCCTTCCCCAAACCCCACCTTCTGCAGGCTCCATCCCTCAAATCTCCAGGAATTTCTCAACCCTATCTCCTTTCTAGCCAACTACAAACCTACCTTTATCTGTATTCAGCTTTCTATCTCCTCCCCCTCCCTGCAGGCTCTACCTGGGAAAAGAACAGTCTTTCTCCACAGCTTCTCAAAAGCAGTTTACATCATTTTCCTTTCCACCTTTTGATCTGCACAACCCTGTGAGATAGGATAAGCTGAAAGTCTGTCACTGGTCCAAAATCACCCAGTCAGCTTCCATAGCAAGAACCTTAGTGTGGCAGACCCTGCTCTTAAGCAGAAACTGGTACATCACACTGGTGGGCATAGGGAGGGAGCTGCTGCTGAACAGTAGCAAGCAGCCAGGCCTAGAGTAGCCAACCTCCAGATGAAGCTTGAAGATCTCGTTATCACAACTGAAATGCAGAGCTCTCTCCTCCTGGAGAAAATAATTGCATTGAAAGGTGGACTTGATGGCATTATATTTAGCTGAGTGCTCTCCCCTTCCCAAATTCTGGCTTCCTTAGACTCCACCACAAAATCTCCAGGAATCTCTGACCAACCTGGAGAGGACAGCTGTAGTCAGAACTGGGCCCAATGAGTTCTCCCTCAAAGCCCAAAATAGACCTGAAACGTGCCTCCGCCCCTGCCCCCCTGTTACTGACAGAACCAAGTTTGGTTGGCTTTTATTGACAAAAGCATGGTTAGTTGCGTAGCAACAGCCACTGCCTAACAGCTTCCCCAGCGGCCCAGCAGGCAGGAGAAAGGAGCAGACTCAGCCAAAGGAGGTAAGTACAGTTAAGTGGCAGCTGATCTGCCAATGGCTGATGTGAAGAAGAAGAGGATGAGGAGGAGTGTCACAGCGGCTTACAATCTCCTTTCCCTTCTCCTCCCCACAACAGATATCCTGTGAGGTAGGTCAGTCAGTCACATTTTATTTGTATCCCGCCCTCCCCGCCAAAGCGGCTCAGGGCGGCTAACAACAAGAACTTAATGCATACATTGTACAATAATAATAATAATAAATAACATTTTAACTACAATTGATTAAAATCTATTAAAATGCTGAGAGAGCTCTCACAGAAACTGCTCTTGAGAGGAACAGCTCTGAGGGAACTTGTGATTGACTCAAGGTCACATCAGCAGGTGCAGGTGGAGGAATGAGGAATCAAGTCTGGTTCTGCACACTTAACCACTACACCAAACTGGCCAATGGGAGAGCCAGAAACTTCCAGGATTTTTGATGATAGTGATGATAATGATGTTAGGTATGTTTGGTTTACCTGAACAATAAAACCCCAGAAAAAATAGCTTAGAACTATTTTTAAAGTATTTTGTCTTTAGCCAAAAATTAGAATTTTTATTTGACAACAATATAGCTGAGCCTGAATAAAAGCCAATGGTATTCGGCTTTTATTTGGGCACAGCTTGGATACCACGATGTCACTGAATGCCTTCTGAGTTCGTTCACTGAGTTGTGTGGCAACACAGCCTGGAGAAGGCATTTCTTTTTAAATGCTTGCCTCCCTCCACTGAACATAATGGAGGATGCGGCACCTTCTTTGGGGGGGACCATAGAATTGGACCCCCTGGCCCAATCTTTTTAAAACATTGGGGGGTGGGGTTTGAAGAGAAGCATCAGCAGCTATGCTGTGAATCTGGTGCCCTTACCACAAAAACCAGCAGCTCCAAAGCCCAAAATACCCCTGGATTGAATTGATTCTCCATAGGCTATAATGGAGCAAAAAATTTTCAGGTTTCCCAAATCTGAATACCATACCAGTATCGGGATTCAGGAATATTGGGAAATAACAATAGTTTTGAGGTTCAATATACCTGAACCCAAAAAATCTTTTTTTTTTAAATACTCCTAATAATAATGACCAGGAAACTTTCCAGAGTCATCAGATTAGGGTCATACAGAATCATCAGATTCTATAGCGAGAAAACAACTCCTACTGTATCCATATACTGCCATCCTAGTCTCCCCCCACCCCCGGAGTGGTCTTATTGAATAAAATTGAGTTAACCAGAGTAAACCTGCTTAGATTTGATCCCCTAGCATCAAATTTCTAATATATTCCAGCTCAGTGACTTCACACTGGACATTTTCCCCCTTTGGAATGATTTTGTTGAAGCACAGCAATTCTACAGTTTGCTATAGAGTGTCTCGGGGAGATTGACAAGCTCCCTAATTAGTTTCTGATTATAATATTTAATGCATAATTTGTGTCTCTTTGCCATCTTGCATAAACACTGATTTATTAAGTCTATGCAAACAGCAGGTCTTTGTAGGCAGAATGATGGACTACATCATGTCAGAGCACTGCAAGACGTCACTTATGTATGACAGAAAATAACAACAACAACAGTGTACCACCAAGTCCCAACTAACTTATTAAGAAAACACAAATTCTGGAATAGCAAAAAAAATTTCTATGGAATCAAAAGAGACACAGGATAAAAGCTCAAACATTATATAGACCAGGGGTGGCCAAACTGTGGCTCAGGAGCCACATGTGGCTTTCACAGATATTGTGTGGTTCTCGAAGCCCCAAACGGCTGGCTTGGAGCAGGCATTTGTCTCCTGAAATAATTTCACTTATGTATGACAGAAAATAACAACAACAATAGTGTACCATCAAGTCCCAACTAACTTATTAATAAAACAGAAATTCTGGAATAGCAACATTTTTTTCTATGCAATCGAGAGAGACATAGGATAAAAGCTCAAAACATATATAGACCAGGGGTGGCCAAACTGTGGCTCTTTCACAGACATTGTGTGGCTCTCCAAGCCCCCATCAGCTGGCTTGGAGCAGGCATTTGTCTCCTGAAATCATTTCTCCGAGCCAAGCCAGCTGGCAGCATGGGCAATGTGTTTCAAGTTAAAGTTGCTTTCTTTCAATCTCTCCCTCCCCATCTATTTGCCTTCCTTCATTCCTGTCTTGTGGCTCTCAAACATCTGATGTTCATGTCTTGCAGCTCTCAAGCATCTGATGTTTATTCTATGTGGCTCTTGCATTAAATAAGTTTGGCCACCCCCGATATAGACAATTGCAATCAGGAGGTTTTCAGTTTCCAAATTTATCAAATCACTATAATACAATTCACTTTTCCAGAATAATAATGCTTAAAACTACTTGTATAATCACACTGGGTTTTCAATCTAAAAGAATATACATACCCTAATGAAATCACAGAAGTAATATGGAAACAACCCAAAGGTAGATCATCGAAAAAGCTACAAAATATCTTTATAATGGCAATTTTAAATGTATGGGATTTATTCAGAAGATAACCTAAAATATCTAGGTTTACAACATTCTAAGGACAGAAATGATACCCCTCCAGGATTAAAGAAAATAGAATACATGAGCTGGATAAGAGAAAATATAGTAACATATAAAGTTCTGGCATATAAAAACCAACTAATGGGTAAGACTTTATTAGAAGCAAAAAAATAGGCTGATATATCACTTGGTCCCAACACCTACAAATAACTCACTTATGTTCATAAATAAAACTATCCGACATAATGAAACAACAATTAATACAATTGGAAGTATTACTTCAAACAGCAGACTAAAATACTGAATAAATTATTTCAACATTATATCAAATACTGAGAAATTATATCAAATACTGAGATAAGAGTCTATCTGATAAAAAAAGATGGCAAGTAATCTGCAAAACTTAATTAACATTTGAAATTTGGAAAACAATATAGAATAATATAGAAAACTGTTCTTCTATAATAACATTACAACATCAATTCTTTAGACATATGACTTTTTGCTACCTTTCTCCATTAAAATTATAGATAATTTTTTTTAGATAGATAATTTTATTTGTATCCCGCCCTCCCCGCCGGAGCAGGCTCAGGGCGGCTAACAGCATCATTTAAGTTCCAACTATACAAAGAAAGGCATAGAAAACAAATTACATTTAAGCATTAAAATTCTGATTAAGTTTAAAAATTAATTAATTAAATTAATAAAAGTGCTAATGCTATTTGTTCTTTTATGATGGCGGTTATCATTAGCAATTTCTTTCTTCGTCAGCGAAAGCCAGTCGGAAGAGGAAGGTCTTGCAGGCCCTGCGGAATTGTTCAAGATCCCGCAGGGCCCGCATTTCCTCTGGAAGTTGGTTCCATAGGTTCAGGGCTACAGAGGAGAAGGCCCGGTTACGGGTTATCCTATGTAATAAAAACTGTACAACCATATTGCTGGAGAAAATGTAAGTTTTGGACGACCAATTCAGCACTGTATATACCAGGGGTGGCCAAACTTTCTTAGTGTAAGAGTCACATAGAATAAATGTCCGATGTGTGAGAGTCACAAGATACAAATATGGCTGGACTTGCTCTGGCCCACTGACTCCCAACACACTGACCATGCCCCTATCCAGCTCACTGTGCAATTATATATTATTACACATAGAGAGAGAGAGAGAGCACATCAGGCAAAACTAAAAGCAGCCTTGAGCTGTTGGCACAACATCTTATTTATTTCAATTTTTAACTATCTTTTATGTAATAAATGGAACTATTTGTTTCCTGAATTTTTTCTTGAAAGTGATATATTTTGGCAAGCATTCTCTAGCTCCCTCATTTGGAAACAAATTAGAGGGAGGGAGGGAGAGAGAGAAGGAAGGAAGGAAAGTGAGGGGAGAGAGGTAGAAAGAAAACAACTTTAACTTTAAATGCATTCTCCAAGCCCCCCATGAGGGCTGGCTTGGCTTGAAGAAGGGATTTAAAGAGACAAATGCTTTCTCCAAGCTGGCCAACTGGGTGGCAAGGGCTTTGAGAGCTGCACACTATGTGTGAAAGTCGCGTGTGGCTCTCAAGCCACAATTTGGTCATTCCTGCTATATACAGTGCTGAATTGATTGTTCAAAATGTCAGCCTTTTGAGGGGAAAGTTTTAAAAGGACTACAAGATATCACTGAACTAAAAATTAATCCAACACCAGAATCACTGTAGGGTTACAGCAGATGTGGCTGTAGCATACAGCATACAATAGATCGTTTGGTATGTTTAGGGTGGTAGCTGGAGGCATGTAGGTATATTTATCGGTCAGTAGGTTTCCAGTGTCTATGTGTCCATTGTGTATTTTTACAATAATGTCCAGAAAATGTATTTCTTGCATAGATTGGTTCATTGACAGGTTGATGGTAGGGTGAAAGTCATTGAATGCCTGGTGGAATATGTCCAGGGCTTCTTTGCCACCTCTCCGGACAAGAAAAATATCATCAATGTATCACAGGTATAAGAGAGGTATGAGTAGGTGAGAATTGCTCCAAGTCAGCCATAAAGATGTTAGCATATTGTGGGGCCCTGTGGGTGCCCATGGCTATACTATTAGTCTGAAGGAACAAATTGTCGTAAGATCTGAAATGGTTATGGGTGAATGGCACAGTTTGGTGGCAAAGTCAGCTGTGGTGTTGACAGAAATCATAGTCCTTATGGCCTGTATTCATTAAACCCAAACAAATGGTAACCTAAGCTTGTTATTCCTGTTTGGTCCTTGCATCTGTTAAATAACTTCATTATGATATATGCTAATTTGCTGCTCATTCTCTGCCTATATATATAGACTGATAACTTCCATTTCATTGTATCTGAAAAAGTATGTGTGCACACAAAAGCTTATACCCAGAATTAAACTTTGTTCTAATTAAACTTAATTCTAAAGGTGCCACTGGACTCAAACTCTGTTCTGCTGCTTCAGACCAACATGGTTACCTATCTGATTTCTTCGAGTCAGTTTTATGAATACCTGGTTTATGCTCTGCAAGCATTTTTCCTGTTTGAAGGAATGCAGCAGATTAGGTATAGTGTAGGAAAGGAATACAAACTTTTTTTAGCCTGTGGGCACCTTTGGAATTCTGACAGGGCACAGTGGGTGCAGCCACAAAATGCCTAATGCAGGAGGTGGAGCCAGCCACAAAATGGCTGGTGTCGCAGTTTACCTCCAGTCATAGAATGAATATTCCACTGGCCAATCAGAAGCCCTGCCCTTGCTGGGAAAATGCCCCACTTGTCCTTGCCCACTTTCTAAAAACATGTGGCACGCATCAGAGAAAGTTTAGTGGGTGCCGGGACCCCTGTGGTAGGACTTGACTACTGGCAACTGGTTCATTATAGTAGTCTTAAAAGCCTACTTCTTGCTTCAAAGTAATTTAGGATTAAAATAATTAATGTTCAATGGGATTTATTTATTATTTGTCGATGACTATGCTTTATTGCAACAACATCGGATTTAAAGAAAACTTTTAAGTCCAAAAAAGCCAACACAGTTTTTCCGTATTTTAATTCCATACCATCAAAGAAAACATCTAGGTCCTGTCATTCTATTTTACAATGTACATATAAAATATTCTTATACATAGCTTACATATTAAGCTGTTCCTTTTAAGGTAGTTAGGGCCTGCAGCAATGACTGAGTAGTCTACCAAAGAAGGCATGTTCCCTATGGCTGGCTGATCTCATTTAAAACATCCCAGTGATGGGAGTTTCCATACCTTCCCTTGGGGGAATCTCTCCAAAAATCTCTCCCTCCTTTATGTAGAAGATACCCTTTCTTAATCCAGTACTTAAAGTAGTAATTTGATACTACATTGCTCACACTCTGGTTTCTATTTGCTGCCTTGCCACTTTGGGTGACCGTGTAATCACAAGAGAAGTAGTAAACTCAAAATGTGCCTTATTGGGGGGCGGGCGGAGTGTGTGTTTGTTGTGCATAGTGGGGGAAGTAGCCCGCTCCTCAGCCTCAAGAAGTCAGCTCTAGACATGTGAGGAATGTAGCTGCAATGCCAAGAATCTTTTGCTGGCACAACCCACCATCAGGGAGACCATTTTAAGTGAGCTGACAGAAGCAGCAAAACAGTAGCAGCCCACTGAAAGGCTATAAACTGAGGGAAGAAAGGGAGCATTATCCAGACAGCATCAAAATGAGAGCGAGTGAAACAGGGAAGCTATTCCTGCACATTTTTTAAAAAATCCCATTACAGGGAAAATTTCCCAAAGCTGGGATGTGTCAGTCCTTGCTTCAATCCACCTTCCACCTCATAGTGAGGGAAAGGGCTGTCAGATAAAAATAGTTTCAGAGGGTAGCAGTGTTGGTCTGCAGTAGAACAGTTAGATTTAGGACCTTTGACTCGCAAAAGCTTATACCCTGAAAATCTTGTTGGCCTTTAAGGTGCTACTGGACTCAAATCTAATTAGATACATTTTTCCAAATTTTTGCACACAAAAATAGCACAATAAGACATTTATGAGAGGCGATGTTTACAATTAGCAACTATTTATTTATCATAGGTTTCAGAAAACAAAGCTTCCTGCAAATTAACTCTCTGAACTGCAAATAGCTCCTTTGGGGGCTGGATTCTATGGCATTTATATCCCACAGAAGTTCCTCACCTCCTCAGGTTCCACCCCAAATTCCCGTCCTGCAATCCTAGCCCAGGGATAACCCTTTAATGGATCTAGGCTTCTTCTAGCAATACCTTAAGTTATTTTTTAAAATCCCAGCGAATATATCTGAAGCTGGATGGGACTCTCTGGGGCACTTACAAGTGATCTGAGAATCTGACGTTCACACACGAAGCAAGAAAGCACTGTTTATGGAGAGCAGAAAGAAAGCTTGTTAGGCGCTGTACATGTGAGGTGAAGTAGGCAGTAGTTAATATGAGGTTCAGAAAACAAAAGCCACTTGGTTCCCTTTTTGCCCGTCCTCTACAGCACGCAGCGTGAACGAAACGAGACCGCAACTGCTGAGAACAGAGGGGGTTATCCACCCCCTGCTAAAATGGAACGAAAGATAGTATTCCTCCCTGTTCCCCTCAGCGTCCTTCAATCAATTGGCGCGCCTGCGCATAACCAAACGCTCCGGGAGCCGGAGCAAGGCGGGTGCTTTTCCCAGCATGCTCTGCGCTCCCCCTCCCCGGCCTTCCAGTGGGTGGGTGAGCCAGCGGAGTGAATCTGTCCGGCCGATGATGGAGCTGAGACTGTAATGGCGGCCGGAGGCGGCAGTAACGGCAGCGACTGTGGGTCGGAGCTGCTCTGACACCGGGTTGTTTCTCCGTCTGCGGAGCCTTGGCCTTCCTCCGTGGGCCGGTCCCTTTCCCTTCTCAGCCTGCACCGCTCATCACCCCCTCCTTTCCTGCCCAGGACTCAGGAATACTCAAGGCAGGAGGGGAGGGGGACTCCCCACAGACAATGGACGAACATCCCGCAGCCGGCGGGGGGATCGTGGCCGGGGTAGCCCCGAGACCTCAACAGCAGCCGCTGCCGCCCTCCGGAGGAAGCGCCAACTCGCAAATGCTCAACCAAGGCTGTGTGGGACCAGGCGGTGGTGGAGGGGGACCGCCGCAGCAGCAGCCTCAAGGCCCGGCAACAGCAGCCCAGGAAGCCGTGGGGCCGGGTGGCGGCAGCGCGTCGGAACTCTCTCGGCCGCAACACTACACCATCCCGGGGATCCTGCACTACATCCAGCACGAGTGGGCCCGCTTCGAGATGGAGCGCGCCCACTGGGAGGTGGAAAGGGCCGAGCTCCAGGTAGGGCCAAGCTGGGAGTCGGGCTGTGTGTGTGTGAAGGGACAATGACCGGTGGACGGCCGGGCTACAGCGTGTGTGGGTTTCCGTGAGGGCCGGTGAAGAAAGTGCCGGTATCGGGGACTGCCCCGCCGATGGTGAGGGGAAGAAGGTACCTGTGTGTGGCGGGTCTCGGCGAGGCGTGGCGTGGCGGGCGTCACTCGGCACAGCCCCCTCGCGGCTCCCGGGGTTGGGCTGCTTTCCCTGGGGCAGCCATTTTGGTTTCTAGCATGGCGCCCGCCTGGTTTGGGCCTGTCAAGCGGGGGAGGGGGAGTGTCGCCGCCTTTTCTTTGGTCCTGGGTTGCATTCAACACCGGCTACAGAGTAGAGGGGTCGTGGCTTCCTCTGACAGTTAGTTTCTCATACGGCAGTGTTTCTTTCGACCTGTAGCGGTGTCTCGGAAGCCGTCGGGGTTCCTAGGGCTATGAGGGGATGTAATTGGAGCGCAGCGGCCCCTTTCCCACCAGCCCGCTCATCGTTTCTGGTAGCATTCTCGTGTCTTGCTCTAAAAATTAAGGGAATGCAAATCACACTTATCTTGGCAATGTTTGGTAAGGAACCCGCTTTCTTTCAAGACATGGGAGGCGTGCTTGCCCCCCCTTCAGTGCCCACGTGGGTGATACTTTCACACACCCAAAGCCGTGGAAGGGGCACTAAATGTAAGGACTATTTTAGGTTTTGCTTCGTTTTAAATGTGAATCTAGTGGTTTCTTCACACCTTTTAAAAGGAAACGTGACTCAAACACACATTATGCACAGACTTGTCAAGAGTGTGGACTTGATTGTGGCTCCCTGCCTAATATACATTAGGTTAACCTAGCATCGCGTCTGGCTAGTTGCTGGTTTTGGAACAATAGGTGCGAAGACTGGCATATCTCTTTGTAACTTTATGTTATATCTTTGAAATTGGTAGATTTAAGCTATATTTTGTAAGGCTTTTAATGATATCAAAATAAACTAGCTTCTATCTTGTTTTTATCCTTCTCTTTACCCAAGAAGCTTAATACAGTTTCCAGGAAACTCAGTAGAGTGTACATGCTTCACACCTTTTCTGTCTTATTCTCACAACAATCCTGGGTTAAACTGAGAGAAAAAGTGACTGGCCTCAGGTTACCTAAGATCTATAGCAGGGGTGGCCAAACTTGCTTAACATAAGAGCCGCATAGATGTTTGAGAGCTACCAGACATGAACATCAGATGTTTGAGACGTGGAGAGAGGGAGGCAAATAGATAGGGGAGAAAGAGGTTGAAAGAAAGCAACTTTAACTTTAGATGCCTTCTCCAAGCTGGTGGACAGGGCAGTGGTGGCTTAGGAGAGCCAAATAATGTGTGTTTGGGCAACCTTGTGTGCAGTTTCGGCAGCCTTGATCTATAGTGACTGAAAGTGGCAATCAGCATTTCCTTGGGTGTGTAAGAAAGAGCATTCAGTATTTCTCATTTAAGGAACTCTCACCCCTCTTGAACTCCCTTCTCCTTAAGTATTTCAGTTTGTGGGATTCTACCTGGCATAACTTTAAGTTCGCTGAAATTTGCTTTCCTGAAATCCAACCTATATGCCTGATTATGTACAGCTTTTCTCTTCCCTAAGACTGTAAATTCCAAAATTACGTGGTCACTACTACCCAGGGTGCCCACTACTTTCACCTCATCAACCATTTCTTCCCTGTCGGTAAGTATCAAGTTCAAGATCCCCTTGTTTCCCTCTCCCCTTTCTGGAAAATGAAGTTGTCAGCAAGACAACTCAGGAATTTATTTGACCTTTCATTTTTTGCAGAGTTGGTCTTCCCACAGATATCTGGGTAACTGAAATCTCCCAAGACCACTGTGACTTTCCTAACACTGCATAACCTTAGCCTCAGTTTTCTAATTGGGAAAGAGAGGATTGATGGTATACTTTCTTAAAGGAGTCTTGTGAGGACAAACACCATGAGATACACAAAACTGTAGAATTTGTAAATGATCATACTAATAATGTAACCGTGTGTGTTCTTTGCACAAAATTTTGTGACAGGTGAACAAGAATTTCTTTGTAATTTCTAAAGAATGTTTTATGCTGACCCACTATTTAATAGGATTTCCTTTCTAGTTTTAAATTGAGGCCTAGACTCAGTTTGTGGGAAGAAAACAAACTCCAGTTTTTTCAGGCATCTGCAGGTATATCATGACAAATTGGAATTTGATTGAAGCCTTCCCAGAACAGGAAGCTTTTAATTATACTTCATGCTTGAGTGGAGGAGGACCCATTTGAGTACAATAACAAGTCAAGATGTTGTTCTTCATTAATAGAGAGGGTTTGTTTATGTAAATAGCCTTTATTGATAGTTAAGTTTTTATTTGCCACTTGTTTTATCCCAGTCTTTTTTACAAGCCAGAGTCTGAAATTCCCACAGTGGAGCAGCACTTCTGTAACA
Organism: Heteronotia binoei; assembly: GCF_032191835.1. Classification (NCBI taxonomy): domain Eukaryota; kingdom Metazoa; phylum Chordata; class Lepidosauria; order Squamata; family Gekkonidae; genus Heteronotia; species Heteronotia binoei. The sequence continues at coordinate 61,860,483 of NC_083243.1, forward strand.
GGACGATGAAAAGCAAGATTTATGTCAGGCACATGTTGAATGGTGGAGACTGGTACTGCAGACCTGTTATACAGATAACTTACATTAACCCCTGACAACTTTTAAATAGTATAATTACCAATAGATCTAGAATTCAGCCTAAAAATTTAGTCTGACAGATGATTATTTATTTTATTAGAACTGTAATATACGTAGGACAAGATATATGTATGCCAAATAAATAATTACAATCTTCACAAAATTAGATTTTAAAATTAATGTTTCAAAGTAAAAAGTTTAATAAATTATTTATATACTAGGGTCCCATGAATTAATAGAGAAAAATGTTCTACGTTGCTGCCTGTGTATCCTATCTGTGGCTTAATTGGGAGGTGGATGCCTGTTTCTAAATGGAAGTGTTACAGTACAGTCTGAAAGACGCACACCAAAGCCTCAGTTTCTTCAGAAAATCAGCATTTCTCAGAAGTATCCTGGTACAGATAACAGCTTGTTCCAACATGCAGGAAATATCCAAATCAATGCCTTTAAAACATTCCTCTCCCCCCCTTCCCCGCCCCTGCCACCAGTAGACTGAAGAATTGCTGCTGTACTGGCTTGTGGCTTTCTAGAATGGTAATTCCACCACCTGCCTATCATTTCCACATTACTGGTAACTCAAGTTCTTGAAAAACTGTCCACACCCTTCAAGGTGCAGTTTGTTTAGCTGCCAAGGCATTAAGTATCATCATACTAAAAGGTAAAGGTAGTCCCCTGTGCAAGCACCAGTCGTTTCCAACTCTGGGGTGATGTTGCATCACGATGTTTTCATGGCAGACTTTTTTACAGGGTGGTTTGCCATTGCCTTCTCCAGTCATCTACACTTTCCCTTCAGCAAGCTGGGTACTCATTTTACTGACCTCGGAAGGATGGAAGGCTGAGTCAACCTTGAGCTGGTTACTTGAACCCAGCTTCCGCCAGGATCAAACTCAGGTCGTGAGCAGAGAGCTCGGACTGCAGTACTGCATCACGGGGCATTTACCTTGCCTTTCTGCTCCCAAGGCACTTAAGAGATTAAAAACATTCATGATATCATCACATATCATGTGATTTGGTGCAGTGGTTAGGAGTGTGGGCTCTAATCTGGGAGAACCGGGTTTGATTCCCCACACCTAGCTGCTGGGTGATCTTGGACAAGCCACATGTCTCTCTGAGCTGTTCTCCCAAGAGCAGTTCTTGAAAGAGCTACCTCAGCTCCGCCTACCTCACAGGGTGTCTGTTGTGGGGAGAGGAAGGGAAGTCAATTGTAAGCCACTCTGAGATGCTGAATGAAGGGCAGGGTATAAATCCAACCTCCTCCTCTTCTTTTAAAAACCCTTAAAATAAGCAAAACCCCCAGCTATATAATTAAAACAACACCAGAGCTAAAACACACAAACACATAAAAACAACAGTTAAAACACAGGGCAGGCAGGGAGAGGCACTGAGAAAACAAATGAATTGAAAAAGTGTTTACCAGCTGGCAGAAGATGTCAACAGAACGGGTCAGATGAGTCCCATGACAGAGAAGGCCCTCTTCCGGGTTGCCAAATGTCTAATCTCAGAAGGTGGGAGACCCCCAAAGCAGGCCCTCAAAATATGAGCACAGTGGTCTGCTGGGTTCATAAGAGGTTAGGCAATTCTAGTATGGTTATCCCAAACCATATCGGGCTTTAAAAGGTGAACAGCACCTTACATTTTACCTGGGAAACAGTGGGAGCCAGGGTCAAGACTGGAGTGATGTTGTCCCTGCGACCCATTCCAGTCAGCATTCTGGCTGCCACTTTCTGCATCAATTAAAAGTTTTGAAGGGCAGCCCCTACATTGTATTCTAGAAATATTATTTCTGGGGGGATATTTTCTCTTGTGCGGATGGAGCTATTTGCATCGTTAGAAACTCCACCAGCAGAATGATGAGGATGGGTGATGTCTTCTGAAACATTGTCTTCACAGCAATCCCTAGTTTTGCATCACATTTTGCTCTTAGAGTTCCCTCAGCATCACTTTTCAGGGGCTATTGTTGTTTCTGTCGTCTATCCCCTGTTGTTTATCAGGAATTTTGAAAATCCTGTCCATCATTTGTAAAGAAGAAAGAAGATAAATTGAGTAAAGCTTCCCTATGTTGAACTGTTATTAGAAATCTAGGATTGGATAGTTTTATAAAGCTCTGTTATAGAATGCTCAGAACTATATTTTCACTCAGTGTTTAGTGAGTGCTGGCAGATCAAATCCTTTTTTCCACATCAGTAAGACAGTTGATTAATTAATCAAATAGGGTTGTAATTTATAATTGAATTTGTAACAAACTATGATTAAATTGATTAATGGCAGAGTCAATTGATGCTTTGAACTGAGTAACAGATGAGCAGTAAACAACACAGAGATGAACAGTTGTTAAAGTGGAATAATATATAATTGATGACAGGATAAATGTATTAGTTTTTGCTTACACTATCTTCATCAGAAATGAGTAGGGAAGCTCAGAAATGTGTTCCTGTGCTAGCAGAAAATGAATACTAGTCAAAAACCAAATGAATGCATCTAGAATGCAAATAATCAAACAGGCAGTCCTTGAGCACTTAGAAAAGACAACTGTAATTGCTAAGAGACGATATGGGTTCCCCAAGAACAAGTTCTTTCAGGCTAACCTTATCTCTGTTTTTTGAAAATGTTACTACCTTGCTGGATCAGGGGAATGTTGCAGACATAGTTTATCTTGATTTCAGTAAGGCTTTTGATATTCCATATAATATTATGGTTGACAAATTGGTAAAATATAGTTTGGATCATATTACTGTTAGGTGGCTCTGTAACTGGTTGACAGATTGCACCCAAAGAGTGCTTGTGAATGGTTCCTTATTTTCTTGGAGTGGAGTGAATTGTCCTAGGACCTGTTTTTAATATCTTTATAAATTATTTGGATGAAGGAATATATGAGATACTTATTAAATTTGCAGATGATACTAAAGGAGAGGTAGCAAATATGTAGAAGACAGAGTCAGGATACAGGATAAAGTTCTGCATTTAGGTAGGAAAAATTAAATGCATAACTATAGGGTGGGGGAGACTTGTCTCAGCGGTCAGGGCCAGCTCGCCCACTAAGCAAACTAGGCAATTGCCTAGGGCACTGGCAGGGCAGGGGTGCCAAATTCTGCCTCCCCCATGTCCCACCCCCTAGGCAAATGCCTATTTGCCTCCCCAGCCTCCGAGTCCTCCTCCCTCCCTCTGTATTTTAATGGCCAAAACCGGCGGTAAAGTGCCGCGTTCCCAGGGCTCTCAAAAGGCCGCCTTTTGCCCATCAGCTGATTGGTGGGTAAAACATGCGGGGGGGGGGCTGGCGGCTCCTATGTCACCCCTCTGGCATGCTCACAATCAGCGCAGGGGCAGCAGTGGCGGGAAGGATGAGTGCTTGCTCGTCCTTCTCGCTGCTGCTGCCCTCGCACTGATTGTGAGCGCTCCGGAGGGGCGGCATAGGAGCTGCCAGCCTCCAGCGCAGTTTTACCCACTGATCTGTGGTGGGGGGGGGAGACCTTTCAAGAGCCCCTAGGATATGGTGCTTTACCGCCAGTTCCGGCCCTTAAAATACAGAGGAAGGGAAGAGGCGCTGCAGAGGGGGGCGGGGGATGTGCCATGGGGAGCAGCGAGGCTGCCTGGGGCATGATGCGCCATAGGGCCAGCCCATTCAGCAGTAGTGAAAGGATCTAGCGGTATTAGTGGACCATGCACTAAACATGAGACAGCAGTGTTATGAAGTAGCTAAACAGGCAGATATGATTTGGGGCTGTATCAATAGAAGTATAGTGTCCAGATCACTTGAAGTGATGTTTTGCTTTACTCTGCTCTTGTTAGACCTCACTTAAAGAATTGTGTTCTGTTTTGGGCACCACAATTCAAGAAGGTTATAAACAAGTTGGAACTTGTCCTGTGGAGGGCAACAAAGATGGTGAGGAGTCTGGAAACTACGTCCTATGAGGAAAGGTTGAAGGAGCCAGTGGGTTGAAATTAAATCAGAAGAGTTTTCAACTAAATATTAGGAAGAACTTGTCCCCAGAAGGAACCAGGCTGCTGGTGATTAAAATCAAAAAGATGGCAGAACAGAGCAACTAAATCTTGGGGGAAAGCCAACAGGAGATGGAATGTCTCTGGTTCGGGAGAACTCCTCTCAAAGAGATGAAGGGTTAGCTGTTACTTTTCTACCAGGCAATGATCAGAGTTGTCCACTGAGATGGTGACACACAGTATGGACTGTCTTCCAAAGTCTCGAGGCAGCAGGAGGAAGGTTGCGGGCCTAACTTGCCTGGGAAATTATAGATGTATGTATACAAATGCTAGAAGTGTTCGAAATAAAATTGGGGAGCTGGAATGATTAAAGGTTTGGAACACTTTCCCTATGAAGAAAGGTTAAAACGCTTGGGGCTCTTTAGCTTGAAGAAACGTCGACTGCGGGGTGACATGATAGAAGTTTACAAGATTATGCATGGGATGGAGAAAGTAGAGAAATAAGTACTGTTCTCCCTTTCTCACAATACAAGAACTCGTGGGCATTCAATGAAATTGCTGAGCAGTCAAGTTAGAACGGATAAAAGAAAGTACTTCTTAAGAACATAAGAGAAGCCATGTTGGATCAGGCCAATGGCCCATCCAGTCCAACACTCTGTGTCACACAGTGGCCAAATTTATACACACACACACTGTGGCTAATAGCCACTGATGGACCTCTGCTCCATATTTTTATCTAACCCCCTCTTGAAGCTGGCTATGCTTGTAGCTGCTACCACCTCCTGTGGCAGTGAATTCCACATGTTAATCACCCTTTGGGTGAAGAAGTACATCCTTTTATCCGTTCTAACCCGACTGCTCAGCAATTTCATTGAATGCCCACGAGTTTTTGTATTGTGAGAAAGGGAGAAAAGTACTTCTTTCTCTACCTTCTCCATCCCATGCATAATCTTGTAAACTTCTATCATGTCACCCCGCAGTCGACGTTTCTCCAAGCTAAAGAGCCCTACGCGTTTTAATCTTTCTTCATAGGGAAAGTGTTCCAAACCTTTAATCATTCTAGTTGCCCTTTTCTGCACTTTTTCCAATGCTATAATATCCTTTTTGAGGTGCGGTGACCAGAATTGCACACAGTATTCCAAATGAGACCCCTCCATCGATTTATACAGGGGCATTATGATACTGGCTGATTTGTTTTCAATTCCCTTCCTAATAATTCCCAGCATGGCCTTGGCCTTTTTTATTGCAATCGCACACTGTCTTGACATTTTCAGTGAGTTATCTACTGTGACCCCAAGATCTCTCTCTTGGTCAGTCTCTGCCAGTTCACACCCCATCAACTTGTATTTGTAGCTGGCATTCTTGGCCCCAGTGTGCATTACTTTGCACTTGGCCACACTGAACCTCATCTGCCATGTTGACACCCACTCACCTAGCCTCAACCGATCCCTTTGGAGTTCCTCGCAATCCTCTCTGGTTCTCACCACCCTGAACAATTTAGTGTCATCTGCAAACTTAGCCACTTCACTGCTTACTCCCAACTCCAAATCATTAATGAACAAGTTAAAGAGCATGGGGGTGGGGGCTTTCCAGTGTTTTGCATTGAGTGTCACATGTATGACTATCTGCCCCAAACGGTGGTACCCAAAGGGTGATTAACATGTGGAATTCACTGCCACAGGAGGTGGTGGCAGCCACAAGCATAGCCACCTTCAAGAGGAGGTTAGATAAAAATATGGAGCAGAGGTCCATCAGTGGCTATTAGCCACAGTGTGTGTGCGTGTGTGTATATATTTGGCCGCTGTGTGACACAGAATGTTGGACTGGATGGGCCATTGGCCTGATCTAACATGGCTTCTCTTATGTTCTTATGGGACCCAGTACTGAGCCCTGCGGCACCCCACTGCTTACCGTCCTCCACTGCAAAGACTGCCCATTTATACTCACTCTCTGCTTCCTATTAATTAGCCAGTTTTTGATCCACAAGAGGACCTGTCCTTTTACTCCATGACTCTCGAGCTTACTAAGGAGCCTTTAATGAGGAACTTTATCAAAAGCTTTCTGGAAGTCAAGGTAAACAATATCTATCGGGTCTCCTTTGTCCACATGTTTGTTCACCCCCTCAAAGAAATGTAACAGGTTAGTGAGGCAAGATCTTCCCTTACAGAATCCATGCTGAGTTTTCCTCAATAACTCATGTTCATCAATGTGCCTACTCATTCTGTCCTTGATAATGGTTTCTACCAAGTTTCCCAGATCTCCTCTGGAACACTTTTTAAAGATGGGGGTGAAATTTGCTACCTTCCAGTCCTCAGGAACGGAGGCAGATTTCAATGAAAGAGTACATATTTTTGTCAGAAGATCCACAAGTTCAACTTTGAGTTCTTTCAGAACTGTTGGATGTATGCCATCCGGACCTGGTTTTTAATTTGTCTATCAGTTGCTTACTAGTTTTTAATTTGTCTATCAGTTGTAGGACCTCCTCTCTTGTCACCTCAATCTTTCAACACCCCTTCCAATATAAGTCGTTCTGGAGCAGGCAAACACTTCTCATCTTCCTTCTTCTCATTCTTCACCCAAAGGGTAATTAACATGTGGAATTCACTGCCACAGGAGGTGGTGGCGGCTACAAGCATAGCCAGCTTCAAGAGGGGTTTAGATAAAAATATGGAGCAGAGGTCCATCAATGGCTATTAGCCTCAGCATATTATTGGAACTCTCTGTCTGGGGCCGTGATGCTCTGTATTCTTGGTGCTTATGGGGGGGGGGCAAAGTGGAAGTGCTTCTAGACCCATTTGTGAACCTCCTGATGGCACTTGAGGTTTTTTTGTTTGTTTGGTGGGGCCACTGTGTGACACAGAGTGTTGGACTGGATGGGCCATTGTCCTGATCCAAATGGCTTCTCTTGTGTTCTAACTTTCTGACAGCACGGTTCCTCAGTGGTTCCCCAGGAGGTGGCGAGCTGTTCAGAGGATAGATGGTCATTTGACAGAAATGCTGATTCTGTGAACTTACTGACAAAGATTTTGAAAACTGTGTAACCAAATACAAATGGTATAATATAGAAAAATTATTTTGTTGTATGGCTTCACATAGTGGCTGGTTTGTCTTGGTGGAGTGGTCAATTTCATGTTACAGAACACTTGATGATTTTTAAAGTTGGTTTTTGATAAAGCTGAAAGTGAAACAGGAATCAGTTTGAAGCCAACTAGCCAGCCAATTGGAGAAATTGCACTTTGGATTGATACTATTTAATAGATACATTTTTCATGGGATCTGATTAAATGTGCAATTCTTTGCTTTGGAAAAAACTTGAAGGATACTCTATGAGAATTACCATAGAAATTTTGGGCTTGTTCTTTCATTCTGTACATTCTAGTGGGAAGTATTAGTGTAGAATTCTGTTCTGGATATATGTAAATTTAAGATATTGGAGACATTTTGTTGTTGAGATAGTATTTATTACTGATAGTATTGAGATAGTATTTATTACTGATTTACAATACAAAAATATTATAAAGAAATTTCTCTATATTGTACAATTTGTATTTAGTTACACAGTTTTTTCTGTTTCTTAGTTCTTAGTTCTTGTGGCCCTTTTTCGCACACCCAGAGAAATACTGATTGCCACTTTGGGATCAGGAAGTAATTTTTCTCCAGACCAGTTTGGCCAGGGATCTTGGGGGGTGGGTTGTCATCTTCTGGGCATGGAACAGGGTTCACTGAGTGTGTGTATAGGGGGAGAGTGATATGTGAATTTCCTGCATTGTGCAGGGGGCTAGATGACCCTGGAAGTACTTTACAACTGTATGATTCTAAGTGATGAGACATTGTTTAAATCTTAGCTGGTGGTGTGTCATCACTGTGTTCTAAATAACAACAGGAGGTTTCGAATGCCTAAAGGGTCTTTGAACTTTTGCGTTATCAGAGAACTTTCCTTCATGCCATAAAATTAAACATAGGTTCAAAATCAATATGAGATATGGTATGAAAGTCTGCTGTTTCAAGAAAAATAATTTTTTAAATCCTGTTATATGTGCTCAGGTCCTTAAGCATCCCCAGTAGTTCATTCAGTTCCATCCCTTGTCTCCACCAATACCACAAAAATCTGTAGAAAAATGTCTGCTACAAGAGTGAAGCCAACCACACAGAATATCAGGGACTGAGATTACAAATAACTCTTAATAGTAACTCTTCAATATTTCAAGCAGAAGCTGTCTCTAACAGGATGCTTTTTAAAAAATAAACATATTATTTAAAATATTTTCTTGCATACACAAACAGGAATGCAGGGTAGATTCTTACACTATGGTGGCAGCTGTTTCTGAAGTAACTTTTAAAAACTCTGCACAGCCAATCAATCCCTACTGGCAGGGCTTTTTTTTGTAGCAGGAACTTCTTTGCATATTAGACCACATACCCCTGAAAGAGCCAATCCTCCTGGAGCTTACAGTAGGCCCTGTACAGAACCGTGTAAGCTCTTGGAGGATTGGCTGCATCAGGGGTGTGTGGCTTAATATGCAAATGAGTTTCTGCAAACACCCCCCCCGCCCCAGCCTACTGGACAAAAGTCCAAGCTGGTCCTGCCCACTCTCTAAAATACTTGACAGTCTTCAGGAAAGATTTCAGCCTCCATAGGCACCATGTTGGGGATTGTGAGTTAGACAAATCCATAGAAACCTTAAGGCTATGAAGTCTTAGTTTAAACTTTGTTATCTAACTCTTCCTTAGTAGACAGCTGGAGATACCAGAATTATTCAGTGAAGAATTAGCTCAGTTATTCAGGTACCATTGTAAAACATTAACATTTCATTTTCATCTGTTTGAGTTGTCTGTTTATAGAATGCTTTTATTGTATTTTATTGTTTTATCATATGTTGTACTCCGCCCTGAGCCCTACAGGGAATGGGCGGAATAGAAATATACTAAAATAAATAAATCTTTCCTAATATGGTTTGGAATATAATGAAGGCAGATATTGGTCCATTAATTTATGTTGGCTGTACTGCTACCAGTGTTCTCACTAAGCTGAGTTAGTGTGAGCTAGCTCACAGTTTTTTAGCCTCTGGCTTACACATTTTTGTCTTAGCTCACAAAAAATGGCCCCAGAGCAAGCTAATTTATGCAGTAGCTCATAGCTTTAATGCTAGTAGCTCACAACGTAGACTTTCTGCTCACAAGTCTCCACAGCTTAGAGTGAACATTGGCTGTTACTCCTGATTTGACACTGGATTATCTGCCTTTCTTGCTGGTGGATTACATGGTATTTTACAGAGCTATGCAAACACTAATGACCACTACATGCAACTGACAGTGCAGTAAAATTGAATTAAATATTGATAAGGTACCACAAGTACTGCTCAAGCAGTATATCATATGGTAGTTTAGAACACATTCAAGGCAATTGCAAGGGAATCACTGCAGGAACTTGTAAAAAAAAGTAAAAGGCCTAGCAGAACTGTGTTTAAAATTTATGTTTTAAAATTATTCTGATAGAAAATCAGCATAAATATAACAATGATCCACAGAGGTAAAAATGTACTACCACCACCACTACTACAGTGGGTAAATTGAAGTTCATAGATACTTACAGTGTAGTCCTGTGTTAAAAGACTTGAGACAATATACCGTATTTTTCGCTCCATAAGACGCACCTGAGCATAAGACGCACCTAGTTTTTAGAGCTGTTTGTGTGAATTTAGAGGCATTTGTGTGAATTTTTTGCAGTATTCGCTCCTTAAGACGCACACACTTTTCCCTCCACTTTTTTGGGGGGGAAAAGTGAGTCTTATGGTGCAAAAAATACGGTATGTGTTGAAACAAAGCGTTGCAAAGTTGTAGGTTTGACCTAACGAGGTTTTAAAAAAAACCTGTTAGAAATTACATTTGCATAGAACAGGAGGTCATATAGGAGTTTTGCCTTTCTTTCAGCACATAAAACTAAAAATTCATTTTTCCTAAGAAGGCCTGCAGGCTTGTAACTCCTGTCATTGGGTTTTCTATGCACAATTACTAGAAAGATTCAAAGTGGACAAAAGAATTCAAGGATTAACTTCTATTGAAATTTGATTCATGAAGAAAAAGTGAAGGAATGTATGATAAAATTATCTAAAATTTTGGGGTACAATATGCAACTAGAACAATGAGAATTTGTGGACAAGAAGGGTCTTAAATTTACATTAAGTATTAGTCTCAAAGGAAATTTTTATAAAATGGTGTGTCATTGGTATATGTTTATCAGATGAATTAGCAAAAATGTATAAAATATTTTGAACTTAACATTGGCTACATGAAAACCATGAAGGGATGTTTTATTGTCTATGGTAGACTTGTAACAAAGCTAAAAAAAATTGTACACAAATACATTTAATTATTCAGAAGATTTTAAAGATTCATGTACAAATGAAACCAGAGGCTTTCTTTTGCATCTGACGGTCACAGAGCTAGAAAACAGCCTTGAAACTTTGTTCATACACATGACAATGGCCACAAGATTATTATATGCTCAAAAATGGAAAAGTTCAACAATACCTACTGTAGAGGAATGGTTGATGTAGTTGTTAGAGCTTGATGGGATTGCTAAACTGACTGTTTTGTTCAAAGAAAAGACAATTTATATTTTTACTGATGATTGGAAACCCTTTAGAGCAGGGGTGTCAAACATGCGACCCGGAGGCCAAATCAGGCCACCAGAGGGCTCCTATCAGGCCCGCAAGCAACTCTCTGTCATCAGCTTCCTTCTCCCTCTCTTGCTTCCTTCTGCATCACAACTTGCTTTGCTAGTCTTGCTCAATCGCACAGGAACAACAGAGCAAAGCTTTTCCCTTGGGGAGGAAGTGGGGGAAGGAGAGCTAACTTTGGCAGGCTCTCCCAATTGCACAGCAGAGCTACTAGGCAAGCCTCTCTTCCTACTGTTGGCTGAGGCTCAACAAGCCAATGAGGTGGATTAGGCTGAGTGTGTGTGTTTGTCTGTGTCTTTTATAAAGTTTATATCTCTCTGAGCTGGCATTACATTTTATGACACGGCCCGCCGAGATAAGATCAAGATGGGTCTCTCATAGCAAATGAGTTCAACACCCCTGCTTTAGAGATTTGTTGTTGTTGTTGTTGCTCAACATGGAAAAGAATGATTTGTGGATTTGATGATTAAGGAGATATTTGATAACAGGTAATGGGGGAAAGAGATTTTTTTTCTTTCTATATATAATACCATAGTGTTTACTTAGGAAAATTACTTTTATTTGCTGTAGAGAAAAACAAAAGCCTCTTTTATGTTTCCATATCTTTTTCCATTAGAATCATAGCGTTGGAAGGGACCTCTAGGGTTATCTAGTCCAACCCCCTGCACAATGCAGGAAACTCACAAACATCTCCCCCTAAATTCACAGGATCTTCATTGCTGTCAGATGGCTATCTAGCCTCTGTTTAAAAATCTCCAAGGAAGGAGAGCCCACCACCTCCCGAGGAAGCCTGTTCCACTGAGGAATTGCTCTAACGATCAGGAAGTTCTTCCTAATGTTGAGCTGGAAACTCTTTTGATTTAACTTCAATCCATTGGTTCTGGTCCTGCCTTCAGAGGCCACAGAAAACAATTCCACATCATCCTCTATATGACAGCCCTTCAAGTACTTGAAGATTGTGATCATATCGCCTCTCAGCCGCCTCCTCTCCAGGCTAAACATCCCCAGCTCCTTCAACCTTTCCTCATAGGACTTGGTCTCCAGATCCCTCACCATCTTCGTCGCCCTCCTCTGGACCCATTGTAGCTTGTCTATATCCTTCTTAAAATGTAGTACTGAACACAATACTCCCCTTTAAAATCCTTTCCCCCCCTTTAAAATCCTGTTTTTCTATTGGTCATGTATTGTTGTGGAGCTTGTGTATTCTTTAATAGTTTTTTTGTTAGTTTTTATCCTTTCCTTAAGATAAAACCTTAAGAAAATTAATTTTTAAAATGGCCTGTGTAAGTATGATGTCCATGTTGCTTGGTGCAGAATATTGAAACAGCTTCCCATTGGTTCCCCATAGCTGGGCCTCAGGGTGAAACTACACATTAAGTTCATCATGTGACTGCCGTGGGGACTTGCAGCCATATGAGCTGTGAATTCCCCATAGGAATTCGATTTAGAAGTTCTGCAAGAGCCTAATTCTAGCTAGGGCTATGGCACAGGAGGAGGGCTTTTGTCTTTCCTCCACCATTTTTCAAACTAGAAATGGCCCTGGGGGTTATTTGCCTTACTAGGGAGACTGCATGTGCGCTCAGTGCTTGAACGTGCAGCCCACAGTGGGGCAAACAAATGCCCTCAAGGACAGTTTCATATCAAGAAAACAGCATAGGACGGAAGGCAGGAGCCCTTCCTCCCCCTGCATTCCTGACCAGAATTGGGCCCTTGCGGTGCTTCTGAATTGTGTTCCCTTGAGAAACTTGTACCTGGCATCATTCTGCAAAGTCTTGCTGGTTTTATTGATGAATTTTTAAAAAGCATGGTGATACACTGGCACCAAAAGCAGCAGAAACGGAAATATTGCTAAAACCAAGGAAGATTCAGCTAAGAATGAATCCTGCATTATGCTATGAGATATTGATAGTAAAACCTTTGCTTCTGCAAAAAAAGGTTAAATACCAGTGTTTAATGTTATGGGTTGCACTGTATGAAGCATAAATGAAAGAAGTTAATAAGACAGATCTGTATCTCAGAAAAACAACTTCTGAGGATTGATCAAGTATTCAGCAAGAAGGCAGCATTGTTAAATGGTACAGTTCCTCTTGCAGAAGCTCTTACACTATTCATGGAAGAGCTCAGGCAACTTTCCCAGGATTAGAAATGGTGACTGAAGAGAGGGAGATGCAGATCTAACTGACTGATTTCTGCTCATTTTTCTTTAAGCTGTCTTCTTCCCTTGCAGTATTCTGTTGGGTTTCTGGTGTTCTTCTGTCTCTTAGGAGCAGTTTTTCAGGGAATTAAAGGACATCAAGAAGAGAATGGTTTTATGAACGTCTTCTGTTCAACAAAATGATTAGTTGTAGATTTTCCGGGCCGTGTGGCCAGAAAATCTAAAACAACTAATGAACTCTGGCTGTGAAAGCCTTCGACAACATAGCAGAATGATTAATATTTAAATGGAACAGTGGAAAATATTTGACATAAATATTAGTCTGTAGTCCCCAAATTGTGGTAATTTTGACTGCAGACATTTGATCAGAGGAGTGAACCTCAATGAATAGAATTAACTTTTGATATAGGACAAATTTTGGTTAGCCAGTTGTCGATGTCGTTCAGAGTAAAGTAGAACTGCTGAACTGAAACAGAATTATGACTATTGATGTATATTTTATTAACATTTATGTCCCATGTTTCTGCCCTGTCAGGGTCACCATTTTGTTATATCCACATATCTTGAGAAGGTGTCTTAGAAAAAACAAGGTGACTAATGTTAGATTGTGGCACAAAATAAGCTAGCTCAATAACAGGTTTCCAATAAGGAAAATAACATTATGACTACATTCATAACAAGCTGCCACTGAAGTCTAGCTGCTTCCACATGGACATTTTTAAAGCATATACATAACATAGTCTTTTCTGAAAATACAGCCCAAATGTGTTACCATGCTGTCTGGATGGGAAGGTGTCCCATCCACATTGATGCCATTTTCCTTCTCTTATCTCCTCACAACTGTCATTTACCTAGCATGCAGATCACATGGCATATTGAGGGCTAAAACCAGAACTTGCTATTGTGGAGTAGCAATTATTTGAAATATATGGTCATCTAGAAAAACAGAATCTAGAAAAAAAACTTTTTTTGTCTTAACTCTTTGATGCAGGCCTGTTTCCCTTCAGCCTACGTGAACAGCTTTTTCCATCTTTCATCAAGTTTTCTGTAGGAAAGAGTCTTGGTGCAGAAAAGACTGACACAAGCTGGTCTGTTAAGTCAGCCTTGATGGAGCATTCCCATCCCTTTTTTCCTTCAGCTGTTCCTAACACTCCTTAGCTACAGAGATGCCTGGCTACAAATTGAAAGCACTCCTACATTTTACTGCATTTCACTTGGAGCCTATCTAGCTACACTGTTCTTACAGGTGCAAGAATGCTGGCATTCTTCACCCCATGAGTGGTTCAAGGCATTTTACAACCCCAGGATCTTTCCTCCTGTGCCCTCCCCCACCCCAGACTGTAAAGGTGGCATCTCTTCAACACCACTAATATGTTCAGGGGTGATGTGGCTTCTCCAGTCATCTGTGTTGCTGCTAACCTGGAAAGTGTGCTGCTTCTCAGACTTGCCATTGTTGAGGTGCAAGATGGCTGCAGAAGGAGCACCTTTGCAGTCTGCTTTCAAGTTGAGATAGGTGACATAGTGCCTTCTTCTGTCATGTGCAAAATGCATGCCGCTCCAGACCTTCCTTGCTGCTTTTGTAGTACAAGATAGTTCCAGTGGCAGAATGAGGAATTAGGATGCCAAATGTGGGATAGAACTTTGAGAGGGGATGCCTGATTAATGCGAGCATTTGTTCAAGACTACACATGTGTTGCTGTATTCTTGCAATTTAGTGTGAGGAAAGGGTGAATTTGAAAAGCTAGAAAGTTCAGTGAGTGTGAACTGTAGACTTTTTTGAAGTTGACTTCCCTGCTGTCACAGTGTCACTAGCCAATGATAAATGAATTGGTGACATAAGGGAAACTTTGCACTTTGGCTAGTCTTGCAAAGTCTGGGTTTTTTAATGGAAGGATGGAGAAGCTGTAGCTAAGGTTTGTCAGAACAAATGAGGATGGAATGATCATCTGTGAGCAGAATCGTGATTTCACAAATGATGTACAATAATGCAGTTTGCTTTATGTTCTAACTGTGAACCAGTATCTACTTAGAAATCTTGCTATGTTTGTGACTAATAAAAGCTTTCTACAGCGAGAATAGCAAGATTTTTTTTTTATCACACTGTATCTTTGATGCCATTAGATTGGTATCATCTGCATATCTGAGATTGTTGATGTTTTTCCCGCCAATCTTAATTCCAGTTTGTGCTTCATCCAGGCCAGCATTCCTCATGATGTGCTCTGCATGTAAATTAAATAAGATTATGGCATCCGGTCCCATCACACCTTGGCAAATAGAAGGGGAAGACATGGAAGTAGTGACAGACTTCACATTTCTGGGATCCAAGATCACTGCAGACGGTGTGACTGTAGCCATGAAATTAAAAGACGTTTGCTCTTTGGGAGGACAGCTATGTTGAACCTAGGCAGTATAATAAAAAGTAGAGACATCACCCTGCCAACAAAAGTTCGTCTAGTCAAAGTGATATTTCCAGTAGTAATGTATGGCTGTGATTGTTGGACCATGAGGAAGGCCAAGCACAGAAGAATAGATGCTTTCAAGCTGTGGTGCTGGAGAAGAACCTTGAGAGTCCCTTGGATGGCAAGAAGATCAAATCAGTCAGTCCTAAGGGAAATTAACCCTGACTGTTCCCTGGAAGGTCTGATAATGAAGCTCAAATACTTTGGCCGCCAAATGAGAAGGGAGCACTCACTGGAGAAGATCCTGATGCTGGGAAAGACAGAAGGCAAAAGAAGAATGGGACAGCAAAAGATGAGCTGGCTGAACAGCATTACTGATGTGACTAACATGAATTTGAGCATACTTCGGAGGATGGTGGAAGACAGGAGGGCCTGGCATGACTTTTTCCATGGGGTCACAAAGAGTCGGACTCGACTGTGCAACTGAACAACAACGATCTTTGATGCAAGTGATGTGTAGGCTCTATTTAAGAATCTTGATTTGCAGCCCTTCTGCTAATCATAATAGGTGAGGTGACTATCTTTCAGATGTCCCACTAAACTGGAATTCCATAAAACTCTAGATTTATAAAGCATTGTTCAGTATCGTGTCTGAATGTAGCCTCCGTTTTGTTGTTCCATCAAACTTCAGTCATAAAAGGCTCTAGACGAGATTCAGTTTTACAAGACAAATGTCAGTTTTCACTTTTCCTTTCTCCCACACTTAAAATTGCATATAAACTATCTCATACACAGTACTTTCCTTAGAAATTTACCACCTCTTACAACTGAATTATTTGCAGTTGGAATTACTACATAACATCAGCTGTGTAATGTGCTTCAAAGAGTTGGTGAGTCTGAGATTTTACATTTTTAATAATCAAGAGTCATGGACAGTGAGCGGCTGATTTATGGAGACCCTGTAAGCTTTTCAAGGCAAGATACATTCTGGTTGGTGTGCCTTTGCTTAGTGACCCTGGACTTCCTTGGTGGTCTCCCATCCAAATATTAACCAGGGCCAACCCTAATTAACTCCAAAATCTGATAAAATTGAGCTAGCCTGGCATCCAGGTCAGGGTTACAAACTTAAGTAGCTTCCTATTTTGAATCCATATTTTATGGAATTGTCAAATGTGGTATAATACCCATGATGGCATACAGCATGAAAAACAAAGATATTTGTCCCCATATTGAAATAGGTTCAACCTGACATACTTGGCTTCTCTTGGTTGTGTATCCATAACTGAAAAACAACACAGTGCTATTTGCTATTGTAGAAGGTAACTTGATCAGATGACAAAATACTTGATAAGTATGTCAAGTATATTCAGAATGTCAAATTCTGTTCCAAATGTTGGATTCATCATTTGTTGCACATGTGGGTATCCAGTCATAAGAACATAAGAGAAGCCATGTTGGATCAGGCCAATGGACCATGCAGTCCAACACTCTGTGTCGCACAGTGCCCCCCCCCAAGTGCCATCTAGAGGTCCAACAGTGGGGCTAGAAGCCCTTCCACTGTGCCCCTCCCAAGCACCAAAATACAGAGCATCACTGTCCCAGACAGAGAGTTCCAACGATAAGCTGTGGCTAATAACCACTGATGGATCTCTGCTCCATATGCTTATCCATTCTCCTCTTGAAGCTGTCTATGCTTGCAGCTGCCGCCTCCTCCTGTGGCAGTGAATTCCACATGTTAACCACCCTTTGGGTGAAGAAGTATTTCCTTTTATCAGTTCTAACCCGACTGCTCAGCAATTTCATTAAATGCCTACGAGTTTTTGTATTGTGAAAAAGGGAGAAAAGTACCTCTTTCTCTCCCTTCTCTATCCCATGCATAATCTTGTAAACCTCTTATCATGTCACCCCTTAGTCGACGTTTCTCCAAGCTAAAGAGCCCCAAGCATTTTAACCTTTCTTCATAGGGAAAGTGTTCCTGTGTTTGTGTATAAAAATATTTCTGTTTCTGATGGTTGTTGAAAAGATAAGTGCCTTGAATGATCTTGTCTTAGATTTATTGTAATTTTTAAAAATCTATACAGTTGGGTTTAGACTTTGGGGGTTTTTTTCCATGTAAGGAGATTTCCTCTGGTCTTGCTTCTCACTGCAGACCCCTGCAGTGAGGCTTCCCTGTCTCTAGGAGCAGCATTTTGGGGAGCTCAGTGGGCTGCAGAAGGCTAGAGAGTGAGAAAGTTCCATTCAAGTAGCACAGGGTTGGCCAACGCAAGCTCTCCAGATGTTTTTTGCCTACAACTCGCATCAGCCCCAGCCACTAGCCATGATGGCTGGGGCTGATGGGAGTTATGGGCAGAAAACATCTGGAGAGCTACTGTTGGCCACCCCTGAAGTAGCAGAAGCCTATCAATGGTACTTTGGATTCTACATCAGATTTTTTTTCTTTCAGAATGTGAGGTATTTGTTAAATTGTGCTGCATGCAAGTTTTCGTTTGTGTGATAAATGGAGGTGGTAATCTATTAGGATTAAGTTCTAGGGTTGGTGATCACTCCAGTAATCTGTACTACCATATAAAGGGCTTTTTACTAATCTTCATTAAAATCTTGCTGAAACAGGTGGATACAAGTAGCCAGTATGGTGGCTCAGTCAAAATCACTCAGGATATTGTCTCATGTTCTGTTGTGTAGTGCAGGGATGTCAAACTTATTTGTTATGAGGGATGGATCTGACATAAATGGGACTTTGTGGGGCCGGGCCATGCATGTCATAAAATGTAAAGTAAAAGGTAAAGGTAGTCAGTGCCAGGTAGCAGAGATATAAACTGTGTGTTTGTCCGTATCCTTTAAAAAATATTTTTAAATTTTAAAATACAAGCATGCTTAAAACTCTTGCAATATTTGTTTAAAATTGAAAGGTGGGGGATTTGGCAATGCAGTTTTAAAAATAAAACATTGAAAAGCAGAGCAGAAACTAAAAGTATAAAATGCTGAGGCTAGGAAAATATGAAATGGCTGGGCATTGCAAGTTTCTCCCTTCTCCTGGTCTACTCAGATTGGCACTGACTCTCCAGTTGGCTGTGGCTTCCCAGGTTAGAATACTCACCAGGCACCAGTTCTCAGGTCCATTCAGCAGAGACAAGCTGGCTCAAAGCATCAACCCTCTATTTGCAAGGAGACAACTCCAGCAAGCAACAACTTCAACTGGCCATATAAATGATGGAAAGTGAAACTGCTTGAGCTCCACTCCATTGAAACACAGCACAGACAAAGTTGCAAGGAAAATGTGGAGATGTTAATGGAAAATTCATTCCGCATTTGCTTTGCAAGCCCAGAAGAGCTTTCTGATAAAGCAGCTGGGAATTTTGGCTTCCTTGGAGCTTCAAAGGGTGAGAACAGGAAGGGGAGGAGAGCAAAGAAAAGAGCCATGGGCCTGATTAAAGTGGATGGACCAGTTGCAGCCCACAGGCTGTAAAATTGACACCCCTGGTGTAGTGTATTCTTTTGCATGGTCATTGACAGAAATAGATTTCATTTTTGCTTTGTTTAGAAGTTATTACTGATTATCAAAGAAAAGAATAACTTATTTTACAACTTAATTGAATAGTTTTTCATGTTCTATCAGTATTTTTTTCCAATTTCTAAAGATTTTCAATTTTTGAAGATCCATGGTTTCACAAAATTAATAACAATGAATGGAGGACATGGCTAATACAGTGTTAGGCAAGCTTGGTTTATAATAATCAAGTACAAAATTGAGGTACAGGTCATATCAGAATCACAGCTAAAATTCTTATTTTTGCATCTCCTCTCACATGGTGGAAAGGGATATTGTAATCACCAAACTGATGTGGAATTAGCAAATGATGCATTGGAGAGTGACAGTGAAGCTGAGGTATGTCAGCAAATTATGTGGACAGGAGTTAAATTCTGCTGGAACGTTTGGTTCTTTAGCTTTGTAAAATTGATTTCAACGTGCTTAGACTAAAGTAATTCTTCTTAGGATTTCAGTGAGTGTCAACAGTTTTCTACTGGGGGAAAAAAGTGGGCATGATGCTGCTAGTGTGACCATGTTGACTATACAAACAAATAGTATTTTTAACAGACCAGCTGTGCAATGCTGTGTAGAGTTACCCTTGAGTAAACCCGCTGGAATAAGTACATAGGCTCGCGCTGTTGAGTCTCTCTTACTAAGAGGCAACCCTTGTGTTGGAAATTGATACTGGCATTGATTAGCAGTCAAGAATAAAATACAAAGCCTGTTTTTCATTTTCAACTGCTTTGACTTCATTTTTAATCTGCTTTTTATTTCCATTGATTAAAGTTGATGGCAAATTAATAACAAGAAACCAAGCATACCAGTTCATTGTGAAGTCACAACTTAATTGCACGAAGATAATATATTGTTTGATTTTATTATTTTGTCCATATACATTAAAAATTCTTGATGTTTTTGTGAAGGCTATATGGATACAATGTGTCTGACAAATGCAGTTTTGACTTTTTGAAATTTTATACCCTGAAACTCTTTTTTGTTTCTAAGGTGCTGCTGGACTTAAATTTAAATGTGTATATTGGAAACTTAAATTTTAAAAAAATCTATTTTATATTTTCAGGCACGGATAGCATTTTTGCAAGGGGAAAGAAAGGGTCAAGAAAACTTGAAGAAGGATTTAGTAAGAAGAATAAAAATGTTAGAATATGCATTAAAACAAGAAAGGTAAGCATTACATTTTTTTCAGATGAGAAAACTATATATGAAAATGTGAAACAAGTTAGAACTTCCTCAGTTAACTGTGTGCTCTCCAGTTTTGACAGTCCCATTTGTAATAATGAATATATCCCATGACTGCTGTCTTCTGGCAATTGAAGTACCTTACAGGAATTGGTAACTTGTCCCATATTAAAAACAGCTTCATCAGTTTTTTTCCATCATACATTTTATGTCATGAGAGTTTGAAAACTATAATAAAAGTTGGGATTCCATCTAACAAGAACTCTCAGAGAACAGCAAACTAAACAATGGTGGTTTATTGCTGTTTGAGAATTTTTGCTAGAAAGAATCCCAGCTTTTGGTTGTATTATAGAAAGCATTAGAAAGATCCCCTTTCCCATTTTAAAACCTATTGCTATTTCCTGATTCCCCCTCCCCTGTGAAAAATGTACTATTTGAAGCTAAAGCTTGTGCAGAATGGCACTTTTTAGTCTGCACAATGTTTTCAGCCTTGGATAAGATTCTTTTTTTTAAAAAAAAAATTAACTTGCCAAGGACTCTGAGGTTAGCACGAAGTGAAGTTGTCTGCGTATGTATGGGCACCACATTTAAATTTTCAGTGATGTGATTTTTCAGTTACAAGTAAGGTAACTTATGAAAGTTTCAGGCTTAAGAATTTTGCTGGAGAGATAAAGTGATCATGGCAGTCACAAAGCAACATAACAGTATTTAATGGCACTAAGATTTGTAAAAAGTTGTACATTAGAAAACAAATGGGAAAGATATTTCATAATTTCAGTATAAATTTAGAAAGAGTTGTAACTGGGAGAAAGCTAGTTTTTGTAATAAAACAGTTCAACCAATTTATAAATGAGTAACAATAAAAATGCAAAAGCTTAATGGGTATGGGCAACAGAATGTGCTGTTTTGCAGCATAATTAATGTTGGTGAGAATGTAATGTGAACAATCCAGGCAACTGTGATTAGCATTTAAGGATTCTATAGTTTCGCTTTCGAACAGTGTCCAACTACTTAACTTCCCAATTAACCAGCTCAGCAAGCATCTTTTGAAGTAATGGGAACAAAATAGAAAAGCAGCTATTACTTAGCTGTCAATTCAAGTCAGAAAATATACTGTGAAACCATTTGTTTTATGAGAACATTTCCTCCTTTTCATACTGATTGAATCTGGATTGTACCTCAGCACGTCAGTCCATTACTTTTATTCAGTCATTTACTAAATTAATTAAAATTTCCTGTATGTTTCAGGAAAAGACTGACTAATTCAACTTACTTGTATCTGTTACTTTCCCTCCACTTGGTTAATACTTGAGCATAATTTTGCTGGCCAAATGCATAGTTTTTCAGCTGGAGGCAGAGGAGATAAGGCGTATACTTCAGTTGTACATTTGTAGGGTTTTTTTTTTTAAGCCAGAAATTTCATTACATATTGCATCAAAACAGTACATGTTGTAAAGGTGAAAGATAACTGTATACTGATCTAGTAAACACATCCTAATTTGTATTGTGAAAACACAGTATTAGTAAATGGTGATGTCTTTTTGCTAATAAATATGTGCTTAAATTTGAAGGGCAAAGTATCATAAACTAAAATATGGCACAGAATTGAACCAAGGTGACTTGAAAATGCCAACTTTTGAATCAGGTAATCTCTTTGCATCTATCATGTTTTGTTTAAATTGTTCTTCTCCCTTGAGTGAGCTTTCTTTGCAGTCTCAATCTTTTTATGTTTTAATAAAGCCACAGTTAAAACGAAAAGTGAGTTGATGTCCATTGTGGTTTTTATTGCATGGTTCTCACTTTCTGCAGACTGATTAATTTTTGATATTTGATAATATGAGATAGTTAAAGGTACAACATGACATGTGGCTAGTTACTCAGTTCTCTTCTCGTGTGACAGAAGTGTCTTTCTTTGTATTTCAGAAGAAACCAAAGATACAGAGGTTCCTACAATACCTCATAATAGTCAGCTAACTTGGAAACAAGGCAGGCAGTTATTAAGACAGTAAGTGTTACACCTGCATGCTGTTTTTCTTTTCTTTTTACATGTTCTTGTATTTTTAGGCAGTCTGATGGTAGCAGAAGCTAGGAAGAATTCATTGGGTTGGATCAAGCAATTTGTCAGCAGAAAGTGCTTGCAGATGTAGGTTATCATTTTGCTCCACTTTTCTGAGCTGTCCTTCTGTCCCCTGGAAGTTGATTATTGATGTATGGAAAAACTGCCATGCCAGTTGGAGTGCCACAGTGAGAAAGAGTGGTGCAAAGTTTCCTTCCTTTTCCACGGTATCCCCCCTCAACTCATGTGGCTGTTTGTCATGCAGGTCCCATGACTCTGAGAATCAGCATCCACCGGATTAGAACAGATTGCTGTGTAAGAAGAAATTGGTAAAAATCCACACTTTCCCATTGTGACCGATCATTGAACCCAACCAGTTTGTAGGACCAAGTAATCTAAAATTCTTCTTTTTCCAGTGGTCCAGTGTAGGCCAGTCTAGACCTATGGGAAGTAACCCCTCCCTGGAGGCAGGCAGGATCACTGGCAATTTTGATCCCTCAGTGGATATTGGCCCTCCCAGTCTTGGCTCTGCCTTCAGGGTAGTTATACATCACTGGCTGAGCTTCTTTTTGAGCTCAGCCATCCCTTTAGCCAGCAATTTGTGTGTTGCTTTGGGGTTTTTTGTATTTGTTTGTTCCTTTCATTCTTATTTCTCTCTCCTCACCCTCTCTTTCCCCCCTCTCCTTTCTGGATCAGTAGGCCTGGGGATTGAAGGGAGTTAGTGGCCGTGTGGCATGGCATAGACTGGCTGAGTGGGGTTTTTCTTGCCTCTTCAAGCACCCTCCCCCCTCAGTGGGGAAGATCGCACTGTGGCTTCAGGGCCCTTACTCTGAAGTAGAAGAGGCTGACTAGCAGGAGCTCCAACGGCCCATTGAGCCTGCTGGTGCAGGTAGCTTGCCCAGGCGTGATCCACCCCTTCCTCTCCCCAAGGCAGAACTCCTTGGAAGTAGGGATAGCTGCTTGTAATCTTTGGGTTAGGAGCATCCCTGGTCACTCCAAGACCCGTGAAGTGTTAGCGGCTGCTGTGTCAGGAACTGTGCTTACCTCTTCTGCAACCACTGGATTTATGACAGGGCCTTGGAGTGCCTCACAACTGGGATGATGCTCTCTAAGTAAGGCTGGTGAACCAGGTGCAGGGGTGAGCAGGTTGATGGTGTCCCCAGTCTCTCCCCCCCCAATTCTTTCTATCTAGGATATACAGCTGTTGTTTTTTAAAGGTTGGAATGGAGGCATAGGCAGGCCTTTTTGAGCATGTACCTCAGGAGAGTTTGGCTTTCAGCCTAGACCTTCATCCCGCTCCCTTTCTTGCCTTTGCCCATGGCTCATCCCACGGATCGAAGATGGCAGAAGCCTCTGCTCCAAACGTCTTGGGTGATAATGCTCATGCTAACCTGCTAGCCTGGATCAAGGGAGAGATGCAAAGGAAGATTAAAGTCTCCCTTTTGAAGGCAATATACAGCTTGCGTGATTCTGCTAGGCCCTTGAACAGGTAGGCCTCACTCACCCTCCAGTTCTGGGTCCAGCATGAGGGAGGAAGTCAGGATTCCTTATTCTCCCCTTCACCCTGAGAAACAAAAAGAGGTTCCATCTAAGAATTCCTATAAAGATCCAAACCCCCTAATGGGCCAGGATTCTTATAATTCTGATTCCTCTGAGTCTTCTTTCCCAAGGGAGAAGGAAGGAGAACTGTCAGAAAAGGAGAAGCTGTTGGTAATCAGTCCCTTGCTGCAAGATGTCTTCCCTAAGCTGCTTTCTAAGGTCCTCCACATCCTGGAGATCCCATATAGAAAGAAAGAAGTAGAACTAGAACCTTCTAGACCCTTGGGCTTTTCCCCAAGGGGAAGAGGGTCTCCCTCCCTTGGGATTTCTTTTCCATCAGTCTTCGACAGTTGAGTCCCAGTGGGAAGCGCTAGCAAGAATCAAAACCAACCATCCGATCATCTCTCACTTTTACTTATTGGTACCAGAGGCTCCAGAACCTCAAACTTCCTGTAGTAGGTGCACCTGTTATCAGCTTCTGTTTTAACTATCATTCCAGCAGAATTGGATGGTCTTGTGATAAGTGGATAGATCAGTTATTATGTAAGAACTTTGAGGCCTCCTCAGCTGCTGTAAGGACCTCTACAGCAAATTCCCTATTTTCCAGAGCAGTCTGTTCCTGGACTTTAGATCTTTCTATGGCAGACGAGATTCTCAAAGACTTGAAAGACAAACTAAAGAAGATTGCCCTAGTGGCAGTACTTTCTTCAGACACATCTCTGGATGTGATCCAGCTATCAGCTAGAGCTTCGACATCCAATGACACATCTAGGCACACCACCTGGCTACAGAACTGGGAAGTTGGTCCTACTTGCTACGGTAAAGTGACTAGCGTCCACTTCAGGGTGTCATTTTGGGAAGCAATGGTATGGATGGATTGGTACTTGATAGAAGATAAAGATAATAAAGGCATTATCCATACATAAGAAAGAAAGTAAACCAAAGAAGCATTTCCATTCTTTTTTTGATATCAAGATACCATCTTTTGACCTTCCAGACCCCCCAAAAGCTGTTGGTGGCCCGAATGTTCTGGAGCACGCAGCTTCTCTTTCCCCAGATCTAACAACCAGTGTTTGAAGACCAAAGAAGTGCTCTTCTGTGTGACTCCAGCAGCCATCTAGTCCCACTAAACATTGGAGGTTGACTTCAGTATTCACAGATTGTTGGGATTTGTCCATCAGTGACTGGTGGGTTCTGGACACAGTCACACATGTCTACTTCCTGGAACTTCAAGCCTTCCCTTGTGACAGATTCATCCAAGTCCCAACCAGTAAATGCCCAAATAAAATCTGCTTCTGGCTATCCAACATCTGTTGGACATTGGAGCATAGAACTGATCCCAGAGAACTGAAAGACATCAGGAGTCTACTGAATCTTCATTGAATCTTCACAAATGCCCCTAATGTAAGCCCCTTGAGCCCTGCTCACAGGAAGAGCAGCCTAACAAATATAATTTAATTAATAAGTAAACACATTGTTTTGAAGAAGAATGGGGACATGAAGACCATTCTAGACCTGAAATAGCTAAATCGCTGGATCAAAAAAAAACCTGAATGGAAACTCTAAAATCTATAATTTCCTTGATTCAAAAGAAGAACTTTCTGGCATCAGTAGATCTCTCAGAAGCCTACTTTTATATAGCTACTTGGGATGCTCATCAGAAGTTCTTTTGCTTTGCCTAGAGAGGGAGACATTTCCAGTATCAGGCCCTACCCTTTGGGCTTAAGACTGCTCCAAGAGTCTTTACAAAGTTACTGATCACACTCATAGCTCTTCTCAGAATCTAGGGCATTTGTGTATTTCCATAGCTGGATGACATCCTCATCAGTTCTTCCTCATTCCTACAAGGGGTGATGATGTGGACAATGTCTTGCTTATGAGACCACAGCTTCATGACCAACAGGGAGAAGAGCTGTCTGCTACTCACCCAGCAGTTGTGCACCTGAGTGTAGTCATAGACACTATTCAGGATCAAGTCGTCCTGTCCCAGAAAAGGAGGGGAAAAATCTCTTTGGTGTGTGAAATTATCCAGTAATCTCATGTGGAGGTCATGCTTCTGGCAAGGCCTTTGGGGATGCTAGTCTCCTGCCAGGATTTGATTCCATGGGCAAGATTCTACACTTGCCCTCTCCAGAGGCCGCTTCTTCTCTTCTAGGACATGATAGCCCACAAAAGACACAAGAAGATCAAGCTGACAGACCATCTCCTTCAGAATTTTCAGTGGTGGTTTCACCATCCAGACTCCTAGAATCTAGAATCAGGAAACCAAATAGGATTCTGTTGACCATGGATGCCAGCCTTCAGGGTGAGAGCCAATTTGGCGTAGTGGTTAAGTGTGTGAACTCTTATCTGGGAGAACCGGGTTTGATTCCCCACTTCTCCACTTGCAGCTGCTGGAATGGCCTTGGGTCAGCCATAGCTCTTGCAGGAGTTGTCTTTGAAAGGGCAGCTTCTGTGATAGCTCTCTCAACCCCACCCACCTCACAGGGTGTCTGTTGTGGGGGAAGAAGATAAAGGAGATTATAAGCTGCTCTGAGATTCTGATTCAGAGAGAAGGGTGGGGTATAAATCTATGGTTCTTCTCCTCCTCCCAAGGGAGGGTGGCTCAAGGACTCTAGTCCCAGGAAGAGACCTGTGAGAACATCATTTGGAGCTCAGAGAGATCAGGTGGGATCTAATAGCATTCCAAGATCTTGATCAAGAAGGTCATCATTGCACACATAGACAATACTATATAAATCATCAGGCCAGTACAAAATCCAGCGCACTCTATTCAGAGACAACACAGATTCTATTATGGGCAGAGACCACCCCTCACAGGGTCTCAAAGCTGTCCATATGGGGAACCTCGGAAGACTGAGTCAACCAGAAGTCTCTGAATCAATCAGAAGAAGTGCTGAACATGGAGAGCTTCCTCCAGATCTGCTGCAGGTTTGGCACAGTACAGATGGATTTTTTCACATCAGAGATCAACCATCAGGTGCTCAGATTCTCAGCAAGAAAGAGGCGTCTTCTGACTATAGGAGTAGCTGCTCTAAACTGAGATTGGCCGGATCAACTTCTGTATGTCTTATTTATTAATTAAATTTATATTCTGCCATTCCCAACGTAGGCTTAGGGCGGGTAACATCAAGTCTTCCCTCCCACTCAACTAATTCAACTGGGTCAGTCACAGTTCTTGAAATAGCTCCTCTCTCAAGAGCAGTTCTCAAAAGAGCTCTCTCAGCCCCACCCACCTCATAGGGTGTCTGTTGTGGGGAGAGGAAGGGAAAGGAGTTTGTAAGCTGCTCTGAAACTGAGTGAAGGGTGGCGTATAAAACCAATCTCCTCCTCCTCATCAATGTAACGGCAGAAGTAATACTCATAGCTGCTTTTTGGCCATTCCATTCTTGATTTCAGGACCTGGTGAGGCTATCAACTGAGGAAGCACGGCTCTTTTTAGTCAGGAAGAACGTTCTTCATCGGGGCCCCTCCTCCATCCTCAGCTAAAGATGTTAGTTTGAGCACTGAGCTTTTATTTGGACTGGACTAAAATCCTTTCACAAGTCAGACTCTGTATCCTTTAGGAAGAACTTAATGGGGAAGGAGGTTTCTACCTCCACCATTAGCATAAGTCAGAGGGTGCTTTTTTTTTTTTGCATGTAAGGCCTAGATCCTCTGTTGGGAGTAACAGCTCACTCCTTAAGGGGGAGCGGTTACTTTGGTGATATAGCAGGCTTTCCGTTCCTTAGAGGTTGTCTTTTTTGCAGCCACCTGGAAGTCAGTTAATTCCTTTACCAAACACAACCATATTGAAAGGCAGCCTCTACTGAGGCAGCCTTTGGTAAAGGGCTTTACAGCATACCCTTTCAGGCTAAGATTTGATCTCTTCCCATCCCAAGGGCATATTGCTGCTCTATATCTCATAGGTCTAGACTGTCCCACTCTAGACAACTGGAGAATGGAAGGTTTGTTTCACTTACTGTGAATCTCCATTCTCAGTGGTCTTGGGTTGGGACAGACTCTTCCCACCCAGGGGTAGAGCTGGTCCTTCTGAATTGCCTGTGGCCTAGTCAAGATATGCTGCTCATGCCCCAGAGGTCTAAATTCTGTTGCTGGGATACCTGTAGATCTTCTGTTTGAGCTTCAGCTCTTGGTTTTTCTACCAATTCTCTGCTGTGCGCTCCTTTGTTTTTTCTTTTTAACTGTTGCTTGTTGTCCTTTTTTCCTTGTGTGTTTTGTTGTGATTCTTGTGAATGAAAAGTTGACTGCTTTGGATTAGGAGCTGAGGCGAGAAGCTCCTCCCTTTAGGGATCAAAATTGCTAGTGACTCCTCTGCCTGCCTCCAGGGAAGAGCTACTTTGATAGGTCTAGACTCCCGCACCCTAGGACCACTGAGAAGGGAGATTCACAGTAAGTGAAACAAATCTTCCATTTTCTTACTAGAATATACTGACTATTTGATGTAGTGAATGACGTAAAGTTTTTTTAAAGTATTACATAAGGTAAATTATGAGGAGTACATAAAGGTTTGGGGAGATCCTTAATAACCATTTGATGGCATTTTTTCTGCCCTTTAATATGGATGTCTTGTCTTTTTTTTCTTTGTGGAGATAATCTTTTCATTATTATTTGATAGGTATCTTCAGGAAGTAGGCTATACAGATACAATATTGGATGTACGGTCACAGAGAGTGAGGTCTTTACTTGGGCTTTCCAGTTCAGAACCAAATGGCTCAGTGGAAACAAAAAATCTGGAACAGATTCTTAATGGAGGAGAATCTCCTGCATCAAAACAAAAGGGACAGGATATAAAAAGGTAGGCAGTATCATGTGACTGTTCTGTATGTTTCATTGCTTACAGTGAATATCTGTAATAATGTGTTTCAAGACAGACATGTGGTCACTCATCCCCATAGGGATCTGCCGCATAATATCTTCCAGTGAGTCTTTGTTTCTACACTCAAACTCAGTTCTATTAGTCTCATTCTTACTCTTCCTATCATTCTGGAACATTTCTGGATGCATTTTGGGTTGTAGGTGGACAGAGGACATGAGGAAGATCTGCTGAAAAAAATCCCTTCCATCAGTGGAAATATTCCAGGGCATCTACACCAGAGTTTACATTACTTTGTTGAATCGTAGCAGATGTGTAGTCCTGAAATTGATCTTTGTGCAACATTATGAGGCATTGCTGCTGACCTTGTGTGCCTGCTGTATCACTTGTGTTAAAATGAGTGTATCTTGTCCTCTTTGCATATAGCCACCATGCTTAATTTTGCATTGTATGCCTGATCTTTTAATTATGGAGTGCATAGAGCACAATGAGTGTTTTCCAGAAAGGAGGTTAAAGTCCCATTCTTTATTTAAACTTAATAACACAGGTCGAGATGCAGGACAGGAACCCGGAAGTGACTGACAGGCTGCTTCCGCGGGCCGCCGCGCCGGCCCCCTGGGTCCCACAATGATGGGACCGATGCCACAGGGACGGGCTCAAAACACTCTATAACCCCTCAAAAGAACAGCAGTCTAGCTCGCTTCCCCCAAGCCCTGCCGCCATAAGGCTCAAGGGGGCTCATTTTGCGGCATCTCCCGGCGGGAGGGTGGCACCCTCAATATCAAATGAAAGAGGGGGCGCAGGGCTATCAGAAACAGCCGGCGGAGGGAGTCGGGAGCCCACCCCACTGGGGGATCCACACCCCGAAAGTGATGAAGGTGGCGCAGATAGAGCCAACAGAGCAAACGGGGGTAGAGCAGAGGGAGGATGACTTAGCCCACCCCCATCAACAAACGCAGTATGGCACAGGGACCTTAACGAGCACCAAAGCGCTGCTCGTGAATCTCCTAGAGGTGACGGGAGGCCCGGGAGTGATTCAAGGCCGATGCAAAGATGGAGCCAGGCAGGCGCGGGGGGAAGCGCCGGATCGGAGGAAGAGGCAGCAGATCGCCCCCCCCCCAAGGTACGTACCTTCGGACCATAAGACGCACACACTTCCCCCCCCACTTTTTTTGGGGGGAAAAGTGCGTCTTATAGTCCGAAAAATACGGTAATTATCTTTAAAATTCATTAAAATTACATAAATTTAATCAGTTACATCATTAAAATTACATCAATTAAACCACAAGGTGATTATTTATTCCCTGGATCTGATCATATGAATTACCAAATAGTCTGAGAATTCAAATAGACAATTCAAGCATGATAAGCTTTTAAGCAGGTCTGAACCAGTGTAGACAGAAGGGGCCAATCCTATCAGACGTCTACTGCCTCAACTGAAAGCCTTTCAGAAGTGCTCCATCTTACAGGCCCTGCAGAATTGCCACAAATCCCACAGTGTCCTGATCTCAATGGGGAGCTCATTTCATCTGGTTGGGGTCAGGCCCTGAAAAGATAAATAGATGTCTCTTGGGCTGGGAACTGCCATTTGATATTGATCGGCCAATCTTAAGGCCCCTTGGAGCACAAATGGGTAGAGATGATCCCTCAGGTATGTTGGTCACTGGCCGTTCAAGGCCTTCAAGGTTAAAATCAGCACCTTGAATTGGATCCGGAACTCTATCAGTAGCCAGTGCAGTCTGCAAAGGATTGACTGGATGTGTATTTATCTTGTTTTACTTCCTTGGATGCAAAGTGGCTAACCCCACAACTGAAATTGCAGAATGCAAAACGTAATAACAGTTAAAAATAATGCATAGATTTAAAAATAATCATAACCCATCATCAACCACCACCACCCAAAAATGGCTGCAGCTTAAACCCCATTAAAAGCCCTTTCAAATAAAATCGCTTTATGCTGCTTTCTAAAAATTTGTAAGCTAGTAACTCTCTGAGCTTCTTGGGAAACATGTTCCACAGGGCCATTGTAGAGATGGATCAGGCTTTAGTAGATCTCTAGCTGGCCACCATAAGCAAGGGAGCAACTACCAGAAGACTGTAGTTGGTAATGAAAAGACTTCACAGTATAACTTCTTTTGTAAGTGATTATGATTATATTATGCATTCTAAAAAGAAAAGAAGTATACTAAGCATGGCATATCTGCATTAAAAATTAATTAAATTCTTGTTGTGAAAGATGTACAAGACAGATAAGGCTAGCTTCCAGCCTAAACATACTTTAAGAAGGAATTGGTAATTAATTTCATCAAATATAATTTAAAGCAGGAAATGTCAACCTCATTGTGAGGTATGGTTGGCTGATTAGTTTAAGGGACACATGCAGACTTAGATTCAAATTTATATCATACAAGTGGAAGGGCTGTTCTCATACAAGAAGTCTCTCTTCTCATTGCAGTTTCCTGCACTATATATACCTAAGGGTTTTTATGGGAATGGTGGGCATAGGATCTTGCAGTATGAACTGAGAGTAGTCTGTTCCTTTCATGGAGCACCACTTGTAGTTATTTGATTTCAGTTCATTCTCAGTTGACTATATATGAATTAACTTTGGCCTAATATTGAAAGAGATACTATATAGGTGGCAGTTATTTTTCATTATAAGGTTTTGTTTTTAAGCAGCAGCAGGAGTGAAGGATGCTGCATCAGTAAGGGACAAGTTTAGCATAGCAAAGGTTCTCTTGCTGGCTACTTGCTGAACTGTAGGCATTGCCTCACCAGAATAGGTGAACAATTTAGGACTATCCATCACTCCATCTTGTATCTGAGCCTGCTTCGGTGGGTAGAGCGGGATGTAAATCAAATAAAAAAAAAATCTGTAATCTTATTCTAATATACTAGGTTAAAAGCCAATGAGAAGAAACGGCTGTTAGCCATTGATTAAATGGGAGTTCCATTTTCAAAGGAATTAAATCTTTAAATGCCTGTGCTGAGGTGGGGGAGCAACGATATGGGGAGGCTTTGACCTTCTTGTTCTGCTTTTAGACTTTCTGAGGGCACCTGGTTGGTTACTGTGGGAAACAGCTTGCTGGACTAGATGAACCATTGGTCTGACTCAGCAGGGATGCTCTTATATTCTTATGTACTTAACATTTAGCGAGACAAATGAGCATATCTTTTTTGACTGATCATGTGCCCAGCCATGTCTCTTAGAATACAGTGTGCTTCCATACCTTAGCCTGTAAATTACAGATAGCAAAATGCTGCATTAACTACCTTTTTGTTAATTTTCTTCCAGCTTGTAATCAGTAATTAATATCTCCCATGCTTCTTCCACACAGCACTAGTATTAGACATGCTGGATCACTGTGGAAGAGGCTTACTTAAGTGTTTTCACATAGTATCAGAGTTCATGCACTTAGATAAATAACTGTTCTAACATGAAATAAAAATGTTTATATCTGAAAACAGTTAAAGCCATCTGCTCTCAGGAAGGGAGGGCATCTTGACATGGGTAATTTCCAGGAGGCAGGACAAAAATTCTTCCAGACTTTCCTCATTTTGGTAACTCCTGAAGTAGTATCTATAGTAAAATACTAAGTAAACCATTCAACATTGTAGGAAATAAAAAACATGTTGGGACCAGTGTTGCCTCTAAGCTGAGTTAGTGTGAGCTAGCTCACAGATTTGTAGCCTCCAGCTCACACCTTTTTGTCTTAGCTCAGGAAAAATGGCCCCAGGGCAAATTAATTTATGTAGTAGCTCACAACTTTAATGCCAGTAGCTCACAACTTTAACGCCAGTAGCTCACAAAGTAGAATTTTTGCTCACAAGACTGCAGCTTAGAGGGAACATTGATTGGGACAGGAAATAAGACATTAACATGGAGAAATCAGTTTGTTACCACCACCACCCCCCTATATCATGGTGGGACAAGATGTCCTCCCTCAGAATAGAAGGAATCCTCATGGTAAGTACCAGTGTTCCTTTCTTGCTCTGAGCAGGAGGGCATCAACATCAGATATCCAAAAGCAGTTGTTTCCTGTCATATCAGTTAGGGAAAATCAGTCTACGTGCACCATTTGCTGTAATACTCTCCTTCCAAAGACTGCATCAGCTGGGACAAGGGTATTAATTTTGTAGGGTCTGACAAAGTTTAATAGAGGACTATGTAGCCATCTTAAAGATTTCCTCAGTGGAAGCTTCAGCATCCAATGATGTGATAGTCTGCAGCACTATGATTGGAGTGTTCTATACATGGAGCTTGCTAGCTTGGTAAGCATGTGAGATGGCTGCCTCAGGTATTGCTGCTCTAGATCAGATGTGTAAAACTTATTTGTTATGAGGGCCAGATCTGCCTTGAATGTCACTTTGTTAAGCTGGGCCGTGTGTGTTATAAAACGTAATGCCAGGTTCCATGGACACAAACTTTATATAGGACAGCAGCTGGTAAACTCTGAGTTGGTATGTCCTCACTGCAAGGGCCAGTGGGCTGGTAGGGAGGTGCAGAGGAAAACCCACATGGGTGGACTGGAAAGCCAGATTTGCAATGCTGGGCAGATGCTCCTGCAATGCCTGAAAAGGGGGGCGGGGTAGTGGTTAAATGTGCAGACTCTAATCTGGGACAACCGGGTTTGATTCTCCACTCCTCTACGTGCAGCTGCTGGGTAACCTTGGGTCAGTCACAGTTCTTAGCAGAGCTGTTGTCTCAAGAGCAGTTCTCTCAGCCCCACCTACCTCACAGGGTGTCTGTTGAGGGGAGAGGAAGGGAAGGAGAATGTAAGCAACTCTGAGACCTCAAGTGAAGGGTAGCATATAAATCCACTCCTTCACCTGCTGTAGAGATTTTCTGCCGCTTGTTGGGTGGGCTCACTGAGAAAGAGTCCATTTTATGAATTTATGCTGTGCGCCTGATGTAGATTATTAGGGCTCTGCAAAGATCTAATACGTGCCACTCATTTTCTTTAGGTTGGGATGGTTTGTGCAGAATGAAGGTAATGATATTTCTTAAGAGCGGTGGAAAGAAATACTGACCTTTGTTTGAATGTCAGATCAGTTCTTAGAATCACTTGTACTTGTGGAAAACACATAGACCTTTCCTGGTAGATAGAGCTTCCGATTCCAGGACTCTTCTGGTCAGTATCATAGGGGTCAGAAATAAGGCTTTCATTCTCAACCATTTTAGTAGAACTTCTTTGAGAGGTTCAAACAGAAGTTGAGTGAATGCTGGCAGGACTACGTATAGTTACCAAGAACGAAATATGTGAATAATGGGAGGGTTGACATAGCCTATTCCTTTGAGAAACTTGATGATGTATGTTGATATCCATCAACATGTGGGACCACTGTAGCCAGGCTGCCCCTTGTCTGTGTAGCATATTTTGGTCAACACCATTTCATAGGAACTCCAGGATTTGGTGTAACGTGCTGGCAAATGGGTTTGAGTGCTTCCATTTGCGTTACCTGGCATATGCCTTCCGTGAAGTGTTATGATGTAGAAACATCTCTAGATCAGTTGAAATTTGCCAAAGATCTTCTGTTGATAACCCCACTGACACCAAAAACCAGGGTCTGTGTGGCCAGTCAGAGGCTATGCAGATCATGGTTGCTTTTTCTTGTTTTGGTTTCTTCAGCAACTTTGGTATTAGCAAAATAGGTGGAAAGGCATAAAGGAGGCCTGGTGGCCAGAGGAACAATAGGCATCTGTTTGCACTGTTTCTGTCTTTTGAAACCTGAAGAAGAACTTGAGAACATGGTCTGCCACTGAGGTCTGAAGCAAAGAGGTCTGCCACTGAGTTTCCAAGATATTTTGGAATCTGGAGGAAGAGTTCCATCTTGAGAGGCCATTAGTTATTGTCCAGCTGTTGTCTGCTTAGCCAGTCTGTCAGCACATTTCGCTGGCCCTTGATATGCTCTGCTGATATGAAACTGAGGGACTGCTCTGACCAACACATGATCTGTGCCATCGCTATGCAGGGTCAAAGACATGAACCTACCCTGCTTGTTTAGGCTTTTTTGTCCTGGAACCTGACTTCTTCTTGTTGTTGTTCAATCGCACAGTCGAGTCCGACTCTTTGCGACCCCATGGACCAAGTCACGCCAGGCCCTCCTGTCTTCCACCATCCTCCGAAGTCTGCTCAAATTCATGTTAGTCACATCAGTAATGCTGTCCAGCCATCTCTTGCCGTCCCCTTCTTCTTTTACCTTCTGTCTTCCCCAGCATCGGGATCTTCTCCAGTGAGTGCTGCCTTCTCATTTGGTGACCAAAGTATCTGAGCTTCAGCATCTGACCTTCCAGTGAACAGTCAGGGTTGATTTCCCTTAGGACTGACTGATTTTATCTTCTTGCAGTCCAAAGGACTCTCAAGAGTCTTCTCCAGCACCACAACTCGAAAGCATCTATTCTTCTGCGCTCGCCTTCCTTCTGGTCCAACTCTCACAGCCATACATTACTACTGGGAATACCTTCGCTTTGGCTACATGGACTTTTGTTGGCAGGGTGATGTCTCCACTTTTTATTATACTGCCTAGGTTCACCATAGCTGGCCACCCAAGGAGCAAACGTCTTTTAATTTCATGGCTACAGTCACCATCTGCAGTGATCTTGGATCCTAGAAATGTGAAGTCTGTCACTTCTTCCACGTCTTCCCCTTCTATTTGCCAAGGAGTGATGGGACCGGATGTCATGATCTTAGTTTTTTTGATGTTGAGTTTCAAGCCTGCTTTTGTGCTCTCCTCTTTCACCCTCAACAATAGGTTCTTTAGGTCCTCTTCACTTTCTGCCATTAGAATAGTGTCATCTGCATATCTGAGGTTGTTGATGTTTTTCCTGGCAATCTTAATTCCGGCTTGTGCTTCATCCAGGCTAGCATTCCACATGATGTACTCTGTATATAAATTAAATAAGTAGTGTGACAAAATACATCCTTGCTTGAACTCCTTTTCCTATTCTAAACCAATCAGTTGTTCCATATCCTGTGCTGACAGTTGCTTCTAGACCCTTATACAGGTTTCTCAGGAGACATGTGAGGTGATCTGGTACTCCCATCTCTTTAAGGACTTGCCACAGTTTGTTGTGGTCCACACAATGAAAGGCTTTAGCATAGTCAATGAAGCAGAAATAGACATTTTTCTGGTACTCCCATGCTTTCTTCATAATCCAGTGAATGTTGGAGATCTGATCTCTAGTTCCTCTACTTCTCTGAAACCCAGCTTGAACTTCTGGTAGTTCTTGATCGACATACTGCTGAAGCCTAGCTTGTAGGATCTTTAACATGACCTTGCTGGCATGTGAAATGAGTGCAATGGTGTGATAATTTGAACATTCCTTGGCATCACCCTTTGGGATTGGAATATAAACTGACCTTTTCCAATCCTGTGGCCATTGTTGCATTTTCCAAATTTGCTGACAGGACTTTCTCCCTGGGGAATAGTGGAGGGCAAGTACAAATAACCACAGTAAGAGTGGAACGGCTGGGCCAAAGCCGAAAGGACACTCATCTGTGGATGTGTCTGACGGTGAAAGGAAAGTCCAATGCTGCAAAGAACAATATTCCACTGGGATGTAGGAAATGGCAAACCACTCCAGTATCTTTGCCAGGAAAACCTCATGGACAATAACAAAAGGCTAAAAGATATGATGCTGAAAGATGAGCCCTTCAGGTCAGAACCTGACTAAAAAGGTAAAGTGTGGGTTAGATCCTATTACTGTTAGGTAGATCTGTAACTGGTTAACAGATCGCACCCAAAGAGTGCTTGTTAATGTTTTCGCCTCCTCTTGGAGAGGAGTGCAAACACCAGTCGTTTTCGACTCTGGGATGATGTTGCTTTCACAACGTTTTCACGGCAGACTTTTTATGGGGTGGTTTGCCATTGCATTCCCCAGTCATCTACACTTTCCCCCCAGCAAGCTGGGTACTCATTTTACCGACCTCGGAAGGATGGAAGACTGAGTCAACCTGGAGCCGGCTACCTGAACCAGCTTCCGCTGGGACCGAACTGAAGTCGTGAGCAGAGGGCTCTGACTGCAGTACTGCAGCTTCACCACTCTACCAGAACCTGACTACAGCCAGTCTAATTGACCTAATCATGAGATGGTTGATGCTCATCTTCCTCTCTGTACAGTTCCAGGTCCCTTGTGCATGTCTTACCTGATTGCTCCCTCTCCCCAGGCTGACAGGGCTCACATCTGTAAATACTTGGACTATGTTGGGCTTGAAGTATTCCTTGCCCTTGGTCAGACTGGGTCCACCACATGAAGCCCTGTCAGAGAGGTATATAAAAACTAAGGAAGTGTCTGTTCATCTCCAGCCTTCTGTGCATCCCACAATGGGGAGTGCACTTGCACAGGTCAGCCCTGGAGGTTCTTTTACAGCTATTCTGGTATCTTTTTAACACTTCAAGAGGAGCCCTTTTCCTCAGTCCTTTCTTTGCCGCCACATTGTAAGGATGTGTTCTCTTAGCTACTATCATGAGTTTTGTCTCTTCTTCTGGGCTTTCTTCTTGCTTCAGATATGTCACAGAAGGCTTTATCCTGTATCCTCCCTCTGTGTTCATCTGCAGATTTAATAAGCATTCCCTCTATTTCTCCATCCAGATCATTTATAAAGATGTTGAACAGAATAGGTCCCAGGTCAGATCTCTGAGGCATTCCACTTGTCACTCCTCTCCAAGAGGAGGGGAAAACATTAACAAGCACTCTTTGGGTGCGATCTGTTAACCAGTTACAGATCTATCTAACAGTAATAGGATCTAACCCACATTTTACCAACTTGTCAGCAAGAATATTATGTGGAACTTTATCAAAAGCCTTACTGAAATCAAGATAAATATCTGTTGTGTCTCAAAAAATCTGATCTGGCAGTTTCTTTCCTTAAGGTACATTTAGCCATTATATCTGCGTGTCATACCAGGAGCCAGGATGGAATGCTGGTTTCTCACCCGGTATCCCAAGAGTTTTTTAAAGGAGAGATGTTTGTTTCCTCTACGGCCAACTATTAGTGCCACAGTGATCTTTGTCAGTCATTCTCTTTCAACACATGTTAACCCCATTAGAACTGCTAGGTTCTTGTAGCTAGTGACTCTTACGTTTCAAGGTCGCATTTTTGGTGGCAATCACATCAGCCAGAAGAGTGGGAGAGTTGGCAGCTCTGAGGGCTGGCCATCCATTTATTAAGTTCCAGGCTAGTCATGTAGTTCTGAGACATAGTTTGTTTTTTACCTAAGGTGGTCTCTAATTTCCACCTTTCTCAGCACATTGGCTAGCGAGCCAGTTCACCATCCTGAAGTGTTTATGGGCCATGAATATTTTTAAGTTCTTTAAATCTAGACTCACTTTCATTTCTCTTGGGAACTGTGAAGAAAATTGAGTAAGCCTATGATGATGCTTCATGATCAGGGACCTGTTCTGTTGCTTCAGTGTTTGTTACATAACTTATGGCTTCCATAGTCAGCAGATTTTCTCCCTCTGTTTGGATTTTGGAGATAGGCAAAACCTGTCTGGTGGAGAACATTTTCTATTGTGTATCCCATTTCTATTACGGCTATTACTCATTGGTCCACTGGGGAAGGAAGCGGGCTAATCTTCTTCCTACACGTGAAATCTAGTATCTTGCTCTCTTTTGTTGGGATTTTTGTTTCCTTTATTGGAACTAAAGGGCTGTGGTTGTTTTTGGACTGGAATATCCTTGTCTGTTCTCCTGCCTGTTTCTGTTCCAGTTTGGGCCTCTTTGGTCTTCCCAGAAGTGTGGCAAAGTATAAGAACATAAGAGAAGCCATGTTGGATCAGGCCAATGGCCCATCCAGTCCAACACTCTGTGTCACACAGTGGCCCCCCCAAAAAAACAAACAAACCCCAAGTGCCCTCAGGAGATTCGCAAATGGGTCTAGAAGCCCTTCCACTTTGCCCCCTCACAAACACCAAGAATACAGAGCATCACTGCCCCAGACAGAGAGTTCCAATAATATGCTGTGGCTAATATCCACTGATGGACCTCTGCTCCATATTTTTATCCAATCCCCTCTTGAACCTATCTATGCTTGTAGCCGCCACCTGTGGCAGTGAATTCCACATGTTAATCACCCTTTGGGTGAAGAAGTACATCCTTTTATCCGTTCTAATCTGACTGCTCAGCAATTTCATTGAACGCCCACGAGTTCTTAAATTGTGAGAAAGGGAGAAAAGTACTTCTTTTTCTACTTTCTCCATCCCATGCATAATCTTGTAAACTTCTATCATGTCATCCCGCAGTCGATTTTTCTCCAAGCTAAAGAGCCCCAAGCGTTTTAACCTTTCTTCATCATTCTAGTTGCCCTTTTCTGCACTTTTTCCAGTGCTATAATATCCTTTTTGAGGTGTGGTAACTAAAATTGTACATGGTATTCCAAATGAGACTGCACCATTGATTTATACAGGGGCATTGTGATACTGGCTGATTTGTTTTCAATTCCCTTCCTAATAATTCCCAGCATGGTTTTTATTGGCATTTTTTATTGCAGTCGCACACTGTCTTGACATTTTCAGTGAGTTATCTACCATGACCCCAAGATCTCTCTCTTGGTCAGTCTCTGCCAGTTCACACCTCATCAACTTGTATTTGTAGCTGGGATTTTTGGCCCCAATGTGCATTACTTTGCACTTGGCCACATTGAATCTCATCTGCCACATTGATGCCCACTCACCCAGTCTCAACAGATCCCTTTGGAGTTCCTCACAATCCTCTCTGGTTCTCATCACCCTGAACAATTTAGTGTCATCTTCAAACTTAGCCACTTCACTGCTTACTCCCAACTCCAAATCATTAATGAACAAGTTAAAGAGCATGGGACCCAGTACTGAGCCCTGCGGCACCCCACTGCTTACCGTCCTCCACTGCAAAGACTGCCCATTTATACTCACTCTCGGCTTCCTATTAATTAGCCGGTTTTTGATCCACAAGAGGACCTGTCCTTTTACTCCATGACTCTCGAGCTTACTAAGGAGCCTTTCATGAGGAACTTTATCAAAAACTTTCTGGAAGTCTAGGTAAAAAACATCTATTGGGTTCCCTTTGTCCACATGTTTGTTCACCCCCTCAAAGAACTGTAACAGGTTAGTGAGGCAATATCTTCTCTTACAGAACCCATGCTGAGTCTTCCTCAATAACTTGTGTTCATCAATGTGCCTACTCATTCTGTCCTTGACAATGGTTTCTACCAACTTTCCTGGTATTGCAGTCAGACTGACTGGCCTGTAGTTTTCCGGATCTCCTCTGGAATCCTTTTTAAAGATGGGGGTGACATTTTCTACCTTGCAGTCCTCAGGAATGGAGGCAGATTTCAATGAAAGATTACATATTTTTTTCAGGAGATCCAGAAGTTCACCTTTGAGTTCTTTCAGAACCCTTGGATGTATGCCATCCGGACCTGGTGACTTATTAGTTTTTAATTAGTATGCTGGCTTTGAAAGGAATGTGAAGGGTTCTGTCATCTCTCCTATATGCTGTAGGCATAACTTTCTTCTTATCCTTGGTTTCCAACAGGATGTTAATATTACCTTGCCATGCTCTGTGTGCCACTATTGCCAGTTCCATAGCATAAGAGAAAAAGCACAGTATGTCTAGACTGAAATCGGCTATAAACATGACTGCTTTAAAGAGCCTAGTGACACCTTCTTTGATCTTTTGCGCTCTCCCAGAATTAGCTGAACTAGCTTCCTAGCACAAATGATGGAAACTTTCATGAAGAGAGGTAATGCAGCTGATGTCTCCTAAGTGCAAGGGCTGAAGCCCCATGGGATTTTCTGAGAGTGGAATCTGATTTACAGCCCAGTTGGTCACATAGGGATCCATCCCTGTCTTTAATAACCAAGCCTTCTGAGAGGAGACCTATGATAGAAGCATCTTCTGATAAAATCTGTAAAGGGATCCATAGCATTGTTAGGTAAAGAAGAAAACCTTTTTTTTTTTTTTGCTAAGCCTGGGTTTTGTTTATTAGAAAAAGAGTTTTCTCATTCCTCCTTCATTTGGGTGGGTATATGTGAGATATGGAGGTTAATCTTCAATGAAATCTTTTCTGACTCCCTTGTGGGGAAGGTGTGGCCTGTTCTTGTAGGAACCAAGATTCCTCCAACATTGCATGCGGAAGTCAGCTTGCTATTTCTAGGAGAGCATCCAAAAATTGGAGATTGAGAGGGAAGAAAGGCATTTCTACCTTTCTCCATGGTGGTGCTCTGTCTCTCTGACTGTTCTACTGCAGCATTGAGTGCTGAGCCCAAGTGTTTGCTATTTTTATTGGTACGGGGATCTTCCTACCAGAATTAACAGCTGCCATTAACTCATCCTCCAAGGTGTGGTTGAATTGTGAGGCATACTCTCCTTGCCATTTCTGCTTGTTCACCATTGATTGTTCTTCTGCAGGACAGCCTGCTCAACCACACCATGGAGTAGACCCTCCTGTTTTGGGGAGGACAGAGAGGTCCCCGTCCTCCTTGGAAATGAAGCCATCTGAAGCTTTGTTGAAGTTCTCTGTGTTCTCCATTTGCCTCAACCAACTCCACCTTTGGGGGGGGGGGGATGAAGAGCAGGCCAAAAGGAATAATTGAGGTGTAAAAAGAAATGAGAAGACATGTATAACAGCATAGTAATATTAGGTGCCTTCTGCTGGGTTGTCTGCTGGTGCCTTAGCAGCTCCTACAAAAGCCTCCTCTCCTTGATGAGGCAGGAAATGAACGGAGGAAAGTGGGTGACTCTGCCCAGGGAGACAGGAAGTCTGGAAGAATTTAAGTCCTGCCTCCTTGATGGAGGAATGGGCATCACCTGTGTCAAGATGCCTTCTCTTCAAAGCAAGAAAGATGCTTTCTGCTTGATATGGAAATATTCTAAGGTTTTTCTTGACTGAAGTAACTGATTTTCTTAACACTGAAAGGAATTAGCAGGTCATAGCAACATTGAATTTACTGGCAATTTTTTTCCACCCTTATATAGGAACCCTGGTGATGTTCTTGAAACATTTAATTTCTTGGAAAATGCAGATGACAGTGATGAAGAAGAGGAGAGTGACATGATAGAAGATATTGCAGAAGGAAAAGAAAAACAT
The DNA here is from genome assembly GCF_032191835.1 of Heteronotia binoei. Taxonomy (NCBI): domain Eukaryota; kingdom Metazoa; phylum Chordata; class Lepidosauria; order Squamata; family Gekkonidae; genus Heteronotia; species Heteronotia binoei. Next base: position 61,901,939 of record NC_083243.1, read on the forward strand.
CGGCTAAATAAAAAACACAAAGTAAAAATAAGTCTAATTTTTAAATTGAAAAATATCCAGTATTGTTGATTTGTTATCACATGCAATCTATGAATTTATTAGTCTTCAGCTCATGGGTCAGAATGCTCAGGTAGATAGCGGAGCCTCAGCTGTTGTGTCACAAACCTTACTCAGCTATCATTTTTACTGCTTTTTGGCAGGACCTATTATTAGTGTAGATGCATAGAGGGTGAGGATGCTTGCCTGTTTAAACACACTCCCCAGGGTGACAAGTGGAGAGGATTCCTTTTTATACAGTCAGGACCAAGCCTTATCCCTTTCCCCCTCTCATCACTTCTTTGCATAAACTGTCATGGCCACATCCACCAGTCTTTCAGTGCTTTGTGCGCATTTCTGGTGTTATGAAGCCCTACTGACAACGCGGTTATAATTCAGGCCCCTTCTCTTCCTGTAACATGTCTTCTGGTCACATGCTCACTTTTAATAGGTCCTATGTTGCCACTTGGAGATTAAAGGTAGGTTTCGAATGTGGAAAGGATGACCACCACTGTATTAATATGTAGTTTTTCACCATTTGGATATTACTTCCTTTTGTAGTCAGTATGCAGGCAATTTTTTTGGAGTAAACATTTCTGCATCTGCATCTTCAGAGTAAACTGAAAATCTTGAAATACATTAATAAATTAATTCAAATGGTTGGCCCAGTTTGTGTTTTAGGTTTCATTTATGGAGGAAGTTTATATAAAAGTCAGATTTGACTCACCTGCTGTTGATTAAACTCCAGATCTCTCCCCCCCCCCAAAAAATTAGGTTTTCTACATCAAATTATCTATCAAGGTGGAATTATTGGACAAATTAGAACCAGTTTGGTGTAATGGTTAAGAACAGTAGATTCTAATGTGGAGAGCTGGTGTTTTTTCCTCCTCTACACATAACTTGCTGGGCGACCTTGGGTTAGTCACAGGTGTCTCAGAACTCTCAACCCATTACCTCACAAGGTGCCTGTTCCTTAGGGTAGAGAAAAGTGGGGTATGAAAACCAACTCTTCTAGAAACATTTCTTCCAGATGTTTACTGTCATTATAATACTTTGCATAGTAGTTGGGTAGCAAATATATGATTTTATTTGAAGAATAATGATGAATAGTTTGCCTCCCCAAGTCGGAATGAAGAGTCGGACACAAGGTATTGGTATAACTAAGGGCTACTTTATTAAGTATAATAATAAATGGCAAGGGCAACAAGAACTGTGGCCTGGTCAGGGCCAGGGGTTTCAACAGACCGCTCCCCTGCCATTAGCGGGCAAGAGACCCAGCCCCCCTAGCCGGAGCTGTGTGGCACAGCTCCCACTAGCCCGGCCCAGAAAGGAGGCAAGCCCCAGAGGACCCAACCACCAGACGCACATCTCAATGGAAGGCACCCTCTAGCCGAACCTCCAGGACAGTCTGCATCCTCCCACCCAAGGGCATCAAACCCAAGGGCCAATTCTGCCAACCCTCTAAATCCCCAAAAGGGGGATGCTTTCTGGTCCTCCACTAGCCACATAGAACCATAAACCCATTAACAACCCGCCAGTACTAAGGCCAAGTCTCTACTTAGGGCTTAGCACCCACCGGGAGGCCCAGGGCCACCCGCAGGGCCTTGCAGGAGATCTCTCAAGAAAAGCATGTTACCTTTTTTAGAGAGATGCACCCCATCCCCTCTGTAGAGGTCAGAAAATTTTGTAGAAATATCCAGGTGGGGCAGATAGTGGCCCAACCCCCCTTCCAATGCCTTCTGAATTTCTATATTAGCTTTGTAATGGGCCTTCTTGACACCTGCAAGATCCCAAGCACTGCACCAAACAAGGCGGGGAAGCATGGCTGACACTGGTCAGTCTTAGAGCTTCGAACGGTAATGACCGCCTTACCCTCAACTAACCTCAGGTCCCTTTGCAACAAAGCTTTACCAGAAACATCATTTCTGGAGCCCGCCACTAACTCTAAGGGCCCCAAAAAAGGCAACCAAGGAAGCAGCATGGAACAGTGTGGACTCAAAATAAGATGCACACACTGTTCCCCAAGCCCCCTTCAAACCCTTAAGAATCAGAGGGGAAATAGGCTTCCTAGTATCAAGATTAGTCTCAGCCTTTCTGGCCCATACCTCCAGCATCTTTTGAAGCCGAAAGTCTGCTGTTTCCTCCTTGTATCCCAATGCCTTGCTAGCAAAAGCCAGAGCAGACAGGCATCCCCTAATGGATCGCACAGCCAATCCCTTACCTTTTAGAGAAACACAGTAGTGGAGCAACTGCTCCACCAGGAAGGGCCAAACAATGTGATACCTTATCTCAACCCTAAAGTCCTCAAACTGCCACACAGTACATTCATAAGACTTCCTGGTGCTAGGCGCAATGGCTAGGCCTATTGCTCTGCAGGCCTCGGCTCTCCAATCAGCCATAGCTCCTGGGGCATTGGTGCTGGCTCTTGATCGGCAGCTGATGAAACCTCCATCTGTTTACGAGAGAGAGCGTCAGCTATCCCGTTATCTACCCCAGGAACCTGCTTGGCTAAAAACAGTATGTTAAGCCGCAGATAGGCAGAGTGAAGGCCCTCACCAATTTCATAACCCTTTGAGATTTGGATGAAAGGGAATTAATGACATGGACCACTGCCATGTTATCGCACCAAAAATGAATTGTGCGATTGGCCATATAATTCCCCCACAGCCAAACTGCAACAAGAATGGGAAAAAACTCGAGAAACATTTGATCTCGGTTCAAACCTGTCTGAGCCCATGACTCTGGCCATGCATCCGCGCACCAGTGTCCGCGGAAATAAACCCCAAAACCTAATGACCCAGCAGCATCAGACATGACCTGAAGCTTCGCCTCAAGCCTCATGTCTCTCCAAAAATAAATCCCATTAAAGGACTCCAGAAATTCTTGCCATACCCCTTAAATCCTCCCTCATGCTGCTGGTAACACGGTGTTTTATGTTGGGGCATGCGGAGGCCTGCCATAGCATCACATAGCCTACGAAGAAAAGCTCGTCCAGGAGCAACCACTTTGCAAGCAAAGTTAAGATGCCCAACCAGCTGCTGGAGCTCAAGCAATGTGACCTTTTTCTCAGGGGAGGGATGGTGGCTCAGTGGTAGAGCATCTGCTTGGTAAGCAGAAGGTCCCAGGTTCAATCCCCGGCATCTCCAAAAAAGGGTCCAGGCAAAAAGATGTGAAAAACCTCAGCTTGAGACCCCGGAGAGCCACTGCCAGTCTGAGCAGACAATACTGACTTTGATGGACCAAAGGTCTGATTCAGTATAAGGCAGCTTCATATGTTCATATGTTAAGAAGGAAGGAATTAATCCTACTCCTCAAATCTTTCACTTTTTGAATAGGAATGCTGGACAATTGCACCAGGGTATCCAGCTCAATCCCCAAAAAGATAAGTGTTTGGTCTGGACCTTCTGTCTTTTCCTGAGCCAATGGAACCTGCAGCCAGCTCAATGAAGCTTGCCTTTAGGCTTCACAAACCCTTTCTTTCCAGGCATTTTGCAAACCGAGATAAGAATAAAAACTAACAAATGCCCCTAAAAATGGTTGCCCTTAAATTCACTGAAACTGACCTAAAATGTCTGTTGCCGGACACCACTTAAAATGGCTGCCTACATCTTCACAAAGAACAACCACCAGAAGCTGATACTGGATGCCTATATGAAGCTGCCTTATACTGAAACAGACCCCCAAAATGGCCTCCACTGCACTGCTCCACAATGGTCGCTTTCCTTATGAAGAAGAAGCAAATATGGCCGACCCAGCCTGAAGCACCCCAGAAAACAATTTTTTTTTGCCCTGTACAGAATCCTCTTTCCCTTGGCTAAATCAAAAGGGAAAGGTGCGCAGGAAAACACATCCACCCCGAGAACCCTCAAATCCTTATTTTTTTGGGGGGGGGGGAGAAGGGGAAGAAATAATAGGCCATGAAACGGAGCTCCTCTTCTAAAACGCCACCAGTCCAACGCTGAGAAACGGGCCCATCGCAGCAACTGAACTTCAGCCAAGCCCCTACAGCCTCTGTCCAGGCTGCTCTTCGTGAGCGTGCCTTATCTACAATCCAATCAGGCAGCTGAGGAGCAAGCAAACGTGCTGCTCAGCCTCTCAGCCCTGAAACTGACAAAAACAGCTGAGCTGCCAATGGATCTCGGTCTGCTTCAATCTCAGCGTGGAGACTGAAGTCGGGGGTAGATGGTGCTCCTGCTATCACAGCAAGCCCCGCCCCTTCAAAACGTGCCCAAATGGGCTGCGGAAATCCTCCCTTTCTTCCCAGGGAGGCAAAGACGTTCCAGCAGCCTAGCAGCTTGCTGCTGGCTTCTAGAAACTAATTGTGTTGTAATGGAGAAACTGAATGCTTTTTTGTGCCAAGACTCTGGAATAAAATCACCTTTAGGGATACTCTTTACCATTTCACTCACTGTGAAAGTAAATCAAGTACAATATTACAGAAACTCACTGTTAAAATGTGGTTTATTTTCTGTATCTGCCTTAAGTATGAAAGGTATACAAGTAACATCTGAGTTCTAGTTGTTTAGCATGGCTCAAAGTATGTTGGAACCTTTTTTTCTTTTGTTTCAGATGTTTTTCAAATTGGTGGTCAAATGACTTCCTTCAGTAAAGTCTTTCTCCAAGGGAGAAAGATGGCTCAGAAGGGAGTTATTGGATCCAACCTGTTGTTGTTATTTTTGGATTTGTAAAATCAAAGGATGCTTTTTGCTAAATGAGAAGTCCTCCCTTCAGAGGAGAGCTCCACAGTTACCAGAAAGAAATCCTTCAAGCACGTCCTGTATTCTTTTTGGTTCTGTTAGGAAAACTGGTTCTGTAAGCAATTACTGGTTATTAGAATTATTAAGTATGCAGAATGCTCATGGATATTATTAATGGTATACAGGATTGTCTGTGTGTTTGGATATAACTAAATACTTCTGTAGTGTGCTGATTACTTAATTGTGGATATGCAGATGTAGGCTGGTATTCCTGCCTCTTACTATGACTTCATCCACCAATGCTGAATCTTTTCCTGTTATATTAGTAGTACTCTTGTTAAAATTGCCATTTTTTACTGTAGATTTAACATAAAACTTGTGGGGGGAGGTACTGTCTATACAACATTGCACCATATTGTCCTTTGAAGTTGGTTCTGTCGCAATCCCCTTATAGATTGGAAATGAAGGGCTAGCTGCTGATCTTACAGATGACCCTGACACAGAAGAAGCCTTGAAAGAATTTGATTTCTTAGTAACAGCAGAAGATGGAGAGGGAGCTGGAGAGGCACGGAGCTCAGGGGATGGGACAGAATGGGGTAAGAAGCTCAAATGAACAATGATTAAGTAACCCTCCTACTATAAATGTATAATAGTTAATCATGTATGTATTAAAATAAAAAAAGGATGGTGTGTTCGTGGTGTTCAAACACTAAACAAGAAAGCAAATAGAACAGTAGGTTTTATATTAATGACATAATAGAATCCAGATTGAGGTATGCTATCTATTTTATGTCTTCCTATGAGTGCTGTTTCTTAGGCTAAAATTTTAAGTTCAAGTTAAACTCCAAAATGCAATGGTAAAAGTTTTTATTTCTTCTACCTTCTGCTGTTTAATTTCTTGCTTAAAGAAATCCTAGGATTTGTCAGTCTACTTGGCAGAGTTCCTCTCTGCCCTTCCAACCAATTTTGTGTGTGTATGTGTGCATCACTATTTTTGTGTTTTAAGAAAATAATACTGGAAATTTTGAAAACCAAGTTAAGTTGTTCTTGGTAAAATTGCCAGCTGTTCCAAATTGCTTTGTTTCTGCTCAAAATATATTGAAAGTATGTGATTATATAAAAATTAATATTTTAGGATGTAGCAAAAAACACACTTACTTGGAAATTCCATTGAAATGAGATAGGGTTGTGTTCAGAACTAAGGTATTAAGGATAGTTACTAATATTCAGTTGTTAATTAACATTTTTTCTAACATTTATTGTATCTGTACTGGGCCTTCTACCAAGGTTTTAGGGCCAACTTAAGGAACTAAAATTAAAAATACCAATTTAAAACAAGCTATACATTACAAAATAGTCCAGATCTTTAAAAACCAGCTCTCTAGAAAATTGGCACTAACAGTCAAATACTAAACACAGTAAGCCACTGACTTGGCATTAATAATAATAATAATAATAATAATAATAATAATAATAATAATACATTTTATTTATATCCCGCCCTCCCCGCCTAGGCAGGCTCAGGGCGGCTAACAACAGTTCAATAAAATTATACAATATAAGGTAAATTAAAACAACAATTAAATTATACAGTAGTTTAAAAACAACAATCTAAAACCAGTTCCAGTTGTCTGGGTCGTTCCATAATTTAGACGGCGGTGATCTTCTTGATGTTATTCTGTATATTTATATTATGGCAGGGGTCACTAGATAAAATCGTTGGAGGATTAAACAGCCATCCTATCAATGGTCTACAAAGGCCTGCTTGAAAAGAGTGGTCTTACAGGCCCTGCGGAATTGGTCCAGATTCCGCAGGGCCCGTACCTCCTCCGGGAGTTGATTCCAAAGGCACGGGGCTATAACAGAGAAGGCCCGTGCCCGGGTACTCTGTAATTTTGCCTCCTTTGGCCCAGGGATAGTCAGCATGTTCTTCCCTGCTGACCTCAGTGCTCTCTGGGGCTCATAAGGGGAGAGATGGTCCCTCAGGTAGGCAGGTCCTCGGCCATATAGGGCTTTAAAGGTGATAACCAGCACTTTGTATCGGACCCGGTATGTAACTGGCAGCCAGTGCAGTTCACGCAGCCCCGGCTGTATATGCTCCCATTTCGGGAGTCCTAATAACAGCCTGGCCGCTGTTAAAATATATAAACAGCAACATCACTAGATATGTAGTGAGGAAAAGGAAAAATAGATTAAAAAAAAAAAAGAAACATGGCCCAGAGCCTAGAAATAACATTGACAAAATTAAGTTCAGTCTCCCTCAGAGGTCTTCTGGAAGAGAACTGTCTATGCCATACTCTGCCAGCCAGAAATGAGGAAACTGAAGTGAGCTTCTCAGGGCAAGAAATGGAGATATATAGAGCCATAATGGGAAAAAAAGCATACTCTATACTACCCATCAGTCTTACCTACATCACTTCAGGTAGGCACATGGAAAAGTGTAGCCTTGGTTGATTTTAAGCTATGGATAGTTTCTTTTAGGACTTCAAAAGACAACTGTTAAGCACAGTGGAAAGGCTACACCACTGCACTTATGGAGTGCTAGCCTTCTGTTGATCTGATTCCGTTTTTTGGTAATACTTGGCCTTTTAGAGCTGAAAGGATTTACTACTGTTACACTGCTTGTGCACACATTTGGGGGTTCTCCTAATTGCTCCTCCATTGTGGTTAGGAAGTAAAGCTGATGTGCATGTTGAAATTTGCTTCTTTACATGGACTGGCTTATCTAAATTGGAGCTATGGACACTTTTTAAAGCAGCAGCAAAGCAATATGATTTCGCTTCTCAAAATGATGTTCTTAAATTTATTTATTCAATTTTAATGCCTCTCCTTTCTCCACCAGGCAGGGCTCAGGGTGGCTGCTCTCCATATTGCTGCTGTTCATATATCTCAGAAGTTAACTGTTATGATATAGACAGTAAAAAACAAACTTCTTGAAAATAATTTTCAGAAATTTAGTCGTTTATAACTGACACTGCTGATTCAAAAATTTCATAGGGCTATGATTGGATACTAATGTTGAAGAAAATCATTGAACAAGTATTAGGCCAAATACATCCTTATGTGATACATATTGAACTAATTTACTCATTTACGTACTGTTTTAGACACACACTTCCTAATTTTTGTAATATGGAGATTCCCACATACCAGCATTCTCGCTCTTTATCAAATAGGATCTTATAATTTTACCTGCTAACTAAATATGCTGGTCTCATTGCTGCTTCTTTTAAGCTTGACTGAATCTGTACCTGACATTCTCTGGTTTTTTAAAAAATTCTACAAAGTAAACAAAATATCTGCTGAATAGTGAAATTATGCTTTCCTTAATTCAGCAGGATGCAGGAGAGATGGTTGACATTAATTAGGAGATTTCCCATCATAACTTTTGTCTGTTAGTTAAAAGTGTGACTGATTTCATGAAATTTGCACAGCTATAATGTTAAGAATAAAAGAGAGCCCTCTGCTCAATGTGTGAGAAACCATGGCACATGGGCTCTTCTGAAAGGGGAAACTCATGTCAGCAGCCAGCCTGGCATAGTTGGATTGGTGGTGACTTCTTGGCAGCCCTGACCAGTCTTATGATAGTGGAAGAGAGCTGTTAATGCTGTAAAATAATTCTCTCTGATGGTCATCACTTGACCGCAGTCCAGCTTTTTATGCCAATCAGTGATAGCTACAATATAATAGGTTTCATTCTGGAATACCTAGAATAAATAGCAAATTTGCTTGTTGTCCCATCTAAATCAGTATGAAAATATTTAGTTAAATCTATTGCTTGGAATTCTTATTTGATGTTATTGTTTATGTGCTTCAGATTATTCCCTTTCCTTTCTGATGCCTTCAAAACAAAATTCTAGTGATATGTGAAAAGTAATGAAAGCAAGTAAGAAAGTACTACTGTTCCCATTAAGCAAGCTTGTCATCTTACAAGGCAGCAACAAGTATATTTTTAGCTAATTGTTGTCTTGTAAGATTCAGAAGTCTTGCTTAATGGGAACTATAGCACTTCTCACTTGCTTCTGTTTCTTTTCTGGATTTTCCTTTCCACATTAATGATCTTTTCACCTTTCTTCTTTACTTCAGTTAACAAGATATATACCCATACAGCACTTCACAGTTTAAATTTTGGGATTAAGACCCCTCATAGGAATTTATATGAAAACAGCTACATCTCTTTGTTGTTGAACTTGAGAAAAACTGTGGTGTAAGGCAGGATTGGCCAACGGTAGCTCTTCAGATGTTTTTTTTTTTGCCTACAACTCCCATCAGCCCCAGCCAGCATGGCCAATGGCTGGGGCTGATGGGAGTTGTAGGCAAAAAACATCTGGAGAGCTACCGTTGGCCACCCCTGGTGTAGGGAATAATTATAAAGCATTGAATGCTCCTCAGAAGAGTCTTATACAGGTTGGTCTCTTAGAGAGGTGAGAAATAATACATTGATAGTGGTCTTGGCACACCCAAGTTTTACATGTCCACTAATTATCCTTATGGCTTACTTAATGCATGAATAGAGTCATGGTTACAAGTTTTAGTGATGCTTACTTTATAATTTGTCACTTGCTTGGTCACTTTTAGCAAAACAATTGTCCCCATGTAACCAAGTGTTACATCATTATGGTCTTACATAGTGATTAGAGTACTGGACAGGATTAGGGAGACCAAAGCTTGAATCCTGACTGCCGCACAATTTTTTAGGGTGATATTGGGCAGGACCGGATCTATGTGTTTTTTGAGGGGGGGGGGGGAAATTAAAAAATGATGCCCCCTTATGGGCCATTCTAATGGTCTCATAGAATACAATGGACTCCATACCCAATTTGGCGCCCCCCTGTTGGTGCCCGGGGCAAGCACCCCCCTCTGTCCCCCCTAGATCCCCCCCTAGGTAGGTTATAAATGAAGTTAATAAATATAAAGCCATATTTGCAACTGCCATAGTGATGTCTTTTATGTCCTATTATGTTGCACATATGGCTAGCTTAGTCTTCTCTCTACCTTTACATAGTACTAGTTTTTAAAGGTAAAATGGAGATAAGTCCTCTGTGTCCCCAAACAGTTTTTTTTTTCAAAAAAGAACTCGCTGGAATTCAAGACCTTTTATTAGATAGATGAAGAAAAGAGGTCACTTGAATGGAACAAAACTACAGAAACAGCTAAGCAACAACAGCCCCCAAATCATCTTTTCTTTTTGTTATGAGTATTCCATAGTAACACTCAATAATCCCTAGGGTCTGAACCCCCCCGTAAACCTCAAATCCTCCTCAGTGCAATTATTCAGGCTTTCTGTCCTGGGAGTTGTGAGAAATGTGGGTTCATATAGTAAATTCTTCGTCTTCCTGTTACTTCGTGTGCCCGTGAGTTTGGGACACAGGCAGTATATTAGATGTATAAAGTTAGCGGGAGGAAGGATGGGAAGTCCTGTACGGAATAGCAATCGGTTAAAAAGGAAGCTTTACAAAAGATGCCATTTCTAGCCCAAGAGTTCATAGCAATTTAATCCCATCTTTTTCAGACAAGGCAAGGGAGGAACCTAGGGATGGGTGCGAACCAGCGAAATGGGGGTTCATCCTGGTTCATGGTTCATAATGTCACACAAAATACGAACCTTGCCATTTACCAAACCAGTTTTGGTTTGGGATCTTCCCTCCCTCCAGCTCCCCAAGGTCAGGAGAATGGCAGCAGGGGGTGGGGAGAGAGAGATCTTGCAAAAGCCATTTAAAGGGAGCATTCCCCCCATGTGTGAGCAGTGCTTGGACTTCAGTCACATGCCATGTCTGCTTGCAAAAACCAAAGGAAATGTTCATGAGTTAGGTTGTCCCTGCTGGGGAAGGGAGTATTTGCTATAGGAATTTTTCTGGAGATGCAAACTCCACTTGGAAAAGCCATTTAAGGAGAACCTTTGGAAGTGCGGGGAGGGGGAGAGTGAAGGGGATCACTGCAATGGCTTGCATTGCCTGTTAGGCTGAAATAGATGCAAACCATTTCAACAATCCATTTCAGTGATCCCTTTCACTCCCTCTGCTTCCCAACATGAACCCCACAAATGTCTGTGAAACCATGTGGAGTTGTGGATAAGGATGGGCATGAACCTCTGATTTGTGAATCATGAACCAGCAATGTTCATCATGAAATTAGGTTCGTGCCCATCTCTAGAGGAGTCAAGGGACTTTCACCAGATTATTATTTACAGCTCTGTGCTAGTGGTTATAATGCTGGTTTTATGTGTAAAAACAAGCCACTCTGTTCAGCCCATTGTAAGTTCGCAGTCTTCTGTTAAATCGTGATTCAGAACCCTGTTTCCAAACAGGAGTCCCATAGCCAGCTGTGAATGAGCAGAATTTCACACATTCAGACTATTTCATACCCCTTTTCTGGATCATCATATTTAATGGTTGATCTCTAGATGACGAAAAACAAAGAAGTTACGCATTTATAGATTGTCCTTTTGAACCAGAAATGATGCTGTATAATTTGAAAGCACAATGGGTATTATAAACTCTTGGGATGGCTTTTGGAGTAAAAAAAAGGGGGGGGGGTTGCTATATTTCCTTCCTCTGCCATCTTATTTTAAAGGGAAGAAGCTGCATGAACAGCGTGGAGCTAGATTTTATCTCAAAGGGTCAGAATGGTTTCCCATTCAACTATTTGCAGGATTTCCCAATCCATGAGTTAGCTTCTTCCCACAGGGGAAGGGAGTACTTGCTATAGGAATTTTTCTGAAGATGCAAAGTGAGTGAACAAATGCACAGTTGAATGCAATCACGGAAAAAGTCTATTTAGAAAAGAAATCAAATACCATCAATTCCTTATACATATTATATCAAGGAGACTGCTACGTGGAAGAACAGCTTTTTTGGAAGTGTTTTCAAAGTTGTAGCCCAGTTTTGTGCAAGCACTCCCTCATTTCAACAGAATCCCTCCTATAACTGGGTGCAGGATTACAAAAGAGTTTATTGGGTCATGCTTACTAGCAAGTACACTAAACTATTCATCTTTTCAAAACATCTGTCCATGATATTGCTGCTCAGATGTCTGGTTTGTACTATAACCTTTACTGAATTAAGGGTGCTTAAATTTATTTTAAATTAAGAACACTGTACCTAAGGGTATTTCATATAAGACTACTGTTTTCAGTGGAACTTCCATGTAATGTGTTTATGATCTGGCTTGAATTCCAAAACAACCATCCTGACATTGTTTCCCCCCAAACAAACAAACCAGTACTGGATTCTTGGGATGCAGGGCTTGTAGACTTTGATTTCATGCTCTTTTAAAAATAAAAATACAAAAAAAGGCAAACAAAAGATTGAAGAATTTTATGGTATGCCAAACTGTCTTGACTTAACATCTATATTTTCAATAATCTTAATAGACTTACCTTTTACGTTGTGTTGTATCTTGGTATGTTTCTACAGCTACTAGATTTTACTGCATGTAGATAAAAATGGAGGAGAATGCATGGTGATTTTATGAACAAAATGGTGCTGACACTTAATTCAGTTTGCACTTTAATGAATGATATTGCATGAACTATATTTATTTGCTTGTTCAATGCTGGCTGGATAATTTTTAATACTGTCTTACTAAAGATGCAGTAATTTCATGCACTAAAGTCAAGCCATTAATCCTTTTATATCTGTGAACAGAAAGTAATGAAAATGTTTTCGTTGCTGACAAATTATCCTAATGAAAGGGTATGAAGAAGATATGACCAAAACAGTTTTCCAAATGATTACAAAACAGTAACTTAAACTGCACCTTTAAAATGCTGAAATGTAATTGAATAACACTTTTTATTTTAATGATTAACCTGTAACACTCACAGCAGCTTGCATTGCCAATTGCTGATTATTTTTCTTTCAATAATATGCTGCATGTAGACAAAGATGACCTGTCCCCAACTGCTGAGGTTTGGGATGTAGACCAGGGACTAATAAGTAAACTGAAGGAACAATACAAGAAGGAACGAAAGGGGAAGAAAGGGGTAAAGAGTAAGTGCAGATTCTGAATCTTGACACAACTCTGAATCCATGTGGAAGACAGTTGTTTTATAAAACATGTTTTTGTCTTTCAGTTTTAACACTTTGCAGGCTTGGGGGCAACTAACTTTAACTTTCCATTGATAAATTGGCAAATTAAAATTTGTTCTGTAGTTAAATTTTAAATGTGTACCTTGCAGGTGGTAGAGAACAAATTATGCTGCTTCGCTATCACCTTAGAATATATTATAAAGATAATGAAGACTTAAAATCTGAGCTAAGTAGAAATGAATAGTATTGTTTCTGACTTTGGTCAACTTTGCCACATTTTGGTAAAAAAAATAAATTTTTGATTAGAAATTATTTTTTCATAAGTGCCAAAGATATCAACAGGTGGGCTCACAGACTTTGGGCTATTGCATTGTACTCATCACTAAATTCTCATCTTCCCATGTGCTGTGTGCATGGCAGAGGGCCCAGGAGGGCTTCTGCCTTGTTTCACTCCTTGTTACTGTTGTCATATTCAGACAAGTACCAAGTGAAACAAGACTCAGCCCTACTCTCAGGTCTTCGACCACTTGCATAAGGCATGGGGAGTGCCAGGGATTTTTCATCTGGTTGCTTGGGCAGAGAGGAATAGATTTTGTTTGACTTTTTATGGAAGGCAGGAGCACTGCTTTTCTCTCATGCATGGGTTCTGCACAGCCACTGTGACCTGAGAGTCTTGAGTTCTGTGCAATTTATGCAAAACTCAGGACAGAGGGGCTGATATTGGTGTCCTTATGAGTACTTTTGCAGAGCCATGATTTGAAGTGAAACCTAATTTTGAAGCTTATTTTTTATTTATGCATTTGAATTTTTAACTACATGCTTGACTCACACTGCTTAATACATAGTTATCTTTTGAGTTATGGTTGTCCTTTTTTGTACAGTATCTTTCTAAATTTTCATGGGGCTAAGAGGAAGATATTTGCAGTTTAAATTAATGAGTGGACATGGCTGTGTTCCGGCAGAACATTTAATTGTTAGTGCCAGATGAAGTTGTCACTGCTACTCATTGATATCACCTGTCTTTGATCATCATTATTCTTTTTACTAACCATTTTAGACCTTGAGTGGCCACTGTAGGTTCCCCCTCCCCCCCCCCCTTTTTAACAAACTTAGGCCCACTAGATATTGCAAAATAGGGATGCATGGAAGCAGCTAGCAATCAGACACTCATGCTCAGTATTTTCTTCACTTCCACAAGCAGCAGCCTATGAAGTAGAGTAAGGTCAAGGAAGTATGGTAACATTGTGTCATGTATCTTCTTGTGTTTCCCTTAAAGTTTATACAGAGTGGTTGTTCTCAGAGCACTCACAGTGCAACCCTATGCAGAGTTTCTCCAGTCTAAATGTGTTAGTCCAGTGGGCTTGGACTGAAGAAATTCCTTGTAGGATTGCACTGGTAGTTTTGGTTCAAATAACAATGTGTGAATGAATCTGGAGGATTATTCACTTCCCCTCTCCGTTCCCCTGAAAGATTTCTGTGATAAAGACACTTGCTGTTTCACATGTACTGGCAAAATGTGGTTTGTACTTGCCCTGCAAACTTGAATTCCAGAGTGATTTATACCCAATGTGGAATTTTGTTTGCCATAGATTCAGAAATAACTTATGAACACACACATGAAGCTGTCTTATACCAAGTTAGTCAATCAGAGTCAGTACTGTCTATTCAAGACTAGCAGCAGCTCTCTAACCTGCCTCAGGTAGGGATCTTTCAGATCATCTGCTGTCTGATCCATTTCACTAGAGATGCCTTGGGTTGCACCTGGGACCTTGTTCATGCAAAGCAGATGTTATTCCACTGAGCTACAGCCCCTTATCTTGCTGCACATTAAGGAGAGGAAGAAGGCATAGGGAGCAATCTCAAGAATCCTCCAGACTGATGCATTGTTTTGCTTTTATGTGTGAATCATGTCTATAAGGGAATATATGTTTTCAGGGAAAGAGGTTCCAGTAGAGTGAAAACCACTTTGCTACCCAAAGCAATAGTTATCATTATAGCTTTCAGAATAGCTATCCTAATTGTGGAAGCTCAAGAGCAGCAAAGGAATATTTGGGAATTTCTGGCCACATTGGCTGTTAGTGCCCCAGTCGCAAGTGGCCATGGGCAAGGGTTTTGTGCACTTACTTGCTGGAATAGATGACTGTTAATAAATTGCAGGGCTTGAAAGCTGCATAAGATTAGAATGGGCATGAGCTTACAAATCTTGAGGGAAGCTGCCTTGAAGAGAAACTTGGATGAACATTAGAAGTAGGTTTGAAAGAGCAGAGACTTAATTGTACTATATGTACTTAGTCTGTAGATTTGACATGTTGGGCATCAAGCAGTTTACTTCCTAGTATCCATGCTCAGATGTATGGAATAAATTTTGGGTTTTTTTGCAATCTCTTATTGTTGATTTGGCTTTGTGTGCAAACTCTTAACAATTCAAATAGATAGATTTGACAATTCAAACAATAGATTAATACACTCTAAAATAATTTTGTCTGTTCTTGTCATTACAATTAGTATTCTGAAGTTGTTTTTCTGAATTATTCTTTCCATATCACCTTAGGGAATGCTCTTAGTCCGCTATATAGCCCCACTGTTATGCTGACAGTATTTAAGTACTGCTCGTTAATTAGCTGGATTTGAAGTCTGAAGCTTAGATCTGGCACAGTGTTCTGTGGGTAGAAAAATGTCTACGCACAGAATGGAACTTCCTTGCATCCTTCCACAGTTGTTCAGAATCTACCCCCCACCCACAATGCAGCAGCTTCTTCCCTAGGAGCAGCAGGAACGGGGTGGGGGGAGCAAGGAAGTGAAGGAATTGCTGTGCTAAATTCAAATCCATTTTGCATTAGATTCACCATTACTGCTATTTAAGATTTCTTTTTATCTATCGGTTTAGAAATAGAAACATTGATGAGTAGAAATATTTTATTGGATGTGAATATATGTGATGAAATGCAGAGAAACTTGGATGTGGTGTAGTTATTTTTGTAAAGCAGAAAAATGTAGAATGAAAGATTTGGCAAAAATTTTGTTGGGTGAAACAGCTAGCTGATAAAAACTCTGCATTGGTGCCTGAAAATCAGTTTCCTTGCTTGTAACATACCCATGACATGGAACCACCAACATATAACTGCCCAGCCTAGCAAATGTTTAACGTTTGCAGATAAATCATTGCATTCATAAAATGCATCTTTTCATTACTGAAACATTATTTTATTTTAAATATGTATTCTTTTTTCTGTCTTTATTATTATACTGCAATGTATACCTCCCTGCTATTTTTCATTTCATTTTACTAATCCATTCAGGTCTTTCCTTGTTGTTTTTTGGTAACAGTTTCCATGATTATGTGTATGCGTTCTGTTTCTTGACTGAAAGCTAAAGCGTCCAGAATCATCTGGCTCTTTAACTAGAGGGTCACAGTCCTGTTTTAATAGCAGAGTTTTGCATTTAAGATCTGTGGGCTGTAGGGTATTGCATTATATTTCCCTTTTGACACTTCAGGTATTAGGGAAAGTTTGTGGTTGACTTTCATCCCCCTATCCCAACTTCATCATAACAGCACTCAGGAGTATTATATATCCCCAGTTCTGTATTGTCTGTTATTTCTCATTTTAGATTTGAATAAATTATCTGGAATAGTTTCCAAAATGCACAACAATGACAGAATATTTGGTAGAACCAATAACTAATTGTGCATGGATGTTTATTATTTTAAAAATATTTGTTTAGTAAATAAAGAATAATTTTATGTATACTTGAAATAGGGTGTATATGTTTCCCTCCCTGAAGACTAGTTTCAAAACAGAAGTAGTATAACCACTGCAGATATGTTCCTTGTTTACAATCCCAGTAGTGATGTGGCTCCAGAGAGTCTGAAGATACATGAAGCAATTACAGTGCTGAAGCTAAATAGCCTGTAGCCATCTAGAAAGGCTTCATGATAGGCATACATAGAAATAAAATACTATATATGATAGTAATAGACAGGACATTTCTCCATCTTTAGTTCTGTGTTGTGGCATAGGCCATATTGGGTACTTCTGGTCTACAACTGCTTCTCAAAAAGTGACATTCCAGTCATCATTTGAGGAATTGTTCCTTCCTTGCTCAACATTGCCCTTTGACTCTACCAGCATAATAATGTCTTAATTTAGTCCAGAAAGTCTTACCCTTTTACTGACTGAATTTAACTCCAAATGGAAGTGCAGTTTTCATTACTAATAACCAGAACACTATACATCACAATAGGGACTCCATTAGGATTGCCAAGTCCAATTCAAGAAATATCTGGGGACTTTGGGGGTGGAGCCAGGAGACATTGGGGGCGGAGCCAGGAACAAGGGTGTGACAAGCATAATTGAACTCCAAGGGAGTTCTGGTCATCACATTTAAAGGGACAGCACACTTTTTAAAATGTCTTTCTTCCATAGGGAATAATGAATGATAGGGGCACCTTCTTTTGGGGCTCATAGAACTGGACCCCCTGGTCCAAACGTTTTGAAACTTGGAGGGTATTTTGGGGAGAGGCACTAGATACTATACTGAAAATTTGGTGCCTCTACTTCAAAAAATAGCTCCCCCAGAGCCCCCGAAACCTCCAGATCAATTCCCCATTATACCCTATGAGAAACGATCGCCACATAGGGAATAATGAAGACGTTTCCCTCTCCTCCACACACACACCCTTCTCGCAAATCTGATGTAGGGGATTGGCCTCTCTACTCACCAGCCAGCTTCTTCACAGCAACAAAGACACACACAGAAAGTTGAAGCCTTTCACCACCTCCGGAGGTGTAAAGGCACATGGTCCTTTGGGGCGGGGCAGGAAGCAGCCTGGGAAAGCTCCAGCTGCTGCGATGGAGCTGGGTGGGAAGGGGAGGGGCAAGGAAAAGCTGCTGCGGTCCGAGGTGAGAAGGGAAGGGAGGAGGAGAAGCATCGGGGATCGGCGGGAAGGGGAGAGGAGAAGCTGCTGGGATCTAGGCTGCGTGGGAAGGGCCGCCATTCCCCCCCCCCCCCGCTTTCTGGATTTTTTGCGAGCGGGGGGAGGAGGCTCCAAATCGGGGGTCCCCTGCCCAGGCAGGGGATTTGGGAAGCCTAGACTCCATACAGTTCCATTGCTATGGGAGGTTAGATAGTTACAACTAGAGCTTCTGCAGTGGCAGCTCAGTTCTTTGGAATGGGCTGCTTAGAGAAGTGAAGAAAGTGTCATCTCTGGTAATCTGGAAAAACTAAATATTTTAAAGGGGACTTTGGAAATTGGCCTGTTGTTGTGCTGATTGTTTGAATCTGGTTTTTGCTTTAATGTTATTATCTGTATATCTGAAAGCTGTTTTGAGTATATGACAGAAAAGCAGTATATAAATATTCCTGTTAGAACTCAGTGTTTGGACGTTTTTATTCAACCAAATAGTGTAACAAATGGCACATACTACCCGAGTTATTCCTGCAGTCGGGCAACACTCCTCATGCCAGTGGTCAGCTAAATGCCATAAGAACATTTGGATGTAAGGCTTAGATTGTCAGACCACTTGCCAGTTGAGGAATATTTTTCAGGACTGAGTCTTTATAATAGAATCCTTATTTGGAAAATTCTCTTTGGAGGCTGAATACAAAGCCAAGCCTCCCAATCAGGTTAAAGACCTCATGCTGAATGTAATTTTTTTTTTCAAAAAAGGCAATAAGATTCTGAAAGCATATGTACACTGGACACTTTGAGAGTTGCCAACTTTAGGAGAGAATGCTTGTTTACAGTAAAGGTCCTGGATTACAAGAAGTTGAATTCTGTCCAGTAATACAGATTTCATGCCATCTATTTTTATACATAATTACGTGTTGGTTTGGAGATGAACTTTTTCAACCAAAGACCATTCATAAAACTACATTGCTATGGACAGATAATTTCTTAGTTAGAGCTGTATCCATCACCAGATCTACTGTCTCTGACAGATTTGTAGAGAGAGAAAAATTGTGCTGTCTGACCTTAAATTGCATTGGCATCAGTGGACCTTGTCCAGAAGAGTATGCAGGTGGAAGTTCAGTGCACTTCTGTGCATTGTTCTTTCCTCACTGTGCTCTGAAAATAACTGGACACAAAAGAATTATCAAAGTTCTGGTGATTTCTACTTAGAGCAGCTGTGGGCTCGGTGGATGGAAAGTGTACACCTTCCTTGTCTGTTTTAACCAATATGGAAATTGAAAAGGGAAATGCCAAAGATGCAGATGGTTCTCAGTGATCAGGACTTTATTGGCACATAGCAGCCAATTTAAGTACATGAAGATGCTCCAGAGCACAATTGTTCTTATTTTCCATTGTCTGTAGTTTCTCTTCTACAGTCTATCTCCAGCTTCACTAATGACAGTATCTTTGTCTTAAAATGGGAGAGTTTAGTTAGTGCCAGACATAGAATCGATTTACATAAATTTAAAAACAACTACAATACTTATTTATTTAGTGTTTTTGTATTTTTGTGTGTGTGTGTGCACACGGGCACCTGGAAGTCATGACTGACCCCTACTGAGAGCTGGAGGATATTCAGAGAGGTGGCTGAATAAAGCCTGCCTCTGTCCTCTGAACTACTGGTATTTCAAGGAGGTCTCCCATACAAGTCATTGCCAGAGTTCACTCTGCTTAGCTTCTGAGATCTGATGATATTGGGCTTGCCTGGGCTATCCAGGTCAGGACAAAAATTACAGAATCTAAACAAGCATCCAGTGTGATTATCTTAAACTTGAGTGTTCAAAATGTTTATTACCCATTAACAGTCTACCTCAGGGGTGTCAAACTCATTTGTTATGAGGGCCAGATCTGACATAAATGGGAGTTTGTGGGGCCAGGCCGTGCATGTAATAAAATGTAATGCCAGGTAGCAGAGATAGAAACTTTATAGAGAACACAGAGAAAACACAAAGATATTGATTTTTCCCTTAAAATACAAACATGCTTAAAATTCTTGCAAATTTTTATTTAAAATGGAAAAGTGGAGAAATAGTGGGATTTGGCAATGTAATTTTTAAAATAAAACATCAAGAAAAAGCTCAAGGATCACAGCAGAAACTAAACAATAAAATGCTCAGAGCCTGGGAAGACATAAAATGGCTGGCATTGCAAGCTTCTCCCCCCCCACCCCCACCGCAGATCTACTCAGATTGGTAATGGCTCTCCAGTGTAATATCCCCCTTTGGCTGTGGGTTCTCGTTAGAGTACTCATTAGGTACCAGTTCTCAGGTCCATTCAGCAGAGACAAGCTGGCTCAAAGCAGCCACCCTTTATTTGTGAGGACACAACTCCAGGAAGCAACAGCTTCAACTGGCCATAGGAATGCTGGAAAGTGAAACTGAGCTCCAATCCATTGAAAGTTGCAAGGAAAACATGGAATGGATTTTCCATTAAGGTCTCTGGGCCCAGATAGACTATATATCTGGGCATGGAGACCTTAATGGAAAATCCATTCCATATTTTCTTTGTAGATTTGCAAGCCCAGAAGAGTTTCCTGCTACTGCCAGAAAAGACAAGGCAGAAGGAGCTCGAGACTTCAGCAGCCTCAGAGCTTTAAAGGCTGAGGACAGGATGGGGGAGAAAAGAGCCACAGGCCTGATTAAAGTCCTGGGCAGGCTGGCTCAGCCCACAGGCTGGTCATTTGACACCCCTAGTCTACCTGCTACATTCTGCACTAATTGCAGACTCTGTATTGTTTTCAGAAACAGCCCCACATAAAATATATAGATCAGTGTGGCTGTGATACACTGAATTTGAAAAAGGAGGCTTCCCACACCATATGAAGTTGGTAAGGGGTACTTTTTGGCAGCTGTTTCACCTGTTTTTCCAGCAGAAGGGCTGGATCTTATAACTCCCAAGCTCTTGTGTCTATTAACATTAAAGTCAAAGGTGGGTACCACAACTACCTCCAGAATCTCAGCTTACCCAATCAGCATACTTTTCATTTTAGCAAGATTACACTTCAGCATGTTTTTCCTCCATTGACTTCTCTGTTTCAGCCTAAGTTTTGTACAGGGTAGAATTCTAACACAGACAATTACATCTTAGGACTGGCATATCTTCCTGATTAATTGTATCTTTAAAAGAAAAAGTTCTGACCTGAGAAAGAGCACCATGAAATGCAAAACATGTATAACAAAGTAGAAGTCGTGGCACCTTTAAGACCAACAGAGTTTTATTCAGAATGTAAGCTTTTGTGTGTTCTAAGCACACTTCATCAGATGAGGAATCAGGTATAGTGAGCAGAGCTACATATAGCTGGTAGGCAGTGGTTTAGAATGCAAAATGGTACAAAGTTACACTGAACACTTTAATCCTAAATATATCAAATTTTCTCCATTCTACCATTTTCCCCTAGGGAGGTTGTATACATCTGATCAGTTTAGAGGCTTGAATCTGCCAGAGCATTTCTACCAATCGAAGGATTTCTGCCTGCATAGCATGACTGACTTCCCTCGCAGTACAACCTAAAAAGACTTTAAGGGGGAATCTGAGGCTCCAGCAGGATGGGAGGAGATGAGAAAGACATATTCTGTGTGTAAAAATTCTTCAGAATAATTCCATTGTGGATCCAAGCCAAAGTCTGTGATGTGACCCTTCTGAGGAAGTAACAGTTGCTTTTAACGAGGAACACTCAAAGCTCAGCAAATGTTCAGTCTGTATGGATAGTGGATGTTTTCTTGAGTACATGTAGGAGTACTTTGGGGGGAAGGGGGAGTATGCCAGGAAACAGAAGTTCTGAATCTTTTAGTAGCAGGTTAATGATATTGTGGTATTACAAGCTTTTTTGGTTAATTTGTAGTGAAAAGTGTAGTTGAGAGAAAAGTGTAGTTCATCGAGAGAGGTCATACTGCTTCTTGTGATGTGGAGAGCGTATCTCTTTGCCAAAGAAGGAAGAGTTTCTGCTTAGCAGTTTAAATTCTGTTTCCTATTTCCAGCTTTTAATAAAGCTTATTATTTAATTAGCTACATGGAAATTAGGGAAATTAGGGCATGATTTATATTCAAAGCATTTTACAATTTCATGGGAGAATTTTTAGTATAAGTAGTGCATAAATCTCTAAGCATTAGCCTTGCAACTGTTATACTAATTTCAAGAACATCTTCCAAAGAAGAAAAAAATCACTAGTAAAGATTTTTTTGTAAGCGTAAAGATTAATATTTTAAAATTGACTAATTATTTAATGAAAAGGGAAGTTAAACAGTTCGTTGCCCCTTAGCCACCAATTTTTATTTTTGTCCCCTCTTTTGGTAAGCAAAATTGATGTTTTCTCAGCAGTATTAAGTTGTAGTATAAGTGCTGGAATTTTGGGGGGTTGTAAATGTTTGTGTGCATTTGTTCACAGATTATATTCTTGAAGTCCAAACACTGAAGTTTCCTGACTTCTATATAAGCAGAGCACAAAGAGATTATACTAAAACAACTCAAGTTTCAATAATTTTTGTAAAGGAAGATTCATTTTAATTGTAACATTTTCCCACATAACATTATGCAACAATGTGTGTTTTACTGAAGCCTGTGTCTTTAACAAGATCACATTAAAATAAATTATTGATTAACAAACTGATCATATAAGTGGCTATCAGGTCATGCGGTGGCAATTAAATGAACCTTTGCTGCTGACATTAATTTACAGGGGTCAACAGGACAAAACTGCACGACATGATAGCTGATCTGGGAGATGATGAGCTACCCCACATCCCTTCAGGAGTCATTAATCAATCTAGGTCACCCTCTTCTAGAATGACTGATCATGAAGGTGCAAGAGCAGAGGAAGGTACAATAAATTCACCTACTTACTTGTTTTTAGAAGGTTTAATTTTAAAGCCATATCCTTGCATAGTCCCTAGTGTTGTTTGCTTCTCAGTTCTGTAAAAGACTACCACCACTTTATGTTCTACTTTTGAGTTGGATCCAACACAGCATCTCTATGGGTGCAAGTACTTTTGCTGGTGGAATATAACTTTTGCAGCTTCCCCCTCCCACAAAGCCCAAAATTCCCCCAGAAACAGTATTTCAAGGTGTTACAAGTGGGGAAGTTATGAAATGAAGGAAATTGCTATGCTGGATCCAACCTTTTCTCTTGTATCAGAGAATCACTATTCGGACCATCTTGTTAGAGAAAAATTGTATATGAAAATACAAAACAATATATTTTTAATAGTAAAGGGATTATTAAAAGGGCAGTTGCTATAAAACAATGACCTGCTCTGTAAACTTTGTTAATATTAGTGTGCTGTGTACCTTATCAAAATCTGGTTATGTCAATGTTGAGTGGAACAATGCTGTATCTTGCTTACTATCCCCCCCCCCCAAAAAAAAATTGTCCTGACGCCCAGGAAACTGAGTGAAACTGATGAGCCATTAGGTCATTTTAAAATAGTTTCTGGGGGGAAAATCTTTAATATCAAAACATGTATTGTAGCAGTGCTCTCATATATAGTCCTCTCCTGAAAATCTCGGTGAAGCATAGGCTTGAAAATGAGGAACCTGTTGCTTCCTCGAATTCATGGAATGGCCATGGAAAGCTTTAGGATGTATCTATTTAAATGGCAAGTCACAGAGCTGAAATTGAATTATTGTGAGGAAATTTTTCAGCATTAGTCTATGCTAATATATTTCTGAAATCCTTTGCCCTTTGCAGTTTTGGGGAAAGAGTTGTATTGAGAACCCTAGTGGGCCCCAAGCATTACTTTGCGGAAGTGGTTTAATATCATAGGGGTTTCTCTTTTAACTTCTGAATATGCACAGACTTCCCTATGTCCTTAAACCATTGCCTATTCTGCTTTTTCCACATACATTTATTATGAAATGGAAAGCTTCAGTGCTGCTAAACAGGTCTGCCTATAATTGATAAGAGGGAATGGAGTGTGGCCTCATTCTCTTACCAGACCACATATCCTATTGAAGTTTTCTCTAATTCTTTGGCAAGCTGCTTAATGTGGAAAATTGTAGCATGTTGCCTTCGGTTTCACTGTGCTTTCCTTTCCCACTGCTAGTTGTATAGACAAGTAAACAGAAGTCAAGTTGTTTGTGTGTGTTTGTTTTTTTATTCATTCAGTAATGCCATAAATTTGAATTTTGGAGTTGTACATAGTAGCCTTATAGTGTGCCTGTGGCAACACCGTGTCTGCAGACCTAGAAACTAGAGCTTTAAATTTCACACCCTACAAACTTCTTTTTAATGTATTTTTAGTTTTATAATTGAGGCTTAGTCTCCTAGTTCTCAATGAGGACAAGGCCTGGACTTGGCAACTGTAGGCTTGAAAGAACCATATAGAAGGCTTGATGAAAACAACTAAGTCAGAGGTTTTATTTCAGGTATGTGTGACTTCGGTTGTTTCAGTTTTCTCCAGTCCTCTCAGTAGTACAGTTAGCAAAGTTATTGGAGAGCTGGGGCCTGAGATAATGCAACAGTTACAAAGTAGATTTCTTATTTGGCTGATTCATACTTATAACATGGAACAGAAAGGCTTTTCACCGACAGGAATAGTTTATAAAATGTAGGAGATAGGCTTTTAAATTGTTTTTCCCCCAGGAATAGCATGCAATCCCTACCTAACTTAAAAATACCTAACATCCCTAAAGGGCTCTCCGCCTAACCAGCAGACCTCCTAATTCTTCTCTCATCTAAAGTCTCAACAGCCCTCAGCTGTTGGTTGGCCAGCAGTTAAACTGCCAAACTCTCCCCCCCCCCTTTTCCTTTTCTTTTCCACATTTCAATCTGCCATTTGAAAGTGATTGGCTGAGGCTTCTGGAGGATGGAACTTGAAACTATCCCTCATAATGCCTTGCATATTTCTAATAGTGAGTCTGATTCTCTTGGCTACTTAGGCATTGTTTTGTTTCTGCTAGAGCTTTAATATAAGAAGAGGCAGATAAAACTAGAATTGATCTAATTAGAAAACATAGGGAGATGAAGCACTTCCTAATACTGTAGATATCCTGGTGTATGCACAAAATTACAGTGAAAATGATTTAGTCTCAATACTGTATCTACATATTTCAGAGGGTAGCTATTGTGAACTGCAGTAGAACAGCTAGAATCAAGTCCAGCAGCTCATTAGAGACCCAACAAGATGTTCAAGGTCAGAGCTTCCTTCATCAAATACCTTAGTCAGGTCTGATGAAGGGAGCTTTGACTCTGGAAAGCTCATACCACAAAAATCTTGCTGGTCTTTAAGGTCTTGCTGGACTCAAATCCACATTTAAACACTGCTGACATAATATGGGCTTATTAAATAAGAGTTTTATCATTAAAAGTGGTTTGTGGTATAACTAGCCTGCTGTCCATGCTGGTAAAACAAAGGTGAAGACAAAGACAAAGTTGAAAATTAGCTCTTTTATGCAAACCTGGAAAGTGAGATAGAAATTAGAGGAGGAATCCATGTCTCTCTTTATCTAGACAATTAGCTCCTATAGATAACTTTAAAAAGTTAGTTTCAGGTGGATGGGTGGTCTGTAATAGCAGAACAAAACTGAAGCCCAGTGGCATCTTAAAGACCAACAAAATTTTCCAGGCTATAAGCTGGAGTTAAAGGTGACTACGTCAGATACCATCAGAATCTGATAACGTGAATGTTGACTTGCATAAGCTTATACCCTAGAAATTTTGTTGGTCTTTAAGATGCCACTGGGCTTCAGTTTTGTTCTTTTTTTTAAATCTTAAGATCTGTATAGTCTCAACCAAAAATACATGCTGTAAATCTGTTCTTCAGTAAAGCTGTATTTGCTAGTTTATTAAACTAGTTTGTCTAGTTTAAGGATAAGGAGAGCCAGTTTGGTGTAGTGGTTAAGTGTGCGGTCCCTTATCTGGGAGAACTGGGTTTGAGTCCCCACTCCTCCACTTGCACCTGCTGGCATGGCCTTAGGTCAGCCATAGCTCTGGCAGGGGTTGTCCTTGAAAGGGCAGCTGCTGTGAGAGCCCTCTCCAGCCCCACCCACCTGACAGGGTGTCTGTTGTGGGGGAGGAAGGTAAAGGAGATTGTGAGCCGCTCTGAGACTCTTCAGAGTGGAGGGCGGGATATAAATCCAATATCTTCTTCATCTTCTAAAAGATTCTTTGCAAAAGGAAAAGAAGGAGACTCTGTATTTTGAATAATACTCTATGAATGTTTGACAAGGTAAGTGAATGTAAAGTGAAATGGCAGTTACTCAGATGTAACATTCCATTCTCCTTTCTTTGTGTGATTGACAATGAATAAAATAAGCATGGTGCATAAAACAGGCATTACCTTGGTTCCATCAGAACAGATCTTTGCGTATCCGTTATCTTCCCACTGCAGCTTTCTATCTTCCTCCATCCTATCCTGAAAACTGGGACCATTAGAAATGACATCATATGTGGTATGGAGAGCTGCAGTGGAAAAATTTAGATTTTTTTCCTTTCAAAATTGGGATTGTGATTTTGGAGACGCACAGAATACTGAATCAGCAAGAGTGAATCAGCAAATATCAGTCTTGCAAACTTTGTTTCTTTTGTAATTCACTGGTTTTTGGCTGGCTCAATGAAATATTTAAGCCATTATAATATTTATAAATGTTATCTAATGCAATTATTTTAAGAGGTACAGATCTACTGAAGATTGAGATAAATGTAAAATACTATTTGAACTAATACAGAATGTCTTTTTAAAATAAAAAATGGTGTGTGAATTGTTCAGCTTGATACTTTGTTATCATTAAATTCTTACATTTTATCTCCCAGGCTTAAGAAACTATCTTTATTTCTTGTAGCTGAGCCAATAACATTTCCATCTGGAGGAGGCAAGTCATTTATTATGGGTTCAGATGACGTATTGTTAAGTGTACTGGGCCTTGGAGACCTTGCAGACTTGACAGTAGCTAATGATGCAGACTACAGTTATGATGTAAGTGCAGATTTATTTGAAAGTTCGTATATAAAATTGGGTTTGACAGTAGCTATACATATTGCAGATAATCAGAATAAGGTGTTTCCATAATGAAATGTTTAATAAAATATGAGCAAATATTTGTTTTGCTCTTTACAGATTTTTTTTTGTGAGTTGTGTTCAGTGAATCAAGGAACACACCTCTTTTTCCCTCCTACAGCATGTTGTGACACCCTACAAAAGTTGTTCCCATGAGGACCCTTTGGAGGGTTGCAGCAGAAATATGTAATTCACAGAATTGATTCAGTGCTTTTTTTGTGATCCCTTGCTCCATTCACAGGACAGCTGAGGGAGATTATTTCTGCCAATTTTCTCTTGGTCCTTGCCCCCTGTGTACCCCCTATTCATTTTCTCAGGGTTCCCCAGCTTTTCAGGAAGACAGAAAGCTGCAAGAAGTAGGGAGAGTTCTGGAAAAAGAATTCAGTTTGTTCATGGTTCATTGGATCCATCTATTATCTCCTAGATAGTTGATTCCTAGAAAATGGTTTTGTGATCAGAATTTGATTTTAAAAAATAAAAAACATGCAGAGACTGAGATGATTACATGAAAAATAGCAGGGAGGTATACATTGCAGTATATAATAAAGACAGAAACTTGGGAGCAGGAGAAGGGTACTTGTAAAGGAAGAGACTTGCAAAATGTGAACCGTTTTCTCACACTGCTCACCTTGGAGTCACGTCCCTCTTCACTGCACAGCGTCTGCTCGGATTTCCCACCATCTGTGCTGGAGGAGCAGGAAGAGTTGTGGCTTCTGCATCGCAAACGGAAATCGCTAAAACCCAGTTTCCATTTGCGACGCAGAAGCTGCGGCTCTTCCTGTTCCTCCGGCGCAGATGGTGGGAAATCCGAGCAGGCTGCTCAGGAAAGAGGGATGTGACTCCGAGGTGAGCAGTGTGCGAAAACGGTTGTGGTAATCCTTCTTTGACTTCAGGAAACCTCGTTGGATAGCTTCTGATTAGTGAAGCTTTGGCAGGCATGGCTGAATCTTGAAGATACCTCTCAGCAAGATTTTTTTTTAATTAAAAGATTTGGTTTTCAGTATTCTTGTAAAACCACAAGATTATGCTAACTTTTTCCTGAGCTATGCAACCCATTTCTAGTAGAGCAGATTTCTTGAAAATATATATCAGTATATACATATTGATATATACACCTTGTTACTTTTGCTATATATATGCCAGTGAAGAGTCCCCAAGATTTTTCATTTGACCTGGTATGCATGGGCAAAAGCCAGCAACTGTTTCTCTTCCATATGTTTGTTAACCTCCTGCTCTCTTGTAGCTGCCAGCCAATAAAGATGCCTTTCGGAAAACATGGAATCCTAAGTATACGCTACGCAGCCATTTTGATGGAGTGCGAGCATTAGCTTTTCATCCTGTAGAGCCTGTGCTGGTTACAGCCTCTGAGGACCATACTTTAAAACTTTGGAACTTACAAAAAACTGTTCCTGCCAAAAAGCAAGTATATGTTTAACTGTTTACATTATGAGATCTCTTAAATTTAATGTTTGCTGAGATTGTACTCACAGTCATCACCTTTTGGCTTCTGTCTTTCAGGAGTGCCTCTTTAGATGTAGAACCCATCTACACATTTAGAGCCCACATGTAAGTACTTTCACATTTCCGCCCCCCCCCCCCATATGAGCCCCATAATACTTTAAGACTGGCAACTCAACACCTCCTGGTGGTCCCCCGCCCCAGAGACGTCTGACTTGCCTTGACTAGGGCCAGGACTTTTTTGGCCTGAGCCCCTGCCTGGTGGAATGAGCTTCCATTGGAGATCAGGGCCCTGTGGGGCCTGTTGAAGTTTCACAGGCCTGTAAAACAGCTCTTCCATCAGGCCTTCAGTTGAGGCAGTGAACACTGTCTTCTGTTTTGGCATATTGGCTGTTGCTTCTGCCTAATGATTCTTGCTTTTGTATTAGGTTGAATGTTTACAGAAAATGATATTGATAGATAGATGCACTTAGTAGTCTGAACAGACTTTAAAGTACAAACTTCTGATGTTTGATTTATTTTAAATAATAATGTATTGCTTTTGTGTGTTTTTTTAAATAGTGGACCTGTATTGTCACTGGCAATTAGTTCTAATGGAGAACAGTGTTTTAGTGGTGGTATCGATGCAACTATACAGTGGTGGAATATGCCTAGCCCCAATGTGGATCCTTATGATACATATGGTAAGCATCCTTTATGTATATCATAATGTGTTTTATTATATTAACAGCACTAAATAAGGTTTGAGCTTTCCTTTGAGATTGATTAGTCTTGTTTCTCCCCCCCCCCCCCCTTACAGAACCAAATGTTCTAGCTGGCACATTAATTGCTCACACAGATGCTGTCTGGGGCCTTTCTTACAGTGGTACAAAGAATCACTTACTGTCTTGCTCAGCAGATGGCACTGTTAGATTATGGAATCCACCAGAAAAAGTGCCCTGCATTTGCGCTTACAATGGAAACAGAGGTGAGGTGTCTCTTTTTAAACTTAAAAACAGTTGTAAATCAGATTAAGTTATTATGAAAAGATTTTTTTAAAAAATCAGGTAACAAGTATCAGTTTTTCTAGAAGCCAATCTGAAGCTGTTATTTGGAATAATTCTCTAGATCAGTGGTCTTCAACTTTTCCAGACTCTGTAGCACACTGGGCTGCCAAAGTGTGGCATCAGAGTTACATGACAGAAAGATGTAACCTTATCGATGTTAAAGCTCAAGGCCATAGGCAGCAGAGCAAGAAAGCTGGAAACAGAACTCACCACATGAGCACCAGTGAGGAACAAGCTAAGAGCCAGACCCATGGAGGCATTTTATCCACTATTGAGTGACTCCACTTGGCTGTCTTGTTGTTCTTTTTAGTGTCAGGAGGGTCATGCCCTAGCTCTCTACATATGTGTGGTAGCAGCAGGTTTTTTTAGAGGCCACCAAAATTAATGCAGTCTAAGGGCACCCAGAAGCTGGGACTTCGTGATTTGCCTGAGGGGCCTGACCCTGACCCATGCATTTAAAAAGGATGTTCTACATACTTGCTGCTTCCTGTGTCTCTTAGAAGTCCACTAACCTTTAAGAAATAAAAAGTTAAGAGTGAGAGCTGTTTGGTAGGTCTGAGAACAATATGATTTGCTTTCAAATAAATGGACTGGATTTTTCTAAGTCCATCAGTTGGCCTTAACTATTATATAGATGAAAAGTGGAATATTAAGAATGTTTATGAGAAGAAGAGCCAGTTGGTTGTAGCAACTGGGATGAAGAATTCTCTTAATAGAAACCCATTTTATTTCTCCTACTCCAGAGTATGGAATACCCACATCAGTTGACTTTATAGGTTGTGATCCTGCTCATATGGTGACATCATTTAGTACTGGCAATACGGTTATCTATGATTTGGAAACATCCCAATCACTGGTAATGCTTTCCTCACAAACAGATTCTGGTAAGTTAAACCTGACTTTATAGATTGTTCCTCACCTCTATATTTGCTTTTTGATTTTACAAATGTTTTGAAATAAAGGCACAGGCTAATTTTAAATCTCAGTGCAAAAATATATACAGTACTTCCTTGAATGAGACTTTTACTTCAGTTATGTGTACAAGCTACTCACAGGGAACTAACTTCTGTTGTCACAGTTTCTTGTTGTGGACCAGATAAGTGCCAAAGCAACAGACCCTTCTGAAGAAAATGTTAATTTTTTTTTTCTGGGAGAGTTAGTTTTAAATCCTTAGCTTTGAACTCTCTGGGTGGCCATGAACGTGTTTAAGGGGAATCCCTGTCTGTAAAATTGGGGGATTATGATGTATTACTTCAAAGAGGCATGATGAGGATAAACAAGGAAAAGACAGTAGTTCATTTTGCAGAGTTCATTTACAAAGTCATCTTCCAGTTAGGACCTTCAGAATTTGACTCAAGGAGAATCTCTGCTTTTAAGTTTAGTTTAGTTTATTTGATTTATATCCTGCCCTCCCTGCCGAAGCAGGCTTAGGGCGGCTCACAATGCATAATACAACAACAACAACAAATTTTATTTGTATCCCGCCCTCCCCGCCGGAGCAGGCTCAGGGCGGCTAACAACATGGTTCAGAGTTAAATTATACAAGTAAATAAAACTACATTAAACATTATCAGCATTTAATTAAAATCTGGTTAAGCTTTAAAATTAAATTAATTAATTTTTAAAAGTGCTAGTGCTATGTTTACTTTTTCTGATGGCGGTTTCCTTCGCAATTTCCATTTTCATCAGGGAAAGCCAGTCTGAAGAGGAAGGTCTTGCAGGCCCTGCGGAACTGTTCTAGGTCCCGCAGGGCCCGCATTTCCTCTGGAAGTTGGTTCCATAGGCTCGGGGCTATAGAGGAGAAGGCCCGGTTACGGGTGCTTTGCAGCTTCACCTCTCTCGGTCCGGGGATAGTCAGCAGGTTTTTCCCGGCTGACCTCAGTGCTCTCTGGGGTTCATATGAGGAGAGACGGTCTCTAAGGTAGACAGGTCCTCGACCATATAGGGCTTTAAAGGTAATGACCAGCACTTTGTAACGAACCCGGTATGTAACTGGCAGCCAGTGCAGTTCGCGCAGCCCAGGCTGTATGTGCTCCCATTTAGGGAGTCCCAGCAACAGTCTAGCCGCTGCGTTCTGCACCAGCTGCAGCTTCCGGGTTCGGCACAGAGGCAGCCCCATGTAGAGGGCATTACAGTAATCCAGTCTCGAGGTGACCGTTGCATGAAGCACCATTGCCAGATCTTGGCGCTCTAGGAAGGGAGCCAACTGCTTTGCCCGCCTTAGATGGAAAAAGGCTGACTTGGCAGTGGCTGCAATCTGGGCCTCCATTGATAATGCAGGCTCCAGTAAAACTCCCAGGCTCTTAACTCGGTGCGCCGCTTTCAACGGCGCCCCGTCGAAGACCGGGAGAGGTATTTCCCCTCCCCGAGCGCCCCGACCCAGACAAAGGACTTCTGTCTTCGCTGGATTCAGTTTCAGCCCGCTCTTCCTCAACCAGGTTGCCAAATCCTGCAGGGCCCGGTCTAAATTCTCTGGGACGCAGTCAGGCCGGCCGTCCATTAGCAGATAGAGTTGGGTGTCATCTGCATATTGATGGCACCCAAGTCCATGTCTCCTGGCAATCTGGACAAGGGGGCGCATGTAGATATTAAATAGCATTGGTGAGAGAACTGCCCCCTGAGGCACTCCACAATCCAGTGTGCGCCTCTGGGACAGCTCGCCCCCAATTGCCACCCTTTGTCCCCGATCCTCGAGGAAGGAGGCAAGCCATTGTAAGGCAGACCCCCTCACCCCTACATCGGCGAGGCGGCGGGTCAGTAGCCGATGGTCGACCGTGTCGAACGCAGCCGACAGGTCCAACAACATCAGCACCGCCACACCGCCCCAATCCAGGTGCCGTTGGAGATCATCTACCAGGGCGACCAGTACTGTCTCCGTCCCGTAACCCGGGCGAAAGCCGGACTGGCAAGGGTCTAGGATGGAAGCGTCATCCAGAAAGCTCTGCAACTGTGACGCCACTGCCCTCTCTATAATTTTACCTAAAAATGGTAAATTAGAGACCGGTCGGTAGTTTGCCAATTCGGCCGGATCCGCTGTACTTTTTTTCAAGAGGGGACGGACCAAGCCTCTTTTAGAGATGATGGAAAGCGCCCCTCCGAGAGGGATAATAGAATAACAATAAAAGCAGTTAAATTAAACATTAGATTAAAACAATTTGGTGCTGATTTCCATACAGTTTAAGGCTGGCATTCAATGATTTTAACATCCATTTAAATCTAATATCTCTGCAGTGGTTGTTATTCAGTCAAAAGCTAGCTGAAATAGAATCACAAGGCTCTGACCTCAGGCAGTTGGTTCCACCAATGAGGGGCAGGGGCGGCAATTGAGAACAACTTCGATTTAAGAACAATTTATTCAAAGGATTGCAAGCAGCAGTTTTGTGCCCTTCTCCTGCTTTCTTTGCATTGCCATTCATCTCTGAATTTTATATGTAACCCCAAATACTCCCTTTGTAATAATGAGTTGTATCTAGCCAGCCTTCAGTGTACCACACATAGAAATTTTCCCTATCAGTTCTTTCTGACCTTGGAAAGATGAACACAAAAGCTTATACCTTGAACAAAACTAAGTTGGTCTTAAAGGTGTCAGTGGACTCAAACTTTGTACAGATGTATGTGTTCACTCAGATCCCATGACTTTAGTTATGGTCTTTTTAGGGTTGAAAGGCACTGCTAGGGGAAAGAGAGCACAGGGGAAATTGTTGCTGGTTGGTTGGATAGAATCCAACTAGAGCAATTAATCAGCAAATGATGGAGTTCTCTATTAGAATATTAGTGTGTCTGTTGGCTCAGGAGGAATCCAGCTCTTAACAGCTCTGATATAAAACTTCAATAGTATTTTCTAGCACAGTGTTTTCTAATGAAATAATGTGTTCTACAGTTCAGTAATTTTGAAAACTTTCGGTACTGTGCATTTTGAAATTTAATCCATGAAATTTCATTACCAATTTTTCAGGTTTACAGTCAAACAATCATATTAACAGGGTAGTAAGTCATCCAACGTTACCTGTCACAATAACAGCTCATGAAGATCGACACATCAAATTTTTTGACAATAAAACGGGTAAGGAAACGAAAATAAAGTGCCTTGGAAGTTGAACTGGTTTCTGTTCCTAGTCTTCCTGTTCCAGTTCTCCACGTCACACTCTTGACATTCAAATCTCATTCCTGTCTACCCCCACCAAGTCTTTGGTTTGTTCCTCTCTCTGCTTTTCCACCAGTAGCTTCAGAAAGTGACTGGGAGGAGTCTTATTTACTAACTATTTTATTTTGTTTTAAATTATTTTGATTTGAGAATGTATTCTTTGACAAGACAATGCTGTCATCTTTTGGATGCTTCTAAAAGCAGTTTTTGTTGTATTACTGCCAAACTGTGCTCTGATTATGTTATCATTTCAAACGATGAATGCTTACTGTTTCTTGCATTATCTGTACTTGCCCGTAGGTAAAATGATCCATTCTATGGTGGCTCACTTGGACGCAGTCACAAGTTTAGCTGTGGACCCTAATGGAATCTACTTGATGTCTGGAAGTAAGTTAAAGCACCTTCAGTGTTTCTTTTAGATTTTATTCTAATGCCTTTTTGTTATGTCTAAAACTCTCTCCTTTTTCCCCCCCACACATAGGCCATGACTGTTCTATTAGATTATGGAATTTGGACAGCAAAACATGTGTGCAAGAAATAACAGCACATAGGAAAAAATTGGATGAATCCATTTATGATGTAGCTTTTCACCCGTCAAAAGCATATATTGCCAGTGCAGGAGCCGATGCCCTTGCCAAAGTATTTGTGTGACCTAACAAAGCAAACCTGCATTGTATATAGCAGGTTTGCCTGGACAATAAGAGGGAATACGTCACTGCCATCACTAAAAAGGTTACTGGTGAGACACTACATGCAATCTGCCTCAGCAGAGACTGTGTGTTTGGGGCAGGTATCAAATGGTGAAATCACGATCTCGTGAATGACGATGGGCTGATTTATGTAAATGTAATTACTGTATTTTTGGGGGGTGGGTGGGGGACAAACCAGTATTTGTAGCCATGACTGGATATGAACTGAGCATTTGTCTGTTCTCTAGGTGTGTCTTTCAACGAACGTGGAGTCGGATCTTATTAAAGACTTTTATTTTGGACTCTGTGTGCTGCCTTAGGGTTAGGAATGTGGTGCTCTTGTGGGGGGAAGTGAGCTCCAAGAGTAGTTTTCTTTGCATTTCTTAGTATCTTCTGTTTATCGGTCAAATGCCACAGATTCCCCTTTTAAACCTTTATTTTGCTTTTTAAAAAAAGGAATTAACTTAAAATATTTAGCATTAGTTGCACAAAATATTTGGATAAAAATCTAGTTTTTATATGTCTTTTATATATTCAGCCTGTCACAACAGTGCTCAAGATTGTATGGATAATGTTTTTCTGCATTATAGTACCCTAAACCACAGATATCTCGCTAGCCTGTAACCAGCCGGTTCCCTTTGTTGCCTAACAAAGCTCAGCTAAGTCCTTTCATCAGGATGCTGATTCATCATTGCATAAACTGGCTTCCTAAAGGACTGTAAAGAAGGGTGTAAATGAGACACAAAGGAACTTAAAATGACCCCAGCCCTCCCCAATGAACTTTTAAAATTAATCTTGGCATCCTATCACTATGTGATATTTTGTACATCTTACTGTATTTACAAGATTTATTTATCAAGGATTACCCATCTGGCTAATGGCCTATTATTTATTTCACTTTTTGTTGGTCTTTATATCCTTTTTATGTAGTGTGTTAAGGGGCCCTGTATATCTATTGTAGCGCTCGTCAAACAGTCTAAAATAGACTAAAAATGGGACATGTGATAGTTTTAAAAGTTACCAACAAATTTTTCCAGTTATGTATCTGGAATAAAATTGATTCCAGAAAGTCGTTTCAGAACTTTTGGAGTGAAAATGTTTTTATTTGAAGTTCAAATAGAATGCAAAAGTAGTTGAATCAAGAGTCAGAAATTGGCCGTGTTTGGAATAATTATTCCTTGCTTTGATTTTTTTTTCAGATGTGCTTCAGTTTATGGTGTAACTAAAAGATTTTGTTTGTGTAACTGCATGATTAAGACAATAAAGTATTTTTTCTAGTCTTCCACAAAAAATCTTTCTGATCAGTTTGCGAGTTTTGTAAGTTTTCTGTTTTACAAACTATGAATCAGCAAATTTTTAAGATTGTACAACATAGCAAAAGTACAGCTGTTTAAAATAATGTATATAAAATGCATATAATAAATACTAAATGGTGTACCTGTATGTTAGTGTTTGCTATATTTTGTGTTGCTAAATTTTTAAAGTGTGTCATTCTCCAAGTACTAGGAAAATGAAGTTTTAAATTTTAGCAAATGTGTCCCTAAAAACTATTACTAATGCTGCATATTTTAAATAAACTGTGTTGCTTTTAAATACTTGTAATATCTGTTAACTTCTGACAGCACCATGTAAGAAGTTTCAAGAAAACTTCCTGATCATATATTCTCTAAAAATATTTTTAAAGGGAATGGGCGAGAGGGTTTAAGAAAAAAAAGAAAATACAGTTTTAGTGATCTCAAAAGCAGTCAGATTTAACAGTTTTAAATACTTTTTTTGTATAAGATCTGTATTCTTTGTTTTCTCACTGCAAATATTAAGATCATTTAAAGATATACAAAACAAATTATACCAGAGTCTGGGATCCCTGTGATGCAGCTGCTGAGCCACCAAGGAGCTCTGCCAGGATTTTTAAAATGTATCCTTTAAAAAAAAGCCACAAATTATATGCTTAAATACAAATTTGTCTGACAGCAAGGAGTTTTGGAAGATCCTGCTGGCTAAGGGCTGCAGAATGATACCTTCTGAGTTTGTTATATTCTCTGCACACAGGTATTTAAGCCTGAGCCTGCCAAGAGGCATGAGCCATAAGGCAAGAACCAAAGGGCTTAGTCTGATGGTTGAAGCCTTAGAGCTGGACAGAGATGAAACACCTCCTTGGAGTTTGGAAATTTTCTCCCTTTCTCCTCTTTGTTTCTATTGTAATTTTCCTCTCTTGTCAGCTACTGGGTCCCTATTGGGGAGAAAAGTGGAAATAAAAATTAACAGGCTAGAGTCTAATATTTCAGGTCTTTGGGATATTTTGAGTGTTTGTGGTCCAGTAGTTAGTAGAAGTCATGTTTAGAATGTATTTGCTGTTGTTAACAGGTCATATCTACAGATGAAGACTAGTCAGCACAATCAAACAAGGTGGTAGTATGACACTGTTTCTTGAAACGATGCCATAATGATTGGCCATTAGGGATGAGCATGAACTGAGAAAAAAACTGCAGTTTGAGCACAAATTGGGCTGGTTTGTTTTGAACCTGTTTGTTTGTTTTTTGTGGTTCATTCTCCAGACAGCCTGGCGCCAGTTCAGTCACTTCCTAGGCACCACGTGGGGTGGACTTCTGGAGAACCCTAGAAACGACCAAGGCAGATGTCCATAGCTTGATTGACAGCTCTGGGAGCCAACCACTATAGGAGTGGTTTGTTTATGGTGCATACCATCCTTCCTGTCTTTGACCATATCAGGCCTGCTTCACCACTTTCATTATTATAGTGCAGATCTGCTTTATCTTACTGCTGCTTAGATCTCTGGTAGTTTTGATCAGCTCATTTCCTGCATTGTAGCAGTAGTCTCAGATTTTTCTGAGTGGCACATGCTGCTCCTTTGTTACAATATCTTGTACCTCTTGGTTCCAAGCTATGTTCTGGCCAGGATTCCTAGGTGTTGTCTCCAGTCCTCATGTCTTACAACACCATTTTTACACTGTTTTTTGATGCCAAACATCTGTGCACTCCTCATATTGCTTGAATGTGATTTTTCTTGGGGTTTCGTCTGCTAGGACTCTAATAAGGCTTTGTATTGTTTTTTCAGGCTTCATGGAGGACTTGACAACTGTTAACTTTGTAACACAACCTGTCCTTGTGGGTTGGTAGAGGCTATCATGCTGTTTTTCCTCATCACATTCCTGAATTTATTTTGATTGGGATGCTTGTAGAAATATCCATACTCCCCTATAAATCAGCTCTAGGTGAATGTCAGTATGGGTTGCTAAACATCTGGGAAGGTGGTCCTCCATGGTCTCCTTCTTTGAGAACTTCTCACCCACCTCTTTCATTCAGTGAGCTTGCTAGTTTTCCAACATGGGATTTCACAGAAGCCACAGTGATGAAACAGGGTACCATTTACTTGTAACTGTTGTTCATTAAGTACTCGTCGGTCGAGACACACGTTCCTCCTTTCTGCCTTACTGTGAACTTTGTGGAACCTTAGTTTCTTGGGGTCTCTGGCATTGGTATGGAGAGAACTGAGGGAGTAGTATCCCTCCTGCTCACGGAATGGTTTTTGCAGAAAAATGCCATAGGGAGGAGAGGCACTCCTTGTCTGCTAAAAAGCTTTGGAAATCTTTTCCGCAACTGGCCTTCTTACACTCGGTCTCAATGTGGGCCTGCACAGAAGACCACTTAGTGAACAACAGTTACAAGTGCAACCCTGTTTGCTATGGCTTACTAGTACAATAATTTTAAAAATTAGAGTAATGAAGCTATGTGAAGAACACACTCTACTGTTAAAAAGTTATGTGCCTATGTACTATCCTGCAGCTCCCCAAACCATAAATCCCTGTGCTTATTTATTGTAAATATTTATTTTATTTAACTTTTAGGGTGGGCTCAGGGTGGGTTACAACATAAAAACAGTTTAAAACTATGACTCTAACAGATGGCATTTAGACTTTTCATACTATATTGATGGGGTCTGGTGTTGCTTGTAACCACTGTCCAGCAGGTTGTCAGTCCAGGCATCAAAAAATTGCGGTCCTTATAGTCAGTAATCACAACTAATGACCAAAGGTTATTATTAATGATAGGAGGGGTCAGATGGTATTTTGATGTCCATTGCCTCAGCCAAAAGCCTGGCAGAATAGCTCCATCTTGCAAGCCCAGGGAAACCATAGAATATTACTTCAATAGCATTGCCATAGTAGTTGTGAGATAAAAATCCCAGAACAAATATTCTTTTAAAACACAGGGAGGGGGTTGTTGTTTAATCCTTAGTACGTTCATAAGTAAGCCTTTAAACTTTTGATCATAAGTTTACAGCTCACTTGTAGATTTATTTACTTCATTCAATAACTCTCCTTTCTTCCTGAGACTCAAGACAGATTATAAAATATAAAAACAATGCAATCGGTTATCTTGAGTAGACAAAATGAGCCCTATCCTGGGTAGCCCAGGCTAGCCTGATCTCATCAGATCTCAGAAGCTAAGCAGAGTTGGCCTTGGTCAGTATTTGGATGAGAGTCCATCAAGGAATACCAGAGTCCCAATGTGGAGGCATGGAATGACAAACCAACTCTGAATGTCTCTTTCCTTGTGAAAACACCACCAGGGGTTGCCACAGATCAGAAAACAGTAGATGAAGTAGTAAGTAGCACAACATGGAATGTTTTGTTTGCTGTTATGTTGTCTTTTCTGTGACTTTCTGGTCTCCTTGGCCCAAACTCTGGAAAATATGACTAGTCTAAGGAATGTACAGAGTTGGTGAATCATGCCAGCTATTCTGAATCAACTTTTGAAGGAAATTTGGCCATTCTTGATTGATTTTCTGGCTTGAGAATACTTTCCTGCAGGGTTGCCACTTTCTGGAAAGTCAGGGAAATGGAAATTGGTCAGGGAAACTGGTCTGAAGTCAGGGAAATTGTGATTAAAACATATTCAAGCAGTGGATTTTTGACCTGCTGCTGCAAGAGCATGATCTGTTCTTGTGGCAACTGGAATAAAGAAGTAGCAGTTTACAAGTAAAACTTAATGATACCCTTTCCCAGCTCCACCCCCAGCAACCAGCCTAATGTGTTGTTTGAGCTCTGTCCCTGCATGATTTCCAAGGTCTGTCTGTAGCATTTGCAAAGCAAGGCTAGTTTAAACGTTTAGCAATATACAAACTTTAAACATCTGTTTTCATCCCTACCGGCTAGTACTGCATTTAACTTACATATAAAGATAAGCATGTTTTTGAGTCATGCTTGTGTATGGAATGGACGTTTTGTCACCTGCTAAACCCAGTACAGAGTTGCAAATAAGTTTTGCTGCTGTTGGATTTCACAGACAACTAGCACTTTCTACTCTGCACCATGCAAAATAAATTTTGTAAATGTGATTGTTTGCTCCTGCTGGAGTTTACAGAGTACCAGCTTTGTCACCCTCTTTCCTGACCTCCCTTGCATAAAGGTTGCAAATGAGGGTTGTCTGCTTCTCTAGATTGCAGAAACTCCACCCCCTTTCTTGCTGCTGATCTGCTCATTACACTTTCTAGAACCAGAAAATGAAACTTTCCCAGCTTTGGAAAGTTCCTACTTGTTAGCATTCAGAGTTTACTTGAATTGAAGTTTGTATCTTAGTGTAATTTTTGGAGCAATTGCAAAACAAATGTTGCTGCAGTTAATGTTGAAAGAAGCTGATATTAAATCTCTTACTTTGACAAATATTTTTGCAGTTGAGACTTGTGTAGTTGTACAGTGGAACATTTCATTAAGCCTTACATTAATGCAACACGTTCTATTCATTTTTAAACTTGTGGTTATATTTGAGTGGTGGTCAGGGAAATTGACAAATGTTGGTGAGGGAAATTAAAAATAAAATGTTAGTGGCAATCCTATCCTGGGAGTAAGCCCCATTGAATAGACTTCAGTAAGATTCTGCGTAAATCTGCTTAGGACTTATCTTTGATGAAAAACACCAACAAATTCTGCTGTTTACTCATATCCAAAACAATAAATATGGACAACTGTTTGGTACTTGGTCTCTAAAAATCTTTCACTAGTATTTCAGTTACCATAGTGTAGCTCATTACTCTTGTATTTTGTACTGCCGCAAATGGCCAGTCCTCCCCCCCCCCCCCCATCCTAGTTTTGGCAGCAAAACCTTGGACTGTATGTTAATATGTTTGATTTTCACAGGGCAGAATCAAAGCCAAATCAACCTGACATACTAAGCCCTGGTAAGACAGACACACAATAAAATTAAAGAAAAAACAGTCCTGGGAACTTTAAAATG
Source organism: Heteronotia binoei (assembly GCF_032191835.1). Lineage (NCBI taxonomy): Eukaryota > Metazoa > Chordata > Lepidosauria > Squamata > Gekkonidae > Heteronotia > Heteronotia binoei. The sequence continues at coordinate 61,942,236 of NC_083243.1, forward strand.
CTGGCTCCTGTTCTGAAATATTTCTTGGATTTTTTGAGTCCCATTTCCCAGTATTCTGAAAAATTCTGGACACCTGAATATATCCAGAAAATCCTAATAACATATTTGTGTGTGTGTGTGTGTGTGTCTTCCAGACATGAAAAAGCTGAATGCACATCCCCACCCCCAACTCTGTTTAGTTGAAGCCTCTATTGCTGCCTTTTTGATATCTGCTATTACAAGGAGGAAGAGATTGGATTTATATCCCACCCTTAACTCAAAGTCTGAGGGCGGTTTACAATCTCCTCCCCTTTCCCACAACAGACACTCTGTAGGGTAGGTGAGTCTGAGAGCTCTTTCAAGAACAGCTCTGAGAAGACTTGTGACTGTCCCAAGGTCATACCTGCAGGTGCATGTGGAGGAATAGGGAATCAAACCTGGTTCTCCCAGATTTGAGTCCATGCTCCTAACCACTACATAAGAGAAGCCATGTTGGATCAGGCCAATGGCCCATCCAGTCCAACACTCTGTCACACAGTGGCTAAAAAAACCAAGTGCCATCAGGAGGTCCACCAGTGGGGCCAGGACACTAGAAGCCCTCCCACTGTGCCCCTCCCAAGCACCAAGAAAACAGAGCATCACTGCCCCAGACAAAGAGTTCCAATGATAAGCTATGGCTAATACATCAAACTGGCTCTAATACTTCTATTAGAATGGAATAAATGGGAGGAGGAGCATGGGGAAGTGTGGGGGAAGAACTGTTTGCTCAAATGCTCTCAATATTCCCTGCAATTTGGAGTATGCTCGGTCCTCAATGAGCTGTTTTGTGTCATTTTTCTTTGGGGTGATTGACAAAGTTATATTTTTATGCATTTCTGTGGAGTTGACCAAGTACATACAAACATAGGTGGTCTAGTTTTGCTCTTCCTGTGGTTGCCCACTCATGAATAATGGTATAAAATTCTAATAAAATAGGCTAAGAAATTCAGTGCCCTATCTCCAGATGTAAATGGAGTCTAGATGCTTGATGTTTGGCAAACACATGAGTCTTTGGAATGTTCTGAAGTTCTGTAATCTCCCCCCCCCCCCATGTATGGAATATTTTGTAAAAGAAAACTAAACAGTTAATGGTGTGTTTCCTCATCCAGGTATTAAGATAAAGTGATCCTGTCTAGTATGAAATATTGGGACGGGGGGCGGTGGAAAGAGCTATAATGAATTTGTCCCATGACTGTAGCAGTATCTGTTAGAGAAATAAATAGAAGAGACAACAAATTTGACTTTACTAGTATGGAGAAGTTCCTGTTATCACTGAGGAACAGAACTCCATCTATGGAACACCATTACGTGATTTGTCTGGTAATAATCAGAGCTGCGATGCACTTGGCTAACTCTACTGTTACAGTAGGAATTTAGGAAGAATCCACAGGTTCCTCAAAGAACTGATCCCAGCCACCAGTGAAGGAGTTCAATAGGTTTATTGACAGCTTGGTTCTAAAGTCTTGTAACAACTTCATCTTAACCACCACAACAGCTTCTTTCCTGAGACCACCAAGCTGCACATGGCCTCACCTCCAAACAAGGTATTTCTTAACTATAACATCCTATGTAACACTTGAATATCTTTACAACCAAAGGAAATATACATTATGTTCTAGTCAGTACTAAAAACTATAGTAGATCATGCGAATGGGCTTTTGCATCTAGCTCAGTAAGTTCATAGTACTAAGTAGTGCTAAGCAAGTTCATAGTATTAAGTCAGACCATTGAATTATCTAGCATAATATTGTACACTAATCACTCTGCAAGAGAAGAAGCCTGTTACAAATTATCCTTTTAATTGGAAATGCTAGTTATTAAACCTAGGGAGCCACTAAACTATGGGCTCTCAATATATTCCCTCCCAAGCTGTCTTCCCATTCAGGACTTTGCCAGTGTCAACAGATTTTGTAAAAGAAAACTAAACAGTTAACAGTGTGTTTCCTCACCCAGGTATTGTCAGGTTTGTCGGTTTAGATTTGCCTTTACTTGCTGTTCAGCCTTCCATCTTTTCCTGTTCTCTGGGTTTCAGAGGTTTCCTCAGCTTCTGGGAGTGTATTTGTGCTGCATTTGTACAGCAAATTTAACCAGAGTTAAAATGTCCATGAATCCGGTTTGTGCCTCTGCCTTGTTCCTCTCTCTTCTTATGTGGCGTATAGTGAGAGAACCTGGTTATGAACTGACCCCAACTTGCAGTGATACATTCATTCTGTTTACAGCAATAATTTTCCCTTCTAACCAGTATTCTGGTCCTGAATTGAATTTAGGGTTTAGAATACCAGATGCAGATGGTGGTGATGAACTAACTGTGGTTAACCAAAGCATCTGCATTGATATGTCACAGATAGCCAGAATTAGTATCTAATTGGAATTACTTCATCACATTCTATGAGATAGGGAAGGAAAGGAGGGAAGAGTGAGATGCACAAGTCTGGCAACAAGCTAAGTTTGTACACATTTTAACTAAGTCATGGTAAATTTGTCATCTAAATGCATCTAAAGTGAATGTGTAATACTCCCCCCCCCCCCAATCCCTGAATGCTAATACACTGTTACAGGGCTTTCTATTGATTAACACAGTAAAAATTCTACCTGGATTGTGCATAGCTGCCATGTCAAATTTGAAATAATGTGCCTCAGTTATTCATATCCTGTACCAAGAAAAACATGCTAGGAGTTGAACAGGACTGAATGGTTAACAACAACCAAGAAAATCTGAGTTCTGTTAAACTGAAATTGAAAATATTTGCATTGTTTCGCTTATTTTGTTGTTTGTTTGGTGCTTCTGGTGGGAATGGGTTATGCAGGACACAGAATTGTTACTCCCAGTCAGTAAAAATATCAACAACTGTTTAGTTTTCAGAAATCTTTCTGGGACTTCATGCTTTTGAGAATATCTGCACAATCATAAGGATTACAAATGTGTTGTTAAAAGTGAAATTCATAGGAGGCTGAATTCTGCCCCCATTTCTCACTCTGTGTTTCTTTCTGCACTGCTGCGTAACTGTACAAAGAGCCCTGGTCTTTTGACTGACCTTCCTACCTATAATAGCATTTTCGCACCTACAAAGAGATCTTGAGGGATACATCCTTGCAGAGAAGCTTACAGTAGTTTTAGGATACCAGTGTCATAAAGTGTATGCTCTCTCTCTCATACACACACACATTTTCTGTTTTTTTTTTCTTTCAGACAAATTTTTGTCATGCCCAAAACAACATATCTTTTTTTAAAAAACAAAAGATGTATCTGAGAAGGAAAATTGGGACTGAATCTGAATATTATAATGATCGGTTACAATCTGTAGCACATTACATGATTGTAAGATGTATTTGTTATTACATTTACTAGTAATAAGGCCTGTTGTGAAGAAAAATACAACAGGCTCTAGAAAGAGACTCTGGGTGAGTGCCCCCCTCTTGCTGTCTTCCACCCACCCAAGTGAAGGCATGTACTTCCCCCACACACACACCTAAAGGGGAGCTGGTGTTTGTCATCTGGAGAGCAGTTGTAATTCTGAATGATCTCCAGCTCTCACCTGGGGATTGACAACAGTGGTTCCCCAGGAGGAAATAGCATTGTATCTGTCTGAGGTCTCATCCCACCCCTTAAATTTCCAGGAATTTCCTAATCTGGAGTTGGCAATGGCAACCATATCTCTTTCCCTTTATCTGTTCCTCTTTCAGCTTTCCATTGCCTTCCCCTCCCTGCAGCTTCTACATAGGAAAAGGACAATCTTTCTTCACATTGGTGGGGGGGGGAGACCAAAGCAGCTTATATCATTCTCCTCTTCCCACTTTGATTTACACAACCTTGTAAATTAGGTTAGGCTGAAAGTCTGTGACTGGCCCAAACTCACCCAGTCAGCTTCCACAGCAAAAACCTGGTTCTGGCAGATTCCACTCTGAAGCCCCCCCCTTCCCCAACTTGACTTTCACTCACCTCCTCATCAATGTTCCCTCTAAGCTGTGGAGTTCTGTGAGCAAAAATTCTACTTTGTGAGCCACTGGCATTAAAGTTCTGAGCTACTGCATAAATTATTGTGCTCTGGGGGCATTTTTCCTGAACTAAGACAAAAAGGTGTGAACTGGAGGCTAAAAATCTGTGAGTTAGCTCATGCTAACTCAGCTTAGAGGGAACACTACTCCTCACCCTTGCTGTCTTCCCATCCACCCTGCAGCTGAAACAGACACCAGCTTTCCATCCCCTCCCCTCGCATATGTATGTGTGTGTCCCCATGTCTGTGGTGGCTCAAAGCCCTGAAACAGGTCCAGAATGCCAAGAAGGAAGAATAAGGGGTGTGTGTGCGCAGGGGGAGAATGATGACAGTCACACAAGACACTGAAGCTCATTGCAGTGCATTGTTGCCACCTTTTCCTGTCATATCCAGCCTTGTGGTGTTTAGCATCAGTGTGAGCTTGTGGCATGATTTTTTTTTCTTGGCCTGGCCTGGTTGTGCTATAGAGTATGCACTTCAAGGCAGGTATTTTCTGTAAGGGAATTTATCTGATTTCAGTTTTCCATCGTCTCCCCCATCCCTGCAGCATCTACCTAGTAAAAGTACAGTCTTTCTCCACAATGGGGACAAAAGCAGGAAGCAAGCAACCTCAGCAGAGTATAATGACACAGCCCTCACCTGGAGATTGGCAACAATGGTTTTCCAGGCAGAAATGGCTAATTTTGAGAGTGGATTCTATGGTACCTGTCTGAGGTTCCCATCCTTTCTGAAACTCACCCTCTCCAGGCCCCACCCACCAAATCTCCAGGAATTTCCCAACCTGGAGTTGGCAGTTGCTAATTCACATTGACTGTCATGCCAGCCGGGTGGCATCAAGTCACCCAGAGGGTGCTGCCATGCCTAGGGTAGCCAACCTCCAGGTGGAGCCTAAAGATCTGGGATCAGAACTGAATTCCAGACAACAGATTTATCTCCCCATTCTGGAGAAAATAACTGTGGACTGTATGCTATTCTATTTGCCAGGGGCCTCTCCCTTTACTGATAAGAGCAGCCTGGGTTGCTTAGCAACAGCCTCTGACTAGCTTTTCCCAGGGGAGAAATAAATGGGGCTCTGCCTCCCTGGCTATTTGTATGGCCTTTGGAGGTGGTGTGTGCTGGGAGGCCTTTTGTGAGTCAGTAGCTCTGCAGTCCTTTTTAAGGCTAGTTAGAAGAGGGGACACAGAGAAGAGCTGGCTGTCTCTGAGGTAAGACTGTTTCCTGGGCCTGAGTATGCGGGGACAGAGAAACATGTATCTCACAGTGTACCATTTGTGTTTGCTTTACGGCAGCATTGTTTGTGTGTGTGTGTGGGGGGGGGGGGGGTGGACTGTCTCAGACTTCTTGCAACAGGCCCTGAGAAGAGGCAGTAGTAATCATTAAGGCTCCAGGAGAACCTCAGCAGAGAACTGTCATGCTCAAAGGTTAATGACCTTCTGATGGGGTTCTGGCCTTACAGGGCTGGCAGTAGGCAGGTCACGGAAAGGCTATTCAATGTTGGAGTAGTAACAGACAGTACAAGGCCATTCCTGTGGTTGCCACAACTTCCAATAAAAATTGAGGGATGAGCCACCCATTAGCCTTTTATTATATCTACTAGGAATAAGTAGGGTTGCCAAGTCCAATTCAAGAAATATCTGGGGACTTTGGGGGTGGAGCCAGGAGACATTGGAGGCGGAACCAGGAACAAGGGTGTGGCAAGCATAATTGAACTCCAAGGGAGTTCTGGCCATCACATTTAAAGGGACAGCACACCTTTTAAAATGTCTTCCTTCCATAGGAAATAATGAAGGATTGGGGCACCTTATTTTGGGGCTCATAGAATTGGACCCCCCAGTCCAATCATTTTGAAACTTGGGGGGCACTTTGGGGAGAGGCACTAGATACTATACTGAAAATTTGATGCCTTTACCTCAAAAAACAGCTCCCCCAGAGGCCCCGAAACCCCCAGATCAATTCCCCATATACCCTATGAGAATCGATCTCCACACAGAGACTAATGAAGTGCTCAGCAGACATTTCCCTCTCCCCCCACCCCGTTTCTGGTGACTCTGAAGCGAGGGATTGGCCTCTACTCACGAGTTGCTGCCAACTTCTTCAAAGTAACACAGACACACCATCCCAAGAGGAAGCCTTTCAATCAGAGACTGAAGTCTCCAGAGGTCGAAGGGCACATGGACCTCTGGGGGTGGTGCTTCCCCCCGCCAGCCAGCTGACTGGGGGCGGGAAGGAGCCTGGGAAAGCAGAAGAATCCCCGCTGGGACCTAAGGATTGGCAAGCCTAGGAATAAGGTCCATTGTTGAGAAAAAAATACAACGGGCTCTAGAAAGAGGCTCTGAATGAGTACCCCTCACCCATGCTGTCTTCCCACCCACACAAGTGAAGGCATTCACTCCCTCCCCACCTCAAGGGGAACTAATCTCTGCCATCTGGAGAACAGTTGTAATAATGATCTGCAGTCCTTACCTGGAGATGGACAACAGCTGGAGGAAAGGCCTCTTCCTCAGAGGCCTGTAGTGACACCTTAGGAATTCCCCAACTATTAAAGGCCTCTGGGTTAATGCCCCCCAGGCTTGCTGTCTTCCCACTCACGCAAATGAAGGCATTCACTCTGTCCCCCACCTCCAGGGGAGCTGATGGTCTGTCATCTGGAGAGTAATTTTGAGTGATCTCCAGTCCTCACCTGGAGATTGGCAACAGTGGTTCCTAGGGAGGAAATTGCTGGCAGCACCAAGGCACCCTGAGGTGCCTTGAACCTGCAGACAACACCTCTCTCTCCACATCCTGGAGAAAATCACAGCTTTTGGAGGGTGGACTGTATGCTATTCTATTTGTCTGAGGTCTTTACTGTGAAAAGTAGCCTGGGTTGCCTAGCAACAGACTCTGACTAGCACTTCTCAGGGGGCAGGAAACACTCCCAGCACGGCCAGGCCTTGTGTAAGCTTGGGGAAGAGGGCCGTTGCTGGCAGCCATGACAAAGATAGGCTGTAGGCCTCAAATCTGGGTTTCGGAGCAGCTTTGTGCCTTTTTTGCTGTGAAGTGGAAGGGGCCAAATTTTTGCCACAGATGGTTGCAGGAAATGGTGGAGATGTGTCTCCATCTGTGGCAAGTTAATTTTGGTGACCGGGGGGGGGGGGGGGGGAGTGTTTGGCAGTCTGTAGTGGGCAGGTGACACTGAGTAGATCCAATAGGAAAGCCAAAGGTTGCAGAAGATACTGGAGAAACAGCAGAGACGTGTCTGCTGTCTGAGGCACGTTCATTTTGGTAGTTGGGGAAGGAAGCATCTCACAGTCTACAGTGGGTGGGTGACACTGAGTAGAGCCAATAGGAAAGCCAACCTGGTGACGGAGGCTTCATTATCCAATTGCTGATTCAGTGCAGTCTCACCCAGTCCCAGCGAATGAGGGAGCTGGAATTTCCCAACATGAAACCAGTTTTATGTCTATAGATGATATCCTGGCTTTTTTCTACTATAGACTTCATGACAGTGTACATAAATTTACATATTACTCCCAGATGGTCTCTTTTCCAGGTATTGACCACTCCCAGATCTTAGCCCCAGCAACATTCGTGTTATGTAGTAGGGATTGTATTCTTACAGTCCAAAGGCTTTACTATTTAAAATAAAAATATTTCTTATTTAAAATAAATGCCATGAAAAGAAATAAGTATTTACATTTTCCTTGTTTTATTGTATTGATTCTGTAGTTAATGATACCAATAGCTGCATTCTTTGTTATTGGTTTATTGATTTATAACATCTCATTTTCCAGGTTTCTGTAAAAAAATATGTATTTTCCTTGGTAAATATCTAGTAATAGGAATGAATTTGGTCTTATTTCTTTGAGCACCTGGGTGATTTAAACACCAAAATAGTATAGCAACAGATAAAAGAACTGGACAGAAAACTACCAGATATTATCATTCATATGTAGTGTAATAAATTATTTTTCATCTGAAGTGCCTGAATTTAAATTAAGCCCAACTGAAGTGTAAAAGTATAACACACCCTTCTACACATGGATCTGTTCATTTTTTTAACACTTCATCTTAACTATGTTGTGTATCAGTATGTAAAAGTATGGTAACCATACTTTTTCCTAGTAAAATTTCTTATTCATTCAGACTTGACACAATATGTAACTTCCAGTTGCTTAAAAATGTAACAGTACACTAAACATTTTGAAATAAAGACATTATTGGAAACAATTTTCTCTAAACTTGAACCTATTTGATAAATATTTAAAGTTCGTTGATATATGGCAGGGGTGGCCAACGGTAGCTCTCCAGATGTTTTTTGCCTACAACTCCCATCAGCCCCAGCCATTGGCCATGATGGCTAGGGTTGATGGGAATTGTAGGCAAAAAAACATCTGAAGAAGTACCGTTGCCCACCCTTGATATATGGTATCCACCCCCACCATTTTTCTTCCTATCTCTTCCACCTTTATGCCTTCTGTATTTGAATTAATCACATAGAATTATGCTTAAGAAAGCTTGCAATCCAGTTAAGACAGCATGTATATACCAAGAAAAAGCCACAATTCCATTGTAACACTGAACACAACTGGATGTGTAGCAGATACACACAATGAAGTTCTGAATCTTGTTTAATGTTTGCAAAAGAGGAAAAAACAGAAAGACCACAATCCAGAGGTTCTACATGCCCAGGTTCATTCATACAGCCCTGTTGTCAAATGGATCTTGCTTTAGATCCTGGTACTAGGGAGACAAATATTGCTGCCTCACTTGTGCCAGTGTACAAACCTAGATCATAAAGCATTAAAAGAAAATTCAGATTCACTGAAAACAAACTTGCCCATTATTCAGAGGTACTCTTCTAGCCCATAACTAAAACTATTCAAAGCTTTCTTTGTGAAAAGTGGTTAAGATTTTTTTTGCTAAAAAAACCTTGTCAGAGCCTGTATTTATACATATTTATTCTGTTTTAACTTTCCAAAGTGAACAGCATTTTAAAATATTTTAATAGTTTTTTAAAAAATTGAAAATTTATGCATACCAATAATAACATTATTATTATTTTCCTTAAATCAAGTAGTTTCTCAAACAGTACTAATCAGAGATCAACATGACCAAGTCATTCTTTTGAAATCAGAATTTAGCACGCTGCTGGTGTTCTTTGGTAGGAGTGTGGATATTACGGAATCTCATAACTAAATAAAAAGCCATCACTGTTATTCTAGTCTTTGGATGTTTACTGTATTTGGAGGCTAGAGGAAGAATAACGGGTAAGATAACACTGAGGTTTTTCTCATGCCTTTTCCCATTTACTGCATAGTATGGTTCAATTACCACTGCCCAGCTAGGCTGATGTAGACTGGTGATTCTCCCCTGGCACCCTGCACCTTCTAATATATTCAAAATGCCACAGTATACTCTGGGGCTACTAAATTTCCCAAAGTGCCGAAAAATGCAGTACTGTGGACATATATGAGATATCAAAGGAAGGTGGAAGTGGGGGAACAGATAGCAGCCCTATCATGCTGTACACTAGTTGGAAAGTAGAAGGAAGGGTGTAGTAGGGTGGGGAGGCTTAACAGAAATAACAAAAAAATAAAATTAAAAAATGGATTCCTCCTCCCCACACACACGCTTACTGCTTATTGAAAAGATAAGGGTTATCTCCCCCCCCCCCCCAAATCTAATAATCTAACAAACTGATAACCTACCTTGCCTGCATACAACTCTTCCTAAAAGGCACCCAGTAGTTCCTGTAAAAATGTGATGTTGGCAATGTGTTTATCATACCTCCATACTCACCAAAGCATTCTTTTAACCCCAGCTGACATTCCAGAATAAAGAATTTTATACAGTAGAGGAAATGTTATTTCAGATTATATTCTTTTTAATTTGAGAGAGGATTTAAGTAGCTAACAGCATTTAATGCCAGGATCCGCTGCGTATTTTCTCTATATACATAAAATGGATAGCAAGTAACTTTAACTATAACTTTAAACATTAACTGGGAGATATTTAATATACATATATGATGGAAGCTTTGGGACAAATTCTTTGATACTTAAGCAAAACTTCCACTGACTGCAGTAGAAGCTTTGCTTAAAGAAAGCAGAATAGTAGCTCTTTATAAGCAAGCCCCAAACTTTTCAACTTTGTGTGCTAGAACAACAGAACATTTGTACCATAGAGAGAACTTGCTTTTCCTGATGTGATTTAAAATGATCTCCTGGTGTCTCCCATTCACTGATTAGAGTCCAAGAAATCTCTGCAAATGGCTCGAATAACATCTGGAACAATCTGCTCCAGTCCTGTAAACTCTCTTGAGAAGAAGGTATGTGTTTCCTTTGGTTCAGATGCCATATCTTTTAGGTCATCCATTGGAGCCCAAGCAATACCGATGGAGAATACAGTTATACCTGTGACAAATTAGTCAAGGAGCATTATTTAGAAACATACGTAATGTTCAAACTTCTTCATTTCAAATTCAACAGAAGTAGGTGTGTTAGGGCATGGCAATATTCTGGCTCCTGAAAGACTAAATTAAAATATTTTCAATGCCTTATTGTTTTATTTATGATGCCGCAAGACTTTCTTGGGTTTTTTGTTTTTTTTAAAAACTACTTCAACCAACACTGCTTTTCATGGAGTCATTGAAGGAGTCTGTCACATTTTTGTCCCCTTTCTACATTCTACCAGTGGAATGGTGTCACAACACCAGGAAGAAAAAAAATTGGATCCTGAATTAGTCTTAACAACTGCAGTGCCTAAATTTATAGTGGGGAACATGACATAGAACCAGGCCCATAGCTACGAGGGGGCCTGTGGGGACACAGCCCCCCTGACTTCTGGGTGAGGCCCCCTGACTTGGGGCCCCCAAACAGCCCCCAGGGCCTCTGCTGTATCGTAGGGCAGGGGGCAGCCCTCAGCCTCCCCCTCCAGTTAAAAGAGATGCGGACCAATCAGCAGGCCCTTTAACCCAGCATGGGATTCAACTGCTCCATAGCTATTGGTGCTCCTGACTTGGCTGGTGACGAGGAGTGGGGGTGCACTAGGACCCTGTGGAGCAGACCCTGCCGGCTCCCTGTGACTCTCTCAAGGTGGCCAGGAGCCTCTATAAATTTTAGCAGCATTTCAACATCTAAAAGCTTCCCCGCCATTCGCACACACACATCCTGGTAAGTAAATGTTCCCATCTGACTGCAAAACTTCCCCCTTCTGCTGCATATCTGAAGTTCTTCATGTTCTTTGTAATTCACAAGTTAACCCCCCACACACACACAGGGAAAGAGCATTTCCCCTTTTAAGCCCTTCCCCCCCTTCCTTCCTCTGTCTCTCTAGCAAGCCATTTATTTAGCTTCAGCTCCACAAGGCTGGTTCCTACCAAAAGAATTACTCAATGTATATTTAACTTGTGAACAGGACTTGTGTGTGTGCATCTGTATTGGGGGGAGGGGAAGGCTGGCAATATGCTTTCAATACAGTTATCCTGTATTTGGGTAGCAGAACTGTGATATATGGGCTTTAATTCATAGAGTTAACAACTCTGGCTGGTAAATTCCTGGATATTTTTGGTGGATCCTGAGGAGGGCAGGGAGCTCAGTGGCATGTAAAGTCCACATCCCCCCTCCCCCCAAAAAGCCATTCTGTACAGAGGAAATTATCTCTGTAGTCCAGAGAAGAGTTGTAATTCTGGGTGATCTCCAGGCCCCACCAGGAGGTTGTTAGCCCAGTATCTTGGAAGTAAACCCACTGAATAAGAGGACTAAAGATAGTTCTGCTTTCCATTGCTTCAGGTGACCATCCTGTGGTTTGCTTTAATTTTCACACACACACACCTGCCCTCCCAACTTTGTTATTCCAAGGAGGTCTCCCATCCAAATACTTGCCAGAGCAATTTCAAGTTTTTGAAAATTGGTTATCAGTGGGGGGGGGGGGGGCAGAGGGCAGTAGGGAGTTTGAGTGTTCTGGGAACAGAAACAGATTTGGGTGGGTAGCAGTGTTGGTCTGAAGTAATAGAACAAAATTTGAGTCCGGCCAACAAAGTTTAATCCTGGCTGTGTGGGGCACCAGCCAGTGTGATAGTAGGTCAGGTGGCCATGAGACTCCCCTGACCTTCCAAATCCTGGCTACGGGGCTGCATAGAACACAAATGTTTGTGACCTTTAGGACGATCGTACAATACTGCATATTAGCAACTTGGAATAAATTTCCTCAGGCATTCACATCCACTCAGACTATAAGCATTCAGAAGCAGAATTTTCCAGAATGTTACTTCACCTTCCCCAAAGGAATCTTGGTAATTTTATTTTTTCAATCTTCTTAACATACTAATACCAAATTACAATTGCTAGGCTTTGGGAAAGCCACAGCAGTCATACTGATTTAAAACTGGCTTGAGTTCATTTAGATTTAACTTCTAGTGCAGGGGTGGCCAAACTGTGGCTCTTGAAGCCCCCACCACCCCATCAGCTGTCTTGGAGAAGGCATTTGTTTCCTTAAATCACTTCTCCAAACCAAACCAACCAGTAGCTTGGAGAATGCATTTAAAGTTAAAGTTGATTTCTTTCTACCTCTCCTCCCATCATCTGTTTTCCTTTTTTCCTTCCTTGTGGCTCTCAAACATCTGACATTCATGTCTTGCGGCTCTCAAATATCTGACATTTATTCTATGTGGCTCTTATGTTAAGCAAGTTTGGCCATCCCTGTTCTAGTGCATTAAATTTATGATAGGTTTCATACCTAGCTGTATGGCTACAGTTCTATGAACATATTTTTAATTTGTTCCAGGATCATTTACCTGCTTTATGAGCGGCGGCAGCAGGCCCTCTGACATCATCATAAGACTGACCATCAGTCAGAATCACCAGGAAGTTCTTGTTCGGTCCATTTCTCACAGGTCCAAAAACATTTCTGGTTGTGTATGTAATGGCTTCGCCAGTAGCAGTTCCACCACTCATATAACGAACTCCCCGAACAGCAGCAAGAACCCTCTCTTTTGTGATGTAGTCTGTAAAGCTGAACTCGGTGCGTTGATCATACGTGAACTGTACCGCTGCAATTTTGGAACCAATATCTGTGATCTCAAATGCTTTGGCAACATTACCGATAAATTCAAGCATGAGACGGAAGTTGCTGTCTCCAACACTGCTGGAGCCATCAATCAGGAAAGCTATGTTGACTGAATTGTAGCAAGTCTTGCTGCAGAGCATTTGTTCATGAGCGCACAGTTTTTGAATGAGAGGTTTTACATATTTTGTAGTACCAAACCAGGTGGGTATATTGTATGAAAAGAAGCCATTACTTCGACAAACAGCCTGTTTATAAAAACAAAACAAAGCCGTGGATTTGGGGACCTCTGGAGATTGAACCAATTTATCTAAGGTTGTATGTATATGGGGGCACCAAAACATGCACCCATTGTGGCACCAGCAGCAAGTAATAAGCTGTAACTGGATCCACAACTCTTTGCTCTGCATGGTGCTGTCCCCTCCTCCTCCCCTTTTCCTCTGCAATGCACCTGCAAAAATGCTGTACAATGCCGATTATGCCAGGCTGCCCATGGCCTGGACCCACTACCCATTCCCTTCACTGTCTCAGTCCAGCTTTGCTGTCTAAAGATACAACATGGATTGGCTGGGAAAGGCAAAGAGGTTTTTAAAGGGTTAAAGGGGGGAATCCCATATGGGAGCTATACTCATGGGCCAAGATCAAAGTTGTGTGTGTCTGTATGCCTGTGTGCACACAGTTTGTGAAGCACAGGGCTTATGTCTTCCCTTGATACTTTAAAAATAGTTCATTTTAACAGCATCCAAAGCATAGTATTTAGAACAATGGGAAATGTGCTTACTACTTCCCCCAGGTATCTCACCCAATCACAACTATTGTAATTGCTGTGTGGAATTTGTCATAGGTTTGGCTTGGGTGTTTACTGTATCATAATTAGTGATGTGACACAACTCCCTTGGTGTGCCTACACTATCTCATACCATTCCTTTTTCTTAGAAACTTCAATGGACACTTCTCTCTCCTTAATACATGCAGTCTCTTCAGGCTAGCATTAATATTTCAGACAAAAAAGCTGGGCTTGGCTAGTGGAGGGGCCTCATGGGAAGGGACCATAGCTTGGTGCCACCACATTTGCTTGACATGCAGAAAGTCCCAGTTTCTATCCCTGGCATGTCCAACTGAAGGATCTGGCAGTAGGTGATATGATGTGTGCGAGACCCTGGAGAGCAACTGGAAGTCTGAGTAGACAATACTGATTTTGATGGACCAGGGGTCTGATTCAGTATACGGCAGTTTTATGTGTTGAAACCAAGGCCATGCACATGGTAGGTGTTTATGTTAGTAGGGATGAAATGGAAATACTGAAGAAATTCCCTCCTTACCTTGTCAACAAAGCCGATATCTTGAACCATCCCAAGTTCTTCAGGTGCAGGTTTTGCGATGGACACAATAAATACATTAATACCAAATTCTCTTGCCACTATGCCAGCTTCTTCAATATCATCTGATGGCCAGCCGTCTATGAAAACTACAATGATTTTAGGAATCCCTTTGCGTACCCCATTTTCTGCAGAAAAGAATCGTTGTATTGTGTGTTTCAAGGCTTTTCCTGGTTTGGGGGGGAAAGAAAAAGTAGATATTTATAATTATTTACTTTCATTGTTATAAACACATTCTCTGCTGGTTCCTAGGGGTGGGGGCATGCACCAAGGGAAAAAAAGTTATAAGTTATGTGGATCCAGGATTGGGAGGGGGGGCTTTACTATGATTACTGGTTTTCAGATAGGACATTACCAGTTCTGGCTGCAATTTTGTGAACAGTTCGAGTTTCAAATCAGTATGGAGTTATTTTGGGATCAATATTTTCAATGGGGAACATATTTGAGAGTCAGAGGGCAGCTGTTTTTAAAGATAATGGTGCCAAATTTGCACAGAGCATAGTCCGCCCTCTTAAGATAAAGACCTCACATCCATTCCATTACACAGCGAATGCCTCCAGCCATTTTACTAACAGACTAGGAGGAAAGAACAGCCCTGGAAAAGGCCCCTACCTCCAGAAAGGAGGGAAGAAGAATTAGTCAGCTAGAATTGTAGCTCTGCCATTATTTCCTATGGGGAACTTTTTTCATGAGGGGCAGAGAGGCTGTTTTTAAACCAAATAGCACCAAAAATTTCAGGGGAACCTGTGCTGCCTGTCCACTAAAGATTCCCTCCCCCCTTTTTCAAGCAAAGTGGACCAAGGGGACCAGTTCTATGGGCCCTAAACAATATGTTCCCAACCACCAAAAATACAGGCTTAATAGTGACCCTTTGTCTCTACTAACTAAAGGCAGACACTCTGAAGATTATTCCCCTTGTTAAAGGTCACTGCCTGTTTTGTGGATTTATGAACTAAAATTTCCCTCCAAGCAATACACTTTTGTAATTGCGAGACAACTTCCCTATTGAGGCTAATATAGTTTTTATTTACTGACAGTCCTAATTGAGATCTTAATTTAGAAATTGTTTTGTTTACATTATAAGATGCCTTGAGTTCCACAAGGTAGATGCACCAATGGCATTGCATTTTAAAGAAACGTGCCATTCTCTTAATAATCTGAATTTTTTTGTGATTTACAAACACCAATCCTGTCCATATGTAAGGGAGATATATAAAAAATCTTATTGCAACAGAAGTGTTACTGGGTACAAAGATTAAAAACATACTCCCCTTTTGGTCTCAATACAAACAGACTTTTCAGGTAGAAATGTGGCTAATAAATGGTTTAAACAAATAAGTAAACTTCAAAAGGGTAATTTGAGAGATCTAGCCAAATGTTACATTTTACATATATACACTGACAGGTATCTGATTAGAGTTGCCATTGCTGTTGAAGATGATGAGGGGGGGTGGCAGAAGAAATCACCTACACTCCCTTAACAGGAATGTTCCTTCTTCCCAGCAGTGAAGTTGCCTTCCATGTGCGCTGTGTATTCAGCGTATCTGATTCATTGATGCAAAGAATAGCTGAAACAGGATTGCCCCTTTACTCACTTAGTTTTAAGAGTAAAGGGAGGCAGGAGGGGCAGATAATGCAGCCCCCTACTTATTCCTCTTTCCCCTTCCAAAGCTCGTGAGCCACGAGGGCAAGAATGAAGCATGCCTTGGAGCTGAAGAGATGTAGGAAGGGATAGCAGTGCAATGCCAAGCCTCCCCTCCCCAGAAAGCATCAGGGACAGACAGAATCAGCAGGTGGGAAATGAAAAGGGGCCTGTGGGCTACTGTCTGAGGAATTATGAGGGGATAGCAGGCAACAGGGCTGGTGCTTCACTTTATCATTTCCTAAATTGTACATGTTTAGTAGCAGTAGTGAATCTAGGTCTAACCCAGGGGTGTCAAATATATGGCCCGTGGGCCAGGTCAGGCCCGCAGAGGGCTTCAATCAGGCCCTCCAGCAACTGGCTGTCATCTGCTTCATTTTCCCTTGCCTGCTTTGTTCATTCGCCATTTTGCGTTTCTCCCCGGATAAGCCAGAGCAGCAAAGCAGCCTTTCCCTCTCCCCCCTCCCTTTTCCCAAAGGGAGGAGGAGGGAGGAGCAGCCTCAGCCAATGAGGGAGCTTGGCTCTATGGCTCTGCTGGTTGATTAAGTTTGCCAGGCTCAGTTAATCATTCTGCAGAGCTACTGAGACAAGCCTCTCTTCCTTCTAATAAACGGCTGAGGCTACCCCCCCTCCTCCTGCCCTGAGGAAAGAAAGAAAAAGAGCCAGAGCTTCCTTTGCGCAGTCCCTACCATCAGGAGAGCTACAAAGCATGCTTTTAAGACTAGCAACGTTTTAGAGAAGGTACGAGCTTTTTGCCTTGCTAGAGAGAGAGAGAGTTTTGTTGGGTTTACAACTAGGTTCCCCTCCTCTTTTTCACTGTACTTATGCCCTCCAGTCTTTCTCAATAGGAAAGCATATGAGCTATTTAGAAGAGAAATTATCAGCATTAGACTGAAAGTGTGATCCACCCAGGAAATTTTCCTCATTTTTTCTTTCACATTTTCCTTTGATTGGGGGTCTTGAATTTACACATCCCAGATAGTAGGCTGACACTGAACACTGTACATGGCTCTCTCTCTGTTCTTGTAGTTGTTTTGGGGGGGAAAGTTGTATGTTTTTTTGAGCTGTAATTTTTCTGGGGAAAATTATAGTTTTGTAGACAAGCTCATAGCCCTCAGTCTGTGCCATGGTGCCTTCACATGTTCTTGCCTAGTACGTGAAGCAACTTCTGTACAAAAGCTCACAATGCCCAGCTGCTTCATGTTCCCTCTGGGTCTTAGGCTCAAAGCATTGACCATGAGGTGTCTGTAATGAATGTCAATGAATCAAAAGTAGGTTTGCAACTTACAGATGTGCACATCTGAACAGCACATATTCAAGACTGGTGCAGCACAGACATTGTCTGCAGTTTTTGATGCAATAATTCATAGCAAGAGGTGACACCAGAGACTGTAAAACAAAATATTGCAAGCGGCCTAATATTTTAAGCATGTTTTATTTTAAGAAAAAAAATCTTTGTGTGTCTGTGCCCTTTAAAAATTTATATATCCGCTACCTGGCATTACATTTTATGATACACATGGCTTGGCCCGACAAGGTCTCATTTATGTCAAATCCAGCCCTCATAATAAATGAGTTCGACACCCCTGGTCTAACCAGATAAATATGATGCTTATAAGTTCCAGTAAATGGACATATGTAAGATGTCAAATCTAGTTAGGCTTATTTCCATATACAAATGTACTTTGTTAAATGGGGCTATACATTGTATTCCAACTTGTTTTATGTACAAATGCCCTTTGTTAAATACAGTGTATTCTGACTGTGGCGTAAGTTATGTAAACTTCCCCCCCACAATCTAGAACAGAAATTTGGGCCACTAACCATTTTAATCTGTGGTATCTTAGAAAGCAGCAGTAGCATTTCCAAGTACAGATAGGTCAAATGTGATCCCATGTTATGCCAAAGAAGATAAACTGCACAGATAGTCTTAGTATTCTTATGTTTTGCTTTCAAAGCATGTGATTACCTGTATTGGAATTGCCTCCTCTGAATCCTATTTCTTTTATGGCAAATAAAGCATCTTTTGCTGTAGTGAAGTTTTTCAGATAAAACTCAATTTTTGGATGCTCACTGTAAAAAAAAATGAAGCAGAACAAACAGTAAAGTGGCCTACATTTTCCTTTAACAGACAATCAGTATGTTTGGCATTCCACCTATATAATTTAATTAATCAAAATTTCCTGAAAACTATTTTAGTTATGCATTGACTAGACTGTTTTCTTCTGTTTTATAAATACATTAGTAAGTGACATACACTATACCTAAAATCATTGGTGGTCCTGGTTTTATGCATTTATTCAGGGGCAAATTCCACTGAATTCAATTATAGCAGCGGTGGCCACACTGTGGCCTGGGAGCCACATGTGGCTCTTTCACACATATTGTGTGGTTCCTGGAGGCTGAGGAGGAACTTAATGCAGACTTACTCTCAAGTAAGCATGGGTAGTAACAGAACCTCAGTCAGCCTGAGTACTGACCCATAGGCAGGTGACTTTCTATTGTGTGTGAAGTAGGGAAGGAGAAGGATACAGGCAGGCTTGCAAGCTCTTCTCCTCCACCACAGAGGTTGCCTGGAGACCTGGAAGGGGAAAGAGCGCAAGAGCCAAGAGAGCCAGTGGGATGGAATTAAAGAGAGTGGTTCCCCCTTAGTTTCATAACTCTTGTAGGAGCTATATTTACTAATTTTGGTGTCAGACAAAGACATGCATAATGATGCAAACAGTGGTCAGTAATTTATATTGTACATAAATATTTCCTTCTCCCACTGGTGCCAAAAAATTATTCCCTAATCTTTCCCTGTGCTGGTCTTATGGGGACTGTTATTCCCAGCTTTTGTTTTTTAAAAAGTCTCCTAGCATGGTCATGTTGTAAAGTGCATACATATGTATTTTATCTTTTTGTTCAAAGAAAGTATTAGGAGTTTTAATGTACATAATATTTGTTCATGTCTGATATTAAACTTGCCTTTTAACCGTTAAGGGAAGGTAGCTAATGCCCCACAACACTGACAATCTCATTGGACAAATACAGATAATAAGAAACATCGACGTGCATCTTGGATTTTTATGGCTGAAAATTGCATGGAATCGATTTACTGTATATTTGTTGTTGTTTTTAATATTCAATATGGTTTCTAACTATTGTTAGCTGCCCTAAGCCCATTAGGGGAGGGCAGGATATAAATTTGATTAATTAAATAAATAAAAATGTTTATTCTATGTGGTACTTGCATAAAGCAAATTTGGCAATCCCTGGCATATAGTTAAGCAAATTTTCTTTTTTAAAAAGCAAAGGCTCTTTGCATATATGGATTTCTCAGTCTTTCAACCCTATGTATTTCTGATGTAAAACCTTCTCCAAGGTCAGATGAGAACATCATTCTCTAGATCAACATGAAAGTAAAATAAAAAATGAAATAAGCTATTAAACAGAGCATTGTATTATATGTACATTCATGGGAAGTTTTTGAAGTGTTGCTTGTGAAATTCTGCTCCTGGGCAGTCTGGTGACCTCAGAGAGTAGGGGACACAGTAGGGATCTGCACTGGGAGACTGAATTAGCAAAAATCACCCTTCCCATGTGCGTACCACTCTGTAGATGAAGCAGATTTAACCCTATGTGTTTATATGGATGTTTTCAACATTGCCTTTCAAAATTGATAACACTCATGTTTTGAACATTTCAATACACTTTGCTCATACACCTGTTAAAGTCTCTTCTTTTTCATTTTACCACCAACCACAAGAAAAATGACCATATCCTTTGGCCCTGCCAGAAAAGTAATTTAACTAACTCAGAGTGTCCTATTTCCAGTTCAAGTGCTCCTTTGCCTTAATCTCTTGTACATATTTTTTTATCATGGTTAGGCCTTCAACACAAAAACTTTTCTTAGCTCTAGAAAAGTTTTCAGAACAATTGCTTACTTTTGGAAAACATTCAATTCCCTTGGATGAAAAGTTTGTGCTGCAAATGTGGTCAACAAGTATATTTGGAATCATTCTTTTCTGGTTGAAACTTTTATGGGGTAACTCATCATCAGCATAGTAATAGGCAATATAAATCCTTCCAGATGTTTTGGACACTTTTATTCATGTATTTTGTTTAAAGTGCTCATTTTCACACTTCAGTCATACAGTTACCATCATTGTTTTATTGACAGGTACTGAACATAGCAAAGTTCATTACTTAGTAAAACATTCTTGAGGAAAGAGACGGCAGAAAGAAAATCTCCACTTTGATTCTCACAGATGTTTCAACTTTTTTCTGGGGGGGGGGGGGAGATTTATAGCCCTTCTCTTCCTTTACCCCAGATATAAATGCCGGAGTAGTTACAGCATGGAAACTTTGCCATCACACAAGACCAGATGTAGGGATGTTAATGAAGATCCCCAATAAACTGAAGTATGTGTTTAGAACTAGCAGAGTTGATCTGTAGTGCTGTATTCCATTCCAAACCAATATACTGAATCACAGATCATAGATTACTTTTTTGGAAAAGTTATTGTCTTTGGAAAGCCTTTAAAACTGTCAGCTACAATAAATGATGTATCAATAATGAATACACCCTCAAAGTGTCATCTTAAAATCCAGGACAATTACATCTTTGAAACAGCCATCTATTGCAGCATGCGATGGAAGATGGCCAATGTTTGTTCCATACAACAGTCTAGTAACTGCTTGTTACAGTGAAATACAGAATTATTTCTGCCTGTTTAGTTCAAGGTTTTGTCTAATCTGCAACTGTATTACTTGCTATACAAACAAGCATGGCATCTGTGTGCGTGAGTGCAGATAATTTGACATTGTGAGAACTTCAGTTGTTGTTTAATCAGCTTCAACAATAAGCTGTAGTTCTTCCAGCTGCACAGAAAAGCTTGGAAAATGTGTGACCAATGTCTGAGAAACAGAACAAGACATGGCAGAATGTGCAGTTGTCAGGATGCAGGCCTTCAGTAATAGCCACAACTGCCGGTTTTTCCAATGACTATAATCGTTTGTCCTCATCTGCAACAGCATACTTTACATTCAATCTGCATATCATCTCTCTATAATCCTGCCCCTGCCTTGTCCCCCTTGCCAGTATTAAAACAAATCTAAGGACAAGAGATAGTGTTCACAACCAAGGGTACTATAGCCGTATTCTGAGATAATATGTCTCTGGCTACCTTTGGATAGTGGCTAACTACCTCACCATATGTGCAGTTTAAGCAGACAGGAGGTTGCACTATGGTCACAGTAGCAATTTTTACTTTCTTATTCTTGATGATATTTTCTGATATACTGGGCACTGAATGTAATTAGAACTATAATAGTGTTTAAGAGCTCTTTGAATATGTTGACTGCAATCATCATATCTTTGTAACCTGCATCACACCCTAAGCACAACAGCATAATCTCTAGCACCCAAGAAGGAGTGATGTGCCAAATAGGACATATTTCTGGTACCTGGCTTGTACAACTCCCACATGTGGTCCTTCAGATCCAACTCCCAGCATCACCGCTAGTTTCCCAACAAAGTTCTTCTGCAAATTAAATCTACGCTGACCAATATTGTAGCTTCCATCAATCAGAAAAGCAATATCCGCTTTACAGTCTGTGAACACCCAAGATAGTTAGATTAACTTAAGGATAAATGAACACTGGGGATTTGTTTTGCTTGGCATGGCTATACAGTCTCCTACCTTGGTTCCCAGACTTTTTTCCAAGAGGCTTCTTGGGTCGTTTACCTAAAAAGAAGGAAACATCATGAATTATTTGCATGGAAGTATCTTGAACAATACTGTGGCATGAAATAAAGCTAAATGTAGAAGGTATTAAATGCTGGGTTAGATTTGTATCCTGCTTCTTTTCCAGGTATCTAAGTGGCACACATGGGGTTTTCTCCATTCTATCCTCACAATAGCCAAATGAAGCTGAATGAAAGATAAGTGACATAATAGGGGTGTGAACCAAGGTTTTCCTAGTTCAAATTCAGTACTCTATGCCACATAGACTGTCTATATCAGGGATGTCAAACTCATTTGTTATGAGGTAGGAATCTGACATAAATGAGACCTTGTTGGGCCGAGCTGTGTAGGGCCATGTGTGTACCTATTTAAGATTAGGTAGCAAAGATGTAAACTTTATAAAGGACAAAGACAAAGGCAATTAAATATATTTTAAAAAAAACTTTAAAACATGCTTAAAATGTTAGCACTTGTTGGTCTTAGAGGTGCTTTCTTTGTATTTCTCCCATAGGATCCAGGGAACTGGGCAAAGGAAGCTCTGGCTCTTTTCTTCCTTCCCCAGAGGACTGGGGGGGGGGGGGGGAGCCTCAGCCAATAGAAGGAAGAGAGCCTTGGCTCAGTTGCTCTGCTGTGTGACTGAGAGAGCCTAGCAAAGCAAGCTCTGCCTCCCCCATTTCCTCCCCAAGAGAGGAGTCTCAGCAAATGGAGAAAATACAGGTTATGCTCTGTAGCTCCTGTGCAATTGAGCAAGCCTTGCATAGCAAACTGTTATGCAGAAGGAAGCAAGATATAAGGAGAAGGATGTAGATGACAGGCATTTGCTTGGGGGCCTGATAGGAGCCCTCCCAGGGCCTGATGCAGCCCTTGTATCACATGTTTGACACCCCTGGTCTATATGTTATACTTTTAATGCTTGGATTTTTCTAGGTGGTTTAATTGTATTGGTTGTTATTTTAGTTTTGTTTTTATACAATTTTTTGTAGTAGAAGTTGAATCTTTACAAGAAAGGAGCAGCGAAAATGAAGCAAATAAATAACCATACATACTATTACAACCAGTAATTGAATGGAGATGAGAAAATAAGTCTATTCAGTTAATACTGAAGAAGGGAAATCATCCCTCTCTTTGCTGCAGGTCACCCAATCTGCACAGCTTTTTGTCTGTGAGTGTCCCCTGCCCTCTAGCAGTGCCTTGCTTGTGGGTCACAGGGGGCTGCTTGGGGGAAAGCAAGGCAGGTAATAATCTGCTTCCACCATCACCGTAACAACCCTAGAACATAATCTCATGACCAAGCTAGTGCAAATATGAGCACAGTTGTGGTGTTAATTCAGGGTGTTGTGACAGTGTGCTTTGTGATCTGTAAATTCAGTTTATCTGCACTGTCACATGTGGTATTCTACAGGGAAACGATCTATACCCTTTTAGTGTTGTCAAGCCCAGAGCCTGAAAAGGTGATTGAACATTTAAGTCTACCATCTTATACACTTCTACTTGAACTGAATACTTCTAACTATATATTCATCAGATTGATTTATGATTACACTTCTATGGAACTCAAGCTGGTACATACAGGGCTCCCAGGAGGTTTCCCATCCAGACCTGCTTAGCTTCAGCAACAATTCTGTGTCATGTGATTTCAAGATCATGCCCTGGAACTAGGACTGAGATGTAAGCACAATCAATTGTTTGTGTTTCCTGAAAACATCTGGCCCTACTGTAACCATCTTCCCTTGATGTACCCGCCAGAGCAGATAATCTTGCTTTCATACTCTCCAAATCTTCTTAAAAATCTGTGAGTGCCCTGCAAATTTACTAAATTCTTGAAAGATTCCTTCCCCTTGTGACAGTTTGGCCTTGGTTCAGCCAAAAAGGTGCCCAAGTTCTTGCCAGAAAAAGCAGCTTTGGCAATGGTTTGGGAAGCCCTATAAAGAATGCTTGAAGTAACATACTTCATTTGGTCTCACAGCCAGCTCCTGTTGCACCTGGGTTTTCACAAGTCACACTAAAATCACTTTTCATTGTGGAACAATAGTGAATGTGATACAGTTAAGATTGCTAACTCCAGTTTGGGAAATTCCTAGAGATTTTGGTGTGTAGTTTAGGAGTTCATAGCTTTTGGAAGGGAAGGAGCTAAGAAGATATGATTCCATACTATTTGTCCTGAAACTCGCTGTCTTTTCCTCCAGGGAAATTGTTCTCTGTAATTTGGAAATCAGTTGCAATTCCAGGTGAATTCCAGTCTCCACCTGGAGTTTGGCAACTACTCTCTCTCTCTCTCTCATACACACATTTTGCATCAATTTACAGATCATGTACCCCCCTCCCAATGTTTGTGAAAATGCTAAGATTTGTCCAGAAGTCAAAATGTTATCAGGTTTGGCTTTCTCCAATACATTGCATAGTAGTGGCAGAAACTGCATTGTTTCCTTCTATGCAGTTCTTAAGGACTCAGGAATCCCTTTATCAAGATCTCAGTTGCAATCCTATTTATACTTCTATTTTCAGGGCCAATTAGATGTAGTACAGTTTGTTCTTAGTTCAAAGCAGTTGTATGTCTGATGAATGGTAGAATAGGCGGAGAAGAAGACTGGATTGATACCTAACCCTTCACCCTGTCTCAGAGCAGCTTACAATCTTCTTTCCCTTCCTTCCCCACAATAGACACCCTGTGAGGTAGGTGGGGCTGAAAGAACAGAACAGCTCTAAGAGAGTTATGACTTACCTGAGGTCACGCCAGCAGGTACATGTGGAGAAGTGGGGAATCAAACCCAGTTCTCCCAGATAAGACATTTAACCACTACGCCAAACTAGCACTAAAAGAAATGACACTGGGCAAGGAGGTATCTCACTCATCTCAGTTGAACACATTGGAACTGACATTTATGCCCAGAAGGAAACTTGCAAGTTTGATCAAACAGAAAGCAAAGCAAAGTTTACCAGTGGGTTCATGCTATAATGTTAGGTTGCTTCTACACTGATTTTTTTTTTGTGGAGTGTCAGATTCTGTCATTTTTGACCAATTGTGACATATCATATGAAACTCTTAAAACTTGGGGTGATGATAGAAAGTACAGCCTAGGTGGCACAGTGAGGGCCATGGGGTAGTGAGAGAAGGAGGTACAGGAGGTAAAGTCATCTTATGTTGATAGATATTCTTGCATGCTTCTCCACAGAAGTGCTACCATATAGGATGTGTACTATATAATAATTATAAAATAAAGGCAAAATGGTTTCCTACTTGAAAGGTCTTGATTGGAAAGACCATCTTTTGAATGAAATACCTTACCTGTAGATGGGCGTGCTGTTGAAACTGGCCGTGCAGCTGCTTCAAGTGCTCTACTACTTGCTTCTGTTAAAATGAAGGGGGGGGGGACTTTATTACCTTAAAGCCAAGTGATGTTGCATTTGAAGTTATTTGTTCTGTTGAATGGACGTGGTTAATTAATGCAATTTAAGAGCACAGACTACTTAGGTAGCTTACATAAGAAAACAAGTGACTGACAAAGGAGATATAGCTTGCTTCGGCGGGGAGCACAGGATACAAATCTAATAAACTAACATATAGTCTTTAAATTATTAAACGTTTCAGGTATCACTTCTTCATTAGCACATTTGGAAATCCTCCAAAATGTCCCCCTTCCAGGATTTCTTAAAAATGCAGAACCTTGACCATACAGAATCCTCCTCCTCCCTCTCCCCATCTTTTCCTGTTCCAGAACAGCAGCTTCTGTCAATCTTCCATTCCATTCCATAAGCCTTCACTAGGTTGTATTAAGAGTCTATTGTTTTCTTTTGTTTCCATTTCATTTTTCTTGAATCTCTTCTGAAATTTGTTTCCAAAGGAATGTCTTGAAAACATTCCTTAAAGCGGACAAAACTGAATCCTGTTTGTTTGTTTAAACTGTACTTTGTTTATATACATTGTATTTTGGTTTTTTTGTGAGCTGCTTCAAGACGACTCCTGCATGGAAACTACTGACATTATATGGCTTAATTTGATTAATGCTTATGTCATGTGTTAAGTTTGTCTGAAATTCTTTTATAACATGTTTATTGCTGCTAAAGAAGGCAGAATTTGAAACCATGATGAAAATTAGTGTTAGCCAGTCTCAGCTGATATGTTCAAGATCAGTTAACAAAAGAGCAAAACTTTTTGTTCACTTACTGGCAACTGAGAATGATGATGACCATTTACCAAGCCCTTGAGACTGGATTCCGTTGGCGTATATTCCAGCATAGCTCTCTTGCCCTGCTAAGTTTTGCATCATTACAGGTCCACCTGTACTAGTAATTATACCTCTGGGGCAAAAAAGAAAAAAAAAAGAGAGAAGTTATATGTTGTTATTGTTTTTAGACAAGTATTTCAGGTCAGTATAAGTGCATGCATTTAAAACTATTTCACAAAGACATGTCAAACTCCTACCCTGAGCACTGTACAAAGGAGTTATGAAACCCTGATTGTGCTGGCTTTTAATGGCCATGGGTAAGCATGAATATACTGTTTCAAGGCTAGAAATTCCAGTAAAGATTAGTCCTAAACAGGCCTCGGATTCAGCAGGAGCTCACAGGAGCACAGCTCCTGAACCTTTCTGAGGGTTCCTCCTCCCCCCCCCCCACACACACCTTGTCCATTGAATAGTTGGTGCAGCTGCATAACAATTCCTGGATGAGCTCCACCACCTATTTTTCTACAAAGCGACCCCTGGTCCAAAGTATATCTACTCACAAACAACATGACTTTAGGGTTGCCAAGTCCAATTCAAGAAATATCTGGGGACTTTGGGGTGGAGCCAGGAGACATTAGGGGTGGAGCCAAGATCAAGGCTGTGACAAGCATAATTGAATTCCAAAGGGAGTTCTGGCTATCACATTTAAAGGGACGGCACACCTTTTCAATTCCTTCCTTCCATAGGAAATGATGGATAGGGGCACCTTCTTTGGGGGCTCATAGAATTGCACCCCCTGATCCAAACTTTTTGAAACTTGGGGGGTATTTTGGGGAGAGGCACTAGATGCTATACTAAAAATTTGGTGCCTCTATCCCAAACAACAGCCCCCCCCAGAGCCCCAGATATCCACAGATCAATTCTCCATGATTTTCTATGGGAATAAATCTCCGTAGGGAATAATAGAGTTCCCAGCAGACGTTTCCCTCCCCTCCCCCCGCTTTCTGATGACCCTGAAGCCGGGGGAGGGTCTCCAAACGGGGGGATCCCCTGCCCCCACCTGGGGATTGGCAACCCTACATGACTTACTTCCTAATAATTTAGATTAGGCATTTTGGCTTTCCTGGATTTATTGCATAGTGATATGTACATCATTTTAGGCTGCAAATCCTATGGCTCACTCATGATAAGATTCACCATGGGTACAGAATACACACAGCCCTGACCTGGATAGCCCAGGCTAACCCCATATTGTCAGATCTCGGAAGCTAAGCAGGGTTGGCCCTGGCTAGTATTTGGATAGGAGACATCTATGAATACCATAGTCATCATGATGATGTGGTAGGCAATGGCAAACCACCTCTGAATGTCTCTTGTCTTGAAAGCCCTACTAGGTTGCCTAGGGTTGCCATGGCTGTGTTGGAAAATACCTGGAGACTTTGGAGGTGGAGTCAGGAGAGGGCGGGGTTAGGGGAGGGGCCTCAGCATGGTACAATGCCATAGTCCACCCTTCAAAGCAGTCATTTTCTCCAGGGGAGCAGATGTCTGCCAGCTGGAAATCAGTTGTAAAAGTGGAAGATCTCCAGCCCCATCTGGAGGCTGGCAACCCTAGGGTCACCATAAGTCAGCTGTGACTTGACAGCACTTTCCACCACCTCTGAATACATACAATTAATTTGCTAATTTTGAATGTGCAAAGTGTTCTCAAGGTTTATTTAGAAGCAACTATACCTTTATACAGTGGTACTCCCTCTGCAGCCTGTGGATAGCCACATTTCCAATTATCATCAGCCACATTTGCTTCTATCCCTGGCATGAGGCCTACACTTCAGGCCTACACTTCAGCCTTGCACCTTACCTGTTCTTCTAGTGATGGCTCTTTCAAGGTTGGAGCCACCTGCCAAGCACAAGCCTCACCGAGCAAGGACTTTGTTCACTTCCCTGAAACATGGGGAGGTGCCATATTGGGGAATGGTGTGACGCTTAAGTCACTGAGTAGCACTGTCTTTATAGTTTACCTATAATTACTGTTGATAGCACCAATGATATGTTTGTTTGAATCCCTGTATCATTCAGGGCCTTTTTTGAACAGGAATGCACAGGAATGTAGTTCTGGCTGGCTTGGTGTCAGGGAGTGAGCCTAATATGTAAATGAGTTCCTGCTGGGCTTTTTTTTGTAAAAAAAAGCCCAGCAGGAAAAAAAAGCCCAGCATCATTCTTCTCAAGTAATCAGTTGCTAGTATTTGGCATATTATTTTATAGGAGTAAAACAATGAGACATATTATGGTCAAAGGAGCCCTTCCCAGTTATTTATGCCTTTTTGTAAAAAAAAAGCCACGGTATCATTGAATAAGTATATATAACTGTTGGAGAAAACTGCGCCACCATGACATCAGAGGTTCTGTTGGTGTTCCACAGACATAAGGAAACCGTGAGATTAACTAATAATCTCCTTTTGCAGGCAGCAATTTGGTGGTGGCACCACAAAGTTGTTGTGCAACACAGAACTGAACTAAGTACAAATGTGCTTAGATGAAGCAGGAAATTTAATTATAAAACTAAGCATCCTCAGCTGTATCAATGTGAATAAGCATAACTAACATATTGTGTTAAGCTACTATAGTGTGATTACAACTGAAAACTGGTGTGGCAGATATTACTAAAGATATTCCATTTTGTAATGCTAATTTAAATGTCTTTCATCTGCCAAAAATAGATGATAAAAGACCTTTTGAAAGGGTTTGTTTTACATATTTGTAAATCAACCAGATTTTTGTGTATGGAATAGTAATTAATAATTTTTTGAGTATACATCATTCTTCTCAAGTAATCAGTTGCTAGTATTTGGCATATTATTTTATAGGAGTAAAACAATGAGACATATTATGGTCAAAGGAGCCCTTCCCAGTTATTTATGCCTTGTATGCAGAAAGAACTAAAATAAATTTGATTCCTTTTAAGCAGTTCCAGAATGAGAAAAACATAGTTGGGATGGATAACAGTAATGCAGTAGACTGAAGAAAAAGTAATACAAGGATTATTTATATACAATATATATCTCCCTTACACTGCAGCAGGTGCTTCCTCTGCCACTAGTACTTCTATGCATGTAAAGCTCCTTGAGAAGCACTGATCTTGTGCACATGAAAATGCTAGCAGAAGAAAAAGTGAGTGCTGCAGCAGAGAAAACCCTCTGAAGCTTCTGGGAAAAAGTGTTATGGGAACAGTGCCTTAGGATCCAAGCCAATGTGTTGTATCTATGCCCAACATTGCAACTATATGAGTTCAGTTCTGAGGCAACACAAGGGTTGTATATGTGATCTGAAATGTGCATAATGTGCAAAGCCCCTATGAAACGAACTGTCCTTGATGGAGTAAGGTGTGATTTCTCCAAATTGACCTGCAGACCCAAGGTGTCGAGAAGACAAAGAGTGATGGCAATGTGGGATGACAAACTCTCTTTCGACTCCACCACAAAGAGCCAGTCATTGATGTATGGAAAGACGACTATCCCTTGAAGCCGGAGATGAGCTTATCATCATCATCTTCATGAACACCCGAGGTGCAGTGGACAAACCGAACGGAAGAGCCTTGAACTGGAAGTGCTGAGAACCTACTGCAAACCGAAGGAAACATCTGAACGCAGGATGGATGCTGACGTGGAAGTATGCATCCTTGAGGTCCAGCGTTGCCATCCAATCCCCTTGGTTGATGAGGAGCAGAATTGTTTGCAGAGTGGACATTCTGAACTTCTGGTACAAAATAAATTTGTTCAGATTCCGAAGATCTATGATTGGTCTTAGACCCCACTCCCGCTTGGGAACCAGGAAGTAACGAGAGTAGAAGCTTCCCGTCCTGGCCTCCATTGGGGTCCTCTCTATGGCTTGTTTCTGTAAGAGGTTGCTCACCTCCGCCAGCAGAGGTGGGGAAGGGGGGGTGGTAATTACCATAGATTGGTTTGGAATCTGAGCAAAATATATTTTGTAGCCTTCCGCTATGATGGAAAGCGCCCATCTGTCCGTAGTGATGGACTCCCAGGCTGACAGGAATGGGCGGAGGCGGATAGATGAAGGTCAAAGGCCCTGCTTTTGAGGACGAGTGCTCTTGGACTTGACGGTGGTCTGTGCTGAAGCATAATGGTTTCTGTTGTTCCCCCTGTATGGGGACCTACTCTCAGGTTGAGCAGAGCGAGGTCTCCACTGCTGTTCCGGGGAAAACTTTTAGTACGGCTTCTTTGCCCAAGGCTTGTGCCACTGTTTCTGTCTTGCAGCTCTGGAAGATGCCGGTATGCCCAGGTTCCTGGAAGTTTTGATACTTTTATCCATTTCCTGGAGTGCATTATCGGTGGTAGAGCTGAACAGGCCTTCGCCCTCAAATGGCAGATCTTCAACGAAGGCCCTGGTGTCCTGCTGGAGAGCTGTGGATCTGAGCCAGGAGTGGCGGCGGAAGCAGACGGCAGAAGTGATGGTCCTTGCTGAGATGTCGACCATGTGCTTTGCTGCAGCCAGCTGTTGTTTGGCTATAGCAAAGCCTTCCTTCTGCAACTTCTTTGCAGTCGACCTCTTCTCCTCACTCAGGGAAGACAGGAGGTGAGTTAGTTGTTCCCACACTGAGTTTTGGTATCTAGCCATGCACGCGGCATAATTAGATACCTTTACTCCCAGCACCCCAGCAGAGTAGAACTTTCTCCCGACGTTATCCAGCTTCTTTCCCTTCTTGTCTGGTGGAGAGGAGTGCGTCTTGCGGGCCTTCGACGAGGAGGAAATGACCACCGAATTTGGCTTTGGGTGTGTAAACAGGAACTCAACCCCGGACTCTTGGACACGGTACATATGGTCCAAGCTTCTCGATGACATGGGTGTAGAAGCAGGCTTTGCCCAGGGCTCCTTCACCGCCTGTTGGATGACCTTCATCACCGGCAGGGCAACCGCTGTAGACGTATCCCACTGCACGATGTTGAACACGTTATCGTCTACAATGGGTTGCGGCTGTGTCACTGGAAGCGAGAGGGAGAGTGCTATCCTCTTCAGCAGGTCCCTATATGACTTCAGATCCTCCGATGGTGAGATGGGAAGATCCTCAGCCGTATGAGATACTGGTGAAGGTTCCAAAGCCCGGTCTGGATCGGCTGGTACCGACCTCGGAGTTCGACAATGAAGACTCTCTGCGTAAAGAATGTTCTGAGAGCACCGGAGTTGACTCTCTGACAAGCGACCGGATCGACACCGATGACCAAGGTTGGACTTCCTCCACCACCATGCCACGTCTGTCAGGCAGGACAGAGATCGATGCCGAAGGACGCCATCTAGAGTGTTGAGACAGCCTGGACATATGGGATGCCTCGGACTGCTGGTGCCAGTCTGCGAACTCGTGAGGAGGGTACCAGTGGTACGGTGGGTAGGGATAAGCGTAAGGAGGCCATTGGCGTTGCTCCCATGGTGGAAGCAGTGGGAAGCGACGAACTACTTTAGTCGGTTTCAGCTCTCTCCGGCCTCTCGCCTGATCCATCAATGCCGAAGGCTCCATCGGCACCGACACCTCCACCTCCGAGACCGCGTCTCTCTCACTGCGACGCCTGGATCCTGAAGAATGGGAGCGCTGAGTCAGGTCATTCTCTTGCTCCAATGCCAATAGGCGCAGCTGCAGAGCACTGCCTCTCGAAACCGAAGGGCTACGATGCGGGGACGCCAAGATCTTCCTCGGTGGAGCTGTCGATGTTGAAGCATCATGAGAAGGCGAAGGGGTGCAGGATGGTCTCTTCTTCCACTTCTCCTTCAATTTCACCTTCTTCAGCGCAGATGATCGGGTCCCCGAGTCATCCTGATGGTTCTTAGCCAGGGTGTCCACTGACCCTTCAGAAGGCCGTTTCGTGGAACGCCCACGCTCGACCGGCATCTCGGTCCTGATCGGCGAAGTCTCAGCCGATGTGACCGTCGGGGCAGCGGCCTCAACTATCAGTACAAACGGGCCCGATGCTATCTTTTGAGGACGAAGTGCCAACTTGACTAAAGTTGCCGAAAGTCTCGCTGCTCGATACTTATGAGTTTGCTTGGAGAAACTCAGACAGTGTGCGCAAGAATCGACGTGATGTCCCTCACCCAGACAGAGGAGACAGGGAATGGCTGTCGGGGGGGGGGCAATCTTCTTCCCACAGGAGCGGCACCTCTTAAAAAAACCCCAACGTTTTTCCATAGACGCCCAGGAAAAAACCCCACCCAGGAAAGTCTCTGAGGGGGAAAACATGGGGGGGAAACCGAGCCCCAAAGGGCAAGTCCAACAAACTTTTCTTTTAAACAACACTAACTAACAACTAACTAACTAACTACACTAAGAAAATAACAAACAGGCTATATACAACAGGAAAAAAGCAATCTAAGATTACTTTACCGACCGGGGACACGAAAGGAGATCCTCTCAGCGCAGCGGTTAGAAAGGAACTCACTCTGGTGCCGGCAAGAATGCGCATTGGGATGCCTGCGCATGCCCGTTGGTGCTGAGCGCAAAAAAACCCCAGGCTTTTTAGGTACCGATTTGGGGATCGGCGCAGGCTCTCTATCCCATGAGTGTGAAGCACAGAGACCACGAAGAAGATCATTACTTCCAGGTCTATTGTACATTGCTTCCAGGTGCTGTCATTGTGACGGGCATGTTGGGTGAACCCTAGTCTGATTTCAGCCTTAGCTGATAGCAGTTTAACACAGATAGAAGAACTGAAAGAAAATTGGCAAGGAATTTGGGAAGTAGACAAAGATTCCCATTCAGGCCAAGGAAAGGGGATAGAAAGAGAAGAAAAAACTAAGTTGGTCTTAAAGGTGCAACTTGACTCCTATTTTATTCTACTACTTCAGACCAACACGGCTGACTACTTGGATCAGTCAAATAGGGCGTTAGCTCTGATGAGTGCTGAGATCCCTGGTCTGGTCTGGTTAGAAACTGCTTTTGGAGACCTTAAGTTAAAAATTCAAGATGGATACTGGTATTTCAAGAGAAGGGCTTTCAGTACTGAAAGAGTGTAACAGCCTTCTGGAAACCAAAAGAGCCAAAGAATACTCAAAGAAAGTGTACTAAAGTGTTTGGGGAAAACACTGGAACAAAAGCCTCTCAACACAAGGGTTTAAGTAACTCTGAATATCTCATTAACCTGAAACATAAGAACTAAAGTCTGTGCTTGTAGTGGGTTTGCCTCAGAAATTTCAACCATTAATTTCACTTGATCTTTCCCCTCTGTTTTGTTATTTTTGAATTTCAAAATGCCTCAAATTACATTTAAGTTGTTTAAGTTAAAGTGAGCTCCCAATCCTTCCCTCAGTTTTCTGGGCTGAGCAAACAGCCAAAATATCATACTTTGACAGGATGATGGGACAGCCTTTCTTCAAGAAAGAAGAAAAGAAAGCACATTACGTGGCTCAGTCAGACAGGAATATAAAAATGGAGGGAAAAAATCTTGCCTCTAAGGGAGGCACGTGGATGGGGCCGTCATAGCACCCTTCATCAAGTCTGATCTGAAAAGGAAATTATATTAAGTATCTGTGTGCTTAACCATACAGTAACCCAAACTTTGGGCATTGTCCAGGAGGAACAAATACTTTGAAAAAACATGGATTTGTATTATCTGGCGGTAATTTTTGCAATAACTTTTTGTTTCCTTTTTATTGAAGAAGTCTGTGTAAGTACAACTTAAAAACTGGCAAACTCTAGTGTGAGCCAGTGTAAAATACTGGTTAGTGTAAGATACTGGTTAGATTGTTAGATTAGAACCTGGGATACTAGCCATGTGCCATCAAGCTTGCTAGGTGGCCTTGGGACTGTCTCTCTCAGCCTAACTTACCTTACAGAACTACTGCAAGGATAAAATGCCATCCTGAATTCTTTGAGGAAAGATGGGATAAAAATATCCACGGTCAGATTAGTGCAATAAAAGACAGGAGAAAAACTCAGCCTTCTGAAACCTTCCTGTCCTCAGAGAATAGGATGCCTTTTATATTTTAGTCTCTTCTGTTCACAGAAGAGAAGGTAATAATAGCATATCATGATAATCTAAAGCTTTACTCTTCAAATGAATTTTGATCTGAATTCAGTAGCACAAATGTCCTGCTATAACAATCTGGACTTTTAAAAGGATCTGTTTAAGATAGGAAAAATAGGGGAAGGAGGAGAGAGAGGAGAAAAAGAAGGAGGGAGATGAAAAGGGAGATAGGATAAAAGGAGAACAATGATCACATGAGGAAAAACATTAAAAGCTGGCAGGGGAGGCATGATCATGATGGAGGTTTTCCCAGGGTGAGGCTCATCCAATGCACCCCGGGTGTGCTGACCTCTGCGATTTCCCCAAATGCGGGAAAGCTGGATCTGTTTGCAGATTGGTGCTAAACATGTGTTCTAGGTCCAAAATGTTTTTTGTTCTAAACAGCCTGATGTGCTCGGTGCAATAATGTCACTTCTGGGTGATGTTATCACGCTGGGAAAAGGACTGGAGTCCCCTGGAAGCTAAGACCTGGCAATCCTAAATCAGACTGAACTCAGTCAAGTCAGAAATCTTTCTGAATCTCTGCTCAGTAGGCAGCTGTCTCAATACTTTCCTGCTCAGCTGATACTAACCAATCAGATCGGAGCAGACTGCCATTCAAGGCTTTCTGGCTCTGTAAAAAATTAACAGTTCTTCACAGTCCTGCTCTATTTACAGAGCACTTCTAAGCTTTTAAAAAGTGCAGTCTATCACAGGCCCATGACTAGACATGGTACAAGGAAAAATCTTTACTTAAATTTATATTACATATACAGCTTATTTCCCTATAATTTAGGATTTCTATTGGGAAAGACAATGTTCAATTGTTTCAGAATTTGGGGAATCACCAACAGCTTTTTACTTCAAAATATACAAACCTCTTGTCTGTACACACAAGCCACTTGTGCACATATCATATAGTGCCAAGTCCCTATTCTCTTGAATGATCTTAGTGCTGTCAAAATTAAGTAATGATCAGCTCAGCACAAGTGTCCAGGGAGGATAAAAGGGTGCCAAAATAATGTCCATTCAAGCTGCCATGCAAAGACAGGAAAAAACATGTCAAAGTGAAGGAAAACTGCTATTTGTCTTTAATAGCAGGAGATTCTGTTCCACTGTGATGAAAGAGGTAAAAATGAAGGAGACAAGTTGTGGTTATATCCTTATAAGCGGTACATATATTATTCAGTCCAGAAATCCAAAGCAAAACAATTTCTCCTCTGAGATCCAAATGGCACACCATGATGCTGTTACTTTGCTCTCTGTGTATACAGATGGGAAAACCACATGTGCATGAAACAGAAAGCAAAATATAGATCTCATGGGCCTACCAGAGTAAGGAACACAAAATTTAACAATTAATTCGATATGACATGATTTCATGTGCTTAAGTACAATAGACTACTCTGAACTTAACCACTGGGGTACCAAAAACAAAATTAACCATTATTTAGTTCAATGGCCAAGAACACAAGAGAGAGTAAAGTAACAATGCTCTCCTTCTGTCTCCCTTTTCTTATTAGTTTTTGTTTACTAATTATTTTCTCTATCTCCCTCACTTGATATGTCTAACCTGTCCCAGCTTTTAATTAATTGCTTCATTTTACACTGACAGCGACACATAATGAGAAGTTATTTTAAAAGGAGTCTATCTTGTATCCCATGCTGTTTAACATTTATGAGATACCACTGGGAGAAATAATCTTGGAGTGAGGTGCCACCAATACCTGGATGACACCACATCTATTTATCCTTATCAGCTGAGTTGGGTGGGCCTATGGACTGTATAAGTCTGTAATAGGTATCTAGAGAAGGTGATGGGATGGATGAGGGCCAATTGCTCATGGATTGAGGAGTCAGCCAGGCCAGGAAGGGGTTGTACTCCTCCAGAAGGAGCAGGTTTGTGGCCTAGGGTTGGGTTCTAGCCTGAAGCTGCTTCACTGCAGGCTAAGGTTTCCTCTGTGGCATGTAGCACCTTTTACTAACTTTGGCTAATATGCCAGTTACAGCCATTCACAGAAAGCTTGATTTGGTCACAGTTGCTGCCAGGGAGCATGAGGGTCGAGAGATTGAGTTTCTTGATGCTCTCAATGACTGTGCTATGGAGCAGATGGTCACAGAACCTACCAGGGGTGGGGCGATCCTGGATTTGGTCTTAAGTAATGCTCAAGACATGGTGAGAGATGTAAAAGTGATCGCACCACTTGGGTACAGTGACCATAACGTTATTGATTTCACCATTTGTATAAATAGAGAGTTGCCCCAAAAGACTGGCACAACCATGTTTAACTTTAAAAGGGGTACATTCTCTGAGATGAGGAGGCATGTGAAGAGGAAACTGAAAGGAAAGGTAAATACAGTAAAAACCCTTGGGGAAGCTTGGAGGCTATTTAAAACTACAATCCTAGAAGCTCATATAAAATATATACCACAAGTTAGGAAAGGCACAAAAAGGTATAAGAAAAGGCCTGCATGGTTAACAAACAAAGTAATGGAAGCTGTAAAAGGTAAGAAGGACTCTTTTAAGTGGTGGAAAGCTAGTCCAAGTGAGATTAATAAAAGGGAACACAGGCTGTGGCAAATCAAATGCAAGACTGTGATCAGGCAGGCAAAAAGGGACTATGAGGAGCATATTGCAAAAAACATAAAGACCAACAATTAAAATTTCTTCAAATATATTAGAAGCAGGAAACCAGCCAGGGAGGCAGTGGGGCCCTTGGATGACCAAGGGGTAAAAGGATTACTGAAGAAGGATAGGGAAATGGCTGAGAAGCTGAATACATTTTTTGCCTCCGTCTTCACTGTGGAAGACGAGAAGTGTTTGCCCGCTCCAGAACCACTAAATTTGGAAGGGGTGTTGAAAGACCTGAGTCAGATTGAGGTGACAAGAGAGGAGGTCCTACAACTGATAGACAAATTAAAAACTAATAAGTCACCAGGTCCAGATGGCATACATCCAAGAGTTCTAAAAGAACTCAAAGTTGAACTTGTGGATCTCCTGACAAAAATATGCAAACTTTCATTGAAATTTGCCTCCATTCCTGAAGACTGGAAGGTATCAAATGTCACCCCCATCTTTAAAAAGGGTTCCAGAGGAGATCCGGGAAATTACAGGCCAGTCAGTCTGACTTCAATACCAGGAAAGTTGGTAGAAACCATTATCAAGGACAGAATGAGTAGGCACATTGATGAACATGGGTTACTGAGGAAGACTCAGCATGGGTTCTGTAAGGGAAGATCTTGCCTCATTAACCTGTTGCATTTCTTTGAGGGGGTGAACAAACATGTGGACAAAGGGGACCCAATAGATGTTGTTTACTTTGACTTCCAGAAAGCTTTTGATAAAGTTCCTCATCAAAGGCTCCTTAAAAAGCTTGAGAGTCATGGAGTAAAAGGACAGGTCCTCTTGTGGATCAAAAACTGGCTAATTAATAGGAAGCAGAGAGTGAGTATAAATGGGCAGTCTTTGCAGTGGAGGACGGTAAGCAGTGGGGTGCTGCAGGGCTCGGTACTGGGTCCCATGCTCTTTAACTTGTTCATAAATGATTTGGAGTTGGGAGTGAGCAGTGAAGTGGCCAAGTTTGCAGATGACACTAAATTGTTCAGGGTGGTGAGAACCAGAGAGGATTGTGAGGAACTCCAAAGGGATCTGTTGAGGCTGGGTGAGTGGGCGTCAACATGGCAGGTGAGGTTCAATGTGGCCAAGTGCAAAGTAATGCACTTTGGGGCCAAGAATCCCAGCTACAAATACAAGCTGATGGGGTGTGAACTGGCAGAGACTGACCAAGAGAGAGATCTTGGGGTCGTGGTAGATAACTCACTGAAAATGTCAAGACAGTGTGCGATTGCAATAAAAAAGGCCAACGCCATGCTGGGAATTATTAAGAAGGGACTTGAAAACAAATCAGCCAGTATCATAATGCCCCTGTATAAATCGATGGTGCGGTCTCATTTGGAATACTGTGTGTAATTCTGGTCACCACACCTCAAAAAGGATATTATAGCATTGGAAAAAGTGCAGAAAAGGGCAACTAGAATGATTAAAGGTTTGGAACACTTTCCCTATGAAGAAAGGTTAAAACGCTTGGGGCTCTTTAGCTTGGAGAAACCTTGACTGCGGGGTGATATGATAGAGGTTTACAAGATAATGCGTGGGATGGAGAAAGTAGAGAAAGAAGTACTTTTCTCCCTTTCTCACAATACAAGAACTCGTGGGCATTCGATGAAATTGCTGAGCAGTCTGGTTAAAATGGATAAAAGGAAGTACTTCTTCACCCAAAGGGTGATTAACGTGTGGAATTCACTGCCACAGGAGGTGGAGGCGGCTACAAGCATAGACAGCTTCAAGAGGGGGTTAGATAAAAATATGGAGCATAGGTCCATCAGTGGCTATTAGCCACAGTGTGTATGTGTGTGTATAATTTTTTTTTTTTACCACTGTGTGACACAGAGTGTTGGACTGGATGGGCCATTGGCCTGATCCAACATGGCTTCTCTTATGTTCTTAGCTATAAACTGCCTTGAGCAGGTTTCTGGAGAGGTGATGTATACACTTTAAAAATCTAATAAATCAATAAATAACATATTCCAAATTCAACAGGGCTTTGTTTTGTCTAATTAGTGAGACCCTCCCTCCCATAGAATTTCAGTAGATGCTGCAATGATATGAAAAGCTTCATCAGCTGAAATTATTTCTGCTATGTATTAAGATAAAGTGATCCTGTCTAGTATGAAATACTGGCCGGGGGGGAGAGCTATAGTGAATTTGTCCCATGACTGTAGCAGTATCTGTTAGAGAAATAAATAGAAGACACAACAAATTTGACTTTACTAGTATGGAGAAGTTCCTGTTATCACTGAGGAACAGAACTCCATCTTTGGAACACCATTATGTGATTTGTCTGGTAATAATCAGAGCTGCAATGCACTTGGCTAACTCTACTGTTACAGTAGGAACTTAGGAAGAATCCACAGGTTCCTCAAAGAACTGATCCCAGCCACCAGTGAAGGAGTTCAATAGGTTTATTGACAGCTTGGTTCTAAAGTCTTGTAACAATTTCATCTTAACCACCACAACAGAGCTTCTTTCCTGAGACCACCACGCTGCACATGGCCTCACCTCCAAACATAAGGTATTTCTTAACTATAACATCCTGTTATAACACTTTAATATCTTTACAACCAAAGGAAATATACATTATGTTCTAGACAGTTCCCTGGAAGGTCAGATGCTGAAGCTGAAGCTCAAATACTTTGGCCACCAAATGAGAAGGGAGCACTCACTTGAGAAGATCCTGATGCTGGGAAAAACAGAAGGCAAAAGAAGAAGGGGACAGCAAAAGATGAGATGGCTGAACAGCATTACTGATATGACTAACATGAATTTGAGCAGACTTCAGAGGAAGACAGGAGGGCCTGGTGTGACTTTGTCCATGGGGTCACAAAGACTCGACTGTGTGACTGAATAACAACAGTAAGTTTATAGCACTAAGTAGTTCCGAGTAAGTTCATAGTAGTAAGTATTTTGAGTCAGACCATTGGATTACCTAGCGTAATATTGTGCACCAATCATTCTGCAAGAGAAGAAGCCTTTCCATGCCGTTACAAATTATCCTTTTAACTGGAAATGCTAGTTATTAAACCTAGGGAGCCACTAAACTATGGGCTCTCTCAATATATTCCCTCCCAACCTCCTGTCTTCCCATTCAGGACTTTGCCAGAGTTAACAGATTTCAGCCATCCTACACTACTCACCTCACCTCTCAAAATTAAGAAAATATGTAATCTGAAATATCTTGATTTTTCTTCTAAAAAAGGTTGGTGGTTGTTCCTTTAAAGAACGAATCACGATTCTTCTCTTGGTGATATGCCCAATTTCATACATTCTTAAGGAAGAATGCAAGATGATGTAGTGAGTGTTCAAGCTCTCTTTAGAGAATATAAACATTTAGAATTTATAGGCAAAGATGCACATCATTAGAAATGATTTATCTCTATTGTGCAAAAAAGGATTCAATTTATGTGGTTTTTCAGGCCACGTAAGGGCAGCATTAGTGATGTGCTCCTTTTCTCTGTTTAAACAATGTCTGAGCATATCTATATTCTAATAGCCAAGTCAGTCAGATCTGGGGACACTTAAATCCAGACATTGGACCCAGGAACAGACAATGCAAATTGTCCTACAAACCTGAAAAATACCACCCCCCCAGCAACGTGCAGAATAGGGTTGCTAGGACCAACTCAGGAAATATCTGGGATCTTTGGGGGTGGAGCCTGGAGACTTTCCCATTCCAAATAAATAAAAATACAGCAGTGAAGTTCCCCTTCAATTCCTTCTCCTCTTTTTTGGCCTTCAAAAGGTTTCCCAGCAGTTGCAATTCCACTAAATAAAAGTGAATGCACAAAGCAGCCAAAATAAAAAGTTTAAAAGCCCACACTGAGGCAATTTACTCATGGGAGTTGCTGGATGTAGTGATCTGCTGTATTTCAACCAACTTCTTCAGATTAGCACAGGAAAATGAAAGTACTGAGCAGAGCAGTCTAGGGAGTGGAGTTTTCCTCCATCCCATAATCAGGTTCTAGTTAACTCTTTACTATCCCTTTTACTGTGCAAATTACTTCTGAAAGTAATGCAAAACAAACAGAGGGACTAGGCTCTTTTTCTTCCTCTCTAACACAGTCACTGGGAAGAGGCATGTGCCTCTGCCTGCTCACTCCCCCTAAAGCTTTAGTCTCATTGAGATTTAAAGGCACACACACCTTCGAAAACACAAATAGTTTACAAGTTTCTAAATCTGCCAAGATGGAAAGGAACATCATGGCTGTTTGGGCAGGACTTCCTCCCACCGGCCAGCTGGTTGGCAGTGGGGAGGAGCCTCCAAAACCTGGACCTGGGGGCTGGCAAACCTAGTCAGACAGAAGGTGGGTGGGAAGGAGAGAAGGAAGCAGAGAATGTTGTGGATATGAGTGCTGCCAGGTGGAGGGAAAGAGGACATAGTCTAGGGAAGTTAAAATAGGGGGAAATGGGTATCCTTTGCAAGTCCTTGCAGGTGCCTCACTGTGCAACTGGACCCACCCTGGCAACTGGCACCATACAACTGGGCCATACAACTGGGTAGAGGGTGACAGGGTAGGTTGGGTTGCCAGTCTCCAGGTGCAGTCTAGAGATCTGCTTTTACAACTGATCTCCAGACTACAGATATCAGCTCCCCTGGGGAAAATGGTTGCTTTGGAGGATGGATGCTATGGCATTGTACCATTCTGAGGTCCCTCTCCTTACTGCATCCTCAGAACCTCAAGGTATCAGCCATATAGGTAGGGTAGGGCAGAAAACTGAAGATGGGGAGAAGATAAAGGTAGGTTAGCTGGTAGATGGGAAGAAGAGAAAGCAGGAAAGGAAGAAGCTACAGAGGCTTTCAAGGAAGGGGAAAAGGAAAAGTAGGGGAGAGGGAAAGTCCTTGTGCGTTCCTGCTTGTAGGTGTATAGTCTTCAGCAGGGGTGGAATTCTAGCAGGAGCTCCTTTGCATATTAGGCCACATACCCCCAATGTAGCCAATCCTCCAAGAGCTTACAAAAAAGCCTTGCAAGCTCTTGGAGGATTGGCTACATCAGAGGTGTGTGGCCTAATATGCAAAGGAGCTCCTGCAAGAATTCCACCCCTGGTCTTCAGAAAATGACATAGCCCAGAATGCTGCCATTTAATACAAAAGAGAAAACCTAAAGCTAAGCAAAGCTTTAGATGAGTTGCTGGAAACAGTGAAAATAAAGAGGCAGTCCAGAACCTTTAGGGTTATTTAAGAATCACAGCCCCATATTAGCTAACAGCTAAAAAAAAATGTGAACCAGAGGCTAAAAAACTGAGCTAGCTCACACTAGTTCAGCTTAGAGGGAACACTGCCTCCAAGTACCCCATCTCCAGAGATGCACAGCAAAGGGGCAACCACACACTGACAGACTTGGCCTGGGAATTCATCTCTTTGCATACACTCTGGGTGCCACTTGAATACTGCAGGCTCCTATAGTAAAGGGTATTGTGGGGGGGGGGGGAGTAACCCAAGGCAGCTGCACCCAGCAGTATGCCCCATGTCATGTGATGTGGCATTTTCCCAGGAATATCTACCTAAAAGTTCTGGTTATGATGATGTAGGGTGTGTGCAGGGATGCTGGCAGACCCATACTTAGCTGTTGGCTTGGTTCCTTGCCAGGGTGCCTCCTCTCCCCAAGTGGGTTGGGCGCAACTGGCATTGACTGACAGCCATTCTACCATGTTCACTGGAACTGCTGGCCAATCTACCATGGCAGTCATTGCCTTGCAGCAGCAGAACCAGATGGAGTAGATACAGTTGACATGGATGGGGGTCAGGTGTCACTTGGATGGCAATGACATGCACCTCATGAGAGTATTCTGACAACCGGAGCTCTCTTTGGTGGGGCACAAGCCCTATTGGGACCCCCACCAGCATGTCTCTAGTGGTAATGAGCACTGAACTGTTAGTCATCACTGCATATGTCTCTGTCTGCTATGAAAGTAGTGGTTCAATGGTGAGGTGACTTGGGATGATGATCAGTAACCAGTGTGGGTCCTTCCAGTCTGTCATGAGGCTGCCATCTCACTGGTTCTAGCCCAGTTGCTTCAGCATCTCCAGTCAGGGAGCTATTCATCCAGCAAGTCAACTCCACTCATAGGCATGCTGTGACAGGGATGGCTTGCCCCATCTTCCCATGACCTCATAGAGCAGCTTGCAAAGACACATGGACCATAGTAGATACCTAGTTACTATTTCCCTGCTGCAATGCAATAAGGTTTGGAGTTATCTACTACTCTGTCTATTCATTATCAAGTGGCTGAGACTTGCTCCCTGACCCCCTCATGTCAAGCTACTCTCTGCCCAAACTCCTTTTCCCCCATTCTGTGATCTCTCCTTGGGGCTCTGATGCAGGGGAGATGATGCTGGGATCAATGTTATCCATCTTCATGATGCCACTGGACCTTTGTTTTATTTAACTGTAAAATAGGACAGAAGTCCAGTGTCACCTTAAAGACCGATGACATGTGGTTCACTATGAGCTTTCAAGCATTGTGGATAGCCGCAACAGACTGAATTGGCCACCCCTCTGCGGTCCTAACAATGAAATTATCAAGTAAAAAAACAAGTTATATTATTATTTAATTTTATCATATTTTTATTTTATCTTATTTGAATAATTTTAATTTTTGTTGAATGAAAATGCTTTTATATTCTCCTTATTTCTATAGTGTGACTTGGAACTGTGATACTAATCCACTTTCAAATAGGAGGCAATTATGTGCAGAGGCAAACCCACCTCTAACCTTCATCAAGTTTAGAGCATCTTCTTGGTAAGCAGAAGGTCCCAGGTTCCATCCCTGGCATCTCCAACTAAAAAGGATCCAGGCAAATAGGTGTGAAAAACCTCAGCCTGAGAACCTGGAGAACCGCTGCCAGTCTGAGTAGACAATACTGACTTTGATGGACTCGGAGTCTGATTCAGTAGAAGACAGCTTCGTATGTTCATATATTCACCCAGAACTTATGTTTAAACCTTGAGGGCCAAATTTATTAATGAGTTCCAATAGTGAAGCAAATTCTTTAGAAGAGTTCTTCGTCAAGGTTATAACAACCAACAATAGCTAAAAATTGGTGCATAATGCAGATGCCTGGCACTGCTTTCCATTGCTTTTGAGGCAGGTGAAAGGACATATATCCATGGCCTTATATATATCACTGAAAACTCATCATTTTTGTTCCTTGGTGGAGTCATCTCCAAAATAATGCCACTTAAGGTTAAATGAACTTGGAATACAGCACTCAAAGTGAATGACAAGTACCATCTTTGACATGTTGCTGCTCCAGCAGAAAAAGGGGATAAAGTTTAGGGAGTCATGATCTGAACAGAGCATTGTACCTTCACTGAAGAATTCCCAAAGCATTAATGCACAGCAATTTTGCTTAATTCAAAATTGTTTCTAAATCTGAGCTCTGCCAGCAATAGAACTGTCTGGGCTATTTTAGCCAAGTTCCTATCTGGGTAATTTACCATTGATTTCCATTGACTTAATAAACAGGCTTACCTGTGAACAGCAGCTCCACAGACACTGGACAAGGAGGCATACACAACATTTCCAAAGACACTGTACTGCCATATAGGACAGTTTGCTGGACAAAGGACATGTGCTGTCTCACTTCTGATATCTATTCCTCTTGTGTGGCATGTAATGGGAACAGGGGCTACAGAGAAAAAGAAAGATGACATAAAATTTAAGTCTGATACAAAACTCAGTATACCACCTGCAGTACAGTTTATTGCTACTAATATATTAAAGGAAGCATAAATAAAAATACTTAATAATTTAGGTTTTTAATTTAACTACAATTTAAATATAAATAGCTTTGATTTTTAGTTTTGCATTATGTATACACTCACTACATTAACAACACACTGCAATCCTTTTGCTTGCAACTGAAACAAAAAAATATTAAAGAATAATCCAAAACAGGTCTACTTAGAATCCTGTTCAGGTCTATTCAATAGTTCTTACTCTCAGGATGTTTATATGGGTAGCTTCCTTCTGTTTCTGTGTGATACAGCTTTTGCATATCTTATTTCAGCTTGCAAACAGTATGATTTTTAGTGAGTAATATGATTACATAAATGGTACATCTATGAAAAATTACACATCACAAAAACATTGAAAATGCAGTGTTATTTTGTTGACAATTGTAAGCCATCCAATGAAAAACACAGGCATTCTCTTTGGTGCTAATTGTTTATTATTTATTATTGTATAGTTCTCAGGGCAGATTACAAACTTTAAAACAATACAATAGGAACAGTATAAGACATACAATAAACAAT
Source organism: Heteronotia binoei (assembly GCF_032191835.1). NCBI lineage: Eukaryota > Metazoa > Chordata > Lepidosauria > Squamata > Gekkonidae > Heteronotia > Heteronotia binoei. The sequence continues at coordinate 61,987,088 of NC_083243.1, forward strand.
TCCTCCTGAACAATTCAATTTTACTATAACCCTATTCTTGTAATAAAAAAGCCCTCTGGAACAATTCCATTCTACACATTCTGTAGTGTGACAGAAGGGAGGTGCCTTTCTGAACTTCTCAAGCAGGCTATTCTACAACAGAGAATGTTTAGTTACAGGTAACTGATGATCTTACCCATTGGCACAGTAATGTCACAGTAAAGATCAGTGGAATTCTCTACTGGTATGTTTATTTATTCAGCACCGGATCTACATGTTTTTTGAGGGGGGGGGGAATTAAAAAAATGATGCCCCCTTATGGGCCATTCTATCTTATGATCCCATAGAATACAATGAATTCTATACCCAATTTGTTGCTCCCCCTCCGTCAGCGCCTGGGGCAAGCACCCCCTTTGCCCCCCCCTAGACCCGGCCCTGTATTTATTCACTTCATCTATACCAAACCTTTCTTCTCAATGGGGATCCAAAATTGCATACACCATTCTTTGTTCTCCTACAACCATGTGAGGTAGGTAAAGCCAAGTGTGTGTGACTCACCCAAGGTCACCAAACATACTTCCATGACAATGTGGAGATTTAAACCTGAGTCTCCCAAATACTCTAACTACACCATTGAATTGTACAACTGAAAAAAACTACAACACAGAAGCCTCTGAAGCTTCAGATATGGAAACAGTAATTGTTATATGTGTAGAGCATCTGTGTTAATGTATCTATTTGTGACATCAGCACAAGGTCACTGATAATTGGCTTGATTGTCATTTACATTCTGTCTATTATATTGTTTACCCTACTCTTCCTCCATGGACACATGGTTTTCCTTTCCTTTATCTCCATAACAACCCCGTGAAATAGGTTCAGCTTATAAAAAGTTATGTAACTGGCCCAAGAGTAGTCAGTGAGCTCTACAGCTGAGTAGGGATTTGAACCTAGCTTCTCCTAGTCCTAGTCATGCCACATTTATTTTTAATTACTGAACATATTTTTAATATATAGAATCAAAGAGTTGAAAGGGATCTCCAGGGTCATTTAGTCCAGCCCCCAGAACAATGCAGAAAATTCACAAATACCTCACCCCACACCCCAGTTAACACCTGCTTCATTCCCAGGAATGGTTATATGGTGGTTATGTGATGACATAGGGCTGGTTTGCACTTATCCGTCTATATTTTTGTAGTTTACTCATTCTCTTTCTGCTCTTAATGTAAAAACTTCAAGCATTTTTGTTAATGTTAATATTGCAGTGCTATATCAGTGATTTGATAGCTATTGAATAACTAGTTTAAATAAGAAATTTAAGATTTCGAATCATAAGATGGAAAGTGTTAGACTAAAAACCATGATATGGTATGTTACCAAAATATGGTAACATAAATACAAGAGTCAGCTAAATAAATTATTAGTAATTTTAACTACGTTTCCATTTTTTTTCATTTTTTTCTGGGGAACGTACAATTGGCATTGCTAATTAAACCAGCTTGACAACTCAGATAATAGGGGTTACACTTCAGAAACAACTAAAGGAAATTCAGCATTCCATTTCCTCTAGCTTGCTGCTGCTGCTCTGGTTAGGCTTCACCATCCTAGACTATTGTGTTCAGTTTTGGGCACCACAATTAAAAAAGGATATAGACAAGCTGGAATGTGTCCAGAGGAGGAAAATGAAGATAGTGATCTGGAGACCAAGTTCTATGAGAAAAGGTTGAAGGAGCTGGGTATGTTTAGCCTGGAGAGAAGACAACTGACAAATAATATTATCACCATCTTCAAGTACTTGAAGGGCACTCCTATAGAGCAGGGGTAGCCAACGGTAGCTCTCCAGATGTTTTTTGCCTACAACTCTCATCAGCCCTAGCCATTGGCCATGTTGGCTGGGGCTGATGGGAATTGTAAGCAGAAAACATCTGGAGAGCTACCGTTGGCCACCCCTAATATAGAGGATTGTGCAGAGTTGTTTTCTGTTGCCCCAGAAGGTCAGACCAGAACCAATGGGTTGAAATTAAATCAAAAGAGTTTTCAGCTAAACATTAGGAAGAACTTCCTGACAGAGCAGTTCCTCAGTAGAACATGCTTCCTGGGAAGGCGGTGGGCTCTCCTTCTTTGGAGGTTTTCAAACAGAAGCTAGATGACCATCTGACAGCTATGCTGATTCTGTGAATTAGGCAGATCATTAGAGGGAGGGCAGGAAGAGTTGCATCAGTGCTATTTTTTTGCCATCTTCTGGGCATGGAGAAGGGGTAACTAAGAGTGTGGAGAAGCTATTTGTGAATTTCTTCCATTATGCAGGGGGTTAGACTAGATCAGGGGTGGCCAACGGTAGCTCTCCGGGTGTTTTTTTGCCTACAACTCCCATCAGCCCCAGCCATTGGCCATGCTGGCTGGGGCTGATGGGAGTTGTAGGCAAAAAACATCTGGACAGCTACTATTAGCCACCCCTGGATTAAATGACCCTGGAAGTCTCTTCTGACTCTATGATTCTATACTACTACTCCTATTTACTACTACTGGGTTGGTTCTAGTTGGTTGATGAATTGGTCCTTCATGTCTTTACTCTTCCTGCTGCAACTCCCTGACCTTGAGAAGCCACTTCATGAGATCAGCAGACCCTTGGAAAAGGAATGCTCTTTAAACATTAGCCAGAAACTGAAGAAATGGCACAGACTATTTTTGCTATAAATGTTGAATGCACACTTCATAGAACAGAGGTGATTAAAATGCTGGTCTATGCAATAGATGTCACAGAAAGCTAGGGGAGTGAAAGGGGTAGCATAATATTTGGGGGAACACCTCCTCTCCTCTGTTTAGGAATGCAAGTGTGGGACACAGCTTTTGTTAGGAAGACCAGAAGCCTGCAGAAGCAACATCTTTAAGGGTTAACACACAGTCTGGAACAGAAGACAGAAAAAATTAGTATCACAGTGCAGATCTGAGACCAAGACAGTAAACATACCATCCTTATCTCTAACAGAGATAAAACTTTCACTATGCCCTACTGAATATCTAACTGTGTTTCTAAGTAACAATAGAGGTAGGGGGTTCTTATACCTCAAACCAGATTTAAGCAGTCAAGACAGATGCATGCATATTGAATTTTTTTGCTATGCCAGTTTGTAGCCACTGAATTGATACCAACCTTGCAAAACATATCAGCAATGTGAAGCTGACTCTTGCAGTGAAATTATGCTGGATGTTGCAGCCAATTAGTATATATATGTGCCAACATGTGTCAACATGTCATCATGGGTATATAAGGCTTTGACCACTCTAAAAGGGGGTGGAGCAGCTTGGTATGCAGGCCTTGGCTTAGCTCTGCTCCACAATGTATTGCAATAATTTCCCCCCCCCTCCTCACTTGGACTTCAGCTGCATGTCTTTTATTGGGCAAAGACATGCAGATTGCAGACTTATGCAACACATGGGATGCAGCATGGATGATTGTACTGGAGAGGAGAAATCAAAAGAAATTTTCTTTGCATGAGTGGAAATACCCTTCCCCTAACTCTTTTGAACTCCATGTACTCTTTTGCATTCTGTAAAGGAATACATAAATCAAACTCTTGTAAAAGTCTCTTGCATTCTCCATATAGCACAGAAACCATTTTAAAATACTGTATTATTATGAAAACTATTTATTCCTATTAGATGACCCTTGAGGCCCCTTCCAACTCTATTACTCTATGAAAAGAGATTAAGCAAGTTCTTCTAGGGATATAGGATGACATCTGTCTTCTGTTTTGAACCTATAAAGGAAACAACAAAACAAAAAACTACAAGTTAACATGAAAATTTATTTGTAAGCCATTTTTATTTTAACTAAGAATAAGGCCATTTGTGAAGGAAAATACAACAGGCTGTAGAAAGAGGCTCTGAGTGAGTGCCCCCCCTTGCTGTCTTCCCACCCACCTACCCAAATGAAGGCATTCACTCCCTCCCACCCTTGGTGTCTTCCCATCCACCCCCAACTTCCCACCCTCACCCCTCTTTTAACTACCACCCATCCCAAACACTCTCAGCTACGCCTGCACCCTTTGCACTCTACTACTCCCCTCTACTCATGACATTCACTCATCCTTACTCTTATTATCTCCCCCCCCTTCGCCTTCACTCACTCCCCCACCCTTGCTATCTTCCCACCCACTTTGCAGCTGAAACAGATGCTGCCTTCCCCACCCCTGCATGTTTGTGTGTGTGTCCCTGTGTCTGTGGTGGTTCAGAGCCCTGAAAGAGGCCCAGACTAGAGATAAGGAAGAATAATGATGGTGGTTGCAGGCGGGGGGGGGGGGAGCATGACAATGGTCATACAGACATTGAAGCTCAGCTTTTGTTTGCAGTGCATTGTTGCCACCTTTTCCTGTCATATTCAGTCTTACGGCATTTAGCAGCAGTGTGAGTTTGTGGGGTGATCTGCTTTTTTGTTGCCTGGCATGATTGTGTATGTGCCTCAAGGCAGCCATTTTCTGTAAGGGAACTGATTTGACTTCAGCTTTCCATCTCCTCCACCCTCCCTGCAGCCTCTACCTAGGAAAAGGACAGTCTTTCTTTGCAGTGAGGACCAAAGCAGCTTACATCATTCTTCTCTCCCCCTTTGAATCTGAACAACAACCCTGTAAGGTAGATTAGGCTGAAAGTCTGTGACTGATCTGAAATCACCCAGACAGCTTCCACAGCAAGAACCTGGGTCTGGCAGACCCTGCCCTGTAGCACTAACTCCTATGCTACGTTGGTTGTCACGGGGGGGGGGGGGGGGCTGCTGCTGAACAGTAGCAAGCATCTAGGCTTAGGGTAACCAACCACTAGGTGGAGCCTTAAGATCTCCTGGTACTGAACTCCAGACAACAGATCTCTCTCGCCCTGGAAAAAACAACTGCTTTGGAGGGTGGACTCTATTCAGCTGAGGCCTCTCCCTTTAATGACAGAACCAAAGTTGGTTGCCTATCAACAGCCACTGCATAGCAACTTCCCCAGTGCTCAGTCCTCGTCTGTCCTGGGGCAAGGCTAAAGGGAGGAGGGAGGGAGGGAGTGATAGGAAAGAGGCGGCTTATGGCCTCTGAGGAAATGCTTCCAGCGAGGCCAGGCCTTGCTGCCTAGTTGCATTACCACCTTCATTTCCTGTCTCTCTGCTGCTGCTGCCTACTTTCTCTTTCAAATACCACGGAGAGTCAGTAGGCAACAGCAGGCAGGAGAAAGGAGTGGACTCAACCAATGGAAAACAACAGAACTTGAGTGGTGGTTGACTGGCCAATGACTGATGGAGTGCACACCACAGCCAATGGGAGAGCTGGAAAGTGCCAACATACTTGGCATTTTATTTATTTATTTTTATGATGAAGTGAGAGTGATATAAGCACAAAGAAATGTAAAAAAATATCATTCTGGGGGCAGGACATCTGTATCCCAACCTGTGGGCTATGTTCATGGTTCTAAAACTGAATTGGGAAACTCATTCACAGTGATAAACAGATAATATGCACTGTCCAAGTAATTCTTCAGTTGCTACTAAATTAATGCCTAGTGTACACAGCAATGCACAAAGCCTATTGATTACAAATTCATAAGAATCTTATAAATATAAATGAAAACCATATTTCAAATATAATATAAATATATATCCAAATTATGTTTGAATATCTTAATATATTCATTCATTTAGAAAATTTCTATGATGCTTCTCCAAAGAACATGCATGAACTGCCTTACAATGTAAAATGTGACAAAACATTAAATAGCATGAAAATTAAACAAAATCCTAGCATTACCCCTGCCCAGTATACACATTTATATAGAAATCCAATGTTCACAAACTATAAATTATAAGTTTTTGTGAGAAATGTAAAAAATAGGTCAGGTTTGTACTCTGCTAAAACCATATTCATGTTTGAGATCACATATTACTTTTATGGTTAGGGAGATATTTTGAAATTTTGCTATTACAGTTATAAAAAAGTAAAGGTCCTAAATACAAGCAAAACTAACAGTGAAATTCTAAATCATTAAACTCGTCTAAGCCCATTGGCTTCTAGATGGATTTAGAAAGGTAGGACTCTGTTCAGGATTGCACTGGATCACATATCCTTTGCAGAACAGTGATAACTTTAATTGCCTAAAAAGGGGAAACCTTTACATGGTACAAATCAAATACCTTTGAAATATAATTTTCAGCTATATTTAAGTTACAGGTGTTATAGGGTATCTTTGTTCATCCTCCAGAGTTAGTCTTTCGTTGCTAGCTTTCACTGCACTTACTTAAGATGAAAAGGAAAGTCTCTTTTACTAGTTTATATTGCTGCTTTCCAGAGCACAATACTCCTTTGTGACAAAGTTATATAGGTCCTTTAAGGGCTGCCAATTCCATCTTCTGAGAGGTTTTCAGATCTTACTATTGTAAATAGTACACATGCACATTCACACTGAAGGTCTCACTGTCTCACTCAACATTATGGAAAGAGTTCCATGTTCCCATTCTGATGAAGATTAGGCAGGGATATGGCTTTTTTCAGATCAAGTTCTCTTCCACTGAATGATATTAAAAATTCTTCATTGGAAATGTGATCCCTTTCCGAAAAATAATTTGATCTCTTCACATGAATGGATGAACTTATCTTAGTTTTTCTGGCCTTCTTGTGCTCCTGCTCTTCTTAGCTTCTTGGGTAATTCTGCTCTTCTTAGCTATAGAATTCCAATTTTTGGGTAACATCATCATTTTGCTTATATCCTTGCTCATATCAGGCACTTGCTCCAATAAACTTTGCATTGATTCTAAATGGTGAAACATGTGCAGTCTGAAAACTGTTTCTTGTAGTCATAAAATGTGATTGACAATCCAATCCGAAACAAGTCTATTCAGTTTATGATGTTGGTTGTTTCTCATTACTTATTATTTAGAATGAGTACTGAAAAATATATTAATATCCTCACCTACCCCCTTGCTACTGGGTAGCAAGAACAAAACCAAAATCCACAGTTCACCTAATCCCCAAGAGGGAATGTAAACCAGTTAAGACTGATGAGGACTATTACTAAGAAAGTAGCCATAGTGGATCTTCCATTTTCTTATTCAAGTCCACTTTGTAAAAGCTGGTGCCAGGAAGAAATGTAATGTTATATTCATTCCTGTTGTGTTCTGTACTTCTACTGCTACAATTGTGTTCCATTATCTATATGAACCAAGTACTACTGTTAACAATTACAAGAGAATATAATTAAACTGGTATTCTATATAATAATATTTTATACCTTGTAATTATCTTGTCCATGCAACCACTGGAAATGGTTCTACCCAGCCATTTACACATGCCTTAAAGACTTTTTGAAAACTCACCATTAGACACAAATAATATTACAGCCTTAAAGTTGATAAACACCATACAGTAATGATGCCATAATATCAATAGGAGTTATATTTAGCGCCACCAACTAAATTACTTTCAAGTCACAACTAGGTGCATTACCACAGATGATTCAGTAGTTCAAAGATCTGTACCAATACTCCCCTTTACAAAGCCAATAGAAACTTGTGGTATAGTTTGGATGGAGAAAAGAGCATTGCTAGCACTAGTCAAACTGAATCCAGAGCTGCTACATTTGCTTTAAAATGAACAAAGAATCTAATCACAAATATTTTGCATTACACATGGTTTGGCATAAGACCACATACACAATAAACCACCCTATTAGACTTTTTTTCCTCAGATACCCCTGGCACATTGCAGAGAAAACAAGATTTTATGAGACTCAGAGAAATTTTGAAACTTGGGAAAACTTCAAAGGCAGACTGTAGTGCCATAACAGCATCTGCAATATTGCAAAAAAGTTTAATTAAAAGTTCAAACTAGGTGTGTGCCCACTTAGGCATGCCTAAAACTACTATCTAGATTGTGTCTCATGATAATAGTGAATGCCCCCCATCCACACTAAATTTTAAACTAGTCCCTATGACATGACTGCCCCATAAAACCATGCATTTATTTTTAAAATGTTAATGTTTTTAGCTTTCCCAAAGCTGTGAACAGATACACACAATATCGGTCTTGGTAAAAACAAGAACACAGTCACTTACCTGATGGGCTTTGATATCTTCAGTGAGATTTCACTGTGATTAAAACATTTAAGTTACCCTCACTATTCAGTTTTACTGATCCCTCCAATTAAAAGGCAGAGGGGGGTGGGGGGAGAAACGACACACATACAGATGCATAGACAAATACCATTTTTCCCTAACCTTACTGTTAGCTGTAACAGAACATATTTTAGGGTGAAAAGGGGAAGCTCTAGAGTCAAGAGATACACCTGACCTCAGATACATTAATTTATTTCCAGATAGCTGTGGTATTTAATTACATTTGTTCACTGCTTTTCAACCATAATGATTCTCCAAACATTTGAAACAGGATGGGGGGGGGGCTTCCTGCACAGGTAATTGAAAATATAGGCAAAAGACATTCTGGAAATAGCCCATAATGGAGTAGAGAAACTACCTTGGAACAGAACATCCCTCTCTAAGCACTTAGGCAGACAAAATGGTAAGATCTCTGAAGGCAATTGTAAGATTCAACTGCCTTTCTCCTCTCAGCTATTAGAAGCATACTTCTGATTTAAGGTAAAAGGAACAAAAAAGTTGTTATCCACCAAGAAAGACTTTCAGAACTCACCTGAGCTGTCGCCCTGGGAGGGACTGGCCAGAGAGAAAACACCTGAAATCAGAAAAGGGGTGTGTGTGTGTGTCAAAGGGAGCCCTGAGGAAGCGGGAGAAAACAAGCACTGAGCAGTACCCCAAAGACAGGCTGGCTGGCTCCAGGAGCCCCCAGTCCTTCTCGAGGGTATCGTGTGCGCGTGTGTGGGAAAGGGACCCCCCACCCCCATGATGGAATACAGCAGGAGTTCCATACGCACCTAGGAGGAGGAGGAAGAAGGGGGCGGCATTGGGAGCCATGGCTGCGCCTGTGAAACAGAGACGACTGCAAGTCAGCCACGAAGGGGTTAAGCAGAGGGGCGCTATTCTCCCCCTCCCCCAAACTGGAGAGACAAGGGGGGGGGCGGGATTGCCTCCAGCACCTGCTACTGGAAAGGCTGCGGGCTCGGCGGGGGTGGCTGTCGAGGGGGAGCTGGCCCTTTGGGAAGGAGGAGAAGGCCCGGGCCAGGCCAGGCCAAGAAGGGAGGCTTTGAGGAGCGGGCTGAAGGAGATGCGCAGGAAAGCGCCGGCCGCTGGGATGTCTGCCTGGACCAGCGCTGCGAGCCGGAGGGACCGCGCCGCCAGGCTTTAAACCCTGCCCAGGCGCATGAGCACTGGGCCGGCAGCGACTGCCTGGGTGGCCTGGGAAGGCGGCTGACCCGCAGGGGGGGGGGGAGGGGGGGAGCGGCGAGCGGGCGGGCGGGCGGGCCGGCGCCTTTGGCAGGGCAGCGCTGCCTTCTGACAGAGCGGCAGCTGCAGGCGGGTAGCGGTGCCTCAGCTGCCAACAGGTGCGCTTCGCTCTAGCGCGACCAGCTCAGCGGGCGGCGGAAGCCCGCGCTTCCCCTCCCGTTCCCTTCCCGAACGGTCAACAAACCCACCTGTACCTTTGGGCTCTGCCAGGTTGGCGCTTTGCCGAAGGAAGGAGGAGATCTGCCCCTCTGCTGCTTGACACTGGGGCGCGCTTTGGGGAACTCTGAGTGGCGCCAAAGGCCCGCGCCCAGGTCAGGCTCCCGCTCTCACAGGATTCAAGGGACAACAAGTCGTCTCCTCCTTCTGTTGTCCACAGGGCCCACCTGCCTTGAGTCCCACAAACTATCCACCCTTTGCTCTGCATGCTGTGTTAGGGAAAGGAAGAGGGGAAAAGCCAAAAGACCAGCAGCAACGCTACCACTTGTTCAGAGTGGCAGTGAGCAAAGGGGACATACTGGGGGCCCTCCAATGGAGGGGCCATACAGTTGGAAGGAGGGGTTGAAAGGATGGCCCTAGCTCCTCCCGGCCCCACTGTGGCTATGGGCCTGGTTCTCTGCCTTAGGAACATAAAGCTGGCTGCCTTCCGGAGGGAGCATCCTTTCCTTTCAAAACGCAGTAGAGGGCTGCTCCCCAGGAGGAAATGGGAAGTGTTCCCTGCATAGGGTGGCTTGTCTTTTCCCTCAGAATGACAGCCAACACAGACTGCACAGGTCACTCTGGTCCCTGTTGGCTATCCTCTGTGCAGGAGGATTGGGGTATAACAATATTATAATAATTACAATTTAATAAAGATTAATGCAACGAAAGGAAAGAACAAGCTCAGGGTGCTTAAATGGCATATTCAGTTCCATGGCTGTCATCTCCTGGTTATAGAACAAAGTAGGGGTCCAGTAGCACCTGGGCAGAAACTATTTTGGCTGTAGGTGTAAATTTATATTTTAAAATGATGGGCCAAGTTTCTCTGGCTTCCCCTGTAGATTTCTCCCAACACCTTTCTCTTCTGCCAGAGCAACCAAGAAAGAAAAACTGGGCAAAACAAATGGAATGGTAGCATCCTATTATTACAAAGCACCTTATTCTTTCTCTGTTGATTTACATTCTTAGGAGTAGCATCTTGCTCCTTCCTAAATCTGAAAGAGGGAGCTCTGGTTCTCAGTAACTACCCAGAAGCCATGTGTTGCCCAAGGTCTCTCAGGTGCCTTGAGGTGTTCCGGTCTGCCCCCACCCCTGGACTAACTGGCTCAAGAATGAGAAAAACAAGGGAACAGGCAAGAAAACATTTAGTCCTTGAAGGCACAGGATGAAGAACTACTGAGATCTATGTGCTTTATGTCTCTGAGGGAATGAATGAAACTTACAGTTGTACAAATCCTTAATATGCTTTAATTCCTGTTCTGTTTTCTGACCTTACTCACACAAAAAACATATTTATGTTTGCATGAGGCTTGGCATACTTGAAGTCCTGTGTTCACTGAGAGAGAAGTCAGCATTAGCAGGAAGTAGTGCAACTCCTATTTAAAGGTGAACACACACTGCTTCTCTTGGTCTGTTGTTCATATGCTTGATCCACACCATGCTGTTTCTATCTACCACAGAAAGAGTAGCTACTTTTCTTCCAAAAGAGATGAGATATAATTTTCACATTACTTCATTAGATTTCTCTTTGTGAGGATGTATTTCTATATAGATAACGTGTGAAGTGCTCAAGAATTACATATACAGAAGTATTCACTTCTGCCATAGCAACCAAGAAAGAAAAATCGGGCAAAACAAATAGATTGCACATTACAGAAATATTCACATCTGCCAGAGCATACCTGGGAGATTTTTTTCTGTTGGGGGCAGAATCTCCAGAAAGTGATTAGTTTTAGGGACTGCTCTTATTAACCAGTCTTCTCATTGAGAATTTTCCTTTGTTTTCCCTCTGTTCATTTTGCTTTTCAGAGCTCTGCTCTCATAAGCCTTACTGTAACTGATAGAATTCTCCTAACAGTTTAAGGGCATTTCTGTAAAAGACCATGGCCTTATACATTTAAGAGAATTCTTTCTGGCTTGAAATAAAAGGAAATCTATAAATCCTTTATTATGTCTATTTTGGTCCAACTAGTTCAAGTCAAACTGATATACTAGTTAGAGTAAAACTGACATTAGTTTTGATATATTGGTTTTGGCTTACAAACGTTTGGGTTCATACTTGACATGGTCTATTTACTTCCAGTGCCTCTCCTTGCATTGATGTGCACATTTTGGTGCATTACTCAGAGAAAAAGGGCTAGATGAAAGGGAGGTGTGAACAAACTGCCAGTTTCCTCTGCTGACTTAATGTTACTCCTGGGGAAAGAAAAAACAGGGTTCTATTGATATCTATGGGAATTCTGTAGTAAAGGTAATCCTCTGTGCAAGCACCAGTCATTTCCGACTCTGGGGTGACGTTACTTTCACAGTGTTTTCATGGCAGACTTTTTATGGGGTGGTTTGCCATTGCCTTCTCCAGTCATTTACACTTTACTCCCAGCAAGCTGGGTACTCATTTTACAGACCTCTGAAAGATGGAAGGCTGAGTCAACCATGAGCTGGCTACCTGAACCCAGCTTCCACTGGGATTGAACTCAGGTTGTGAGCAGAGTTTGGACTGAAGTACTGTGGGGCTTACCCATGTTATGTGTGTGTCTATTATGTTTCTATAGCATTTATTTAATAATTTCTCTCTAGATAAAATTCCCCTATGATGATGGCCAAAAGGAGCTCTCCCATTGGCTTATGTCCATGCACTCAACAAATAATTAGCCCATCATGCGTCATTCAGTACCTCTGGGTTCCCATTGGCTGACTCTCCTATCCCCTGCCTACTGCAGGCCTGAGGCCAAAATAGTCTTACCTCAGAGGCTGACACATCTCAGATGCTTCTCTGTGTCCTCTCCATGAACTCACTTCAGAAAGGGCTGCTGTTCTACTGCAGCCTCATGAAGCATTTCCTCAGAAGTCATGGTGGCCACCTCTTTAATGTCACTCCCTCCCTCCCTCCTCCCCATTAGGGAAGCTGGTAGTCAGATGTTGTTGCTAAGCAACCAATGTTGCCCTCAGCTGAATATAATGCCATAAAGTCCACCTTCCAAAGCAGTTATTTTCTCCAGGGTGGGGAGAGAGATCTGTTGTCTGGAGCTCAGTTGTGATCCCAAGAGATCTTGAGGCTCCACCTGGAGGTTGGCTACTCTAGGCCTGCCAGCACCCTCTGGATGACTTGATGCCACCTGACTGGGATGCCTTAACTAGGCCTGGCTGCTTGCTCCTGTTCAGCAGTAGCCCCCCTATGACAGCCAGTGTGATGTAGCAATTGTCTATTTCAGCTTGGAAAATTCCTGGATGTTTGAAGGGTGGAGCCTGGAGAGGATGGGCTTGAGGAGGGATAGTACAATGTCATAGACTCTACACTCCAAATCAACCATTTCCTTGTGGGGAAACACTGCTGCTAATCTCCAAGTGAGCCAGAGGACAACAAAGCAAAAGCCCCCGTGAAATCCAGCCTCCAATAAATCAAAGAATTCTTTTCACTGTGATAAATACAAATGTATAATATATTCAAGTTCCACAGAATAAATAAATTCAGTCCTTTATACAGTCCAAGGAACAAACCAATCAGAGCACCAGTCCCTCCTCTTTCAGCAAATCAATGCTCCAACTTCTTTGGGAAATAATAGATGTTCAATCAGTCCAATTCATAAACAAATGCAGCCAGCAATCCATAAGGCAACTGGTTTGTACTAGTGCCCCTGTTTCGCATTAGCTCCTTCAAGCTTCTGATAAAGATTCTTATACATTGGATAAGAACGCCAGTAACTTCCAAAGGTAAGAAACCTTGAAGGTGTTGAGGGCTGGAGATCACTCAGAATTACAACTGCTCTCCAGATGGCAGACATCAACTACATGGGGCTGCCCTTGTCTCAGACCCGGAAGCTTCAGCTATTGGAGAATGCTGCAGCCAGGCTGTTAATGGGCCTCCCCTTGCGGGAGCACATTCAACATGTACTGAAAGCGCTGCACTGGTTGCCCATCACATACTGGATCCGTTTCAAGTTGCTGGTTCTTACCTTTAAAGTTATATGGCCAGGGACCTGCATACCTTAGGGACTGCCTTTCCCCACATGTTCCCAGAGAGCACATGTTCCTTAAAGAGGCCAGGCCTTTTCTTTGCAGCCCCAAGCTGATGGAACATATATATGAACATATATGAAGCTGCCTTATACTGAATCAGACCTTTGGTCCATCAAAGTCAGTATTGTCTTCTCAGACTGGCAGCGGCTCTCCAGGGTCTCAAGCCGAGGTTTTTCACACCTATTTGCCTGGACCCTTTTTTGGAGATGCCGGGGATTGAACCTGAGACCTTCTGCTTCCCAAGCAGATGCTCTACCATTGAGCCACCATCCCTCCCCTAAAGAAGGAAAATGAAGTTGCTGTGACTACAGACAAATTTCACAATCTCAAGATTGCTGTTATATAGGAAGCAGTTAACATTTCATTTTTTCTGTTAGCAAGTAAAAAGGTGAGCAAGCATCTCCAAACAATAATGCCAGCACACATGGGAAGAATCACTTAGGACATGGGTGTCAAACTAATTTGTCATGAGAGCCGGATCTGACATAAATGAGACCCTGTCGAGCTAGGCCATGTTGGGCCGTGCTGTGTATGTTCTTATTTAAGATTAGGTAGCAGAGATATAATCTTTATAAAGGACACAGACAAACACAATAAAAAACTTTTAAAAAATCTTAAAACATGCTTAAAACATTAGCACTCGTTGGTCTTAAGGTGTTTTCTTTATATCTCTCTCATGGAACTGGGCAAAGGGCGCTCTGCCTCTTTCCTTCCTTCCCCAGGGGACCAGGAGTCTTAGCCAACAGAAGGAAGAGAGGCTTGGTTCAGTAGCTCTGCTGTGCGATTGAAAGAGCCTCAGTCAATGGAGAAAATAGAAGAAGCAGATGACAGCCAGTTGCCTGGGGGCCTGATAGGAGCCCTTTGGGGGAACAAGCTCCCCGAAGAGGTTAGGGCCCTGCGAGAGCTCACACTGTTCCACAGGGCCTGTAAAATGGAGCTCTTCCACCAGGCATTTGGAAACTAAGTTCACAAACTGCAACAGACCCTGAAACAGCTGGGCCACCTTGAACACGAACCTAAGATTGATCTTTCCATAAGAACATCCAGCTGGAATAACACATGGAAATTTAAAGATCATTATAGCACCTGAAATGGTTTTATGTTTTTGTATCTTTTATATTTCAAATGTGATTTTATGTTCCATGTATTTACATGGTTGTGTAAGCCACCCTGAGCCTGCTTCGCATGGAGGGCAGGAAATGAATGAATGAATGAATAAACGAACGAACAAACAAACAAACAAACAAACAAACAAACAAACAAATAAATAAATGCCTTCACTTGGGTGAATGGGAAGACAGCAAGGGTGGGGGATATTGCCCATAGCCTCTTTCAAGCCCATTGCATTTTTCTTCACAACAGGCCTTATTTCTGGTAACTAAATAATTGTACAGGTGGACCATACTTAGACTTTTATCAGTGAACTATGCATAGTAAATGTTTAGGGACCGCCTCTCCCCATATGTTCCCCAGAGAGCACTGAGATCCAGTTCCCAAAATCTTTTAAAAATCCCTGGACCAAGAGAGGCTAGATTGAAAACAATGAGGGAGCAAGCCTTCTCAACTATGTCCCCCCCCCCCCCCCCCGATGGTGGAATCAACTCCCAGAGGAGGTGCGAGCCCTGCGAGCCCTGAATCAGTTTTGCAGGGCTTGAAAAACCACCCTCTTTCAGCTCGCTTTTAAGATGGAACCCGGCTAAATTGACTTCTAGCCATTCTATACATGTTTCTGAATTGTAGCACCTTAATTAATAACTCATAATGGCTAACTGTTTTATCTAATTTTTAACTTAATTTATAAATGTAATTCAACTGTATTTTAATCTGTTTTATTGTACTGATTGTATTTTATTGAAATCATAGTTATACCATGTCCTGTGAGCCGCCCTGAACCTGCCTTTGGCAGGGGAGGACGGGATACAAAAATAAATTTATTATTATTATTATATAAGCAGAAATTGCCTGCTATTTCAGAAAGTGATAAAACATTATACATATGTGTGTATGCATGCTTCTGTGTAGCCATTCATAAGTTCTAAGAAATGAAAAAAAAAACATTTGATTCTAATTGCTATGGGTGGTGCAGAGTAATTTATATTATACCTCCTTTACAAATGTTTTATGAGGGGCATAATTATCTTTTACCATGTTTTATCATGTTTCAGAGAAACAGAATCCTTACAAATCTGGTTGCCCCATTGTCAAAATCTCTGTTGCAGAATAAGGGGTCTATGCTATGTAGCAGTTCTTTCCCTTTTTAAAGAAAATGGTAAAATTTTAACCCATTATTGTCTAAGGTAAATCACAATACTGGGTATCTTCTTGTCCAAGGAATAACTCAACAATCATACAATCACATTCACTTCTGTAGATAAACATGTTTAATGGAATCTGGCATGACATTAGTAGAACATTGATATGATCTATGAAGCCCAGCCTTTTTTGTGAGAACATTGTTTATGACTGAACACACTTTGAAGAGCCAGTGATAAACTCCATCTCAGAACTATTTTTAATAGACATACTGATAATTAGAAATGTTGCACAGTCTTTGAATTATAGTTTCAAACAATCACACTATAGTACTTTAATCCTGGTTTTGAATTCCAGACAAACTCCAGTTTGTAAAAGAGCCCACATTCAGACATGACAAACTGGAGTCT
Source organism: Heteronotia binoei (assembly GCF_032191835.1). Lineage (NCBI taxonomy): Eukaryota > Metazoa > Chordata > Lepidosauria > Squamata > Gekkonidae > Heteronotia > Heteronotia binoei. The sequence continues at coordinate 62,003,321 of NC_083243.1, forward strand.
TCAACTTCCTTCTTGAATGAGAGATTCGGGGGAGATAAGGAGTATATGGACCTGACAGTTAATGATGTTTGTGCTTCTCATGAGCATACTGTACATCTGAATGATCCTGTCATTAGTTACACCCTTCATTGAAGTCACTGAGCACAGAAAAGTGTGATTCTCCTTAAGATGGCATTGTAAAGCTCCCACCTCATCCAGATACTAATAGCATTTTCACAGTGGAATATAATTTATGTAGCAATCTGCATAAAAGTCTTGAGCTATGTACGGAGTGCTCAAAGACCCAAAATGATAAAGACTTAAACAATAAAGTTAAAACTCAGTTTTGGCAATGTAGCAGTTTAAGCCAACTCACATTTTTAAAAGGTCTGATGGTAGTTGCACCAGAGAGAATGGGTATACCCATCAGGATCATGTTCTGAAGGACACTTGATAGGGCAAAATCAAGTATCTAGCACCAGGCAATTGTGGTTAGGAAAATGATTTAGAGAAAATTTATCTCATCCCCAGGAGCGGCCCGAGGGCAAATGGCACCCTAGGCAAACTCCCACCCCCTCCATAGCACCCCCCCTCCACGGGACCGCTGCGCCCTGCCTCCCCCCGCTTCTCTCCTGGCTCCCCCTCCTCGCAGCTGCACCTCCTCCTCCCTCCCTTCCCTTCCTGGTCAATTTTAGTGCCGGGGAATCGGCGCTCGAGCGCCACACTCCTTGGCAGGCCATCTAAAGCCGACCCCCCCACCCCGCTGAACATCTGATAAAGCCTCAAAGACTCACTCAAAGTCAGCGCTGCAGAGCCAGCTGGCCACAGTGGGAAGGAAAGGGCACGTGCTGTCGCTCCCTCCTCCCACTTCCTTCCCATCCAGAAAGTGAGAGGCAGTGGTGGTGCACGCCCTTTCCTTCCCGCTGCTGCTGACCGGCCGGCCCCAGAGCACTGACTTTGAATGAGTCTTTGAGTGACTGACTTTGAGTGAGTCTTTATCAGGTGTTCGGTGGGGGGGACGGCTTTAGATGGCCCACCGAGGAGTGTGACGCTCAAGCATCGGTTCCCTGGCACTGAAATTGACCAAGGAGAGAAGGGAGGGAGGAGGCAAACTAGGCGTTTGCCTAGGGAGGAGGGGGGAGTCCAATTTGGCGCCCCCTACCTCTCGGCGCCCTAGGAACTACCTAGTTTGCCTAGTGGCAGGGCCCGTCCTGCTCGTTCCATGTAATGTCCCTAACCTGGGTCACCTTCTTTTCACAGTTGCTATTAAACCTACAAAACAAAACAAAAAGACTTTTTTTAAACAAAGAGTTCTGGTTTTCATACAGGGTCTCTGGATCAAAGTTATTACATACAAAAGGGGAAGATGGAATATTTACACAAAATTAGACCATAAAGATATCACTAGTTAAATTGCATCCCCAGTTTTTTGTTCTTTTTGGTTTTGTTCTTTTGGTTTTGTTCTTTTGCTGTCTTTCTTTTCTGTTGCCCCATTGTTCTTATTTCAATCAGTCTGTGGACTGTTCAAATGTCTCTTCCTCTCCAAATTTCATACTTCCACTCAGTTGTATTCTAAACAGTAGCTGTGCTTGTTGTTCCTTCTGCTATATCGTTATGGATTTCCCACTTTACCAAATGGTGAGAAGTTCCTGGGGCAGCAATATCTGTGTTAGTTCCCTATGGATGACAGAACGTCAGTGGAATATTTGCCTTACTCATAAATATACAAGTAGAATGTAGCGCCAAAGAGCCACCCTTAAAGAAAACGGTATCTTCTACCCGTACATCGGATTTCCAACAGGATACCCTGTACCATATGCTTTGCTTTTAGCTACATCAAAACTTTCATCTTTTCATTCCAAACTCAAGCTGAAGACTGACCTTTTCATACACAAACTCTCAGATATAGACTCCCCACCCCCCACCCCCATAATCCCTTTGCCAGCTCTCTTCAACTGGTAGTGTATCATGCTTTCATGACATGTTCAAAACTCAGGAAAGTCGTGTTATCACTATGAATTGTACCCCCTTCAAAGAAGTTCAAACTATAAATTTAAAAAAACCCACACCCCAAAACAGCCCAGGAGAGTATGTTAGCAGACTTGGAAATCCGTGGGACTTGGTAATCTGCACCAATGTCCTAGTGTCAAATAGCAAAGGTGAATGAACAGTTGAATCCTGTGTTTTAAAGATGATCTTATTTCCTTCCTGGTGGTATAGGACATCAAACTGCAGCTCTAGGACAACATCACAGAATTGCTACTTTTTCTGTCCCCTTTTCATGAAATACATTGGACAAATTGTTAAATATCCAAAACCCAGCATTTGACATCTTTGGACTTGGTTTTGCAAGATGTACTGTGATGCCAGTTAGAAACTTATTTACAAGATGGTACTTGAAGTGTTTGGTCATATTAGTGGAAATATAAACACAGTATGACCACTTGTAAAATGAAAATTGTTGATTTAGAAAACATTTTGAACACAAATATTTGTAAAAACATAACTATTTGATGTATTGTTGCATGAGCCAATCTTCCTCAGGTTTGTTTTCCAGCCTCCTGTTAATGGATAGCCCTAACCTGGATGGTCCAGGCTCACCCAAGCTCATCAGATCTCAGAAACAAAGCAGGCATGGCCCTGGCTAGTATTTGGATGGAAGAGTACCAAGGAAGCCCAGGGTTGCTATACAGAGGTAGGCAATGTCAAACCACCTCTGAATGTCCCCTGCTTTGAAAACCCAACAGGGTCACCATAAGTCAGCTGTGAGTCATCAGCATTTGCCACTACCAATACTGCAGAAAGCTGATCAAGTAAGGGGTTCCATGAAAGTTAGCCATTGCTTTGGTAGGTACAGAATGAAATAATTTACTGGTTATATATGCAGTTGGAAGTTTAATGCAATTTGAAATGTAGTGAATAAATATACATCCTTCAGTAGTTTCACTCATTCAGCTTCTCAGCCATTTCTCCAGTAATCCTTTTACTCCTTGGTAATCCAGAGGCCCCACTGCCTCCCTGGCTGGTTTCCTGCTTCTAGTGTATTTGAAGAAATTTTTATTGCTGGTCTTTATGTTTTTTGCAATATGCTATTCATAGTCCCTTTTTGCCTCCCTGATCACAGACTTGCATTTGATTTGCCACAGCCTGTTTTCCCTTTTATTAACCTCACTTGGACTAGCTTTCCACCGCTTAAAGGAATCCTTCTTACCTTTTACAGCTTCCATTACTTTGTTTGTTAACCATGAAGGCTTTTTAAAATACCTATTCGTGCTTTTCCTGACTTCTGGTATATATTTTATCTGAGCTTCTAAGATTGTAGTTTTAAAGAGCCTCCAAGCTTCCCCAAGGGGTTTGACCCTGTTTACTGTTCCTTTGAGTTTCCTCTTCACATGCCTCCTCATCCCTTTTAAAGTTAAAAGTGGTTGTGTTGGTCTTTTGGGGCAACTCCCTATTTATGCAAATGGTGAAATCAACAACATTATGGTCACTGCTTCCAATGGTGCAATCATTTTTACATCTCTCACCAGGCCTTGGGCATTACTTAGGACCAAGTCCAGGATCGCCCCACCCCTGGTAAGTTTTGTTACCATCTGCTCCATAGCACAGTCATTGAGAGTGTCTAGAAACTCAATCTCTTTCTTCTGACCAGAACACATATTGACCCAATCAATGTACGGGTAGTTAAAATCACCTATTATGACACAGTTTTTATGTTCAGCCGCTATCTTTAATTCTTTCATCATTTTATAATCATCCTCTATCTTTTATCTGGTGGGTGATAACAAACTCTCATAGTTAAATTTCCTTTTGGGCCCACTATTTCGACCCAAAGCATTTCTAGAAGGGAATCTAATTCTCTTACCTCCTCAGTCTTACTCGACTGTATACGCTCTCTGATATACAGAGCCATTGTAGGCACCTGGCCGCTGTTGAATGAGCATACCTTCATTTTCATTATTCATAATAATTAAAGCAAAGGACTGAATCTCTGAAATAGCAGTAGATCATTATGGACCTGGGATTATACTTATTAGAAAACTGAAAGTGAATCAAGTAAAAATAGACACAAAAACCAGTTTAGAATTATATCACATAATGGTGAATCTAGGTAACTAGGTAATTTATAATGTTTACAGATGTGTTCTAAACAGTCATAGATGGAATTATTTTACTGAGTTGTGTAAGACTTTTATAATCTGAGGAAAATGGTTTGTACTTGAATAGCTTTGCAAGCAGTTCTTAGAGAATATTAGAATTCAATCAAATTTACAGTGTTGGCAATTATCAGGGCAATAAATCTACCTTTTATGCTTTCCATTGTACAGGTCTTCACATGTAGCTTTTAATATCTATCTGATTATTTAATAAGAGCCTCTGTACGACGAATTCAAATGCAAAATTGCATGCAATATTTTTATACCCAGATATTCATTTCAAACTGGATTTTTCAGGATCAAATGTACAGTTATACTTTGAAAAAATATATAATCAGTTATTAAAATTTACATGTGCATCAGCTGCTCACAACCTTATACATTTTCTAAACTAGAAAGGCAGATTATAGATGCATTATTTAAGGATTCAGCACAGTTGGGTAAATATATAGCTTCATTTGAAAAGCATAAATTAGTTCCTTTTCCAAACAGTATATTAGGTTGTTGTCCTGAACACGAAGCATCCTGGCAGAGCCTGTCTTCAGTCCTATGGCTACACTGAATGTATGACTTTTACTGTTTTTGGCTGCACAACCGATGAACATGTTGTTCCTTCCACTTCCTCCAATAATGGTTATCTGAATATTCTTGGCGCATTCCAGAGAACCAAATACGTATGCGTGTACATACTTGCATATACACTTTAGAACACAACTCCACAAATACATTTTCTTCAAGAGCCTATATTTTTTAAAAAATTAAATTTCTAACTAAAGTAAAAAAACCAAAACATTTACACAAATCTATGTATGTTGTATTAAGCTAAATCTGGGAAACTGAGATTGTAAATTTTATCCTTCATTCAAGGAACACAGGGCAGCTTGTCTACAATGCCATCCTAAGTAGGGTTATATCCTTCTAAGTCCACTGAAGATCATACATATAGTCAAGAAAACCATAGATATAAGTATTGGGTTGATTTTAATGGCAATTTAATACAACTATCAGTATTCAACCACACATTACTAGTTTGACAAACCAGATTTTATAACATACTAATTCTTTTTATTTATGTTTTCATTCAGAATCTATAAGGAAATGTGAATTGGGTAAGGGGACAATGGAACATATAACAAAAAGGTCAAACCATTATCACTATTGCATAGTGAGTTCTATGCATTGATGAGTAGATGGAGAAGTAATAACAAGCTCTTTATTAGGTACAGCATAGTAGATGGCTACACTACAAGACTAAAACTTAGGCCAACAGGGCTAAACTTATATACATTTCTGGGTTCCCATGCAAGCATGTTATTGAGTCATTCAAACCGGCGGGGGCTTCTGATTGGTCCAGGGCTGCAGAGATTTGGATCCTGCAGCCCATTGTTCCCAAGTCCCCAAGCTCAGTCCATATGGCTCCAATGAGCCAGGCAGGAACACCCAAAGTCTTCCCTTGAGTCCACATACATAACAATTACCATATAGATGATGGGCTGAATCCTGCTATGTGGTAGCAGTTTTACTGAAAGCAGTTCTGTTTGTACAAGAGCTAGTGTAAGATCAAGCACTGATTTTTCATTTCTGACCGGTGTTTTTGTATATAAAAATCAAAAGCAAAAGAGTATTTGCTGAAATCATTATAGTCCAGTTTGGAGCATGATGTGAATTTTTTGAAGGTCATCATGCAAGATTTGGGTGTTCTGCAATATACCTTGTGTTGTGCTACGTCTTGTAAAAGCAATAATAAAAGATGGGTTATAGTCATGTTGACTTACTTGCAATGCACTTCTTGTGTTTCCATTCATATAGAAGCTCTTCCAAGAGCTCTTGCACAAGTGAACATTTTCTGTGGCATCTATCCTGATATATTGGACCAGATGCTGATATATCTTTGTACCTGAGAAATATAGGGGAAAAGCAGAAAAGTGAGCCTGAATTGTGTACCCAAAAAGAATTTAGAAACATACAAGCAGAGAACTCACAAGAACTTCTGGGGAGATAACTTCATTTTTTCCTGTGTCCCCCTCCCCCCACAGTTTCCTCTTTCTCTCTTCCTGCCATCCCCTAGATCCTTTCTCCTTGCCCCTCCTTCTCTCCTTCCCACTCACCTACCTGAATTTCTTTTATCTGTCTCCCCCCCAGCCATCAACTTCATTTACGTACTTCATTCAAACCCCAGCTTTCTCCCCATGGGGGTCCAAAGCAGTGGACATCATTCTTCACTTCTTAGTCTATGAAAGAGTCCCAGGGTTATCCAGCAACCTTCCATGGCAGAATGGGAATCTGAACCCGGTTTTACCAGATCCTAGTTTTTCTTTCAGAATCTACCATCTGATGAAAGGAGCTTTGCTCTAAAAAGCTCATACCCCCAAAATCTTCTTGATCTCTAAGATGCTACTGGACCCAAATGTAGCTCTTCTACTGCATAGCAACAAGGCTACCCTCTGAAACAGATCCTAGTCTGACATTCTAGCCATTATACCAGACTGGCTCTCAGTTTCCCTTCCTTCTCCTCCTTTCCTTTCCAGCCTCACCCTGGAAAAAGTCTGGCCAAGTTGCAATATTTGTGTAGAGCTGAGTGCTATTCAGGTGAACTGTGGTGGTCCTGCAAATTGTGTGGCATCAAGTTGTAGCCACCACAAAACTGGTGAGTTGAGCAAGTTGCATGGAAGCAAGTTGTCCTGTGGTTGCTGCTGGACCTGTCTCTGATGAATCCTTCCACCTGGGCAGGAAGGAGGGGAGCAGGAGTGGACTGGGAGACCAAAACAGCTCCTCTTGTTATTGACAGAAATGACAGTTTGAAGGCTGTCAATGTTGTGATTACCTAGCAACCTCTGCTGAGATCTCAAAGGGCATTAATTTCAGGTATATAAAAGCTGGAATTTCAGCCATACACCAGGTTCAATTTCTCCTCCAGGCTGATGTCCACCACCATTCCAACACAAGGACAAAATGATCAGACAGTGTATGATTTAATCTCCTCTTCCCTCTCCTATCTCTACCATTGTGCCCTGTTCAAAAGCCTCCTACCAGCCTTCAATAAATACCATCCCACAGCATTATACTGTTTCAGCTTCCTTCTCTCTCTCCTTCCATCTCACCACTACAGCCCCATATCTTTCCCCTGCCCAAGCACTTCTGCAACCCAGCAGCGTTCCCCTCACTTCCATATTTTTCAACACACTTAAGTACAGAGTAGGAGTGTGCAATTTTTTCTCCATGTTGTATATTGTAACCCAAAAATATTGGATTTTTTTGTATTTTTGAATTCCAAATCCTGGTATTATATTCAGGGTTTTTTTGTGGGTTTTTTAAAAAATGAATTTATTGGATCCATTACTCCCTATTGGGAAATTTCTGAGTGGTTGGGGTGAGTTGTTTTTAAAGGTACAGGCACCAAAATCACAGCAGACCTGCTGCTTCCTATCCTATAAATAACCCCCAAGTTTCAAGTTGATTGGACAACAGGGTCCAGTTTTATGGGCCTCAGAATAGGGTGCCCCCAGCTGTTCTCCATTATTTCCTGCAAGTTGCTTTCAGGGCAAAAAGCCATGCCTGCAGATGAAGGACATTTTGCAAGTCCAGAAGAACCATTTGCAAAGTACAGAATACCGGTAGAATCAGGGCAACTGTGGCAGTGCAATCCCAATGTAATCTTAGCTAGACTGATGTCAAACCATAGAATTACAGCAAATCTAAGACAGGGGGTGGGGATTTTGGCAGCCCAGAAGAACCAATTGCAATGTACAGAATGGTCGTTTTCGCACTCACCTTAATCAGCAGCGACGACCCTCTTCACCGCGCAGGATCTGCGCAGATTTCGCACTAATTGCCGCGGAGCACCCAGAAGAGCCGGAAAGTCTCGGCGCTTTTGCGGCGCAAACGGAAACTGGTTTTTGGCGAAATCCGCGCAGATCCTGCGCGGTGAAGAGGGTCGTCGCTGCTGATTAAGGTGAGTGCGAAAATGACCAATGCCAAGCAGAATCCAGTGCCATTGTAACAGTGTAAACTCAGCAGGGACCGTATGATTTTGCAAGCTCTTTGCAAAAACCCACAAAGCAAATAAGAAAAAAAACCCCTCTTAGATACATTTGAAATTGACAAAAGAAGCTGGGAAGCCCATAGAAATGCCCCCTAAGACACAGAAACAAAGGGGTGGGGGAAGGACAGAAAGGGAAAACTGTCCCTGGGAGCCTGCAAATGCATGTTTCCAATCTTCCTGATTTTTTCTAAGATTTTCCGGGACCATTTTTTTATTTAAAAAAAATCATGGATATATTTGGATTGTCAAATATAACTGAAAAGTACTGATAAGGTATTTCTGGAGGCATATTTTCAGCTCAGGTGTATCTGAGTGCACACTCCTAGTATAGAGCCATGGATTCAGTTCCAGGTGTTTCCCAGCCTCCATCAACGGCTGCTTTACTCCCTTCCCCTCCCTTCCTCCCTCCTTACAAATAATACTCTAATGGATTCTAAATTCTTCTTTAAATAGCTTCTTAAATATTCTGTTGCTGTCATGTCGCTTGATTCTATTCCTGTTTACTTGAAATTATCCCACAGTTTTTTGTTGTTCAGTTGCACAGTCGAGTCCGACTCTCTGCGACCCCATGGACAAAGTCACGCCAGGCCCTCCTGTCTTCCACCATCCTCTGAAGTCTGCTCAAATTCATGTTAGTTACATCAGTAACACTGTCCAGCCATCTCATCTTTTGCTGTCCCCTTCTTCTTTTGCCTTCTGTCTTTCCTAGCATCAGGATCTTCTCCAGGGAGTGCTCCCTTCTCATTTGGTGGCCAAAATATTTGAGCTTCAGCATCTGACCTTCCAGTGAACAGTCTGGGTTGATTTCGCTTAGGACTGACTGATTTGATCTTCTTGCAGTCCAAGGGACTCTCAAGAGTCTTCTCAAGCACCACATCTCAAAAGCATCTATTCTTCTGCGCTCGGCCTTCCTTATGGTCCAGCTCTCACAGCCATACATTACTACTGGGAATACCATAGCTTTGACTATATAGAATGTTGTTGGCAGGGTGATGTCTCTACTTTTTATTATACTGCCCAGGTTCGCCATAGCTGTCCTCCCAAGGAGCAAACATCTTTTAATTTCATGGCTACAGTCACCATCTCCAGTGATCTTGGATCCCAGAAATGTGAAGTCTGTCACGACTTCCATGTCTTTGCTTTCTATTTGCCAAGGTGTGATGGGGCCGGATGCCATGATCTTAGTTTTTTAGATTTTGAGTTTCAAGCCTACTTTTGTGCTCTCCTCAACAAGAGGTTCTTTAGGTCCTCCTCACTTTCTGCCATTAGAGTGGTGTCATCTGCATATCTGAGGTTGTTGATGTTTTTCCCGGCAATCTTAATGCCGGCGTCTGCTTCATCCAGGCCAGCATTCCTCATGATGTACTCTGCATATAAATTAAATAAGCAGGGTGACAATATGCATCCCTGTCGAACTCCTTTTCCAATCAGTTGTTCCATATCCCATTCTGACAGTTGCTTCTTGACCCTTATACAGGTTTCTCAGGAGACATGTGAGGTGGTCTGGTACTCCCATCTCTTTAAGGACTTGCCACAGTTTGTTGTGATCCACACAATCAAAGGCTTTAGCAAAGTCAATGAAGCAGAAATAGACATTTTTCTGATATGCCCGTGCTTTCTCCATAATCCATCGAATGTTGGCAATTTGATCTCTAGTTCCTCTACCTCTCCGAAACCCAGCTTGAACTTCTGGTAGCTCCCAATTGACATACTGCTGAAGCCTAGCTTGTAGGATGTTTAACATGAACTTGCTGGCATGTGAAATGAGTGCAATGGTGCGATAGTTTGAACATTCCTTGGTGTTACCCTTCTTTGGGATTGGAATATAAACCAATCTTTTCCAATCCTGTGGCCACTGTTGTGTTTTCCAAATTTGTTGACATAATGTGTGCATCACTTCAACAGCATCATCTTTTAGGACTTTGAATGGCTCAACTGGGATACCATCATCTCTGTTCATTTTGTTGTTAGTAATGCTTTCTAAAGTCTGTTTGACTTCACTCTCCAGGATGTCTGGCTCAAGGTCATCGATTTCACTGTCTTGGTTGTCCGGAACATTGAGACCCCTCTTGTATAATTCTTCTGTGTATTCTTGCCACCTCTTCCTGATCTCTTCTGCTTCGGTTAGGTCCCTACCATTTTTGTCCTTTATCATGGCCATCTTTGCACGAAACGTTCCCTTGATTTCTCCAATTTTCTTGAATAGATCTCTTGTCTTTCCCATTCTATTATTTTCCTCTATTGCTTTGCATTGTTCCTTCAGGAAGGCCTCATTATCTCTCCTTGCTGTTCTCTGGAAATCTGCATTCAGTTTGGTGAATCTTTCCTTTTCACCTTTGCCTTTCGCTTTCCTTCTTTCCTCAGGTATTTGTAAAGCCTCATCAGACAGCAACTTTGCTTTCTTGCATTTCTTTTTCTTTGGAATGGTGCTGATTGCTGCCTTCTGTACAATGTCACGAACCTCCATCCATAGTTCTTCAGGCACTCTGTCTATCAACTCTAGTTCCTTAAACCTATTCTTCACCTCCACTGTATATTCTTAAGGGATGTGATCAAGGTCAAACCTGAATGGCCTAATGGCTTCCCCAGTTTTCTTCAGTTTAAACCTGAATTTTGTGATGAGTAGCTCATGATCTGAGCCGCAATCAGCTCCAGGTCTTGTTTTTGCTGACTGTAAGGAGCTTCTCCATCTTTGACTGCAGAGTATATAATCAATCTGATTTCTGTGTTGTCCATCAGGTGATGTCCACGTGTAGAGTCGTGTTTTAGGTTGTTGGAAGAGGGTGTTCGCTATGACCAGCTTGTTCTCTTGACAAAACTCTATTAGCCTTTGCCCGGCTTCATTTTCTTCTCCAAGGCCAAACTTGTAAGTTGTTCCATTTACCTTTTGACTTCCCACTTTGGCATTCCAGTCCCCTATGATGAGGAGGACATCTTTTTTTGGTGTTCATTCTAGAAGGTGTTGTAGATCTTCATAGAACTGGTCCACTTCAGCCTCTTCTGCATCAGTGGTTGGGGCATAGACTTGGATTACTGTGATATTGAATGGTTTGAATGGTTTGCCTTGGATATGGACCGAATGGTTTGCCTTGGATATGGACCGAGAGCATTCTGTCATTTTTGAGATTGTATCCCATTACTGCCTTCCTCACTCTCTTGTTAACTATAAAGACCACACCATTTCTTCTACGGGACTCTTGGCCACAATAATAGATGTAGTGATCCTCTGAGTTAAATTCACCCATTCCCGTCCATTTCAGTTCACTGATTCCCAAGATGTCGATGTTTAGTCTTGCCATCTCTTGTTTGACCACATCTAGTTTACCTTGATTCTTAGATCTTACATTCCATGTTCCGATGCAGTATTGTTCTTTGTAGCATCGGACTGTTCTTTCACCATCAGACACATCCACAGCTGAGCGTCCTTTCGGCTTTGGCCCAGCCGCTTCACTCTTTCTGTGGTTACTTGAACGCTCTTCCCTAGTAGCATATTGGGCACCTTCTGACCTGAGGGGCTCATCTTCCAGCACCATATCTTTTAGCCTTTTGTTTCTGTTCATGGGGTTTTCTTGGCAAGGATACTGTAGTGGTTTGCCATTTCCTTCTCCAGTGGATCACATTTAGTCTGGGTTCTCAGCTGTGGCCTGTCCATCTTGGGTGGCCCTGAATGGCATAGCCTACAGCCTCATTGAACCACGCAAGCCCTCTCACCACGACAAGGCAGCAATCCCACAGTAGTCAGTCCTTATTCATAGGTAAATGCAGGGCTTTTTTTGTAGAAAAAGCACAGCAGGAACTCATTCGCATATTAGGCCACACCCTCTGACATCATCATTGTTTCACACAAGGCTTTTTGTAGAAAAAGTCCAGCAGGAACTCATATTAGACCACACCCAGTCTTTCAGCCTTTCCTCATAGGACCTGGTCTCCAGACCCCTCATCATATTTGTTGCCCTCCTCTGGACACATTCCAGCTTGTCTATATCCTTTTAAAATTGTGGTACCCAAAACTGAACACAATATTCTAATGCCACTGTGACTTTTTAATGTCCTTAGCTTTCCTACATTAATAATATTAATAGTAAATATTTAAAATGGTAGCTTCAGAAGTCTAGACTGAAACCCTTACCTTCCAACTCAGCTTTGAAATAACAGTCAAGTAAAACCCTGATTTTATGTGCTGCTGTACTGAGGGCAGTTTGTCATTCCAACATTAGGATTCCTGCTCTGGATTAAAATTTGCTTCTGGCATTGCTGCATGGCAAATTCTCTTCACTTCCTTCAAAGCACAGCTGTGCCTTGTATGAAATATGTCAGGCTAGCAAAAAGCTAAGAAGGCCATTGTTGATAGTAAGAGAGGGGAAAGAGGGTTTGGAAAGTGGGTTAGAGCCAGCCAACATATTTGGCTTCAAGTGTATCTTTCAATATTGTCTATTTTCACTGAGAATATACCTCCAGGTTCCTAGGCAGAAAAAAGGTCCTTCCCAACATCTGTTACCTGAGAGCCAGGAACTGGACCTGGGAACTCGATTACATGATTGCAAAGCATGTGCTTTATTGCTTGCACAACAAACCCAGGTGATTAAACTTTTTACCGACATTCTTCTGATGGCAAATGTGTAGGCAAAGACATTTGTATTTCCCCAAGTCTTTTAGATCCCTCTCTCTTATGGAATTTTATCATGCTTACTGTTTTGTTTTTATTTTATGGTGGCATTTTTTTAGAGGTTTATAATCTCTCAAAGTTTAATCTGCTTCTATTTCAAATTATTTTTAACCTTTCTTTTGCAGCTTGTGTTTATTGTTTTATTGTTAGTTTGTGAAATATATTGTTGTAAGCTGCCTCACATAAATAATGGTGCTTGTCAGAGGAATTGTTTCACGAGCCTGGAAAAATGTTACCAGCTCTTCCAAATTTTCTTCAAAAATCTCTTTTGACACTTTCAGTTTAGTGTACATCTGCCAATCAAAGAGAACAAGACGCTATTTTCTGGAGCAGATTATTACTCTTCATTCAGATCTATCTAGTACATCTAGTAGAACTTTTTAAAAGTAATGGTTTACAAAGGTCAGTTATGTCTTTCTAATATAAAGACTTTCCTATAAGCCTAATTTTCTGCATTAAATTATTATGTGTGATACTATGTGCAGATTGCTGTACTCTGCTAATAATGTTTGTCAGTTTGTTAGTTTGTCAGAGCACAACTGTGATGCTTTTTAATATAATCAAGAGACTATTAATATCTCTGAGATTCAATTTTCATGGCTGAAATGTGTAATCAAGGGTACAGAAACACCACTTTTCACAGTAGGTTTAAAAGGCGGATCCATTCAGGTATTACTACATCCTTATATATTCCTCAACAATATTTGTCAAAATTCTGGCTCCAATTAAATCTTTATATTATTTCTTTGATGTTTTAATGCATGATGTTGATAATATCCAGAGCACTGGACTTGGATATGGTACAATGAATCAGATCATTCTACTGTGAGAAAAAGCAACAGACGAGACATATAAAAATATCTTTACACGAAGCCATCTGCATTAGTCATTAGCTTCATTTCAAATATCAGGCCAACTTAGGTTATATTAGAAAACCTGGAAAAGGTTTGTACTCTTATGCAGTTTCTTCATAGAAAATGTATAAAAGGGCAGCTTGTTTATTCATTTTAGGTTTGATGATGATGATTTTTTGAGGACACTTTTGTTTGAGGAATAAGATTGTTTATGTACCTAATGTTCCTTTTCCATTGTTCTCGTGTGGGACTTGTTGAAGGCTTGTGTGTTGAGAATGATGTCTTGTTTTGTCAGCTGAATGATGCCACTGTTAATGTGGTATGTCTCTTGTGCTGGGCTGAGTTTTCAGTGCCGACTCTGCTCACCTCTGCAAAGTCCTTCAGCTCTTCACCAGCATAATTCCACAGCTGTTATATCTACTAAAGGGGGTGGGATAATGCTTTTTCACAGTACATTGAAATTATTAAATCATCCAGGATGATCAATCCTTATAGAAAGGAGATATCATTAAATAAAAGCATTTAGCCATTTGTGCCATTTTTAAAAAAAAGTTAAATAGGCTGCATATGTCTCATGGATTTAAGTTGACACTAACAGATGTATTTCTAGGAAGAGTTCAAAAATGGAGCAAGCCTTTAGGAAAAAAAAAATCCCGGCAATGTAAATACAACAACAAAACTCCAAAGCTAAACTTGAAATAAAATAAAACAAGCCCCCTCCAAACTATAAGAATTACCAATGGTCAGGTAAAAAAAACTCTGGGTATCAAGGAAGAGATTGCAAGCTCCCCTCTGAACAGAATGTATTTAGTTAACTTGTCCAAGTGAATGCCAAACATCTTATAGTCTTTAGGGTTTGTAGAATCTTTCGGGATCAAGTGCCGTGTTCTACTGGAGAAAGTTTTCCTTCCAGACGTTTCGTTCTCAGCTGCAGAGAACATCCTCAGTGGCATTGCAGCCGGAGCAGGCACTCAGACCTTCTTGGCTGCTGTGCATTGAGTGGAGCCAGGGCTGCTGGAGAGCTGCTATTTCTAGGCTGGGGGGGTGTGATGAAAGGGCAATTGGTTTGTGGATGTGCCCATTGTTCAGCTACAGCTGATTTTACTGGCTGTAGCTGAACATGCACTTCAAGAAGGAGACCACGTCATCCACTTTGAAAGAACTGAAGTCCTTTCTATGGTCTCACATTATCATACCCGCCTGAACAGAGAAGCTATTGAGATTTACAAACACCAGCACAATTTTAACAGAAAGGAAGAAGGCATTTTCATCCACCAATCTTGGTACCCAGCTCTGCAAAACACCCTACAGACTATAAATTGCAGAAAGTCTCAGAACAACCAGCAAATTCCACAGAACAATCAGCACAGTCAACAACCATCTTCCTTATCTTCAAACCCCTTCCAACCCTCCCAGCAATTAACACAGAACAATGGTCACATTCAACAGCCAGTTTCCTTATCACTACCCTTCCAGGAAGCCCCACCAAACAATGGGCACATCCACAAACCAATTGCCCTTTCATCACACCCCCTCCAGCCTAGAAATAGCAGCTCTCCAGCAGCCCTGGCTCCACTCAATGCACAGCAGCCAAGAAGGTCTGAGCTCCTGCTCCGGCTGCAACGCCACTGAGGATGTTCTCCGCAGCTGAGAATGAAACGTCTGGAAGGAAAACTTTCTCCAGTAGAACACGGCACTTGATCCCGAAAGATTCTACAAACCCTAATGATGTTACCAGCCGTGAAAACCTGAAATCTTTGATCTTATAGCCTGCTTATAATTCAAGGTACATATTGAACCCTGGCTCTCAAAGGGGAAATGCCAATTAATGCCAGTACCTACTGGTATGATAGAATAATCTTGAGACAAAAAGTTCCGACTGACTTCTGGAAAGCAACTGTTTCTTCATCCAAGGTCTGTGTCACCTAAACCTAGCAGATCTTATAGCAAAGGGCTCTTCTACTGTCATTTGAAAGAAATTGACCATGTCAGCAATAGACACACAGAATAAAGTTTTAAGTCCAGCGGCACCTTTAAAACCAATGAAGTTTTATTCAAGATATGAACTTTTGTATGCATACACACTTCTTCAGATACAATGAAACAGAAAATACCAGTCCATACATACAGGTAGAGGGTGACAGAAAATTAGCATACAACATAATGAAAATGTTTAACAGGTTGAGGAATAACAAGCTTAGTTTATATGGTTACCATTTATTTGGGTTCAATTTTGGGAGAAAATGTAGTGAAGGAAATAAATATGTCTAAATTGGAGACTGCTATATGGAGCATAATGGAAAGGTCTCAGCATTCCACAGTTAAAGATACACCACTCTCCAGTTTAGACATATTTATGTATTTTACTATGTTTCCCCCCTGGAATTGAACCCAAACAAATGGTAACCATATAAATTAAGCTTGTTAGTCCTGAACCCAGGGCCATCTTAACAGCATTATGGGCCCCAGGCAAAGCAGTGTACTGGGCCCCTACGACAACTACTCACAGGAATAAAAATGTAAGTGGTTGATAAGTACTGTATCATACACAGATTAGTATGGGGCCCTTATGCTCGTGGGGCCCACAGGCAAGTGCCCATCAGGCCCATGCGTTAAGACAGCCCTTCCTGAACCTGTTAAACATCTCCATTATGTTGTATGCTAATTTACTGCTCACCCTCTACCTATATGTATGGACTGGTATTTTCTGTATCATTGTATCTGAAGAAGTGTATATGCACATGAAAGCTCATACCTTGTATAGAACTTTGTTGGTCTTAATGGTGACACTGGACTCCAACTCTGTTTCGCTGCTTCAGACCAACATAACTACCTACCTGAATAGACACACAGTGATTCTATTCTAGGGCTCCCATTTCCCCTTAAATAGTTTAAAACAATTTCATCTCAGTCTGACGGCAGATCTCTCGGAACAACAGAAGGAGATGATATCTGCTTGCATCGTTACACACAGATCACTGGTTTGGAACAATTGTTTCTAATGTTTTAAAAGGTATAATAATATGTTTAGACATTTCTCTCCTTCAGGGGTGTTTAATCCCCAGTCACTCTACTGTCAGTTTCTGTCCCACTAATATTGCTAGGTCATAATCTGCAGAATCCTCCTTTAAAAACCAAACCAAAATAAAACAAAGAGAGTGAAAAACAACAACAAAAATCTTGTAGTTATGAAGTGCCTCAGCTTCTGCAACCCTACTAACCCCTACTGCACCGATTTCCTTCCTGCTCATTTGCACATTTACTCAAAACACTAAAAGTACCAGTGAATTTCTATATATAGTGTTTAATTTTTCAGCTTGAATTAGCTACAGTTCAAATATGGGGCATTTTTATTTGTGTTTTGATTAGATAAAATCTGAAAGAGTATCTGTAAAGTATGAAAAACTGCCCAAGTTCAGAAAATGGAAAATGTATCTCTCACAAAAGAGGGACAGATTCTTTTATATCAGCCCTCATAATGTCATGAGGCTGCAATTCAAGGACACTTCCTGGGAGTGAACGGCACTGAATAAAAAAGAACTTGATTCCAAAAAGACCTTTTTAGGATTGCTCTGTAATTCTCTCATCCAGTGTAGAAAATTTATTAAGAAATAGCTGACATTCTTTTCTCTCACCACAGTGCTTTTAAAAGGACACTTGCACAGCGAAGACTGACTTTATTCAAATAATATTTTCCTGTCTAACTTTTCAGCACCACATTCTAATCACACATTCTTTCAGTACAATGCTGATTCTGTTCAGTGTAACTTGTATTTTTTAATGCTTTTGACATTTCCTTCCTATTTTTCATGTAGAAAAGGCAGTACTCAGAGGTGCTCTGGCATGTACAATACATGTTTGGTGTCACTTTTAAGCATACATTTAATTATACATGATTTCTCCAGTGAATATCATTAATTTTCCAAAAGATGATACTGGAATGGATAATAAATGTGTATGTCAGTTCAGTGAATTATATTTGATCGGTGGTTAAGTTAACTTCAGGCAAGTAGCTATCTACAAATGAAAAAGATCTTCCTCTTGTGTATTCTGCTGAGTCAGACATTGGCCCAGCTAAGCTGGTGATAAATATTCTGACTGACAGCTGCTCTCCAGAGATTCAGGCAGAAAGGGCTCATTCCCAGGCCTAGAACTGGAGATGGTAAGAATAGAAACTGGGACTTTTTGATGCAGAGCAGTTGCTGTAGCACAGAACCATGATGTTTGAAACAAGTATTGATTGATAATTTTTTAAAGAAATGTTGTCAGAGAATGATCTATTTACTGGGATGGTCAAATTATATATCTTATATTCTAATACCGCAGTCAGGATATCTTTGGATACTTAAATCCAGTGATGGGAACTGTGAATGGGCAAGACAGATCTTTCTACAAACCTGAAAAGGGCAGGTTTGCAGAAAAATGTGAAATCTTAAAAAAAAACCCTTTAGATGTTTAAAAATGAACATATGAACATATGAAGCTGCCTTATACCGAATCAGACCTTTGGTCCATCAAAGTCAGTATTGTCTTCTCAGACTGGCAGCGGCTCTCCAGGGTCTCAAGCTGAGGTTTTTCACACCTGTTTGCCTGGACCCTTTTTTGGAGATGCTGGGGATTGAACCTGGGACCTTCTGCTTCCCAAGCAGATGCTCTACCACTGAGCCACTGTCCCTCCCAATGCCAAAAGGAGTGCCTGTAGCTTTAAGCAAGGGACACCTCAGTGGCTGTTGCTAGGCAGCCACTGAGTCTCAAGACTTGATTCTGTCATTAAGAGCAAGGGGGAGGGGGCAGAACCCTTTCCAGGCCTATTTTGGCCTTTGAGGAAGGGCACCTTGGGACCAGGTCTGACTGGGGTTGCCAGTTCAAGGTTGGGAAATTCCTGGAGAATTTGTAGTGGAATTGTAGTGGGTCAGGGGAGGGACGGTGGCTTTAGGGGAGGGATGGTGGCTCAGTGGGTAGAGCATCTGCTTGGGAAGCAGAAGGTCCCAGGTTCAATCCCCGGCATCTCCAAAAAAGGGTCCAGGCAAATAGGTGTGAAAAACCTCTGCTTGAGACCCTGGAGAGCTGCTGCTGGTCTGAGTAGACAATAATGACTTTGATGGACCAAGGGTCTGATTCAGTAGAAGGCAGCTTCATATGTTCATATATGTTCATATGAATATGAGGAGGGCAGGATCTTGGGAGGGGTACCCCATCTCCCCCTGACCCGTAGCAGCAGCATTTCAGGGGGCGATTGGGGGAAGAATGAGGCATGAAGGACCCATGTCTACAAGCAGTCTTGCCTCATGGTTCATAAGAGCCAACTGATCACACAAAAATTACTTGAATGCTTAGAAAAAGCCATAAATATGCTTAATATAGTTATTTTATTCCCCCATTTTTATTTTATTATCCGATATATTTTTTCCTGGACAGGAGAGTTGTTTTTGATTTGTGGAAATCCAAAGAAGACACAGTTGCTAAGAAAATGCAATGAGTTTTCTGTGAACACTTTATTTCCATTTTTTTAAAATGTCCACAGGTAGAATGTGGAACTGAATTTTGAGACTGATGAGGAAAGAACTGAAATTGTTCAAGATTTTCTATTCCTTGATCAACCAAAAGGGAGTCTGCAACCAAGAAATCAGGAGACTGAGATTGGAAAGGGCTACCATGAAGGAGCTAGAAAAGACTCTTAAGAGTAAGGATATGTTACTGGTGACCAAGATCAAGGTAATTCATACCATGGTATTCTCCATTACTATGAAAGCTGAACAATGAAGAAAGCTGACAAGAAGAAAGTTGATTAATATGAAATGTGGTGTTGAAGGAGAGTGTTACAGATATCGTGGACCACCAAAAAGACAGAAAAGTAGGTTCTAGATCAAATCAAGCCTAGACTGTCCCCCCCCCAAAAAAATGACTAAAAGAGGCTATTGTATTTTGGCAGCAGAAAAAGAGGAAGGCCCATCATAAACTGGCTTGATTCAATAAAAGAAGCCACGCCCCTCAATTTGGGAGATCTGAGCAAGGACATTAATGATAGGATGTTTGGGAGGTTATTAAAAACCAACTAAAGTTTGTCATGAATTTTGGCCAGTTCATGGTTCGTGAAGCAATGTTCACAAACTCAAAAACTGTGATAAACTTGTACAAATTTTGATGCAGTTTATTATGGTTCATGAAGAGCAGAAAGCAGGAGTTTATAACCACCACTTTCTACTCTTCATGAAAAGTTTTAATGACTCAGAGCTATATCACCCCCTGCTTTCTGTCTTTTTGGCAGTGAGCAGAAAGCAGGGATTGAAATGTCTGGGAGCCATATATCCCTGCTTTCTGCTCCCTGTGGCTTTTTGCAAGAGTCTTTGCTGTCATGGAGCCCGGGCTGGTCCAAGACACAGGGATTTAAAATGACTCCACGTCATTAAACCTCTGCTTTCTGCTCCTTGTGAAAAGCTGCAGGAAGCAGAAAGGAGTTAAACTTTAAATGGGTCACAAACTGGTATGAACTAGTTCGGTTTGTGAACCAGCCACAAACCACAAACATGCAGCTTGTGTCCATCTCTAATCATTAATTTATAGGGTGGCCATAAGTCAGAAGAGACTTGCCAGTACTTAACACACACACACTATGGAATTGGCCCTTCCCTTAATCATATGAAGGTGCCTGAAGATGATGCAGCAATGCCTAACTTTTTGATAACCATGACTCTTGGAAACTTTAAATGCAAGCTTTAGGTGGGATCCATAAAACATTTATTTGAAATAGATGCACTGGAATTTAAGAAGCCAATTACAGAATAAATTGTTTCAGGATTGTAGCCATAGTTACATAATGACTTGTGTTGCTTATTCATAGCTGCTTTTTATTTCTTAAAAAAATAATCTGATCTTGTTTTAAAACAGTCCTTTTGTACTGGGAATTTTTGTTGTTTTGCATGTAATTGAAACAGGATCGCAAGGCAGTGTATTTTTATAGTATTAGAACTGGAAATTCAGCAGGAATGTGTTTCTGTTGTGATATGTTATAGATGTTCACTTTGACTGAAAATTGACTGTGAGGGTATGCAAGGACAGTTAACCTTAATATAATTATCTGAGGACCTATAAAATTCCACTGACCTTCTTAACTACTTGTATATCAAGAGAGTATAAAATGAAAATAATTCAAATCCTTAGGGATTTAAAAAAACAGTATTAAAACAAGAGGCACAACTAACACAATTCTTCCTCTGTATTCTCACCAATCCCCCAGAAGGGCCATACATCCTCTTTATTTTATTTATTTTATTTATTTTTCAAATTTATATTCTGTCCTCCCTGCAAGAGGGCTCAGGGCAGATCACAGACAGCAATTAGGTCATTTGGCATCACATTGCAAGCATAAACAAATTAATAAATAATTAAAATACATTACACAAAAAAATTAAAACAGATTTCATAATTTGTTGTGCTACTGGATCTAAAGTTTGTTAATCCAGGCCACATGAAAGTGGTCTCTTCAGCAGGGGAGGCTGACTTTTTTATTGGACACCTGCCACCTCAGCCAAAGACCTGGCAGAACAGCTCTGTTTTACAGACCCTGCAGAATGGTAAAAGATTCCACAGGACCTTGATCTCATGTGGGAGAACTATTATATGGAATAATAAATTAGAATAGTGGATTGTAATCAGAGCTTTTTTGTAGAAAAAGCCTAGCAGGAACTCATTTGCATATAAGGTCGCACACTCCCTGACGCCAAACCAGCTGGAACTGTGTTCCTGTGCATTCCTGCTCAATAAAAGCCTTGATTGTAATGTAATGTAATGAATAGTAGAATGTAATATAATTTGGAATGGTAGGATGGAATGTATTTCTCTGGTCTGGGGACAGGGGAGATAGTAGGGTTTCCAATCCCACTTGGGAGCAGGGGATTCCCCAATTTGGAGGTCCTCCCCTCACTTCAGTGTTATCAGAAAGCGGGGGAAGGAGGGAAATGTCTACTAGGCACTCCATTATACCCTATGGAGACTGATTCCCATAGGGTATATTAGAGAATAGATCCATGGGTACCTGGGGTTCTGGGGAGCTGTTTTTTGAGG
Source organism: Heteronotia binoei (assembly GCF_032191835.1). NCBI lineage: Eukaryota > Metazoa > Chordata > Lepidosauria > Squamata > Gekkonidae > Heteronotia > Heteronotia binoei. The sequence goes on from NC_083243.1 coordinate 62,025,083, forward strand.
TAGAGGCACCAAATTTTAACCATAGCATTCAGTGCCTCTCCTCAAAATGCCCCGTCTCAAATTTCAAAAGGACTGGACCAGTGATGTCATCGTGCCACACGCATGCAACGACTTTCCTCAAGGAAACTTGCGGGGGAAACGGTGCGGGACTCTGCCTCAAGCAGCAGAACTCCAAGCCAGGGCTGGTGGAATGCCATCCAAAAATTAGGGGTGTATGTATGGGGTCCAACTGTTTAATTCTATAATAATAATAATAAAATTTTATTTATTTGTAATTATAAATATTTATTTATAATTCTATGAAATTGTACTTGGAAGTAAGTTTCTATACATTTAACTGGCTTACTCTCAAACAACATGGTTCCTGGCCACACCCAGTTGTAGCCATTGAATATGCCTGTTGACACTCTTATAATGGGGGAATAGTTCCTATCAGCTATTTGGTTGATCTCTATTAACTGACTGTGGCTCTAGATTGTAAGCCTCTAAGAATTGACACTGGAAAGCAAACTGTAAAATACAGACAGACAGCAGTATAAATTATATACTGACACTACATTACATTTTTTCTCTTTATAGACTACTGTGTTCCAAAGGTCAAACACCAGTAAAGTATTTAAAACAGATTTTTAAAAAGCACATTGAATTAATGTAATGGTAAAAACTGCTGTACCTCATTCAGCCCAAATGACATCATGCTAATGTTACTTTTTAGGAGTTGAGAACCTAAATGAGTATGCGTTTATATTTTGTCTGCTCAGTAGGACTGAGAAAGAGTAGCCTACTTGTATTTAACTGTGATATCGAGCAATTTCATTGACCAGGGTTAGTAATATTGCACAATACCCTTCCAAGGAATACCATTTCTGTTTTCAAAGGAACAAGACACTTTGCAATCCTCCTTTTCTTGCTGTGAAGCAGCAGCAGTAGAGAGAGGAAGTGTGGAAGGGAGATGGAAACAGACAGGTATTTTTGTGCAGTCTCATCAATACTGAGGACTAGAGCTTTCATCTTGTGCCAGCTGAACTGTCACTGAAGTGTTATTTTTAAGTGTCTGACTGCTGTGTCCAGTTGTTGCCAAATATTTTTGAGAAGAGAACTTCAGATATTGTTTAGGCTCTGTCTGTTAAGAGTAAACCCCATTTTGTTAACAATCTTCACATTGTGTAAAGTATTATGAGTAGCTGAACTCACAGAGCAAACATATGTACACTTATTAGGCAGTCTCATTGGAATTAGTGGGACTTCTGAGAAAACATGCATAAAGCTAGGCTTTGTGTTGGTCCCCTGCCACAAGGGGTGCTTACCTGCTCTCCATTTCCTCCCAAGTGAAAAGGTGAGGAGGAGGCCCTCACTCCAGCCTCAGAATTGGGAAGAAGAGGGAGTTCTGGCACTCTGATCCTCTTCCTCCCCCCCACTGGCTTGCTCTAGCCTTTTTTCTATCTCTCCTGCTGGGAGCTCAGTTAGTCAGTCTCTCCCTCCTGGGCTGGGTGTGGTGCCTTCCCTTTATGGAATTCCCTGGCTCTACCCCACCATCTGGTCTGAATTGTAGCCAAGAGGCACTGCCTAACTGATGGGAGTACCTCAAAAGGCTGGGGTCACCAGTATTGACCTGAACCAGAGATCCTAAAAACAAGCCAAGAGAGAACACTCTTGGGCCCAGAGCCAGCCAAGGCTCCACAAAAACAGGTTTCTGACTAAGGTTGCAACAGGCATCCTCGAGGCAATCTCCAGTGTTTCTCTCCCCACCCCCTCATGACTGTAACAGTGAGTTCCATCAGGTAGGTAGCTGCATACTCAAAAGCTGGCTGGCAACATCTGGCTAATCCTCTCCAACACTTCACCCAATCCAGTTCCAGTAACTTTAATGGCATAACAAGGACAACAGTGCAATATAGTTTGACAATGTAAAAGACAATATGAATACAAGTTTTTTTTGTGGCACTATATAATAAGAGGAATAAAAGGAATAATAAAAAAACAGCACAACAATCTCAGATAATAACACCATTTTGTGTTATACTTTATGTTAATGTTAACCTGGTGTACAACCCTTCTCTTCCTGCCACAACCTTCAGGATGAGCAGATAGAAATTATTGCTAACATTAAGACCCATCACATACCTTCCTGACAATCATTAGCACCCAATCCCATCTTTTGTTTACACCTGAGAACTATTCAGCTCACCCAGAATGGTTGTTAAATCCACCATACTCCCTGAGGAGAGGCCCCCCCCTTCCAAAATAGTATAAGTACTGGAACCTAGTCACAGCTAAAGTATGCTATTTGTTGGGCGCCTAGGCAGGTTACATCCCCACTACACTAGTTTTGGATCTCTCTGAGCTTGTCATGCTGTATGTTCCTCTGCAACTCCTTCTTGACAGATGTCTGCACATCCAGACAAGTGATATTACCCTGTAACTGATCCTCAATGCCTCTATATTCCAACTCTTATTTTCCTAGTTTCTTGCTTGTGTGTGTATTTCAACATATTTTCTAATAAAGGTAAAAAAAAAAGGCAAAGGTGACTACCTGCAAGCACCAGTCATTTTCGACTCTGGGATGATGTTGATGGCAGACTTTTTATGGGGTGATTTGCCATTGCCTTCCCCAGGCATTTACACTTTCCCCCCAGCAAGCTGGGTACTCATTTTACCAACCTCAGAAGGATGGAAGGCTGAGTCAACCTGGGGCCGGCTACCTGAACCAGCTTCTGCTGGGATCGAGCTCAGGTTGTGAGCAGAGGGCTCCGACTGCAGTTCTGCAGCTTTACCACTCTGCGCCATGGGGCAGTAAACTTTTAGTAAACTTCTTTCCGTCCTTTTAAATCTGGAGTCTTTCATACTGAACTGGGCCTCAGTAGACATAGGTCTTTGTACCCTTTTGGTTCTCTCCAGTCCCATGGCTAATTTCCCCAACAGTGGAACAGGATCAATCCTGGTAACAGAATCCAGTCCCCTTCTATTGCTTCACCTAGGAGGCTATAGGAAAGGAAGGCCTTCCCTGCTTCTTTTCCTTGCTGCCTGTCCCCCAGCCCTGCTCCTTCTCCAGGCAGCTCAGGGCTATCTCTTAGCCTCTCTCATCCTGGCCTTCTCCAAGTCTGGGCTTGGCTTTAGCTTCTGACCTGTTAGCCTGTCCGCTTGTTCCAGCTGGGATGGGAAATTTATAAGAGATGAGGCTGGCTGAAAGTGTTGTCAAGCGCACTCATTTCTGGACCACATTTTTCTATGTAGAGAGCACGTCATCATGACCAGACCAAAAAAGTACATTTAAACGTGCACATCTGGATCTCACCCCATCTTTACCAGTCATCCTGCCATCTCAAAAAGCTACCACATACGAAGTGGTAGCAAATTGGCAGCCTTTCCCGGCTATCTGAACGGCTGGGGAGCACCCGGGAAGCAGCATTCAAGCACATGAGTGGTGTGAACACTCCTCTGGGGCACATGCAGCCTGTCCTCATTCCGGAGGCAGGCCACATGTTCTCTGACTGCCCTGGGATGCTTCTCTTTCCAGCAACTTACTTCTAGGATGGGAGGCTGCCACCCCAAACCGGCTGCCTGTACCCAGCCAAAGTAAAATATGCTGCCTATTGATCAATCAGATAGTATCAGCCATCTGTTCTTTACACATAGAAAATGTCCTGTCAGGATGACTCTCACATTTTGATAGAGTTTGGGAATCTTCTAATCAAACTTGAGAAAATTCTCACCTTTTGTTCAGGCATTAACATCTACACCCCAGAACATACTCCTAAAACATATAAAACTAGGTCTGCTTCACCCCAGTACTGTGCGACTCTAAAGATGCCTACAGAGTTCTCCCTCAAATATCTTGTTTGGGTTACTGGGTTATGGTATGCGGCCACCTCAACCCAGCCTCAAGGACCCCTCCACATCTGATGGTAAATATCACCTCAAAAATCCTATGTCTCAGAGTCCACTGCTTTTCCTATAGTCTTGATTAAATGTGATTTTTGATTGCTCTTTTATCTGTGTACGTTTAACCATTACTTCTCAAACTTTTGTTGTTGTTATCAAAGAGTTCAGGTTTTCACGGCTGGTAACATCATTAGGGTTTGTAGAATCTTTCGGGATCAAGTGCCGTGTTCTACTGGAGAAAGTTGGAAGGAAAACTTTCTCCAGTAGAACACGGCACTTGATCCCGAAAGATTCTACAAACCCTAATTTTGTTGTTGTTGTTCAAATACAGCAACCATTTCCTTTTTTTTAATTGGTCTCAGTTATTTGAGTGTTTAATTGGTCTCAGTTATTTGAGTGTTTTTCCGCTTGAAATAGACCTTGGTGTATACGGGTTAAAAGATCCTTTTATACACTTGTCAAGCGCCAATATTTCTCAATAATCAAGTCCTTTGTTTAGAATCAAAAGAGAGTGAGAGACTATGTTGGGAACTCTTGTTGATTCCAATACTTACCAGGGAAGGGTGGGATTAGAGCACATGTCATTGGATCAGGTCTGTTTTCAGTTTTCTTCCAGGGTTCATTGCTACAGGTTATCTTATGTCTATGTCAATTTTAGACATAGATGCTCAGTAGGTGCCTTTATTGTTTATTGCTCTGTGATGTCCTGTAGATAAATCTGCAGTAGACCCATGTGTCAAGAGTCACTCCATCTTGTTCCTCTTGCCATATGTATTTAGCTACACAATACTATGCTTGTGCTAACTATGCTGCTTTGATGAAGTTGCTACTTGTTGCTTATCTGAAGGGAGGATGGTATGTTTGGGAACTGGCTAGTTGCTATGTAACCAAGGCCGCGAACAGGAGGAGCAGCGACCCGAGAACTGATAATGACACCTGTAGTGATGAGAGCTTAATAGAAACCCCATGCAAAACCCCCGCTTTAGCTTGGTATGCTTTGGCTTGAATTATAATGGTGAGGAGTGCTCGCTTTGGCAGCACATATACTAAAATTGGAACGATACAGAGAATTATAACGGTCAGGGCAAAGGTTTATAAGTTGGGAGAAGATCCGAAGCCCAAAGGACCACGGGTCACCCCGGTCACTGTAATGGTGCGGAGAAAGGACTGGGGCTCCATGGATTTCTGGGAGAGCATTATCGGAGATCTGAAAGAGGAACCCCCGCAATACCACCGACTCTCAGGGCTGCAATGCTCCTATCACTCGTGGGGATTCCAGGGCAATGAGAGTAGGGGAGAGGAGATGCAAGCCATGCACACCTTTATGATCTAAGAAATGCAGGACCTTGCCCGGCAAGTGCGGACGATGGGGGAGTGGGTCACAGCTGCCCCCCCTGCAACCAGCCCCAGGGGAGGTGAAAGATCACTGATTCCCGCCAAAGGGGAAGTCCCTGCCAGGGGGAACCCACCCGCGGGTATCTCAACCCCAACCTGGGCCAGAGGAACCAGCGCAGGTACCAGGGGAGCCCTGAGTGAGTGAGGCGAGATTCGATGGGGACCCATCGAAACTGGCCTATTTCATCATGATGGTGTGGAGACACCTCAGCATCTGGGCCCGCAACTTCCTGACGGAACAGTCACGGGTGGTGTACATCAGCAGCTGTCTCCGGAGCCCGGTGGCTTGATGGTACGTTACCCTGTTTGAGAAATGGTCCCCCGCCCTGAACTCAGCCACCAACCTTCTGAGGGCTTTGTGATGCCACTTCGAGGACCCCCTACAAGAAACTAACGCAATAGCTGCCCTGCAAGACCTGAAGCAAGGTGCCGGGTTGGTCCGAGACTACCTCAGCGCATTCAGGGAGCTGAACTCCAAGGTCCAGTGATGGGACGACGGGGCAATTCAAGAGGGCCCTAAATCCCCACATCTATGAGGAGGCTCTGAAGTTGGGGGAACTGCGAGATCTTGTCGGGTGGACCCATTTAGCTTGCGAGATAGAGGACCGCAACAAGATGATCGCCCTACATAAGAAACAACAAGGGGACCCCCCAAAAGAAGTTCGGGAGAAGACGCCTCGACCCAGCTTGGCCAAATGAGCCCCAGAGCAGCTCTCGTGGGAGGAGCATGACCGGAGAGCAAAAGCAAAGTTGTGCTTTGAGTGCGGGGTGGGGAGGAAATCACATCACCAGCAAGTGTCCCAGCAAGCCGAAAGAGCCAAGAACCTCTACACCCCTAAAATCGGAGGCGAAGAAGAAGACCGGAGGCTCCGGAGCCCCAATGACCAAGGCCAAGTAAGCAGTTCCGGGAACCGATCCCCAAGGAGTCTGAGGAGGAGGATGGGGAAGCCCAGCTGTCTGGAAATGACCCAGACCTGCTGTGAGGAGTGCACAACAGCAGGTCAGAGCCATGACCATGCCACTACAGGTGAGATTATCCGGGACTTTGTATTATGTACCAATAACTCTAGTAAACCCCATTATGAAACAATTTTCCTGCATCAGGGCCCTACTAGACTTGGGATGTTCCAAAGACTTATTGTCTCCGAGTCTGGTGGAAACACTAGGACTAAAGACTGTACCCCTTCAAGAGTCCTATATATTTGAGCAGATGGATGGGAGCCCGATGAAGGGGGAGCCATGTAGGATGGGGGCTGAAGTGTGTGCCTTGGGGGTGGGGAAACATTGGGAACCCCGCACTTGCATCAATGCCCAGGAGGTGGATGAACTCCCCCCTCACCGACCCACTGACTGTGCCACTGAATTGGTGCAGGGGGAACCACTGCCCAAAACCAAACCATATGAGTTGAGGGGAAAGGGAGGAGCTACAAAGATTCTTGGAACTCAACCTGCGAAGGGGGTTCATACGACCCACCAACTCCCCCTACGCCACCCCAGTGTTGTTCAGGAAGAAAAAAGACAGCAGTTTATGACTTTGCACTGACTTTCACAGTTTGAACGTGATTTCCATGAGTAATGCGTACCCCCTCCCCCTCATACGGGATCTCCTAGGGGAGGTGTCCCAAGGGAAAATTTTCACCAAGCTTGACCTCTGAGACACTTATTTCTGGGTGCGTATCAAGGAAGGGATGAGTGGAAAACTGCCTTTAACACACCACTGGGTCAATATGAGCATTTGGTAATGCCGTTCAGCCTAAAAAGGGCCCGGGGAGTATTCATAAACCTAATCAATGAGGTGTTACACAAGTACCTATATAAGGGTGTGGTCTGCTACCTGGATGACGTGTTGATATATTCGCAAGACCTGCCCTCACATGTCCAGTTGGTGAGGGAGGTGCTACCGACTTTGTATAAGCATAAATTGTTTGCCAAACTGTCAAAGTGCGAGTACCACAAAATGGAGCTCGACTTTTTGGGTTACCACATCTCCACGGGGGGACTGGGCATGGATCCAGCCAAAGTACAAGCAGTGGTGGACTGGGAACCCCCTCGAATTCGCAAACAGCTGCAGAGTTTCCTCAGGTTCACACATTTTTATAGGGGGTTCATTAATAACTTTACCCCTCACAGAACTGTTGAAAACCATGGGGAAGGGGTCACAAGCCACAAAGGGTGGTTCCAGCCTCCCGTGGATGGAGGAGTGTCAAAAAGCATTTGATGGACTGAAAGCCCGGTTTACCTCTGAGCCCTGCTTAATACACCCTGATGAAAACAAAAGGTTTGTGGTGCAATGTGATGTGAGCAACATCGCCTGCGCCGCCGTATTGCTCCAGAGGGGCCAGATGGTCAATTGCACCCTTGTGCATACTTGTCCCAAAAATTCAGCCCAACTGAACGCAATTGAGCCACTTGTGGGAAGGGCGGGATATACATTCTAAATAAATAAATAAAAATAAATAAATTGGTCAGTATGGAACAAATAATAATATAACAATAATACTTTTTATTTGTATCCCGCCCTCCCCGCCAGGGCAGGCTCAGAAGCCTCCGCTATCAAACAAAGAAGCCTCCGCTATCAAACTGGCCCTAGAAAAATGGAGGTACTACCTAGAGGGGACATGAGAGCCGTTTGAACTATGGACAGATCACCAAAATTTAGCTGCCCTCATTGCTACCTGCAGCCTCAACAATAAACATGTACGGTGGGCGGGGCTGTTCCGGCAGTTCAACTAGGGCACATCCCTGGGAAGCTGAACTTTTTGGCGGATGCACTGTCCCGCCTCCCTCAACATGACAGCAAGAGGGAGGAAATTATCGACTCACTGTTCACGCCCCCTCAGCTCAGTGCATTGGTAACTACGCGTGAGCAAAGCCGGAAGTGGTGGGAGCCCCCGGACGGGTTCCTAGGAGAACTGAAACAAGCTGTCCAGGACAATCCCCCAGGGGAGACGTTACAACTGGTGAAGGTGGGAGATGGACTCTGGCGTTGAGGGGAGAAACTTTACGTACCACCCCCCCCCCCCACCGTGGAAACAAGTGATCCAAAGAGCGCATGACTCCAAATTGGGGGGGGGCGCATTTTGGATTTGTAAAGACAATGCGTTTGATTCAAAGGCAGTTTTGGTGGCTGGGGCTGCGGAAGGATGTAGGGGAATATACAGCAGGATGCCCCAGCTGTATAATAGCAAAAAAGAGGGGGGGGGGTTGCCGCTGGGACACTTACAATTGCTTCCTCTTGCTTCAAGCCCTTGGGAATGTATATTCATGGATTTTATAATGGATTTACCCCCTTCAATGGGAAAAACTGTAATTTGGGTCATGGTAGACACTTTTTCCAAACAGGCCCACTTCATGCCTTGTAAACAACTCCCCATGGCCAAACAACTGGCTCAATTGTTTATCCAGCACATCTTTTGGCTACATGCTTTTCCTGCCAAGGTGGTCTCCGACTGTGGCCCACAATTCGTTGCCAATTTGGTTGCATCTGTGTGAACTTGCGGGGATCGAGCAAGGGCTCAGTTCCACCTACCACCCACAGACGGACGGACAGACGGAACGCACCAATGCGATGCTTGAGAAGTTCTTATGCTGCTATACGTCCTTCCAACAGGACAACTAGGTGGCCCTACTGCCCTTTGCAGAATATGCGTACAACAACAGTGTGCGTAGCGCCAAAGTAAGCCCCTTTCAAGCAGTATATGGATATGAGAGCAAACCGTTTCCTGAACTTGCCCCCCCCTGCATCAGCCCCCATGGACTTTACAGAATGGTGGCAGGGGATTGCGGGGGGCTGGTAGTCATAAGTAAACAACTAAAGAGGGTGCAAGAAGCCTATAAGACTCAGTGTGATAAAAAACACTCTGAACTGTGGAATTTAGTAGTGGGAGACAAAGTGTATATTTCAACCAAACACTTACCTAATGCACAGAACTGTAAGAAATTAGGAATGAAATACTTGGGACCTTTCCCAATCAAAAGGATTATAAATCAAGTGACTGTTGAATTGGACCTGCCTAAAAACCTTAAACATGTGCACCCTTGTTTCCATGCCAATTACTTGAAGAAAGACCCTGGACACTCGCATTGGCACCCTCAGATGGAACCACCACCCCCGACTCTGGTTCGTGGTCAGATTCATCATGAAGTGCAGGAAATTCTCGATGCCAAGATCAAACGTGGTGAACTGTTTTATCTTATCAAATGGACTCATTTCTCATTGAGTCAAGCTGAATGAGTCAGCTCCAAAGATACCAACTGTAAAGCTTTAATTAAAGAATTTTATAGCAAACATCCCAATAAACCCGGGGGAAGGGGACCTTAGGGGGGGCAGAATGTCAAGAGTCACTCCATCTTGTTCCTCTTGCCATATGTATCCAGCTATACAATACTACGCTTGTGCTAACTATGCTGCTTTGATGTAGTTGCTTCTTGTTGCTTATCTGAAGGGAGGATGCTATGTCTGGGAGCTAGCTAGTTGCTATGTAACCAAGGCCGCGAACAGGAGGAGAAGCGACCCGAGAACTGATAATGACACCTGTAGTGATGAGAGCTTAATAGAAACCCCGCGCAAACCCCCCGCTTTAGCTTGGCGAGCTTTGGCTTGAATTATAACGGTCAGGGCAAAGGTTTTTAAGTTGGGAGAACTGGCGGGCTTGTCAGTTCTGACAACGCATGTGTATGCCCATGAAGCTGAAATAAAGATCTTGAACTCTACTTGTCTTTTCCTTGGCTCTGCGTCTGACACCAGGCATTGTTGACTTCTTCCATTATGGGGTATGCAGGGGGCTATTACAACCCCTCCTTGACACTGCCTGTCTCCAGGCTTTGTTCATGGCTGTGTTGGAGCAATCTGCTTGCACCCCAGCCTCCTCCCCCTCCTGGCCTTCCTCACATAGGGTGAGTTAGGTTTCTGACCATTCTCAGCTTGGGCAGCCAGGGCAGTGTTGAGTCCGGGCAGAACATCAGCTCCCAGTGGGCTGTTAGCACCATTGTAGGATGTGGATTGCAGCCTTTCACTCAAGTTCCCTGATCATCTGAGGTGTGAGGTGCTCCTTTGCCAACAAGAACTTCATCCCAATAGATGGAGCAATTCTGTAAGTGTAAAAAGATGTACCCTTAAAAAAAGTGAATGGGGAAACTTATTTATGGTCCAGAGGCTGTGGACTGAAGATGCATTTATATTTATTACAAATGTTATATCACTAAAAATCATTAATATCATGCATCTCACCTAGCTTTGTCATAGGACAGGAGACCTCCCAGGCCCATTCAATTAGCCTGCTTGAAACATTTGCCAGTTGAGTCTCCCAGAATGGACTCCTGCATTAGCATTATAGAACTGTTATTTAAGTGATCTGATAACTGACTTGATTGTTTTCTTCTTTTCTGCCTGTTCCCCTGTTCCCCTTTTTTCCTTTTGTATATTATATCAAACTTTATTATTTTAAATTGCATGTTCAGTGCAGGGGTAAATAAACAGGGGTGTATGTTTTGTTGTTAAGTCATAGTTAACTTATGGCAGCTCCATGGGTTTCAAGGCAAGAAATGTTCAGAGGTGGTTTGCCATTGCCTGGCTCCATGTCATGACCCTGGTATTCCTTGGAGGTCTCCCTTCCAAACACTAGCCAGGGCTGACCCTGCTTATCTTCTAAGATCTGACAAGACTAGGCTAGCCAGGGCTAACCAGGTCAGGTATAGGTAAACAGTATAAAATGTAGTAAATACATAAAAGTACCAAGCAATGCATACACAGAGAACTGCAAAATAACAATCAGTATAAAATGCAGATTATAATAGAGTTAATAATTTTATGCCACTTTCTCTTATATGAGATTTATCATCCTCCTTCAAAGGCATAGTTAAATAATGTTTAATGATACGAAGACCCCGCATACACCCAAGAGTTAAAGTAGATCCAATAGCAGAGCAATGAACCTGATCTTTAAGTGGGAATGCAATCTTATCCAGAGTAGGCCAAATGCCAATTTCACAAGGAAATTAGCCATCATCTATTAACATCATCATGGTATCTGGACTGAGTTTAAGTTTCTTAGGCTTCATCCAGTCCATTAGTGATTGCAATCGCCCATCTTGATGATTGGATGAAAGATCAAATAGAGCTGGATGTCATCTTCATGTTAATTGCAAGGGAGCCATCTGCATGTTAATTGCAAGAGAGTCAGTTTAGTGTAGTGGTTAAATGTGCAGACTTTTATCTGGGAGAACCAGGTTTGATTCCCCACTTCTCCACTTGCTCTCCCGGCCCCAAAGATTGATGGTATCGAATGTGCCGGTCTGGCGTGGGATGTTGGAGAGAGGGTGGCAGTCTGGCTGGTGTACCGTCCACCCAATGCACCAGCTAGCGCCTTATCATCACTATTGGAGGCAGTGGCGGGCTGGGCATTGGAGTACCCAGGGCTTATGGTCCTGGGTGACTTCAACGTCCATGCTGACGACACGGCCTCCACTCAGGCGATGGACCTAGTGTCTTCCATGGCAACACTGGGGGACTCTCAATTTGTTACGACTCCCACGCATCAGGCCGGGCAGACATTAGACCTGATCTTTGCGTCTGGGATCTTGGTGAACGATATCGCTGTAGAAGCAGTCCCATGGTCGGATCACCTAGCCCTTAAGGTCCGTGTGGGGACACCGCCCCAACCCTGTATGGGCGGAGAGCCTATTTTGGCTTGTCCTTGGGGCCTGATGGACCCGGAACGGTTCCAAACGGCCCTGAGGGATCCCTGGCCCACTGGCAATACCTTCGATGACCTGGTGGAAACCTGGCAGGGCCGGCTGTCTAGGGCTATCGATGAAATTGCACCTTGGTGCCCTCTGAACCCTCGTGTGAGGCTGGCTCCATGGTATACCTTGGAACTGCGCCAGCTGAAACAAGGGCTCAGACGACTAGAGAGGCAGTGGAGGCATACTCGGGACGAAGCGACAAGAACATCCTATAGAACATTTATGAAGTCTTATGAGATGGCAGTCAAGGCTGCAAAGAAAGACTACTTTGCAACCAAGATTGCATCTGCAAATTCACGCCCAGCACAATTGTTTAGAATAATTGGAGATCTTATAACACTGCCACAAGGCAAACCAAACGTTAGAGAATTAGAAATTGGCTGTGAGGCATTTGCGAAACATTTTGCAGATAAAAACTCGTCGCTCCGCCAAGACCTGCCTACCACATTGGATACAGTAAGTGAAATTGAGGCTCCATGCCTGTCTTCGGGCTTAGTGCTGGACCATTTCGACCCACTCAGCCTGGAGGAAGTCGACGGAATCCTCTCTGCTGCTCGCCCAACAACATGTGATTTGGACCCTTGCCCCTCTTGGCTGATTAAATCTTGCCAGAGGGAGCTTAGATGTCCTTTACGGGACATCATAAATAGATCCCTCTTAGAGGGGCGTTTTCCAACACCTCTGAAAGAGGCCTTGGTCCGCCCCCTCCTGAAAAAATGTACAGCAGACCCGGCTGAATTGGCAAATTACCGTCCGGTGTCTAATTTACTGTTTTTAGGTAAAATTATTGAGAGGGCAGTGGCGTGGCAGCTACAGAGGTTTCTGGATGACGCTTCCATCCTGGACCTGTGCCAGTCCGGTTTCTGGCCAGGCCATGGGATGGAGACGGTGCTGGTCGCCTTGGTGGATGACCTCCAGCGGCAACTGGATCGAGGCGGCGTTGCGGTGCTGATGCTGTTAGACCTGTCAGCGGCATTTGATACAGTCGACCATCAGCTACTGACCCGCCGCCTCGCCGACATAGGGGTTAGGGGGTTGGCCTTACAATGGCTCTCCTCCTTCCTCTTGGGTCGGGGACAAAGGGTGGTGATTGGGGGTGAGCGGTCCCAGAGGCGCACACTGGATTGTGGGGTGCCTCAGGGAGCAGTTCTCTCCCCGATTTTGTTCAACATCTATATGCGCCCCCTTGCCCAGATTGCTCGGAGGTTTGGGCTGGGTTGCCATCAATATGCAGATGACACCCAGCTCTATCTACTAATGGACGGACGGCCCGACTCCGCCCCAGGGAACCTGGATCAAGCTTTGCAGGTTGTTGCAACGTGGCTTAGGCTGAGTGGGCTGAAGCTGAATCCAACAAAGACAGAGGTCCTGTGTGTGGGTCGCGGTGCTCTGGGAAGGGAAATATCTCTCCCGGCCTTCGACGGCGCGCCATTGAAAGCAGTGCGCCAGGTAAAGAGCTTGGGTGTTTTACTGGGTGTTTTATCAATGGAGGCCCAGATAGCAGCCACTGCCAAGTCAGCATTCTTCCATCTGAGGCGGGCGAGGCAGTTGGCCCCTTTCCTAGAGCGTCGGGACCTTGCAACAGTGATCCACGCGATGGTCACCTCAAGATTGGACTACTGTAATGCCCTCTACTTGGGGCTGCCTTTGTGCCGGACCCGGAGGCTGCAGCTAGTGCAGAACACGGCAGCCAGGCTGTTGATAGGACTCCCGAGGTGGGAGCATATACGGCCAGGGCTGCGCGAACTGCACTGGCTGCCGATTACATATCAGGTCCAGTACAAAGTGCTGGTCATTACCTTTAAAGCCCTATATGGCCGAGGACCGGCCTACCTGAGGGACCGTCTTTCCCCATATGAGCCCCAGAGAGCACTGAGGTCAGCCAGGAAAAATAAACTGACTATCCCTGGGCCGAAAGTGGCTAAACTCCAGAACACCCGTGCACGGGCCTTTTCAATCGTGGCCCCTTCCCTATGGAATCAGCTCCCGGAGGAGGTGCGGGCCCTGCGGAGCCTTGATCAGTTCCGCAGGGCCTGCAAGACCACCCTCTTCAAGCTAGCATATACGGACTGCTGAATTATGGCTGTTTAACAAAGGGACCCGCCAATATCGTTCTGTTTAAAGACCTGTATTACGATGTAAACTGACAGAAATTAGCGCTGAAATACCACCGTCACTGTCAGATTAAGTTAAATTAAGTTAAATTTTAATTGTATAATGACTGGTTTTTAAATAATGTTAATTTTAAAGTCTTATATTTATTGTACTGTATGTTTATAAATGTTGTTAGCTGCCCTGAGCCTGCCTAGGCAGGGAGGGCGGGATATAAATAAAATTTTATTATTATTATTATTATTGCAGCTGCTGGAATGGCTTTTGGGTTAGCCATAGCTCTCATAGGAGTTGTCCTTGAAAGGGCAGCTTCTGGGAGATTATAAGCCGCTCTGAGACTCTGATTCAGAGAGAAGGGAAGGGTATAAATCTGTGGTCTTCTTCTTCTTGCCAGGCCATGCCTAGGAGCTTCAAGGGTGGGTGGGTAATGGCTTTACCATGATGTCTCTTACAAGTGCTGTTAGGTAACTTGCTGGAAATTGCTGGAAACTATGGTTTTATTGGATTTTCCTTGAAAGTGATATAGTAGTGCAGGTGCCATCAATTTAATTTTTAAAAATTATTTTTAGGAAAAGACCTGGCAGCCCTAATTACAGCTTCCCCCTTGCTAATCTTTCCCAGCAATTTTATGCTGATATTAGACACTCTGAAAGACAAAATTCAGCCTTTTGTCAGGGTACACATTTGAGAGATACTAAGAAATGTCAGTGATTTTCTCAATAGAGTTTTGAACTGAGTGGTTAAATCTTCCATCAATAGCAACCTAATTATAGAATTACTGAAGAATGGTCACAAAAAACTGGTAAAGCTTTTTGATCGAAGGAACTGAACATTCTAGGTGATGGGATACAATGTTGCTATTGTGATGAAACTGTGGAGACAATAATCTCTGCTAAAATAATCTGTTGACACACTCTCTCAAAAATGAGTTGTGAGGAGCCAGCAACCACAGTTATAAAACAGTCTTTTTTAAAAAAAAAATCTTACCAATATATCTGTTGATTCAGTAGTGCTGGAGACAGAGCCCAATCTTAGGATACTGAGTCAAATTTCAACCTTGTCAATTATTCATCTGGAGCTTGTGGATTGTAAACTTTGCAAAAATGTGAACTGCAGAAAACCTCACAAACTGCAAATCCAGTAATAGAAGTATTCATTACAAAAATAAATCACTTTTAATTTTATTTTAATACGTGTCTTTTGCATCCTACTTTGCTTCTCTTTTTAAAAATATTGCTAGATATGTTTAATTTGGTACTTTATAGCGATGAGACATAATCTGAAGGCATTTAGGGAAAAGCTGTTTTCATTTCTTTACACACTGAAAAACAAACTGGCAGTTGAAGAAGCATATATATGTTAGGCAGCACAAAAGTTCTATTCTCTTGGTAATATGAGTTCACCACTGGCAGGACATTTTCTACTGTATAAACAAAATCTCTCTTGTCTATGGTATGCTGGGATTGAGAGGGATATGGCAGCTTCCAGTCTAGGAAAGAGAACTGTCTGTTTTTATTAAAGTGCTTGTATTAGGAAGAAAAGATATGGGGGTCCTTAATGAAATCTGCAAGTCCTGCCCCTTGACTCCTCTCAATGTTAGCCTCTTCTAGTGCTCCTTATGACAGAAAAGGTGGCATGGTGTAGGCCAATATTGAAAGCTAATTAGGATGGTTGGCATTTGGAAGGGAGACTGCAGAGGAAGGGCATGGCAAACCACCTCTGCTTCTCATTTACCTTGAAAACCCCTTGTTGGGATTGCTGTAAATCTGCTGTGACTTGATGGCACTTTGTACACACACACAGTGATCCTCATATACCACACCTTCACTCAGGCTTATACCTACAAGGTGCTATCATTATACCTAATTTTGAAAATGGCCTCAGTGTGTGAATAAAAAAATTGACATGATGGGGCCATGTACAGATATGGAGTACTAGTAGCCTGGGAGAAGCAGAAAAAAAATATAAAATAAAAAAATGCATTGGCAGATTTAAAAAACCTTAATATCATGGAAGCAATGCCTGCTTTTTTAAAAAAAGAAAAGACCACTATGAAGATCTTGCAAGACTATTTATTTATTTATTTATTACTTTACATTTATATCCCGCCCTCTCCGCAAGCGGACTCAGGGCAGCTTACAATATCATAAAAACAATCAATTCCATAAAACATATAAAACCATAATTCACTTATCAATTTAAAACTATTTGCGCTGTCTCAATCCAGTCTGGCGGTATTGGGTTCTGACTATGATCGCCAGCTTCTGTAGGATGTCCGGTGGCAGCCCATTTTCAGTCAACCAGAAAAGCCTGTCTAAACAGTTCGGTCTTACAGGCCCTGCGGAACGCCGACAAATCCCGCAGGGCCCTTATAGCTTCTGGGAGGGTGTTCCAAAGTTCTGGTGCTGCCACCGAGAAAGCCCTGGATCTTGTTGCGCATAGCCTGGCTTCTTTTGGGCCAGGGGCAGACAGCAGATTTTTTGTCCCTGATCGCAGTGCTCTCTGGGGGATATATGGGGAAAGGCGGTCCCGTAGATAGGCAGGTCCCTGACCATAAAGGGCTTTAAAGGTTAGTACCAACACCTTGAAGCGAACTCAGAACACAACAGGCAACCAGTGCAGCTCTCTCAGCACTGGCTGAATGTGCTCCCGTCGTGGTAGCCCCATTAACAGCCGTGCCACAGCATTCTGCACTAGTTGTAGTCTCCGGGTTAGCGTCAGGGGTAGCCCCATGTAGAGAGCATTACAGTGATCTATTCTTGAGGTGACCGTAGCATGGATTACCATCGCTAGGTCGCTGCGCTCCAGGTAAGGGGCCAGCTGCCGTGCTTGCCGAAGATGGAAAAAGGCAGATCTAACAGTGGCTGCCACCTGAGCCTCCATTGTAAGGGAGGACTCAAGGAGCACGCCTAAGCTCTTGACCTTGGGGACCGGTATCAGTGGCACCCCGTCAAGGGCCAGCAGCTGGATCTCTCTCCCCGGACCGCCCCGACCCAGGTAGAGAACCTCCGTCTTCGTCGGATTCAATTTCAGCCGACTCAGTCTGAGCCAAGAGGCCACGGCTTGTAATGCCATGTCTAGGTTTTCCAGGGTACAGTCAGACTGGCCACCCATCAATAGGTAGAGCTGGGTGTCATCCGCATATTGATGGCAACCCAGTCCATACCTCCTGACAATCTTGGCAAGGGGGCGCATATAGATATTAAATAGCATCGGGGATAGGACCGCTCCCTGCGGCACCCCGCAACTAAGGGAGTGCCTCTGGGATGCTTCCTCCCCTATCACCACCCTTTGTCCCTGATCTTGGAGAAAGGAAGTCAGCCACTGCAAGGCAGATCCCTGTATCCCCACATCGGTGAGGCGGTCAGTCAGTAGCTGGTGGTCAACCGTGTCAAAAGCGGCTGACAGATCTAATAACAGCAGCACTGCAGAGCCGCCCAGATCCAGATGACTATGCTGTGAGGACTTGGTAGCCATTGGGGGGGATTGCTAAGTAGCCCCCAACCAGAAATGCTAAGGATTCCAAGCCTCAGTTAGGGAGAGAGGCAGTTTTTACAAAGATAGGTGGAAGAAATAGTAAATCTGGTGCGTAAAGAGCAAAAATGGTAAAAAAGAGGAAAGTTGACAGTATGGGAGGGGAACAGTTTCCTCTGAGTAAGCTCCACAGAATGACATGAGACTTACTTTTGAGTGGTCCCGCTTAGACTTGCCTTTAAATCTGTGTTCTCATTGGTTTATTTAGGAAACATATATCCCACCTCTTCAAGAGGATTACATGAGATGGTTCACAGCAGAAACAAATAAAATTTGATTAACTCAGGTAATTACACAAAACAGCAAGAAGGCAAACATGCAAGGTAAAGTACATGCCAGGAAATCCAAATAAGGCATTAAAATAATCACCTAAGATGTGGGGTAAAACTGAGTTAGTCTGGGCACACAAACATATTTTGACCTGGCATCTAACTGCCAACCAAAGAGGTTCCTGGTAAGCCTCTTTGGGAAGGTAATTCCAAAGATGGAGTGCCACTGCTGAAGAGAAGTCCTGCCTCTAGTTGCCACCCACTCCACCTACATGGACTTGAGATGAAAATCTGAACTTACAAGGACAATACAGGAGGAGGTGGATCCTGATCTCAAGTTGTTTAGGTCTTTGAGTCATGGCATTACCACCACCACCACCACCACCACTGTTATTAACACTTCTGAATTCCAGACTTGTAGTAATAATATTTCTCTCATTTTAAAAAACTCTGTTTATAAAAGCTGGAGTCCAGACAGGGACACATCCTCCAACGGCAAGCTCACTAAACTAACCCTCCCCTTGGAAGGTTTATTCACTTGGAAGGTGGGTGGTGCTGGACAACTGTGATGTCCAGTGGACTGTTTCTTTCTGTAATTAAACTCCCTTTAGCCAGTGAAATATTTGCAACTGTCTGCCTTCTTTCCACCTTGTGACAAGATAACATCCATAGGGATCTAGACAGGTGTCTCCTTTTATAGCTCACCTGTTGCTTACCATCATTTCCTGCCAATGCTTCCAAGACCAGTGTGGGATTTCTTTTGGCAGCAATAGGGCGATGCTCTAGAATTTATCAAGAAGAAGAGGAGGAGGAGATTGAATTTATAGCTCCCCCCCTTCACTCAGAGTCTCAGAGCAGTTTACAATCTCCTTTCCCTTCCCCTTCCCTTAACAGACACCCTGTGAGATAGATGGGGCTGAGAGAGTCTTTTAAAAACTAGTCTTGAGAGAACAGCTATGAATTATGACTGAAACAAGGTCACTCCAGCAGCTGCATGTGGAGGAGTGAGGAATCAAACCTGATTCTCCCAGATAAGAGTCTGAGCACTTAACCACTACACCAAACTGGCTCCAAAGTTCTATGGTTTAACCACAGAGTTTAGTGCCCCGTGGCGCAGAGTGGTAAAGCAGCAGTACTGCAGTACTGTGGTCTGAACTCTCTGCTCACGACCTGAGTTCGATTCCAGCGGAAGCTGGATTCAGGTAGCCGGCCCAAGGTTGACTCAGCCTTCCATCCTTCCGAGGTCGGTAAAATGAGTACCCAGCTTGCTGGAGGGAAAGCGTAGATGACTGGGGAAGGAAATGGCAAACCACCCAGTAAAAAGTCTGCCGTGAAAATGTTGTGAAAGCAACGTCACCCCAGAGTTGGAAACGACTGGTGCTTGCACAGGGGACCTTTCCTTTTCCTTAGTGCAAATACTAGAGTTGCTCCTGACATAAAGATACCACTTCTACTTTTTTTGCTTGAAGTGATGTTGTTGCTGGTGCAGTGCTGGCATGCCTGTCCCCATCACAGTTCCTCCCAAAGAATTGCTGGCTGTGGCTGGCAACCCTATGGGGATCTCAACTTTCTGTGGAATGGAAATGTCCTCTAGCTACCCTCTAAGTGTCAGAAGAGGATCAGGAATCTTAGGATATGACAAGGGGCTTGGACTTATAGGAGAGATTATCAAACAAACCTTGCCAGAGGAAAGAGGAGCAGACAGGCACCAATGCTGGCTAAACAGAGATCCTATCTGGATCATAACAGGATCTCTACTGAAAAAAGAAATAAAGAGCACCTGTTTTTTTCAGCCACATGAACAGAAGGACAGCAGAGGATCTTGGAACAGAGAAAGGACACCAAACCATGCTCCTGGAACTACTAAAAGAAAAAAAGCTGAGGGGCCTGTTGAACTGGTCCCAAAGTTGCATCTAGGCCATAATAGAGATTTAGACAGGCATGGGCCACTTGCAGCTTTTGAGAGACAGAGCCATATTTTTTTTTAAATGATGATACAAAGAAGACAACAGATGACAAAGACAAATTGCAAAATTTAGCAAATGCCAAAGGGAAAAAAACCATCAAGACTCTAAATCTGAGCCCCCTTTTAGAGGAAGCAAGGCCCTGGCCATGCCCCTGCTTCCTCTAAATGGCCATGGCTGCAGCCATTAGACTAAGGTGGATATGAAGAGAGCAGAGCTTCTGCTGGCTCTGTCTGAAGGGCCATTTGAGTATGCAAGGGACTGGATCTACAGGGAAGCCTTATACAAGTTTGTGTGTGAATGAGGCTTTTTAAAAATACTCCTGAGAAAGGTTTGTTACAGTACATGATACACAGCTGCAGTGTAAACTGTGTAGTTGTATAAGCAAGCTCTTACAACTTAATATTAAACTGATAGTGAGTTTTGCATTAAAACAATGTTGGCACTAATCTTTAAGACAGGTGATCTTTCTGGAATATATGGATGTTAATAGTGTTAACAAATCAGACTCATTAACTCAATCACAGTAGAACTTAAACAATACAGACTTAGCTGGCAATCAGCAACCCTTTTAATTAATGTCTAATTTCCTGATGATTTCAAAAGAAAATAATTATACCATTGATAGTAAACTCCAGTCAATTTTCAAGGCTGTATATACAAAGTGTTCATGGTAGGACTCATCCATCTCAAATCTTCATAGCTTATTTTATGTATGTATTTAAGTTATGTTACTGTTAGGCTAAAAGAGTGACTGGTCCAATGGTGAACTTTATGGCTGAAAAAGGTTAGACACAAACATTTTCCACTAATGAAAAGTCCTCCTCAATCCTAGGGGCAATGTTTCTGTGCATGTAGTGTTCTGCAGAGGGGTAGAAAAGTTCTTTTCTGTGAGCTGAACTCCACTATGGAATGCCATATCCAACTCCAGCACTTGGCTCATTATACCACTACAATGGTTTTCCATTGTGTTTGACTTATTGACATAGTGTCTTAGTGAATGATAATACTATGGTAATTGTTTCCCATTTAAAACATTTATCATTTATACAATTGGGCCTTACATGATTTATAGACCATCTGATCAATGAAAACTTATTCCTATGTGACATAGATATTAGTTGAAAAGCATAAGAGACAATCTGTAGCACTATTTTAGATATAACAGGAATTAATTTTTTAAAAATCAGGTGACAGAAGTCATTTTTTCTCAACAGCAGAAGCATTCTGGTAGTTTTAGAGTACTGAAATAGTTATCCATTATCTCTATTGCACATCATAGGAATGTGGTGAAATCTAACCTAGAAAATGTGTGTGATGGTTGGGGGTTTTTTTGGTTGTTTGTTTGGTTTCATTTTTGTCCACATATTTGAACAAGTTGGAGAACTGGCTTTGGAAACTGGAGTTTATTACAAATTTCCATTTAGAATATGTGACTTTGTATAACACATGGGGTTCTTGGCTTCTGCAAAAGACTCAGAAGAAAGTTCTGCTTGAATATAGGAATGGTTGACTAAAGTATTGAGTTTCTGGTTATGCAGCACCAGTTACTTGACATGTGACTTGAAATACACAGTAGTTTACTTTAAATGCTAATGTGAGGTTTCTGAAAATATTTGTTATGTTAGCTTAGGTGAGGTAAGGCTAATTAAATGAACGTGAACAGTCAGAAGAGGAAGCAGGAAGCTGGAGTCTCTCCTCAGACTGTTGATGAACTGTTTAATTTAGACTTTCAAAAAACAGAATGTATGGTAGAAAGAGTACCTGTTCCTATTTACTTCAAAGAACGATTTTCCCTTCCTGTTGTTGTTGATATTGGCTTATAAAGCATCAGTCTTAAGGAAAAAATGCTGCGCAGAAATGGCATCAGATCCCTGAGAAAACAATTTAAAAAACAGTTCTTAGGTATCCTTTTGAATTCCACTGAGTTCACTCTATGCCTTTTAAATCAATATGGAGTAAACACTTCCAGCTGGCCACCTCATGTGGATACTGGCCATTAACTGTTCTCTAGTGTTTTCAGTCACATTATTTTGCAGTCAACTGAAAATTTGACAAAATCACTTTTGTATACCTCCATTCCATACTAAGATGATAACAAAAAGTAAAACAACACCACAGCCAACTCTTGCAATACCCCACATGCCTCTCTTTTCCTTTTAATGATTGTAAAGTGGGTTTTTTTTAATACCGAAAGTAGTTATTTTTACCCTGCATTTTCTAATGTATTTGTGGACATGCAAAGTGCACAGAAAGATACTGTTAAGATCAAATGCTTATGCCTCAGACTGCACATACTCTCTGATCAACTCATGCTGCTCTTGGAATAAGGAATAGTCACAAGATCATAGCTGCTGAGAACACTGTTTCACTCACATAAGTTAAAAAAAAAAACAGGTGTCAATTTCCATTTAAAGAATGATACCCTATTTTAAAATAGGAAAATGTAGGGAGGTAAGTAATGGTAGAGCTCCAGACTCCTGTTACTTGAGCCACCAATTCAGCCCATCCACAATTCTTCCAACTGCCCTGGTAGATTTTTCAATATTACAACCCTTCATATTTTCTTACCTTCTATTACTTGAACTTCTATTACTTCACTTCATATATTCTTAACTTCTATTACTTGAAGTAATTGCTAGATTGGGGCCCAAGACTAAGTGTTTTCATCCAGTGGCTTCTGCTACTTATGGTGTTACACAAGCACCCCTGTAGCAGTTTAGCACCTCGTGACACCCTAGAACAATGATTCCCAAACATTTTTGGGCCACTGCCACCTTGGTTCCATAAACTCAACCCCAGTGCCCCCTACCCTACGAAAAGCATTATATAGAATAGTGGTTTGCATGACCCACTAAGTAAGATAATAGGAATACATTTCAAAACAGTAACAATGAATTGCATATTTATTCAAAATCTAATTACAGCTTTTTAGTTTAATTTATTCAACAAGACTAATGAATTTGATCTAGTGATACCAGCTTTTCAAAGTTTCATTTAGGAAGAATTTTAGACACCATATTTAGCAACTACCCCACTTTTCAATAAATTCTTAATGAGATGGATTGGCTTGGTTAAGTGATTCCATTGGTTAAGTGATTGGCTTGGTTAAGTGATTCAGTGTTTGCTTTGAAGCCACTCAGCAGGGGACTCACATTACTGTGTTCAGTAATCTGGAGTTGATTTCTTTGCTTTAAGAGAAACTGGACGCCCACACTAAAACCAAGTTCACCAGATATGATGTTGGAAATGCAACAACCAGCTTCTTAACCGCTGTCCATAGTGCTGGATTGTAACACAAACTCTTGGTACGACTTCCTAAAACGATGGCTTCAGCTCAATGTCATTTTGCAGCTCAATTAGTTCATTGTCCACTAGCCCAACTTCCCCAGTATCTGAAAACAGACTTATCACCTAATCTGTCATTTCCATTGAAAGAAGATCCTCAGATAACTCAGACATATCTTCATGCAGCATATCCAAATGGTCACAAAGAAACCTGCAGATTATCGTTTTGTATTCCACCTTTCTCTGCTAGCTCAAACAGGCTTGGAAATTGGTATAGCTCACAATGGCTTATACTGCATTAGAATAGACTTTTAAATAAAAGTAGAAATGGCAGATTTTGCCTTAATAAGATTGACCTCATTTCTTTGCACCTGCAAATTCATTACGCTGAACTTTGCAAATAGTTCTGATCAGGGCTTTTTTGTGCAGGAATGCACAGGAATGCAGTTCTGGCTGGCTTGGTGTAAGGAAATGCAGTTCTGGCTGACCTAATATGCAAATCAGTCTCTGCAGGGCTCTTGCGTGAAACAATGGTGGTCAGAGGGTGTGGCCTAATGTGCAAATGAGTTCCTGCTGGGCTTTTTCTTACCAAAAAAGCCCTGGTTCTGATTCATAAGCAATGCCATATCTAATCTCTTTGGGTTCATCATTGAGCAGAGTATTCATGCCGTCAAAAAGACTCCTCAATAGGTCAAAAAGGCCATAGAAGTATCCCATGCAATTGCCTTTTGATAGCCAACAAACTTCAGTATAAAGCAGCAAATATTCAAGACCTTCCTCATTCTCAATACAGAGCTTCTGGAATAGTCAATCTTTGAGAGCGTGGACTTTAATATTATTCATTGCAGGAATGACAGTGTGACTTGTGCAGGTTGTCACTTGGGTTTTTTTGCAACTGGATATTGATAAATGACACAGTGAATTGTAAAGACATTTTTTTAAGTAAGCAACACATTCATGGTAGCAACCAGTCATTGATGGTGCTCTATCAGTTGCACAAACCAGTATGTTAGTAAGATGAATTTAATTGCCTTTGAAGAACTGTTCTACAGCATGAAATATTGACACACACCCCTTTAGTATCTGTTCTTAATTATCTTGCGAAACAACAAATTTTGAGTTAAGCTTTCATCTTTTATAAAGTGCACATTAGTGAGCAGCAAAGATTCATCACTTGGTAACATTGACTCATCCAGCAGAAGTGCAATTTCTGTTGGCTTTAGTATGCTGCACAATGTATCTTCTACATTTTCAGTCATTTCATCTATGCATTTTTGCTCTTTATTACTGCTGAGAGGAATCATCTTAATTATATCATGTGGTGACTTATGCAAAACAGTATCCAGAACCCCACTAATTGTTGGTTGGATGAGTTCTTTACGTATTGTATGTGGCTTTCCATACTTCGCAGCAAACAGGCTTTACAATGTTGGCTGCCACAAAGTGATTCAAATAAAATTAGGTTCTTGACTGCTTTGTCTGAATGTGCCTTCTTCACATGACCAATCAGCCTAGAAAGCTCCATTGCTTTGCTAAAAAAGACCTTTTTGCATATCAGGCACCTTGGCAGCTGCTGGTTTGTTGATGCTGGTATGAAGCCATACTTCAGATATTCATAAGAACATAAGAGAAGCCATCTTGTATCAAGCCAATGGCTCATCCAGTCCAACACTCTGTGTCACACAGTGGCCAATATATGTGTGCGTGTGTATACACACACACACATATACATACATACACACACACCCACACATATACATACATACACACCCACACACACACACATATATATACTGTGGCTAATAGCCACTGATGGACCTCTGCTCCATATTTTTATCCAATCCCCTCTTAAAGCTGGCTATGCTTGTAGCCGCCACCACCTCCTCTGGCAGTGAATTCCACATGTTAATCACCCTTTGGGTGAAGAAGTACTTCCTTTTTTAATAATAATAATAATAATAAGCTTTTATTTATATCCCGCCCTCCCCGCCGAGTTAAAACGGTTTTCCGTTTTAACCTGACTGCTCAGCAATTTCATTGAATGCCCACGAGTTCTTGTATTGTGAGAAAGGGAGAAAACTACTTATTTCTCTACTTTCTCCATTCCATGAATAGTCTTGTAAACCTCTATCATGTCACCCTGCAGTCGACGTTTCTCCAAGCTAAAGAGCCCCAAGTGTTTTAACTTTTCTTCATAGGAAAAGTGTTCCAGACCTTTAATCATTCTAGTTGCCCTTTTCTGGACTTTTTCCAATGCTATAATATCCTTTTTGAAGTACGGTGACCAGAATTGCACACAGTATTCCAAATGAGACTGCACCATCGATTTATACAGGGGCATTATGATACTGGCTGATTTGTTTTCAATTACCTTCCTAATAATTCCCAGCATGGCGTTGGCCCTTTTTATTGCAATCGCACACTGTCTTGACATTTTCAGTCTCTGCCAGTTCACAACCCATCAACTTGTATTTGTAGCTGGGATTCTTGTGCATTACTTTGTGCTTCGCCACATTGAACCTCATCTGACACGTTGACGCCTACTCACCCAGCCTCAACAGATCCCTTTGGAGTTCCTCACAATCCTCTCTGGTTTTCACCACCCTGAACAATTTAGTGTCATCTGCAAACTTGGCCATTTCACTGCTTACACCCAACTCCAAATCATTAATGAACAAGTTAAAGAGCATGGGACCCAGTACTGAGCCCTGCGGCACCCCACTGCTTACCGTCCTCCACTGTGAAGACTGCCCATTTATACTCACGCTCTGCTTCCTATTAATTAGCCAGTTTTTGATCCACAAGAGGACCTGTCCTTTTACTCCATGACTCTCGAGCTTATTAAGGAGCCTTTGATGAGGAACTTTATCAAAAGCTTTCTGGAAGTCAAATTAAACAACATCTATTGGGTCCCCTTTGTCCACATGTTTGTTCACCCCCTCAAAGAACTTTAACAGGTTAGTGAGGCAAGATCTTCCCTTACAGAACCCATGCTGAGTATTCCTCAATAACTTGTGTTCATCAATGTGCCTACTCATTCTGTCCTTGATAATGGTTTCCACCAACTTTCCCGGTATTGAAGTCAGACTGACTGACCTGTAATTTCCTGGATCTCCTCTGGAACCCTTTTTAAAGATGGGGGTAACATTTGCTACCTTCCAGTTCTCAGGAACGGAGGCAGAATTCAATGAAAGATTACATATTTTTGTCAGGAGATCCACAAGTTCAATTTTGAGTTCTTTCAGAACTCTTGGATAAGAACATAAGAGAAGCCATGTTAGATCAGGCCAATGGCCCATCCAGTCTAACACTCTGTGTCACACAGTGGCCAAATTTTTTATACACACACACACACTGTGGCTAATAGCCACTGATGGACCTCTGCTCCATATTTTTATCTATGTATACTATGTGCTATGTATGCCATCCAGACCTATGTATCTATGTATGCCATCTGGACCTGGTGACTTATTAGTTTTTAATTGGTCAATCGGTTGTAGAACCTCCTCTCTTGTCACCTCAATTTGACTCAGGTCTTTCAATACGCCTTCCAAAATTAGTGGTTTTGGAGCAGGCAAACACGTCTCATCTTCCAGAGTGAAGATGGAGGCAAAAAATGCATTCAGCTTCTCAGCCACTTCCCTATCCTCCTTCAGTAATCCTTTGACCCCTTGGTCATCCAAGGGCCCCACTGCCTCCCTGGCTGGTTTCCTGCTTCGAATATATTTGAAGAAATTTTTATTGTTGGTCTTTATGTTTTTTGCAATATGCTCCTCATAGTCCCATTTTGCCTGCCTGATCACAGTCTAGCATTTGATTTGCCACAGCCTGTGTTCCCTTTTATTAATCTCATTGGACTAGCTTTCCACCGCTTAAAGGAGTGCTTCTTACCTTTTACAGCTTCCATTACTTTGTTTGTTAACCATGCAGGCCTTTTCTTATACCTGTTTGTGCCTTTCCTAACTTGTGGTATATATTTTATCTGAGTTTCTAGGATTGTAGTTTTAAATAGCCTCCAAGCTTCCCCAAGGGTTTTGACTGTATTTACCTTTCCTTTCAGTTTTCTCTTCACATGCCTCCTCATCTTAGAGAATTTAGCCCTTTTAAAGTTAAACTTGGTTGTGCTGGTCTTTTGGGGCAACTCCCTATTTATACAAATGGTGAAATCAATAACGTTATGGTCACTGTACCCAAGTGGTGCAATCACTTTTACATCTCTCACCAAGTCTTGGGCATTACTTAGGACCAAATCCAGGATTGCCCCACCCCTGGTAGGTTCTGTGACCATCTGCTCCATAGCACAGTCATTGAGAGCATCTAGAAACTCAATCTTTCTCTTTACCTGAACGCATATTGACCCAATCAATCTGCGGGTAGTTAAAATCACCTATTACGACAGTTTTTACGTTTAGCCAGTATCTTTAATCCTGCCATCATATTATAATCATCCTCTATCTTTTGATTGGTGGGCGATAACAAACTCCCATAGTTAAATTTCTTTTTGGGCCCTGTATTTCAACCCTAAACATTTCTAGAAGGGAATCTAATTCTTTGACCTCAGTCTTACTGGACTGTATACCCTCTCTGACATACAGAGCCACCCCACTTCCAACCCTTCCCTCCCTAGCCTTTTGATATAACTTGTATCCAGGAATCACCGTGTCCCACTGATTCTCCTCATTCCACCAAGTTTCTGAAATTCCCACAATGTCTATGTTTTCCCCCCAACACTGAACATTCCAACTCACCAATTTTACTTTGAACGCTTCTAGCATTTGTATACAAACATCTATAATTTCCCAGGCAAGCTAGGCCAGCAACCTTCCTCCTGCTGCCTCGAGACTTAGGCAGACACTCCATACTGTTTGTCACCATCTCAGTGGATCTATTATCCGGTAGAAAAGTAACAGCTAACCCTTCATCTCTTTGAGATGAGTCCTCCTGAACCAGAGACATTTCATCTCCTGTCGGCTTTCCCCCAAGATTTAGTTTAAAAACTGCTCTGCCACCTTTTTGATTTTAAGCACCAGCAACTTGGTTCCATCTGGGGACAAGTGGAGACCATCTCTTTTGTACAGCTCCTGCTTGTTCCAGAAAGCATCCCAGTGCCTAACAAACTTAAACCCTTCCTCCCTACACCATCGTCTCATCCACACATTGAGACTTCTAATTTGTGCCTGTCTCTCCTGCCCTGCACGTGGAACAGGTAGCACTTCTGAGAAGGCTGTAAATCCTGGCCTTAAGTCTCCCACCTAGCAGCCTAAATTTTTCCTCCAGGACCTCACAACTGTATTTCCCCACATTGTTGGTGTCAACATGCACCACGACCACTGGCTCCTCCCCAGCACTGTCTATCAGCCTATCTACAACATGCATAATGTCCGCTACCTTCACACCAGGCAGGCAAGTCACCATATGGTCAGTATGCAGTTTTGCCACCCAGCTGTCTACTTGCCTAAGGATCGAATCACCAACTACCAAGACCCCCCCCCCCTCTCTCCCTGCTCAGGGATGGTTCCTTGGCGTAAAAGGATACCTGCTCACCAACTGAAGAAGAGGTCCCTTCTGAGGGCACATTCCACTTATCCTCAGCACGGTGCCCTGTTCCCTCTCGACCCTCATGCTCCCTGGCAGCAACGGGGCTGCCACGTTCAGAGTGGGGCTCATCTAATACATCCCCGAGAGTCTTCCCCGAGTGCCTAACTGACCGTCTCTGCTTCTCCAGGTCAGTCACCTTGGCCTCAAGGGTACGAACTCGTTCCCTGAGTACCAGGAGCTCCTTGCATCGAGCACACACCCAAGACTTCTTCCTGTGGGCAGATAGTCATACATGTGACACTCAGTGCAAAACACTGGAAAGCCCCTACCCCCCTGCTGGCATTCTTCCTTCATGAGTAAAACAATGTTTATTATTCAGCAACATTAATCAGTTATCATCCAAAAATAAACATCAAAAATATTGCATCACATTTCCCATCTCCCTCCCCCTTTTTTGTGACTTCGTTGGTGCATTCAACTTAAAATATAAAAAGAATAAAAGGTAATATTAACCTTTTAAGAACCTATTAAAAAACAATAAAAAACAAACAACCCTTATGATTATAATAAAATACAAATAAGAACAAAATTACTTATTACTATTATTATCTATCTTGATTAATAGTCCATTTATAATATTGCTATACTTAATTCTTAGTATTATCTATCCTAATTATAGTCCATTAAACCCAATCCTTATATGCAAAAACACCGTATATTTCCATAATTCTACTTTACCTATAGTTAACATTTTACATTAAAAAAATTAACAATTATTAAACATCACCAAATGTCCTTTCACCTTCCACTGTTTTTCAACATATTTTGAAATTTCTCCCATTCCTTGTTATACTTATCTATATCAAGTTCTTTTAATGTTCTAGTAAGCTTGTCCATTTTGCTCCAATGCATAACTTTCACAATCCAGTCCATTTTTCTGGTAATTTATTTTGCTTCCACAACTGCGCATATAATGTCCGTGCAGCTGAAAGCATGTTCCAAAGTAATGTTCTGTCTTGTTTTGGAAAATTTTCCATTTGTAATCCCAACAAAAAGATTTCAGGTGCTTTCTTTATATTGTAACCCAAAATCTTTGAAATTTCTTGCTGAATCATTTGCCAAAATTGTATAGCCTTTTCACAAGTCCACCACATGTGATAGAAAGATGCTTCATGTTTTTTATGTTTCCAACATCGATCAGACATCTGGTTATTTATTTTTGAAAGTTTCTTAGGAGTCATATACCATCTGTATAACATTTTAAAACAATTTTCTTTAATATTATTACATGTCGATATTTTCATAGAGTTCTTCCATAAATATTTCAATAGTTCCATCTGAATGTCTTTATTTATATTAATTGCTCACTTTATCATTTGAGATTTAATCACTTCTTCCTCTGTAGACCACTTCAATAATCATTTATATACTTTCGAAATCATTTTTTCGTTATCGCCAAACAGCATTCTTTCCAGTTCAGTTTGATCCTGTCTTATTCCTTCATTTCTAATATCCTGTTCAAGCAGACTTTTAATTTGTTGCAATTGAAACAAATTATACTTATAATCCAATTCTTCCACTGATTTTAATTCCACCTTGCCACCTTGTATTTTTAGCAATTGTTTGTATGTTATCCATTTTCCTTCCTTAACATCAGAATATAACTTTATTACTTCTGTCGGCACAATCCAAAGCGGTTTCCTCTCATCACCATATTTCTTGTATTTCAGCCAAGTTTTGAACAAATTACTTCTTATATAATGATGTGAGAAAAAACCATCCATCTTACTTTTCCCATAGCACAAATATGCATGCCAACCAAAAATATTTCCATGGCCTTCTAATGTTAATAATTTTTTATTTAATAACATTATCCGTTCCTTTAGCCACACCAAACAAACTGCATCATGGTATAATTTTAAATCTGGCACTTGAAAACCTCCCCTTTCTTTTGCATCAGTCAAGATCTTCATTTTAATTCTTGGTTTCTTGCCAGCCCATATGAATGCTGAAAGTTTCCTCTGCCATTTATTAAATTGTTTATCTTCTTTCAGTATTGGAATTGTTTGGAACAAGAACATAATTCTTGGTAGTACATTCACCTTAATTGCTGATATTCTACCCAGTATAGACAGGTTCAGCCTATTCCATTTTAATAAATCTCCATCAATTTTCCGCCAAAGTTTTTCATAATTATTTTTATATAGATCAATATTTTTGTTGTGATTTCTCCTCCTAAGTACTTTACTTTAGAAACCACTTAACATTTTGTTAGGTTTTGTAATTCTGCCTGTTCACTCTTTGACATATTTTTGCACAAAATTTTCAACTTTTCTTTGTTCACATAAAAACCTGCCAATTCACCATATTCTTTAATTTTTTGAAGCAGCAAAGGTGTAACTTGAGTTGGGCTTTCATTTATAAACATTACATCATCTGCAAACGTTCTGTATTTATAAGAAAAACCTTTCAATTTCAGACCCTCTATCTCCTTATCTTCTTGGATTTGCATAAGCAATATCTCTAAAGTCATTATAAATATCAATGGGGATAGAGGGCACCCCTGTCTTGTTCCTTTACTAATTACCATTTTCTCTGTCAAATCTGCATTCATGCAAAGTCTTGCTTGTTGGTCAGTATATATTGCTTTTACCATTCTCTCATTCTCTCTTTTACCATTCTCTCTTCACCCAATCTCAATTTCTCCATTACTGCAAACATAAATTCCCAATGTACATTATCAAAAGCTTTCTCTGCATCTGCGAAAAACAAAGCCACTTCTTTTTCTGGATGTTTCTCATAGTATTCAATTATATCAATTACTGTTCTGATATTGTCTCTGAACTGCCTTCTGGGAAGAAACTCTGCTTGTTCTTCTTTAATAAAATTATTCAAATGCTGCTTCAGGCGTTCTGCTAATATATGAGCATATATTTTGTAATCATTATTAAGTAATGAAATTGGTCTATAATTTTTTACATTTGTGGCATCTCTGTCTTCTTTTGGTATTAATGAGATTACTGCTTCTTTCCAGGTATTAGGTAACTTCCCCTCAGCTCTTATAATATTCATCAATTTCTGAAGCTTTGGAAGTAGAGTCTCCTTAAAAACTTTATAATACTTTGCTGTAAATCCATCTGGACCAGGAGCTTTCCCCAATTTCATTGAATTAATTGCCACCTCTATCTTTTCCTTTTCAATTGGGTCGTTTAAAATTTTCTTCATATTGTCAGTTAAGGGTTTTACATTTATTTTCTGTAAAAATGCCTCTATTTTTTCTTTATCCGCCATGTGGCTTTTAAACAATTTTGCATAATATTTGTAAAATTCTCTTTTAATTCCTTCCTGATCCACAATTTCTTTGACTCCCAAAATAATTTTATTGATAGTTTTATTTTCCCTGTTTCTTTTCATTTGCCAGGCCAAGTATTTTCCCGGTTTATTAGCACTCTCAAAAGATTTTTGTTGAAGCCTTTTTAAGTTCCATTCCACTTCTTTATTTAACATGTCTTAATTGTTTTTGTAGAATTGTAATTTCCTTTGCGATTTTCTTTTTCCCTGGCCTCTTTTTAAGTTCCCTCTCTTTCTTTCTAATCTCCTTTTGTAAATCCATCATTTGTTTTTCTTTAGCCTTTTATCCTTATTATTCAATGTAATTAGAATGCCTCTCATTACTGCTTTATATGCATCCCACACTGTTTGATATTGGACATCATCATTTTCATTTAGTTGAAAGAAAGCTTTGGTCTCTTTCTCCAGAGACTCTACTACCTCTTTTTTCTGCAGCAAATCTTCATTTATCCGCCATCTCAAAGTCTTTTTAGTATACTTTGCAGACCACATTATTGGATTGTGATCTGCACCTATTTTCGGAAGAATCTCTATTTTTTTTTGTTATCAACCCCAATTTTTTTGTAATCCATGACATATCAATCCTTGAGAAAGAGTTATGTCTTGCTGAAAAGAACATATAGTCTCGCACTGTAGGGTTCATCTCTCTCCAAATATCCACACAATTTTCTTGTTTAGCTAGTTCAAAAAAAGATTTTGGTAGTTTTCCTTCCTTATTTTTCCCCCCAGATCTGTCCAAAATATTCTTAACTGTTCCATTAAAGTCTCCCATTATCATAATTTGCTAATATGTCACTTGGTCAAGTTGTTGCATGATATCCTTAAAGAAAGAGTCTTTAGCTCCATTAGGAGCATATAATCCCAATAACAAAGTTCTTTTGTGGTTTAACATCACTTCCACTGCAATAAACCTACCATCATCGTCTTTAAAAATCAGTTTTGGGTCCAAATCCTGCTTCACATAAAAAACCACATCTCTTTTTTTCTCCTTGGCCAATGAATAAAATTCCAAACCTAATTGCTTATTCCATAAAAAATTGTATTCCAATTGTTTGATATGTACTTGTAAACAAATAATGTTACATTTTTGCTTCCCAATCC
Organism: Heteronotia binoei; assembly: GCF_032191835.1. Classification (NCBI taxonomy): domain Eukaryota; kingdom Metazoa; phylum Chordata; class Lepidosauria; order Squamata; family Gekkonidae; genus Heteronotia; species Heteronotia binoei. The sequence goes on from NC_083243.1 coordinate 62,058,261, forward strand.
AATGAAAAGTTGCCCTTCTTTTTTGTGGTGAGTTAAGTCCATTTACATTCCAAGATAATAATTTGTAATCCATCATGATTTTCTATTTTTAATCTGTACCCCCAAATTCTTTATTTTCCATCAAAAACTTCTCCATATCTTGAACACTTGTGATGGTACATTTCTTCCCTTTGTATTCAAAACCCACACCTTCTGGAAGAATCCATCTGTATCTCATTTCACTCTTTCTCAACTGATCAGTCAGTTTTTTATATAGTTTTCTGTCACTTAAAACTTTTCTTGGTAGTTCTTTCATGATTCTGACATCACTGCCCTCCACAACCAAATTACCTTCATATTGTTTACTTAGAATTCTGCCCGCCAGATCTCGTCACACATCTTACTACCACATCCCTTGGTAGTTTGTTTTTCCTTGCATATTCTGAATTTACCCTGTAAATATAGTCATAAAAATAGTTAGGGTGCGGTCAGACGTCCAAAAAACCCCGCTACAGGCATGAGTTGAGCCCGCATGTATGTCGGATTTTACCGGGACGTTCACACATGCACATCTGTGAAGCGTGCTTAGCCCGTGCCCGTCCCACGCTGATGCGCCTTGCTCGCGGATTAATTTGCCACTGCTTTTAATCCGGAACAAGACGTTTCCTGAGCGCTTCCTGGGCGCTCTGGAGCGTCTGGACGGGCAATCGTTGCTGAGTTGCAACAGCGCTTCCCGCTTCCAGCTTCCCGCCACAAGCAAATGCATATCACTGCTCCATCGAAGGAAGGGGGGGGCCTTCTGAAACGTGCAAGCCCGGCCTTTTTTTAAAAAAAATATTTTAGTTTATTGCGTAATAGCGATATATCGATATATCGAAATATGGAAGGGAGGAAGACGATTCTCTCGGAGCCCAAGGAAAGCGGGCAGCTTTGGCCGCTCCGAGGAGGAGATGGTTTCACTTTAAAAGCCGCCCTCGGGGAGGGCCGGGACTTCCCTGGGCTGGCGGCGACCACCCAGCGCTCCTGCCTCCGGCTGCAGAGTCTTCTCCAAAGGGGGACCGAGAGGCGCGGCGACCTTCCTTCACTTCTCCTCCTCCCTGTCATCGATGTTATGTTTCACGTGCGCTTTTCTAAACAGCAGTTTGCAACATCACGTCCCCCTCCTCCCTTCTAGCCGGGTGTGCGTGCGAGTCGCGTGTCCGGCCCGGGGAACGTGAGAACCTTTGGCCGCCACCATGGGGATGTGTTCCAGCCTCCGGCCCAGGCTGCTGGGGGGCGCCCACCCGCCAATCCCTCCCTACGTGCCGGGAGACGCGGAGGTGTCGGAGCGCGGCGGCGACCGGACGGCCACCAAGCAAGAGCTCAAAAATTCCATTTCGACACAACGATATATTGATATATCGATAGAGCAGCGGGGAAACAAAAAAAAAGAGGTTTAATAGCCGGAAACCCCGCAAACCCTCCTGTTAGCGCCCAGCACTGCGCCTGCGCTAATGCGGATTGCCGCCATCTGAAAGAAGTTCCGGGAGGGCGCTGTGTGATCGAGCAGGGGACGGGATCAACACGGCACGCCATCGGAACTCCATGCTGTCTGATCGGGAAACAGGATGCGGCGGATTATCTGACATACGAAATAACGACGCTTTAAAGATGGGTTGCTGATGGATTTAATGTAAGTGTGACCGCACCCTTAGTCTCCTCAGGGTCATCACCAATAAATTCAGCAATATTCCTTATTATGTATGTTCTTAAATCCATTCCATCTTTTCCAGGCACCCCTCTCAAGCGTATCTGATTCTCCATTAATTTGCAATCTTGCAGTACTGCTTTTTCCTGCATTTTTTATAGTGAAATCCACTGTATTAATTCTTGCATCATGGTCTGTCACTTTATCTTCAACATCTTGAATTCTTTTTGATATTGCTTTAACTTCTTTACTGAGGTCTTCTATATCCTTTTTAAATTCCTTCTTACATTCACTTACAGATTCTTAAATTACCTTCACCAGTCTTGCTTCCATGGCATCCATTTGTTCTTTTTTTCCCAGATTTTTTAACTTCTTCTAGTGTCTTGGCTTTTGTTTGTATCTGTTTCCCTGGCTTTTGGGCTGACATTACTGCCTTCTCATTGTAAGTATAGGCACTAAAGTTGATGTCACCAAAGTTCTTTAACACTATGCAGTCTTATAGATTAGGGCATGCCCTTTCAGGTAAGCCCAAAATCACCATCCTCCTAAGCTCCAAAGCCAAGATATTAATTTTTAAAACTTTATATTTTCCAAAATGGCAGCCGTGCAATTTTTCCCGTTTTTTCAAAAAAATTTCTTTTTCTTATAAATTGCTCCCAAATAGATTTAAATTACATAGTACAGTATATTTGATCTTCAAACGTTGATATTTGTTGGCTCCACTCTTTTTAACTGTCCTGTTCTTTTTAAAAAGTTTTTTTTAAAAAAATTACCTTCTTATAATGGCTGCCAATATTTTTCTATGATTGTAATCATAGAGAGGCTTAGGAGGTTTATTTTTTCCCTTCTCTTAATGGCCACCACTTTCCTTTCTTGCCATGAAGTCTTGTTCTCTATGGTAAAGAAGTCTCGCGATATTTCTATGATGTCACTTCCTGTGACATCTTGTTGTTCTGCAGCTCTCTTCTATTTTTCAGAGGGGGTAGCTGACCACAGGTATGCAAAACAATTTTAATTTCCCCTTTTTTTAGCCTTTACTTTAATTTTCTCCGTTCCAATTTTCCCCCTCCTCCTTCTTCTTTGTTTTAGTGTCTTATATTAGTATCCAGACCTTTATTTTTCTTCCAAATAAATCTTAATTTAGTCCCGGAGCAATAGATAAAGATCTTTACCTTTTTAAGATGTGATCCTTCAAAAAGCACCGTTCAAATTCCATTAGATATTAATTAGTTCCAAAGAAGCTTTGGCTCATGATGAATTTAAGTCGATTTAACGACTCCAGATATCCTCTGTAGACGTTGGAATGCGATTCTTCTCCGGAGACTCTTCAAAGCCAAAAAGAAACCCCGCTGGGATTCCTCGTCAGCCAAATTAAATCTCCTCAGAATTTTATAAGCATGTCTTAGCCACCTTCTTGCCTAGAAGGTGTGGACAGCAGGCATTAAAACACCTTCTCTGCCCAGAACAGAGGGTCTGGTCTGCTCCCCACTGAGAAGCACGTCAATCCTCCATGAAACCAAAACCGGAAGCCCCAGCATTCTACCTTCATGATAGTTTTTAAAAAATATACAGTCCCCTTTTAAATCCTGTTTGTTTATGTGGCTCTCCTTTTTGAGGGACTACTTACCTTATTGGGAACACAAGGAAAATAGGGATCTGGATTCCTGGTCTTACACATCCCCCAGGCTAAGAGCCACAGGCCAAGAGCCCTTTAGCTTTCGCCCTTTGGCACATGCCAAAGGCTCGTGCCTCTGGCAAGGCACAGCTTAATAATGCAAAGAGGGTGGGGCCTCAGTCTGCCCCAGGAACACAGCCACTCCTAATCAATCAGCAACAATCACCTTCAGCCCACTCAAACAAAACAACTAGCAGTTCCCCAGCAACCACAAACTCAGAATTTTCAGCAATCACACAGTCACACAAACTCAGAAATTCTCAGCAACTCTCCCAGCTGTTTAGAAAGCCAAACCTCACCCTTATAGCACTTCTTATCTTCTCTCTCTCAGAGTTCTCTGAAATGTGCTCAGCTTCTGGCAAGGCGCAGCTTAATAATGCAATCCAAACTGTATTGCCTACATTTCTTCTTTGATTTTACTGCTTCTGCCATTCTATTCTGAAATAAATAATTGATCAAGTGAATTTTAATGAAATAATGTCAAAATAAGTGCATGTGCATCATTAGTATCATCACAACTTAAAAGTAATGTTGTGAGCCACCCTGAGCCTGCTTTGGCGGGGAGAGGGATATAAATTAAATGTTATTATTAAATAAATATTCACAATAAAATTAAGGTAATTAAAGCTAGAGTACATCTTTTTTAAAAGAAGAAGATATAAAATTTATACAGCTCCTGGCTACTAAAGAAACATTTGAATTGCTATGAAATTAGCTGATAGATAAATTGGAGAATTTTGAAGATTTTGCAAAGGGTGGTGATGGAAAATGCCATCGACACAACCAATTTATAGTCACCCCATAGACAGGAGACATTCAGAGGTGGTTTGTCATTGTCTGCCTCTGCATAGTAACCCTTGACTTCCTTGGTGGCCTTCCATCCAAATGTTAACCACAGCCAACCCTGCTTAATTTTTGAAATCTGATGAGATCAGGCTAGTGTGGGCCATCCAGGCCAGGGTTTAGTCAGGGTGAAGTACTTGAATTTATTAAGAATAATTAAATTAAGTAAAAATTTTAATTGGTGTGAGGGCTATAGTTCCTTTTCACCATCAACAAATAATTGTTTGGAAATATTGAGAATTTATAAGAAAAATATGGCTTGTGGAATGAATTTAATACAATTTTAAAACATTCTATAGATGTTTTAAAAGACAATGTGACAGAAAAGATATTCTAAAATACTTTTTGTTATAATTCTATACAATGTTTAGATAACTTGTCAGATTTTAATTCTATTTTAGCAATAATTTGTCTATTGTATACTAAAAATATAAGATGCTGTTAAAAGAGCTGTTTTGATGCCTTTGTAAATTTAAAATCAAGGACATGGTAAAGAAATATGTTATAAATTTACTTTATGTAACTTTTATAATGTAATATGCAGTTGCAAAAATTTTGTAACGGTGAAAAAGTGTATCCACACATTATGGACATTTAAAACTGAAGGTATTTTACCAAGGGTTAATACCATTACTTTGAGAAAAATAAAAGGTGCTGGAAGACCAAAAAAGAAAAAGAATAGCTTGAGCTTAAAGGAATAAAGATAATAATCTTAATGTTGCCTCCTTTTAATACTTCTACTTTTTTTCTATTAATTTTATTACTGCAGTTCTGAATAAAGTCAATGTGTTATATTTTCTTTATAAATAGTTGTCTAATTTTAATTTTTTTTACCAAAAATATAATTAAACTTTCCCATATGTTTATTTTTTCACCAAAATTTTTCCTACCAGATTTTTTTATTATTTATACCCCACATTTCCCCACAATTACCCAGATCTTTCCTTCTACCCTCTAATTTTTAATAATAATAATAATAATAATAATAATAATAATAATAATAATAATAATAATAATAATAATAATAATAATAATAATAATAATAATAATAATAATAATAATATTATTATTATTTTTGTATCCCGCCCTCCCCCGCCAAAGGCGGGCTCAGGGCGGCTCACAGACATGGAATACCATGATTTGAATAAAACAATGCAAACAACAATTTAAATACAATTCAGTTACATAAATTATTTAAATAGATAAAATAGATAAAACAGGTGCTATGAGATGCTATAAGTCACAATCATACATAAGATGGCTAGATGGCTACAGGTCAGTTTAGCCAGGTTCTGTCTTAAAAGCAAGCTGAAAAAGAAATGTTTTGCAAGCCCTGCGGAATTGGTTCAGGTCCTGCAGGGCTCGCACCATCTCTGGAAGTTGATTCCACCATCGAGGGGCCATTGCTGAAAAGGCTTGCTCCCTGGTTGTCTTCAGTCTAGCCTCTCTTGGCCCAGGGATTATTAAAAGATTTTGAGAGCTAGATCTCAGTGCTCTCTGGGGAACATATGGGGAGAGGCGGTCCCTAAGGTAGGCAGGTCCTCGGCCATATAGGGCTTTAAAGGTAATAACCAGCACCTTATAGCGAACACGGTACACAACCGGTAGCCAGTGCAGATCCCGCAGCCCAGGCCGCACGTGTTCCCACCGAGGTAGTCCCACTAGCAGCCTGGCCGCCGCGTTCTGCACTACCTGAAGTTTTCGTGTTCGGTGTAAGGGCAGCCCCATGTAGAGGGCATTGCAGTAGTCTAGTCTCGAGGTGACCGTTGCGTGGATCACAGTTGCTAAGTCGCTGCGTTCCAAGAAGGGAGCCAACTGCCTCGCCCTCTTGAGGTGAAAGAAGGCGGATCTAGCAGTGGCAGCTATCTGGGCCTCCATTGATAAAGAGGATTTTCCTTAGAAATCTATCCCACCTCCTTTTGTAAATAGTTATTGAGGAATTTTAAATCCTTACATAACTTCAGTTTCTCCCACCAGCCCTTGTTAAGGGAAGAAATAACGGGACCATGTGAAATAGTAATAATGGGAACTGATTCTCAAAATGTACTGAGTGCACTCTCATTTTATATCTAGATGGTTTCTGTCTCCATTTTCCTCTTCAGAACCTTCTCTTTTGCCTCAGGACTCTCTTATGGCTAGTAGCGACATGCTTACTAGTAGTCTGGCAACAGGTATCAAGGATTCCAGCATGCTTCTGTCTTGGCACCATTTATAGACTAAGTGGATGTTGATCTATGAAAGTAATAGCAACAAAAGACTGGTTTAAAATACTTTAGTGGTGTCTACAGCTTCCACTCAGGAACAAAATACCTTTCCCCATCTCCAATAGAGGGCCGAACTCACAGAGTTGCACTTATATAACCTATAAATATTTATATTGGGCACCCTGTGGCAAAAATAACACATAGCTAAAAAGTACACTTCATAATCAACAGGTTCTGTAACCAAGAGCACAGGAAAATAAATACAGCACTCAATACTATCATGTTCAGAACTTAACTAGCAAAAACTTGAAAAATGACAGAAAGATGAAAACACATGTGATGGCAACAGCTTCTCAAAACACAGTATATTGGTATGAATAGAGCTCTGGTGGTGTATGTGCTAAAAATGCTGGTAGTTTCCACCAGCTCTCAGCAGTATTCAGAGGTAGAAACTTGGAGTGCCAGGCTCAGAGGAAATAAATGTCCAGCTAACATTAGTTAAAATGAAAAGAGATACATTCTTTGTAAAACTGTTTAGCCTAAAAACAAACATCTTGATTACTTGAGATAATTTCAGATTCCAGCCACAAAAAAGGTCAGTGCTTGTAAAAACAAAGGGCAAATATTAGAGATGACTTAAGGGGGAGTTATGACAATGGGTGGGATCACTCTGGAAATTTGGTGCAGCAGTATCCTGGCTTTGAAGAAGCCAGTTCTCTTTGATATATGCTGTGACAAATTACACAGCCCATTCCCTGCTGCCAGGAGAGACACAGGCTGCACACATACAAGAGGAGCATTCAGACTGCTCCTGCGCATGTGGAGTGGATGCATGGTGCTTCTCAGCCATTCAGACAGCTGGAAATGCACCCTGCATGCATTTTAGAGATTGAGAATCTGATGCCAGCCCATCCTAAAATGAGATAAGTATGGGTGGGACATGGGGAGCAGATGTGCGTGTGTGATTGTGCACATTAAATCCAGAGGCAGGCATGGTTAGGTTGGGCCAGATCTCTCATGTGATTGCACCCAGAGTCTAATACATCAAAGAGAGCCATCTACTGTCCTTCCTAAGTTAATCATATGAGCAAAAACCCCATCTTCTATTTTTAATCACCAACAGTCACCGTGTATGAGTTAACCAGAATATCATGATAATCTCCTATCATGTTAGTCTTGGAAGAGTGAACCTAGCAAATAAGGTTCCTTTAATTTGACTCCAACAAAAATCATAGACTTGACCAGTGGAACTCAGGTAGATAAGGGGTGGGATGGCAACCATACAATAGGTTCAGTTTTTCCTCCAGACTGATGTCTCCCACCATTCCAGCAAAAAGACAACAGGATCTGGCAAAGTATAGTTTAATATTTCTCTCTTATCTTCACCTTTCTCTGCCATTCCACCCAACTCAGTTTGTGTTTCAGCTTTGAGTAGCTGCTTCATTCATGCTTGTTTATGAACTTATACTTTCTTATAAATTGCACTAAATAGAATGTATGTACACACTGTAAGCCCCACTGTTTGGCTGCAATGGCTGCGAGCCATTTCAATGGTCTATTTTGCTTCCCCCTGCTTGGAAGCAGGGGGAAGAGAAAAACACTGCTGAAATGGCTTGAAGCCATTTAAACCTAACAGCAGGACAGGTCTGCCCATCAGCTGTTAGGTTTAAAAGGCTGTCAGCCATTAAGCCCATCAGTTTCACTTCCCCCACTTGTGTTACCTGGTTCATCAATTGGAAGTGGGGGAAAGTGAAATGGATGGGTTAAGTGGCTGGCACCAAACTCTTCCCTGGTGATACCCCCTTTCTTGTCATGGCCAGGAGCAGGGCTTTTTTGGTAGAAAAAGCCCAGTAGGAACTCTTTTGCATATTAGGCCACACCCTTTGATGCCAAGCCAGCTGGAACTGTGTTCCTGTGCGTTCCTACTCAAAAAAAGCCCTGGCTTGGAGAAAGGAGGATTTGAACTGGCCAGTTCAGTTTGGGGCATTTTTGGTTTGGTTCAGGGTTCTGTTTGGGGGCCACCTCAATTTTTAGGTTTGTGTCCATTCCTACTCATATACTTTCTTTTGGTCCCCACTAGGACTTACCACATTCTTTTTCCTTGGTTGGGTCACTCAAAAGGGAATTAGAGGAAGAAAATATTATTGTAAAACAAGGGAGTAATCACACTAGGATTGATATTGTCATCACAGCATTTCTGAACTGCCATTGATGATTGATGTCTTTTTATTTTCCTTCTTTGATGTCAATTAGTTTTAACACTTACTGTTGTTTAGAGTTGTCTTTATTTCCAACTCCTTTGCTGAAAGGCATGGGAGAGTAAGTCAGTTTATACACAGGTGGTTAAGATCCCTGGAACTGGGGTGTGCATGCAAAGATGTGAGAATGCCTAAACTTCTTCCTCAGGTTTTGATCTACAGTTGGCTGTAGATCTATCTAACATTCCCTCCTAGGGGTCCCAACCCTCCCGCCCTGGCGGGGGGGCCCCGGGTTAGCACCCCCTTCTCCCGCTGTCCCAAAAAACAAAAGCGGGGGAGGGAAGGGGGCGAACGGCGCAAAGGCCGCGAGTCCGGGTCGGTCAGAGGCTGCTGAGCCCGTCTTGAGAGCAGCAGCAAGTTGAAGGCCTGGCTAGAAGAGGCGGCAGCGGCGCACAGCGGCGGCGTCAGCCTGCTCCGCTCCCCTCCCCTGTCCCCTCCCCTCTGAGGTCAATCAGAGAAGGGGAGGGGGCAGGCCAGGAGTCAGGCAGTAAGAGCGGGCAGCGGGCAGCGGCGGCGGGGCCTGTTGCTTCCCTCCAGTCCTCTAAGGTGAGGGGGAAGGGCAGGCCAGGACTCACGGCAGTAAGAGCGGGCAGCGGCAGATGAATCCCTCCCAGTCTTGCAACAGCAGATTTGAGGGCAAAAGGGACCTGGGCTCAGGGCTGTCAGTGGTTTCATTTGGTGGAGCCGGTGTCTGTGTGTGTGCGAGTGCGGATGCACGCAAGATAATTCCCGGGCCTTTCTGCAAAACCGCATTGGGTGAGATTCTCCACCTGCCCTCTTTCTCTCTCTTTCTGTCAGCTCCGTTTTCTCTCCCTTCCCCCCCCCCCCTACATTTTGTGAACTAAAGATGAAAGACAGGAGGGGAGAACGTTCAAGGAATTGCCCACATGAGCTGCATAAGTCCGAGGCTTTGGGAAAGGAATTTCAACAGTCTCCCTAGAATTCAGTCCCAGCACACGTTTCCCTTTCCAAAGAACTGTTGGGTGGAGGTTTTCCCTAAGAAGGAAGGAAGGAAATGCTCCCTCTTCCCCCCTGCCTTGCAGACACACTTCTCAGTGCCGCTTCCCTTTGGGAGGAAGAAGAGAAGGGCTGATCTGGCAAAGCAATTCAAAATTGGGTCAGTTTGTTTGCACCAGTCAGAGATGCATGGCGAGAGGAGGCAGGTCAGTAGGGCTGTGCTGGTGTCTGTGCTAGGATTGCCAATCCCCAGGTGGGGGCAGGGGATCCACTGATTTGGAGGCCCTCCTCCCGTTTCAGGGTCGTCAGAAAGCAGAGGGGAGGGGAGGGAAATGTCTGCTGGGAACTCTGTTATTTCCTATGGAGATTTATTCCCACAGAAAATTATGGAGAATTGATCTGCAGATATCTGGGGCTCTGGGGGGGGCTGTTTTTGGGGTAGAGTCACCAAATTTTCAATATAGCATCTAGTGCCTATCCCCAAAATACCCCCCAAGTTTCAAAAAGATTGGACCAGGGGGTCCAATTCTATGAGCCCCAAAAGAAGGTGCCCCTATCCTTCATTATTTCCTATGGAAGGAAGGAATTGAAAAGGTGTGCTGTCCCTTTAAATGTGATGGCCAGAACTCCCTTTGGAGTTCAATTATCTTTGTCACAGCCTTGATCTTGGCTCCACCCCTAATGTCTCCTGGCTCCACCCCCAAAGTCTCCTGGCTCCACCCCCAAAGTCCCCAGATATTTCTTGAATTGGACTTGGCAACCCTATTCCCTCCTGAGCACTATCTAGGTCAGGTTCGTCCCTTATAAAGGATATATGTAGTCCCTAACCTAACATGTCCTTATTGTTGTTCTGTCAAATTTAGCTACCTAAAGAATGCTTTAAACTGTTTATATTTATACTAGAATAAGGCCCATTATGAATGAAAATACAATGAGCTCTAGAAAGAGGCTCTAGGCAAGTGCCCCCCTAGCTGTCCCCTCACCCACGCAAGTGAAGGCATTCACTCCCTCCCCCACTTCCAGAGGAACTGATCTCTGCCATCTGGAGAGTAGCTGTAACTCTGAGTTATCTCTAGCCCTCACCTGGAGATTGGCAACAGTGGTTCCCCAAGAGGAAATGACTGGTTTGGAAGGTGGAGTCTATGGCATTGTACCTGTCTGAGGTCCCAGTCTCCTCAAATCCACCCTCTCCAGGCTCCACCCCTCAAATCTCCAGGAATTTCCCAACCTGGAGTTGGCAACTGCTAAGACACACTGGCTGTCCTAGGGGGCTGCTGCTGAACAGGAGCAAGCAGCCAGGCCTAGTTCAGTCATGCCAGTCAAGTGGCATCAAATCACATAGAGGGTGCTACCAGGCCTAGGGCAGCCAACCTCCAAGTGAAGTATGAAGATTTCCTGGAACCACAACTGAACTCCGGACAACAGATTTCTCTCCCCATCCTGGAGAAAATAACTGCTGGACTATATGCCATTTTATTCACCTGTCCTCTCCCTTTACAGACAGAAGTTGGTTGCCTAGCAACAGTCTCTGGCTGAGGGGAGAAGGGAGAGAGGGAGTGATAGGAAAGAGGCCATTTCAGCTCTCATGTAGCCTCTGAGGAAATACTCCTAGCAGGGCCAGTCCTTACATCCTAGTTGCATTATGGCGGTGGTGGCTCCCTGACTATATTGGCGGCCTTTGGAGGCTACATATGTTGGAAGGCCATCTGTGTGGGCTGTGAAAGGGGTAGCAGAGGTCTGTTGTTGGTGATGCTTTTCATGAAGATAGTTAACAGAGTGGACACAGAGAAGAGTTGGGTATGTGTCTTTCTCTGAGGTAAGACTATTCCAGTGGTTTGTTCTACATTCCCAGGCCTGCAGTAGGCAGGGGCGGGGGAGTCAGTCAGTGGGGGGCCAGAGATGCTGAGTGAGTTGTGATGGGCCAATTATTTGTCGGGTTCATGGAATGCACCCATAAGCCATTGGGAGAGCTCCATTTGGCCACCACCATAGGGGAATAATTATTATAGATTATTTTATTTTGTAGTCAGTAAATAAGATCCAGGAAAGTTTCACTGAAGCATCTTGCATGAAGACTTACTTCAAAACCATTTTTCTCAACAGTTAAAGTAGGCAAGAACAAACATGGCAGAACAAAGCAGACAGGTTTACATGAAATGTTGTCATTATGTTGGAAATTTCTAAGTTCTGTGGTCTGGACAGAAGCATTGCTAAAAAGTTTCTTGTAGGTCTTTTAGAGTTTGTTGAACCAGAAGTGTGGACATAACTTTCTGTTCAAGTTAGACACAATTTGCAAAACACCACATCATGCTACGTTGTTTGCCATGTTTCCATTGCCCTGGTGATGGAGAAAAGTAAAAGCTTTAAAAGCAGTCTCTGAACAGAAGAAATCTGGTTTTCATAATATTTTCATCTCAACAAACACTATTGCCCATATTGGTAGATTTACTTTTGTGCTTAAAGATCAAGAATAAGATCCATGTGGCTATGGGTTTAATTTCCAATGCTGAATAAATCACATAAGCACTGCATGTCTCAGTTCTCTATTTTGAAAGTAGAACATATCATTCTTCCTGCCCATGGAATGTGTGATTAAATAAATAATCTGAACAAAGGCAGTATAACATTGATTAAATCTGTTGTTTTAATAGTTTGTATTAAGACTAGGAATGTAGCCAATGATGTGGGCTCTGGCTCAGAAAATCTTATTGCCATAATAAATGTGTTAGGCTTTAAGGAGCCTTGATACTGTTTATTACTTTTAGCTGTGATTGACTAACCTGGCTACCCCATGGGAACTTGTAAGATGTGTATGTGGTAAACTACTACTCCACTATGCTTGCAGTGCTTTTGTTAAATATTCAAAGGCAGCAGCCTCATAGCCAGGATTTGGAAAGTGGGGGGGGGGGGGGCTTCAGATATTTTCGGGGAGCACTCAGTGGCCTCACCCCCTTAGCCTTCCATCCCACAACCTTCTGTTCCCTTCCCTTCTCCTCCCTCGCTCCCCACCACTCAGATTGTATGCTATTTGTTTCAAATAGTTTAGTGTTAAAGGGATGTGAACACCTAAGTGTCACCATGTTTTAGTGACCCATTTGAATGGAAAGGAATGCAAGATCTGTTGGCAGACATCTGGAGGAACATTTATTGGAAAAATTTCCAATTTGAACATGTTTATTGTAAATCATGAATATTTTCTAAACATTGCTATAGAATTCATTAGTTTGGCTAGAGAATTTAGGGGATTACTTAAATAAAAAACGGTGTCATCCACAAATAGGCTGATCTTATGAGAACTACCATGCACCGTTATTCCTTCAGTTTCTGGGTCTGAACATACTATATGTGCTAAAGGTTCTAGTGAAAGCAAATAAAATTGGGGCTAGGGGACAACCTTGGCGAGTACCCTTTGACAAATATATCTCCTCTGATCTATAATTATTAATGTTTATTTGTGTTGTGGGGTTTTTGTAAATGGCTGCTATGGAATTCAAAAAGTTCGGGCCAAAACCCATATAATTCAAAACAGCTTTTAGATAATTAATTTCTAACATATCGAATGCTTTCTCAGTGTCTAAAGAAAGAATTAACGACGTTACTTGAGATGTGTTGCCATACTGAATTAAGTTAAGGGTTCTCCTAATGTTGTCAGATTTTTTGAAATTGTGATATAAAATTGAGATTGGTCTATATGATTTAGGGTTTTATTTGTCCTTACCTTCCTTATATATTACAATCATTTTACAGTCTTTCCATGAATCAGGAAGGACGCCTTTTTCCATTGCCAAATTACAAGTTTTTGTAAGAGGATTCAACAAATTAGAGATAAATTTTTTATAGAACTCAATGGGAAATCCATCTTTCCCCGTTGCTTTGTTGTTTTTAATTGAAGCTATTGCCTCTAAGATTTCTGATTCCGAAATCTCTCTCTCTCTCTCTCTTGGCTTGACTTCGCGAACGAAGATTTAAGAAGGGTGCAGTAGTCCACGTCTGCTGCAGGCTCGCTGGTGGCTGACAAGACCAATGCGGGACAGGCAGATCCGGCCACAGTGGCTGCAGGGAAAAGTCTGATTTGGGGTTGGTGCTGTAGCAGTGCGATTCTTCCTCAATCTCCTTTTGTCCTCAAGACCAGCTATGCGTGCGTTAGGCCTGTCCATAAACTCAGTGTCTTCTTTAGACAGTTTCCTGTCAAATTTAGCATTTCTTAGATACTCTTTAAAGTCCAAGTCACTTTCTATAGATGATTTATATAAAGAGGAGTAGTACTCCTGAAAGACTTTAATAATTTCCTATGGTGTAATTTGTATAGTGCCTAGGGATGAGCGTATGGAGTGAATAAAAGAATTTGCATAATTTTGTTGAAGTCTGCATTTTAAAAGCCTAAGCGATTTCGTAGTCCTAGTGACATTTCTGCTTCAAATATAATAACTTTTTTTGTATGTCTGAGGTTTCAATTAATTCTAACTTGTTTCTCTCTATTGAAAGCTTTTTTAAGGTCTCCCCCCCATATTTCATATGTCTTTTCTCCAATTCAGCAATTTTAGTTTTTTGTTCCATTACTGCTTTGCATCTATTTTTATGACATGCTGCAGCTATTGAAATAAGGTTTCCTCTGAGTACTGCTTTAAATGCATCCCAGACCATATGCTGAGATACATCACAGTCACTATTATGTAGGAAATAATCCTGTATCTGTTTTTTTATGTCCTCACAAATACTATCTTTGAGTAAGAGTAACTTATTTAAAGACAAGGTTGGGCCTTTGTTGTCTGATTCTTGAATGTTCAGTTCTCCAGTTACCCATGAATGGCCAGAGATCATTCTGGAGCCAATGTTGACACTGTGAACATATTTTAAAAGAGCTGGAGAGGTTAAAACATAATCAATTCTGGAGTAGGAATTATGGACATGTGAAAAATAAGTATAATCCCATGCTCCCTGATTTAACATCCTCCAGATGTCTACCAAATTAAAGGATTGTAAAAGATTATTTAGACCTGTCTTTTTGGAGGTGAAGGATTTTACCTCTTTACGGTTTGACTTGTCAAAAACTGGATCAACTATGTAGTTGAGGTCTCCACCTATGACGATCTCCCCTTGCCTAAATTTCATCCGATCAGAAAAGGTTTCATTCAGAAATTGTAATTGGCCACTGTTTGGGGTATAAATAGAAGCAATTGTTAGTGGATTGCCATTTAGGATGCCTTTAACAAAAACAAATAGTCCTCTAGGATCTGATTTTATGTCTTGAGAAATAAAAGATGTAGTTTTGGAAATCAGGATTGCTACACCTCTTGCCTTAGAGGAACTTGCAGCCTGAAAGATTTGATTGAACCATTTAGAACATAAAAAAGATGTTTGCTTCTTAACATGGGTCTCTTGAAGACAGACCACATGTGGACGTTCTTTTGCCAAAAAATTGGAAATTCGTGCACATTTAATAGGGTTTCTAAAACCCCTGCAGTTCCAAGTAAGAATTTTTAAATTTTTAGACATTATGAAGTCAGATATTAAATTTTTGTAGACTTTAGAAATTTTTTGAGGGGTCAAGACTAGGCTGAGTCAAAATAAAAGTTACAAACTAATCAATCACCCAAACACTCAAAAATACAGACAATAAAATAAAATAAACCTCTATACAAAAATAAACCTCGGATAAGCAAACTTGCTTACTACCCTAACTCGGGTATAGTTTCAGGGCTTCCTTTATACAAGAAGGCTAGGGAAAATGGCCTTAGACTTCCCTTTACAGAAACTTCTACACTCTTCTTGAGAGGGCGAATACTACAAACCAAACAAAACAAGTTCTTATCCCTCCTCCTTCCCCATTATAGCTGCTTATTAACAAACTCCATCTTATACTTAAAGCTTATTGATAATTAACGTGTTATAAAACAATTGCCCTTAACATTTCACAATACTTTCACAACTTAGTTCCAACCTTTAGTTTTGATGTCATAACCCAAAACTGTAGAAAATCTTTTAAGTCTATAAAGGTTATTATATCACAACTCTAAAACAATACTATATATTGTGTTAACAAGTACAACAACATAAACTTTTCTTAAACTAAGTAACAACTGTCTCTCCACTAATTAGAACAAAAAGTTTAAGGAATGGCAACTATCCTTTTCTGCTGTTCTCATGTATATACTTAAGACTCTCAGTTAGGGAATTTCAGTAATTTTTATCCATTCAAATATCGTTGATATCTTTTTGAGTGATAGCCTATGACAGATATACAATTAATAAATTTATGTTGCTAATTACAAAAGAAAACAACTCTATTTTAAACAGTCATCAGTACATCCCAGTGTTAAACATCAAAATCCTAAAGTTAATTTACTAATTAATAAAGATTTCACTAATATCAACTTATTTTTAACCAAGGATTAGGTCACTACCTAGCAAATCACCAATATTTCATGAAGTTCAATAAATTTTGATTTGATATTAAACAATAAATAATATATTCTAAAATTTAAAATCAAGAGTGAAATTAATTGATGCATACATTAGTCTTGATTGCCTTATTATAAAATTCATTTAAAGTCATAAGTCTATAAGTAATATATTTATCCTCCATTCCAATAAAGTTCTATAGTAACAGGCTTGGTACCTGAGACTTAAAGGAAAGACAGGAGACTTAGAGTTCCAACCAAATATAAAGTGTAGTTAACCTTCTTCTATTCCCCCCCCTTTTAATATTAAAACCACCTACTAGATATTAAACAATGAATGTAACCCTTAGAAACTTTATGTTGTTAACATAGAAAATAGTCATGCTTCAGGTAACATTAGCGTATTTAAACTATTAAGTTTCTATGAGGCTTGTTCTTCAACAGGGGTTTGGTCTTCAAACGCTGTAAACAGCTGTAAACAGCTTCCGCAGCTCCTCCTCCTCTTCTGGTGCTAGCTTCAAAGCAAGAGCGTCCATTAGAGCTATTCCCGTTTGTGCATCGTGGGCTTTGTACAGCACGCCATTTTTGTATAGCAAAATCTCAGAGGCCGGGCTCCATCGGAAGCACAATACTGAAAAAGTGCCTTGCCTTGGCACAGACTTTGGATGGGAAGGATGAGGAACAATATTCTATTTTGCCATTTTGAGAATTAGATATATTGACAAGTTCTCACCTGGAAAGGGCATCTCATTTTCCCCTCCTTCACTGTTTCTTCTTTCCCCTGTCAGGGCTTTTTTTTTGTAGCAGGAACTTCTTTGCATATTAGGTCACACACCCCTGATGTAGCTAATCATCCAAGAACTTACAGGGCTGCTAGTACAGGGCATACCGTAAACTCCAGGAGGATTGGCTATGTCAGGGGTGTGTGGCCTAATATGCAAAGGAGTTCCTGCTACAAAAAAGCCCTGAGTCTGAGGACAGAATCAGAGTGACTTAAATGTCAAAAATAGATAGGTTTGTTAAGAATGTAGCCTAATTAACATTGCTATTGTCTATATTTGTAACCCCTAAATATGTTTTTTTTAATTTCCCCCCTTTTTTGTTTTGTCATTTATTTAAATACAAAGAGGCTTTCTTTTCTGAAATGAATTAAAAATGTAATCAAAATTTTAAAACCCCCTAAGATTAAAAATTGGCTAGATACAGATAACCTGGAGAACATAATGAAAATTAAATTTTATATGTCTAATGGGCAGTCCTCAGATTCAGTGGGAGCTCACAGGAGCACAGCTCCTAAACCTTTCTGAGAGTTCCACCTCCTGAGAGTTCCACCTCCTTGTCCATTGAATAGTAGGTGCAGCTGCATAACAATGGATGAGCTCCACCACCTATTTTTCTACAAAACGACCCCTGCTAATGGGAATAATATTAATACTGACAGTGTTTTCTATTTATGGAAAACAGAGAAAGGAAGAAGAGAGAATTTAAAGTAAAACATTTTCTGTAATGAAATTTGATTTTATTCTATTTTCTATTTAAAATATTCTTAAAATATAGTTTAAAAGAATTCATTCTGAGATTTTTACAAGGTTATTATCATAACAAACATTTCAGAATGAGTTATTTTAAACTATAAATCTCAGAATCTCTTTAAATTAATAACCTTCTAAAAACTAATTTACGTGATAGTCAAATGTAGGCTCTCTAATGCTGGTAGCTCTTTTGGCTCATGAAGTAGAATTTTTGCTCACAACATTTCACAGCTGAGAGGGAACATTGACTATAATTCACAAGCCATACAGATGCAGAGCAAACAACATTAATTAATTTCCTACAATTACTACACAGTAATTAGCTACCTACAGTAAGTCCTTCTTTCTTTCCTTCTTCCTTCTTCTTTCTTCTTCCTTCTTGTCTTTCTTTCTTTCTGCCGATACAGAATGTAGGCTTATAGCACTGTACATAAACACAGTAAATGTGTATAAGTTCTTCACTATAAATGTATGTGCAGTGACATAAGACCACATGCTGCAGTAGGGTTGCCAGCCTCCAGGTGCGGCCTGGAGATCTGCTTTTACAACTGATCTCCAGCTGGCAGAGATCAGCTCCTCTGGATCAAATGGCTGCTTTGAAGGGTGGACTTTATGGAATTGTATCATGCTGAGGCTCTTCCCCTCCCCAAACCTTGTCCTCTCCCAGATCCACCCCCAAAGTCTCTAGATATTTTGCAGCACAGGTCTGGCAACTCTATGTTGTGGTGAACAGAAGAGTACTTTGGGGACCATGGCTTAAGATCTGGACAATGAAATGTGCATGAACAATGTTAAATGATGAGTGGTGGTTCATTTATTCATTTGTTAGGAATTCTCTTGTTAATAATTACTTGTCAACCATTAACTAAAATCATAGCCATATGTTTAGTTGCACTTTTGCCCAGTATTCTAATTAAGCTTTTTTTTTTTAATAAAGCTGTTTGTACTCCCCCTAGACCAGGGGTGGGGAACAGTGGCTCTCCAGATGTTTTTTGCTTATAACTCCCATCAGCCCCTGCCAGCATGGCCAATGGCTGGGGCTGATGGGAGTTGTAGCAAAAAACATATGGAGAGCCACTGTTCCCCACCCCTGCCCTAGACCATCGATATGTGCAATCAGATTCCAAACAAGTGAATTACACATCTCTAATGTTTCTAATGGCTTTTATGAGATTTTACAGTAGAAAAACCAAACATCTGCATGTATCCAGGGAGAAGGTTGTTGTGCCTATGACTCCTTTTTGTCCAGCTCAAAAAGGGGTACCATGAAATGTGAAAGAAAACAAAGTATTTCACCCAGTATCCTCTTAATTGTTAACTATATGTTGTGATTAGAGAATATTAAAATTTAGTTTTTACTGAAGCTGATTAAGAGAGTACAAGGCTCCTTCCTTCATCCTACCCAACCTGCTGGCTTCAAACTTCTCCTTCCCCTTCTCTTTTTTTTGTAGTCACTAATCCTTCAGAAGGAGCCCCATGGCGCAGAGTGTTAAACTGCAGTTCTGCAGTCCAAGCACTAAAGACCTGAGTTCAATCCCAGCGGAAGCTGGGTTCAGGTAGCCGGCTCAAGATTGACTCAACCTTCCATACTTCCGAGGTCAGTAAAATTAGTACCCAGCTTGCTGGGGATACAGTGTAGATGACTGGGGAAGGCAATGGCAAGCCACCCCGTAAAAAGTCTGCCATGAAAATGTTGTGATGTGATGTCACCCCAGAGTCAGAAACAACTGGTGCTTGCACAGGGGACTACCTTTACCTTTAATCCTTCAGAAGCAGGAGGAGAAAAAGCAGGGACCCATCCATTCAGCAGTAACCGGAAAAGTTGCACACTGCTTCTGCTGCTCTCTTCTTTGGTCTTAATAGTGTAATTTTATTATTTAGCTGTAAGCTGTCTTGTGAGTTTTTAAAAACAAGAATATGGGACATAAACAGTAGAAAGTAAAATCAAAATAATATATTCTGTAAAGCTTCCCCTTTGCTGTACTGGCTTGCCATCCTGGATGGGTTTGGAACAGCCTTCCTGGTGGCCTCAGAATGGGAAGGAGAGGAGGTTCCAGCACCCTGGTGGTCTTCCTTCCCTCCAAATGAGCACACCCTTGTTCCTTCTCACTCTGTCTCTGTATCTGTGTGTTCTACACAGTTTCTCCTCTTTGGCTTTGCTTGGAAGCCTCTCTTATACACCACCCTTGGACTTTATATACTCTGGACCATGGCTCCAATTAGGGTTCAGCTTTGCCTCTTCCTGGAGGTTATGAAAGGAGGATGGATTCCTACTCTCAGGGCTTTCTGTCCCTTGCTTTTCCTGCTGGGCATTAAAGATATCAAGTCCAGCCTCCCTTCTTCATCATCTTCTTACCCTGACTCTTCTGCCTCCATTCCTGAGGACTGGAAGGTAGCTAATGTCACCCCCATCTTTAAAAAGGATTCCAGAGGAGATCCAGGAAATTACAGGCCAGTCAGTCTGATGTCAATACCAGATAAGTTGGTGGAAACCATTGTTAAAGAGAGAATTAGTAGACACATTGATTAAGCTATTGAGGATGACTCAGCATGGGTTCTGTACTGGAAGATCTTGTCTCACTAACCTGTTGGTGTTCTTTGAGGGAGTAAACAAACATGTAGACAAGGGGGATCCAATTGATGTTGTTTACCTTAACTTTCAGAAAGCTTTTGATAAAGTTCATCATCAAAAGCTCCTAAGTAAACAATAGTCATGGGGTAAAAGGACAAGTCCTCTTGTTGATCAAAAACTGGCTAATTAATAGGAAACAGAGAGTGAGTATAAATGGGAAATTTTCACAGTGGAAGGGTGGTAAACAGTGGGGTACTGCAGGACTCAGTACTGGGTTTGATGCCTTTTAACTTGATTTGGAGTTGAGAGTAAGCAGCAAAGTGGCTAGGTTTGTGGATGGCACTAAATTGTTCATGTTGGTGAGAACCAGGGAGGATTATGAGGCACTCCAAAGAGATCTGTTGAGGATGAGCATGGGGGCATCAACGTAGCAAATGAGGTTCAATGTGGCCAAGTGCTATGTAATGCATATTGGGGCCAAAATCAGTCAGAGGAAACACGAGGCCTCTGGAAGGAGATTTCTCTTGAGAAGAAGGTGGGGGGCGGGGAATGAAGGCAGGAAGGGATGGAGGGAGGGGAGGATGCCAGGGAGACTGGGAAAATTCCTGGATGGAGGGGAAGATGGAAAAATCTAATCCTGACAGGTAGTGTTGCCTGTTTTCTAGGGTAAACTACATCACATCAAGTGATTCAATTACCCAATGAGGAAGCAGAGTGTCACACCAATGGAAAATCGGGGTGTCATAAGTTAAATATCCAATCAGAGATCATTGTATCATAGACCCATACCCCAATAGAGAAATTTTAATTACACTGGCCAAATTAATTTCCAGGAGCAGAAAATGGGTGCTCTTTAGCCTTTCCACACAGCCATCACATGAACTTGGCATGAACCAGACTTGGCATGAACCAGACTTGGCATCAAGCCAGCCTGCTTGGGGCCTAAAAGGAACTGGATTTGTCTCCCTTATGTGCAAAAAAGACCATTCCAATTCAAATCGGCATTGCTGTGTCATACTAATATTCTAGGGTTACATTGCAATATCACATTCCAGGGGTGCATGGCTTGGGAATCAGTACAGGGGTGTCTTTCTGGATATCAACTGTGTGGTCAAAGGGAAGAAATATCCACAATTTGCTTAAAGAATTACGGTGTAATCCTAAAACTCGTTAACCTGTTGGCTCAATCTAAATTGTTTTTAAAAAATTACAAAACAAGGCAACAAAGTCTAAGCTAAAAAAAGGTAAAGGTCAGTCCTAAGGGAAATCAACCCAGACTGTTCCCTGGAAGGTCAGATGCTGAAGCTGAAACTCAAATACTTTGACCACCAAATGAGAAGGGAACACTCACTGGAGAAGATCCTGATGCTAGGAAAGACAAGGCAAAAGAAGAAGGGGACGGCAAAAGATGAGAGGGCAGGACAACGTTACTAATGTAACAAACACGAAGTTGAGCAGACTTTGGATGGTGGAAGACAGGAGGGCCTTGCATGACTTTGTCCATGGGGTCACAAAGAGTTGGACTTGACTGTGTGACTGAACAACGACAAAAAAAAGAGTCCCCTGTGCAAGCACCAGTCTTTTCTGACTCTGGGGTGATGTTGCATCAAGACGTTTTCATGGGAAACTTTTTATGGGGTGGTTTGCCATTGCCTTCCCCAGTCATCTACACTTTCCCCCCAGCAAGTTGTGTACTCATACTACACTGATCTTTTAAAAATAACAGTTTGGTGTAGTGGTTAAATGTGCAGACTCTTATCTGGGAGAACTGGGTTTGATTCCCCACTCCTCCACTTGCACCTGCTGGAATGGCCTTGGGTTAGCCATAGCTCTGGCAGAGGTTGTCCTTGAAAGGGCAGCTGCTGTGAGAGCCCTCTCAGCCCCACCCACCTTCTCAGCCCCATCCACCTCACAGGGTGTCTGTTGTGGGGGGGAGAAGATAAAGGAGATTGTAAGCTGCTCTTTCTGATTCAGAGAGAAGGGCAGGGTATAAATCTGCAATTCTTCTTCTTCTATTTGTACACAGGTTCACATGAAGGCTACTCCACAAGGATGCATTGTGTATCACTATGGAAAATCAGAAGACCCCTGCACCAATCTGCTATGCTTACGTATTTATATATGGGGAGATATATGGCTGACTTTTTTTCATGACAGTGCATGTGCTCCCAATACTGGCATAGCATATCATCTAAACTAGATCTCTCATGTCTCCCATTATGGTGGAAACTTCTGCCCTATATTCACTGTTCTCTGTTGCTGCTCAATAGTGCTATGCAAATGTCATGACATCACTTCTGGCATAAATGGGAAATGACATCATCATATTGGTATGATGCTGTAAGGTTCACCCAAAACACTATAGTTAAAAAAAACACTATGGCATCAGGATCTTCTCCAGTGAGTGCTCCCTTCTCATTTGGTGGTCAAAGTTTTGGAGTGCTGATAAAATGAGATCACTTTTAGTTCATGCTAGAAATGGCATTGTGAAGTCAGCATTATTCTGATCAGGCAGCCCTCCCTCTAATCTCCCAATGGATGCCAGTACTTGGCTGACAAACCTAATCTCAGCACTGGAAAATATGCAATTTTTCTCTTTGCATATTACTTGGGTATATAGGAAGAGTACAGATCTTCTAGTCCTTACCCCATGGCAGCCATCTACCCACCTGCCAAAACAGAAGGGTTTTTAAACCGCCCCCCCCCCCAAAAAAAAACCTTGCAGCTGAATAGTACTATAACAATCTGTGTATCAGGTTCTCTGAATTCCAAGTTTTCATTTTTATGGCGTAAATCTATATTCCCTTTTGTTGCAGAGATATAAGGGGAAAGGCATAATCCATGAATGAAACGGATAGAGATTTACATTCAAAAAACAGACACTGATAATTTAGAGAATCTGACACACAATAATAGTGGGAGGCAGCTAGAGCAATGGTTGTACAATTATAACAATATTCAATTGCCAATCAAAAAACAAACAAAAAAAGCACTGGTGGTACTGGGATAGTGAAAATACAAGGAAACCTGCATATGGAAGCCCTGTTGCTGCTGCACTGTATCATCAGCTGCAGCAGCAGTGGGGAAATGGAACAAGCCTATCCCCATGAGGAGAACATTGTAATCAATGTACAGCAATTATTCATGCACAAAACTGATTTGGTTTTATTCATTTTTATTTGAGCACAATACTGAAAAAGTGCCTTGCCTTGGCACAGACTTTGGATGGGAAGGATGAGGAACAATAGGAACAGCCAGGGCTTTCTTGAGCAGGAATGCACAGGAATGCAGTTCCAGTTGGCTTGGCACCAGGGGGTGTGACCTAATATGCAAATTAGTTCATACTGGCTTTTTCAACAGCAACAAAAAAGCCCTGGGAACAGCAATATACCAAAGGCTGTGATTGTACCTCTTACAAGGAACACGAACAGAAGTGCGGCTGGGGGAAGTCATACAGAAAAGTCCCTTTCTAGAAGAAAGTTCTAGTTTGACCATTGTCGATAGTCATGTTCCTGAGCACTAGTTTTGGGATTTGGCCTGTGGCTCCCTGCCAAAGAGGGAGAGTTCAGTCTTCCCAAATGTTCCCATTGCGCCTTGTGTTTACACTTGAAACAAATTCATTTAGCTGGCAAAGGTTAGGTAACTTTTTATTGACAAAGAGTGCTATTGCTGAAGTGTTGGCTTGGTTCAATAGGTCCCAGAAAGCTGCAGGTCAGAGATAGTTCAGAGCATCATTAATCGCCTCATGAGTGCCAGACCTACAGGAAGCCCATTCAGGCACCTGATTGTTACAAAAATATTTTTGCAAATCAAAGGCTTCTATTCATTGTCTGAGAAATGTTGTTTTGAAGTTCAAAAGAAATAGATCACAAGGTTGCAGAGCCAGGTATAAGCAACAATATAGTTTGTTTAAAAATGTAACTTGCTCATCTTTAATCCAAAGGGTGTTATATTCAGAATTTAAACATTTTAGATAGATTTGGCCTATGAAGGCATCTTTAAAATGATAATATAAATATGTGGAGTAACCAGTGTTCCTGAATGACTCTCAGCAGGGTATAGTATATGGAACACAGTGCTCCTCAGCTGTTCACTATCACCTAAAAACATCTGCTAAAAATAAAGCTATGAAGGCAACTTTGTTCTGGAAAGTTTGTCGTTATTATTAAATAGGATGTTATTTTGTTACTGGCCAACAGGGTTCTTCTTGGCCCTCTGTTCTCTAGCTTCTGCTTTCTGTATTACAGTGAAATTACTTTAAGCTTTTCAGCAACTTTCACAGATCAAATCTATGATACTCTGCTTTTGGTTGTTCACCAGCCAGCTGTCTTTGACATGTACAACCACCACTCTCCTGCCTCCCACTCTCTCTGTCCCATGCAATTTATAGTTTACTCTTTGTGGTTGTATAATTACTACACTCTTGTGTCTTTCTTGATTACTCTCTAGGTAGGATCCAAGTTAACACTGCCACAGATGCAAATATCTGCACATACTCAGCACAATTTTCCTGCCTCTTCCCACCCCTGGTATTCCGAAACGTCCTCTGAAATCCTCTTCTTGGGACTCCCATCTCCCCGAAGGACAGGATTTCAGGGGCATTTCAGATTGTCATAGAAGGTGAGAGGTGGAAAAATCACACTCTGTGGGCAGAAATCCTTGTGCTCATGGAAACATCTAATGCAAATCCAAGCCAGTGTGTATCTTCTACTCCTGGTCATGTTTACTCTGGAATCCAATTGGCTGCAGTCAGACAGCCTTGGTGCAGTCTAGCCCCACCTTTATTTTATCTGGTGTTAATTGTTCTGGAGTGGTTTGTCCAAACATGCCACCCTTAACACACCTCAGTGTCTGCTCACTCTATGTTTGAGCATTCAGATTGTTGCTGCATGGTAACCATGGAGTGGGCAGTTGGGCAGCATCCTTATTTTTTGTTTGTCTTTCATGAAGCTCCACAATCCCTCTGCCAAGTAATGTGACATCTTTCAGCCTCATTCACATTGTGTCTCTTCCTTGGGAGGGAGTGTAAGCATCATGCAGATTTTCATGAGAGTAGCCCCATTGGCTTCAGACATTTTCTCTTGTCTCAATAATGGGATGCTCTCAAACAGCAACCCTTTTCCTACTAACACAGTTTGCATTGGGGAAATTGGGATGGGGAGTAGGGTTGCCAGCCTTCCAAGGCTCTCTGCCAATATGAGAGCCTAACTAAGGACTGTTTCCATGGCTTTCCAACCCCAAGAAACAAATAAAGGCCTGTGAAGGGTTAATTTTTCACAGAGCCAGAGAGCCTTGAGTGACAGACTACAAGGAATCTGATTAGTTAACATCAGCTGAGCAGAGAAAAGCTTTTGAACTGGATGCTGAGGAGAATTCATTCTGAATTCAGCCGTGATGGAGAGCTGTTTAACACAGAAGGAGTACTGGGAAAGTTGGCAAGAGGAATAGATAGGTAGAAGACTCCCATTCAGACCAGAAAAGGGAATAGATCTCCTAGAGAAAGAAGAAATTTCCCTACCCAGCCAAAACGGAGAGATAACTCTGAAGGGTGGAAAGTTCCCTGGTCTGGCATGGTTAGAAACCACCTGTAGAAACTTTAATGGTCAGTAAAGCTCAAGAAGAGTACCGGTGTGTTTAGAGAAGGGATTGGGGACTGGATAGTGTGTTCAAGTCTTCTGGAAACTAAAAGAGTCAGTGAATACTCCAAGAAAGTATACAGGAGTGTTTGAGAAACACGAACAAAAGCCTCTCATCTTGAAAATCCTAGTCACTATGAAAAGCTTATGAAACTCTCAATAGCCTGAAACAAATGAGCTGAAATCTGTGCATGTACTGATTTACATCAGAGTTCTATATTGAGCTTCCTCAGAAATGTTACCCCTGAGTTCCCCAGATCTTTCCCCTCCATGTTGCATAAAATATTTTAATTTGGAATTTCAAAACACCTTGAGTGCCATTTCAGTTATTTAAATTAAAGGGGGCTCTTGACCAGTGTTCACTAAGTTGTGCTAGAGGGCACTGGTTCACAAAATTTTAACAGGCAGCTCAGGGATTTCTGCTTTAGCCCACAAAGCATTTCCCTCCTCCATTGGAAACAATGGAGGATGGGGGCACCTCCTTCTGAGGCTCATAGAATTTGACTCCATGGTTCAATCTTTTTGAAACCTGGAAAGATTTTTAAGGAGACGCACCAGCAGCTATGCTGCAAGTTTGGTGCCTCTAACTTAAAAAAAAAGCCCTCCAGATGCTTAGATACCCCAAGACCAATTATCTACTATAGCCTATAGGGCTCATTCTCTATAATGGTCCCCACAGGATATAACAGAACCAGAAAAAAATGTTTTGCACACTTCTATTATGCTTTTCAGCAATGTTCCCTCTAAGCTCCACAGTGTTGTGAGCAGAAATTCTACACCATGAGCAAAAAAACTAGCATTAAAGTTGTGAACAAGTCTACATTTGAATATCATGTAAATTAGTTTTTTAGAAGATTGCTTCCATAATCTTGTAAGGTCCCCATAATAAATTCTTTTAAATTAAATTATTATTAAAATATTGTTTAAATATAAACAATATAAGAGAAAACAGAATAAAGTAGGGTTGCCAAGTCCAATACAGAAATATATTGGGACTTTGGGGGTGGAGCCAGGAGGAGACATTGGAGTGGAGCCAGAAGCAAGGTTATGACAAGCATAATTTAACTCCATTAGAATTGAAACCTGTATGGGAAGTGTAAGAGTGTGAAACACTGGATTGGCTGGAAGCATATAGACATGTATTAGAGCTTGGATAAAGCCCTCTTGGGTGAAAATGAGAGCTAAATGTCCTGGGAGGCCCTTTTAGCTTATATAGAGAACATTGGAAATTTACTCCACCATTGGAGAATCTTTCAGACTGGAGCACGTTTTTCTTGTGTCCTGAGGTCTGTCTTAAATTCCTCATACAGCGGGAGAAATGGACAGTCAGCCTAGAAAGAATAGAGACTAGACTCACCTATTGAATGGTGAATATTTATAAGAACTGGCTGTTGCTTTCTCCTTTAAATATATTGTTCTGTTTGTATGTTTGTATGAATGTATATTGTGACCCAATAATAGGAAATTGGGATTTTTCTATTTTTATTGTCTGTACTTTATTAAGAATTTTTTGTAAGCAGTGCTTAGACAGTATATACGGGAGCTTTGCTTCTCTCCTTGCCTCACCTGGGGATTGACAATCCTGGAATAAAATCAAATTTCACCCACCACTTTCCATTATATTTGTAGACCAGGCTTCTGAAGAACAGGTCTATCCACCTCTTTCCACTATATTGGTAGGCCTGTGGCTTCTAGAGAACAGGTCTACCTGTCCCAGTCTGTATTTGTCGATCTGGCCTTGGACTGTTGCCCTGTGCTGAGCCTTAGAAAATATACCAGCACTTTGGGGGGGGGGGGGGGGGTTGGGATTCTTGCAGTCTACTTTGTATTTTTTAGTGAAATATGACAACCAGCATTATAGGTCAAGTGTAATGGAAGAGGAGCAATCACTGTCAGAACCTAACAAACAGGAAGTTATCAACCTGACCAAACTACTTATTCAAATATTTATATTCCACTTTCCTCTGTGACTCAAGGCCGCTTACATATCATACTGAAAAGCATAATAGGAATGTGCAAAAAAAAATCATTTTTTTTCTTGGCTCCATTGTAGCCTATGGGGACCATTATAGTCAATGGGCTCCAATGTTTCCTTGTGAGCAGAAGCAGAAATCCCTGAGCTGCCTGTTAAAATTTTGTGTGTCAGCAGCCTCTAGTGCAGTTTAGAGGGAACACTTGATTCTATTTTCTCTTATAATGTTAAAATTATTCTTAAAGTAGAGTTTAAATATTATCTAAAAGAATTTATTGAGGTTTTTTCAATGTTATAGAACTAATCTTCTAAAAAACTAATTTACATGATAATCAAATGTAGAGTCACTTACAACTTTAATGCTACTAGCTTTTTTTACTCATGAGGTGGAATTTCTGTTCACACACTGTGGAGCTCTGAGGGAATATTGTGACCCTTTTCTCGGGTTCCTGGGCTGAGCCAACAGCGAAAATATCATACTGTGATAGAACGGGACAGCCAGAGTTCTTCAGGAAAAAAGAAAACAGATAACTTGGGTGGTTCAGTCACAAATGGAAAGGAAAATTGAGGGAAAATCTTGTCTCTGAGGAAGGGAAATGGTTGAATGGTTGGGGGCCTCATGAAGTGAAACAAAGCATCATTTTATTTTATTCTATTTTATTCTAGTTTTAGCCCGCCCTTCCCGTATAACAGGCTCAGGGCAGGTTACATCATAAAAACAGTCAACAGTAAAAACAGTAAAAGACCAATATAAAATATATAAAATCCAGGGCTTTTTTTGTAGCAGGAACTTCTTTGCATATTAGGCCACACATCCCTGATGTAGCCAATTCTCTAAGAGCTTACAGGGCTCTTAGTACAGGGCCTACTGTAAGCTCTGGGTGGATTGGCTACATCAGGAATGTATGGCCTAATATGCAAAAGAGCTCCTGCTACAAAAAAAGCCCTGATAAAGTCTAAATATAAAACAGTTTAATATATGAAATCATGGAGGAACTTGGGTTGCCATTGACCGACTACTTACTTTATGAAGATCCAAGTAACATTTTGGAAAGTGATTCTAATTAATTCTATGGACAAGGAAAAAAAACAAAAAGGGGCAAAGATAAAAATGAAGTTAATGTTCTTGCCCTATTACAGAATTAGTGAATTGTACAGAATTTGTAAGTCTATTAGTATTGAGAGAGTTTGGTCCTTGACACTTGTGAAATCCTTACATCTTATCTTATCATTCATTTTTAATGACAGAAGGGCTAATTCCCTGTACTACCACAGCCTCCCCCACTTTGCCTCCTATATCTTTCTTGATGCCCTGGCCCCCAGAAGCAAAATTTTAGAGGGGTTAATAGTTGCAGTGAGATGGGTAAGCAGAAAGTCTATAATATAACGTCATGATACATGGAAACAACCAATAATCCTAAACTGCAGCAGTACCAAGACCAGACTGTACTAAGAGAAGAGATGGAAGATATCACAAACAAGAGTTTTGAATAAAATAGGAGCCAAGTTCACCTTTAAGACCAACAAAGTTTTATTCAAAACTAACTTGCATTTTAATTAAATGGCACACACCATGAAGTAAGTATTTTGGAGGACCCCCCCCCCCCACGATTGATAGTCTCAGTTTTTACTAATGCTCTTAAAATGGGAGTACATTTTTGCAAAGATGTGAAAAATATTAGCAAAATAATAATGGGACAAATCTTTTTTTTTTCTGGGAAATGTAATCATTAGAGAGAAAATGGTCATTATTTCTTCAAATCTAGATGAAAGAATAACTTTAATTCCTTGGAACTGTTTTAACTCTCCAAAGCAGTGAATTTATTAGAAACAGGAGAACAAAAGTAAGCCACTCTGCAGTCAAAGGATGGTCTCTTTGGGCACTGGATTAATTTCTATGTCTGGCATTTCATCCTAAGAAAATTTGGACACCATATACTTCTGTCAGTTTTGAAAGGCTGCTGGCTAATTTCTTTGATCCATCACCAATGCCTGGCTGATTTCTCATCTCTTCTGAAGCAGCAGTATAAGGTTACATTGTCCCTACAGAATTTAGAGTTCATGCCAATATAAATTAACTGGTTGTAAAAACTGGCAGATTTGGCAAAAAGACTGGCAAGAGGTGAATGCAATCACCTGAAATTCACATGGCAACCATGTGGAGATGACCACATAAGGAGACTATGCCAGGATCAAGGCTGAACAAATTGTAAGTGACACCTAGAGGAATAGAAAAGAGGTTGAGGACACCAATTTTGTAAACACATTTCATATAATACTGTAACTGTAGAAGCACCGCAGTTTTTGGAAAAAAACATTTTAGTTTTATAATCACAGAAATATCTACTTTTAAAAACACCTTTCCACAAACCTCTGCGCATTAATGAACCAAATGAAAGGCAGATTTGTCCTCTCTCAAACCAAGTCATATGAAGAGAGAAGCAACATTTCATTTTTCATATTTCAGTGATGTTTGTTTGCAGAGGGAGGGTGGGCCTGGGGAGATGCAGGCCCCCATAACCATGTGAGTGGCTCCCAGCCCAGGCAGCTTGGTTGGCCCTGCCCTGTAATCACTTCTGTCTACAGCTCCATGTACCACCCAGGCAAATTAGGGGATCTCTGGTGGTCCCAGGAGACTGGAAGCAGTCTATGTAAATCACTCCATATTACCTATGTTAGGCAACTTGAGAATGAGATGCTACAGTTGGTTCCATTGCCAAGACATCCAGTAATGTTGTGGATGCTCTGGTGTGTTTGTGTGGGGCGGGGGGAAGCATTGTGGTTGAAGAGACACAGGCCTGGAATTCTGTTTGCATTTCTGGCTGGTGATTTTTACTGGAGAAAATGGGAAAAAACCCAAATTACAAATCCTAAATGATCTATGTTGTGCTCCCCATCTGGACTCTGCCTTGCAGCTAGTATCAGGTGACACCAGTGCTAAAGAAGAATACAGCCAATTGGATCCACAGGAAACACCCCAGAGTGCATAGCCTGCTGAATCTGAATCTCTGCTGTCATGGGTCAGGCAGAGACAAGGGTGGGTTCTTTGAGGGCTGTCAAAATCCAAGTGAGGCAAGTTAAGGGTCCGGACAAAGAGTTTAGAGCCAAGAAAGCCATTGCTGAGAAGAAGATGATATTTGATTTATATCCCGCCCTCCACTCAGAGTCTCAAAGTGGCTCACAATCTCCTTTATCTTCCTCCCCCACAACAGACACCCTGTGAGGTGGGTGGGGCTGAGAGGACTCTCACAGCAGCTGCCCTTTCAAGGACAACCTCTGCCAGAGCTATGGCTGACCCAAGGCCATTCCAGCAGGTGCAAGTGGAGGAGTGGGGAATCAAACCTGGTTCTCCCAGATGAGAGTCTGCACACTTAAGCACTACACTAAACTGGGTCTCTGAGGAGTTGTTTGAGAGGAATTATCAAGCAGACCAAGGGGTGCTCACAAGCAGAAGTCAAGCAGAGCAAAAAACCATAATCAGAAATGAGTCCAAGGGTCACATGGGCAAGGCAGGATCTAAGGGTGTGGCGAGTTAGTGGTAGATTGACTTGTTGCTTCCACGCCTAAATAGCCTCCTACTGGAGGAGACTGATCAAGAGAGAGATCTTGGGGTTGTGATAGATAACTCACTGAAAATGTCGAGACAATGTGTGACTGCAATAAAAAAGGCCAACGCTAAGCTGGAAATTATTAGGAAGGGAATTGAAAACAAATCAGCCAGTATCATGCCCCTGTATAAATCGATGGTGTGGCTTCATTTGGAGTACTGTGTACAGTTCTGGTCACCGCACCTCAAAAAAGATATTATAGTATTGGAAAAAGTGCAGAAAATGGCAACTAGAATGATTAAAGGGTTGGAACACTTTTCCTATGAAGAAAGGTTAAAACACTTGGGGTTCTTTAGCTTGGAGAAACGTCAACTCAGGGGTGACATGATAGAGGTTTACAAGATTATGCACAGAATAGAGAAGGTAGAAAAAGAAGTACTTTCCTCCCTTTCTCACAATACAAGAACTCATGGGCACTCAATGAAATTGCTGAGCAGTCTGGTTAGAATGGATAAAAGAAAGTGCTTCTTCACCCAAAAGATGATTAACACATGGAATTCACTGCCACAGGAGGTGGCGGCGGCTACAAGCATAGCAAACTTTAAGAGGGGATTGGATAAACATATGGAGCAGAGGTCCATCAGTGGCTATTAGTCACAGTGTATTGTTGGAACTCTTTTTCTGGGGCAAGTGATGCTCTGTATTCTTGGTGCTTGAGAGGGACAACAGTGTGAGTGGTTCTAGTGTTCTGGCCCCACTGATGGACCTTCTGATGGCACTCAGTTTTTTTGGCCACTGTGTGACACAGAGTGTTGGACTGGATGGGCCATTGGCCTGATCCAACATGGCTTCTCTTATTCTTTGACTGGTTTTTATAGGCATGTGCCTAAGGGTCCAATTTGCAACCAGCTGCTCAGGAGTAATTCTCTAAGGATATCACACTTCATTTGCCCTGTTGGGAAGGTGATTGTGCATGACCAATCACTATGTGGTTTCTGGGGTTCTATTTGAGCCTCCTCAGCACATTCTTCCTTCCACTGCCTTCATTAACTCTGCTGGGAAGGTAGGAAACTGCAGGGAAACCCATCATGTATTCAGGGAATTTGGCTGTGACATGGGTCAGTGGTTAGTCTTTCAGATGCTACTGGCGGCCTCTGCAGTGGCAAGCTGAGACTGCAGGAGGGCATTGAGTGACCACCACCAAGCTGGTCAGTCATGTTACAGTTCTATCCAGTCATCCTTCTTCCCCCCTCCTCGCTTGCATACATGACCCCCCCTCACTTGCCCCACCAACAAGATGACTGCAGGCTACTGGAGGCAGGGCCATTTCTTCCTGAGTTCTGGGTCTTGCAGCAGCCACTGATGACTACATCCATCCCTCTTATGGTGGCTGCAAGCTGGAGCCTGAGTGGGGGACACAATATGGCATGCAGAGGACTCAGCGGGGGGGGGGGACTTTTCTTAGTTCAAGAGCCATCCCATTCTTTTTGTTCCACTGACAAAATGACGTCAAGGATGGATCATGTGGGTCTTGCCCTGGGGTGTTTGTTGTTGCTCGATGCAAGGAATGCATCCTTTTATTCAGTCTGGCCACAGGCTCCATTCCAGAGCCATGCTGCTTGTTAGAAGTAGGTTTGAGCTGGAGCCATCCCCTCTGTTGTCACAAAAATCCATGGTCTTGGCCATTGAGGCTCTGTCAGGGGATCTCCAAATGCAGGCTGTGAGCTCTTCCTAGCTTGCCTCTATTACTCCACTCCTTCCACCCCAATGTGAAGAATGGGTTCTAGAAGTTAAGGGGAAGAGGAAGGAGAATTAAAGAAAGACGACACTATGAGAATGTTCTCTTCTCTTGACAACTTCCCACTGCCATTATGTTTGCTTCTAATCTACAGGGCAGGCAAAAGGCTAGATGGGGGGAGTTTTTTCTGAGTCAGATTTACCAAACCAAGTCATGAAGGAATTCAGCAAATGAAAGTTCCTCTAATATTCCAAGCCAATGGACTATGACCTTTGCCAGCATCTCTCAAATTAGTCAAATATTGTGATGGGTTGGCAGCATAAGACTATTGTTAAGAACTATATTTGCATTACTACCTTTCTGCCTGGGTAAAGGCACCCAAAGCAGTCTCAAAAAGAGATCACATCAAACATAATTCAGACACATTAAAGGAAAATTCCAAACACAGTGAAAGTGCCTGTAAAAGCAGCAGCACAAACAGCAGCAAATCAAACAAGGACAAAAAAGGAAAACATGAAAAACACTCAATAAATTAAAACAGAAAAAAGCAAAACATGCAACTGGTAAAACTGAGAAACAATACATGCAAATTATGTAATTGGACAACTGGCCCACTTTTAAAAAGTGCAATTGAGGACTGAATTGGAATTCAGCTGTCAGATGAAGAATTTTATCCTGAAGGTATGTACCAAATATCATGGATATCTGTTGGTTTTAGAAACCAAGTGACAAATGGAATGCGAAATGACTGAGTTAAACAGATCTTGCCCATTTAGCAATTGACCTTCTAGGGTTATTTATTTAGATAATGATACCCAGCTTCTTGACCATGGAATCTAGTAGGGTGCCAATAAAGGAGGCCTGCCTAGTAGGCATGAGCTCAGACTTATCAAAGTTAACCAGTACACCCATGTATTGTAGTGTATCAAAGATCACAGAAATATACTCCTGAAGTTCCAAGGATGAAGTGATGATCAGCCACTCCTCAAGGTATGGAAGATGGAACAGCCCCAAGACCTGAGGTGCACCACCACCACAGCCATACATTTTGTGAACACCATAGGGGCCATAGTGAGCACAAGGGGAGTACGATGTACTGATTAACTGTGCCCAGGTACTTGAAATACAGTGGGATGGGATGATGGGAAGGGCGGATAGCTACATGAAAGCAGCATCCTTCAAGTCTAACACCACAAACCAAGAATTCAATTTCAAAAATGGCAACACAGAGGAAAATGTTAACATTTTAAACAGTTTAACTATCAGAAAAAAAGTTACTAATTAAGTCCCCTGAGATCTAAAATGGGTCTGAGGCCTCTGCCTGTCTTGGGTAAAAGGAAGAACCTAGAAGAGGAGCCCCTGTTACCATCAGTCTGTGGGAGCCTCTGGATCGCTCTCTTGGAAATGAGGCTGTTCAGCTCTGGGCCTAGCTCTGGCATGATGTTGTCAGTAGCAATGCGGAGCAGGGGGCTAAAGGAGGGAACTTATAAAACTCCAAGTGGTAGCTGAACTGAGCTATAGAGAGAACCCATATATCAGATGTCAGCAGCTGCCAATGGTTATAGAAGTGGGAGAACCAGTCAAAAAACTCAGGCCTTAAATCTGAGGTTGAATCCTCTAGTCAGAAGGAGTCCTTTTGCCCCAGTACGGGGGCCTTAGAGGATTGCTGTTGTGGCTGTCGCATGGATCTGATCCTGTGAGGGGTCCTATGCCTCACCTGATGCTGAGAAGGTGGAAACCCTCTTTGTTGAGGATACTGCAGTGTTTGCTGGGAAGATTGAGAGGACTGATAACAGCTACAAGGATCAGCTACAAAGTGGGAAGTCAAAAGGTAACTGGAACAACTTACAAGTTTGGCCTTGGAGAAGAAAATGAAGCTGGGCAAAGGCTAATAGAGTTTTGTCAAGAGAACAAGCTGGTCATAGCAAACACCCTCTTCCAACAACCTAAAAGGCGACTCTACACATGGACATCACCTGATGGACAACACAGAAATCAGATTGATTATATACTCTGCAGTCAAAGATGGAGAAGCTCCTTACAGTCAGCAAAAACAAGACCTGGAGCTGACTGCGGCTCAGATCATGAGCTACTCATCACAAAATTCAGGCTTAAACTGAAGAAAAATGGGGAAGCCATTAGGCCATTCAGGTTTGACCTTGATCACATCCCTTATGAATATACAGTGGAGGTGAAGAATAGGTTTAAGGAACTAGAGTTGATAGACAGAGTGCCTGAAGAACTATGGATGGAGGTTCGTGACCTTGTACAGAAGGCAGCAATCAGCACCATTCCAAAGAAAAATAAATGCAAGAAAGCAAAGTGGCTGTCTGATGAGGCTTTACAAATACCTGAGGAAAGAAGGAAAGCGAAAGGCAAAGGTGAAAAGGAAAGATTCACCCTGAAGGAACAATGCAAAGCAATAGAGGAAAATAATGGAATGGGAAGGACAAGAGATCTCTTCAAGAAATCAAGGGAATATTTCATGCAAATATGGCCATGATAAAGGACAAAAACGGTAGGGACCTAAAAGTAGCAGAAGAGATCAGGAAGAGGTGGCAAGAATACATGGAAGAATTATACAAGAAGGATATCAATGTCCTTGACAGTGAAATCGCTGACCTTGAGCCAGACATTCTGGAGTGTGAAGTCAAATGGGCCTTAGAAAGCATTACTAACAACAAAGTGAGCGAAGATGATGGTATCTCAATTGAGCTTTTCAAAGTTCTAAAAGATGATGCTGTTAAAGTTATGCTCACATTATGTCAGCAAATTTGGAAAACGCAACTGTGGCCACGAGATTGGAAAAGATTAGTTTATATTCCAATCCCAAAGAAGGGTAGTGCCAAGGAATGTTCAAACTATCACACCATTGCACTCATTTCACATGCCAGCAAGGTCATGTTAATGATCCTACAAGCTAGGCTTCAGCAGTATGTCGATCGGGAACTACCAGAAGTTCAAGCTGGGTTTTGGAGAGGTAGAGGAACTAGAGATCAAACTGTCAACATTCGATGGATTATGGACAAAGCACGGGAATATCAGAAAAATGTCTATTTCTGCTTCATTGACTATGCTAAAGCCTTTGATTGTGTGGATCACAACAAACTGTGGCAAGTCCTTAAAGAGATGGGAGTACCAGACCACCTCACATGTCTCCTGAGAAACCTGTATAAGGGTCAAGAAGCAACTGTCAGAATGGGATATGGAACAACTGATTGGTTTAGAATAGGAAAAGGAGTTTGACAAGGATATATATTGTCACCCTGCTTATTTAATTTATATGCAGAGTACATCATGCGGAATGCTGGTCTGGATGAAGCACAAACTGGGATTAAGATTGCCAGGAAAAACATCAACAACCTCAGATATGCAGATGATGCCACTCTAATGGCAGAAAGTGAGGAGGATTTAAAGAACCTCTTGTTGAGGGTGAAAGAGGAGAGCACAAAAGTAGGCTTGAAACTCAACATCAAAAAAACTAAGATCATGGCATCCGGCCCCATCACACCTTGGCAAATAGAAGGGGAAGATATGGAAGTAGTGATAGACTTCACATTGCTGGGGGCCAAGATCACTGGAGATGGTGACTGTAGCCATGAAATTAAAAGACGTTTGCTCCTTGGTGAACCTGAGCATTATATGGCAAACCTGGGTGAACCTGAGCAGTATAATAAAAAAGTAGAGACATCAGCCTGCCAACAAAAGTCCGTATAGTCAAAGTGATGGTATTCCCAGTAGTAATGTATGGCTGTTAGAGCTGGACCATAACGAAGGCCAAGCACAGAAGAATAGATGTTTTTGAGCTGTGGTGCTGGAGAAGAATCTTGAGAGTCCATTGGACTGCAAGAAGATCAAATCAGTCAGTCCTAAGGCAAATCAACCCAGACTGTTCCCTGGAAAGTCAGATGCTGAAGCTGAAGCTCAAATACTTTGGCCACCAAATGAGAAGGCAGCACTCACTGGAGAAGATCCTGATGCTGGGAAAGAGAGAAGGCAAAAGAAGGGGACAGCAAAAAATGAGATGGCTGGACAGTGTTTCTTATGTAACAAATACAAATTTGAGCAGACTTCGGAGGATAGTGGAAGACAGGAGGGCCTGGCGTGACTTTGTCCATGGGGTCGCAAAGAGTCGGACTCAACTGTGGAACTGAACAACAAACCTGGTGTTAGAAGGCAACATCAGGGGGTGGCCTTGGCCTTTATGCCCTATTTGTAGGCCCTCCAGCACAACAAATGTGAAAAAGGATGCCAAACTAGAAGGACCACTGATCTGATCCAACAGAACTTTTGATATGTTAATTCTTAACACAACTTTGTGTTCCCAATGTATACTTAAGAGCAAAATGCACATTACGTTACATGAGTTTTATGAGCTATCATAGAAACAACATATTGAAGAGACAGAACATCCAGAGTCCATAAAAAGGTGCCTATTGAATGCAAACATATTTGGATACTGCCAGTTAGATGTATCAGAGATACTTGTAGTTTAACCACCAGTAGAGTAAGATTATGCTAACAGAGTATAATGTGTTATCAATGGTATATAAATATTCTTACCTCCAGTGCATTCTTAACACTTTCCTGCATTTAAGGGCTTAAATTTAGAGAGATAAAAGGTTAAGGTCCTAGGATTTGTGAAGTTGCATAGACTGAATTCTGATTTAATCTTCAGTGACCATAAGAACCTAGTCTACTATAACCTGGTTGAGTACTGGGTTAGATTCAAGGTTTTGGTTATGACCTTTAAGGGCTTGAGAAGTCTGGGACCGATGTATCTACAGGAATGCCTCCTCCACTATGTCCCTGGAAGGGCATTGCGTTCTAGTAGTCAAAATCTGCTGGTGATCCCTGGGCCGAAAGAGGTCCAGCTGTTCTCAACAAAGGCTAGGGCTTTTTCAGACCTGGGCCCAACTTGGTGGAATGCTCTGCCTGAAGACATCAGGGCCCTGCGGAATCTATTACAGTTTCGCAGGGCCTGTAAGGCAGAGTTGTTTCGCCAAGCCTTTGTATAAGGACAGCAACAGTTGTAATGTAATGTAAAATTTTATTTGTATCCCGCCCTCCCCCGCCGAAGCAGGCTCAGGGCGGCTAACAACATTTAAGGTGAACAACACAATAATAAAACAATAAATTCATATTAAATTCACATTAAAACCAATCAATGATTAAAACATTCCTAGATCTGATACTGGCGGTAAACATTATTAATCTGGCGGTAAACATTAATTTAGTCATTGGTGAACGCCTGTTTAAAGAGGACGGTCTTGCAGGCCCTGCGGAACTGGTCTAAGTTCCGCAGGGCCCGCACCTCCTCTGGGAGCTGGTTCCAGAGTTGTGGGGCCGCAGCGGAAAAGGCCCGAGTGCGGGTGCTGGGCCAAAAGAAGTTTAACTTCTTTTGGCCCAGGGATATTCAGTCTATTTTTTCCCATTGACCTCAGTGCTCTCTGGGGCTCATATGGGGAGAGACGGTCCCTCAGGTAGGTCGGTCCATGGCCATATAGGGCTTTAAAGGTTATGACCAGCACTTTGTACTGGATCCGGTATACGATCGGCAGCCAGTGCAGTCCGCGCAGCCCTGGCCGTATATGCTCCCATCTTGGGAGACCAAGTAACAGCCTGGCCGCCGCATTCTGCACTAGCTGCAGCTCCCGGGTCTGGTACAGAGGCAGCCCCATGTAGAGAGCGTTACAGTAGTCCAGTCTTGAGGTGACCGTCGCATGGATCACCATTGCTAGGTCCCGACGCTCTAGGAAAGTGGCCAACTGCCTCGCCCGCCTCAGGTAGAAGAATGCTGACTTGGCAGTGGCTGTTATCTGGGCCTCCATTGATAATGAAGGCTCCAGTAAAACACCCAGGCTCTTTACCCGCTGCGCCGTCTTCAGCGGCGCCCCGTCAAAGGCCGGGAGGGATATTTCCTTCCCCAGAGTGCCACGACCCACATGGAGAGCCTCTGTCTTCGCTGGATTTAACTTCAGCCCACTCAGTCTAAGCCACGTTGCAACAGCCCGCAAAGCCTGATCCAGGTTCCCCGGGGCGGAGGCGGGCCGGCCATCCATTAGTAGATAGAGCTGGGTGTCATCTGCATATTGATGGCAACCCAGCCCAAATCTCCGGGCAATCTGGGTGAGGGGGCGCATATAGATGTTGAATAACATCGGGGAGAGAACTGCTCCCTGGGGCACCCCACAATCAAGTGTGCGCCTCTGGGATCGCTCACCCCCAATCGCCACCCTCTGTCCCCGACCCATGAGGAAAAAGGAAAGCCATTGTAGGGCCAGCCCCTCAACCCCTATGTCGGCGAGGCGGTGGATCGGCAACTGATGGTCGACTGTATCAAATGCAGCCGACAGGTCTAGTAACATCAGTATTGCCGCACCGCCTCGGTCCAGTTGCCGCTGGAGGTCATCCACCAAGGCGACCAGGACCGTCTCCGTCCCGTGGCCCGGTCGGAAGCCAGACTGGCACGGGTCTAGGACAGAAGCGTCATCTAGAAATCTCTGTAGCTGCAACGCCACTGCCCTCTCGATAATTTTACCTAAAAATGGTAAATTGGACACCGGTCGGTAGTTTGCCAATTCGGCCGGGTCTGCTGTAGATTTTTTCAAGAGGGGGCGGACCAAGGCCTCTTTTAGAGACGTTGGAAAATGCCCCTCTAGGAGGGATCTATTTATGATGTCCCGTAAAGGACATCTAAGCTCCCTCTGGCAAGATTTAATCAGCCAAGAGGGGCAAGGGTCCAAATCACATGTTGTTGGGCGAGCAGCAGAGAGAATTCCATCAACTTCCTCCAGGCTGAGTGGGTTGAAGTGGTCCAGTACTAAATCTGAAGACAGGCGCGGAGCCTCAGTTTCACTTACTGTATCTAATGTGATAGGCAGGTCTTGGCGGAGCGACGAGATTTTATCTGCAAAATATTTCGCAAATGCCTCACAGCCTATCTCTGATACTCTAATGTTTGGTTTGCCTTGTGGCAATGTTATGAGATCTCCAGTTACTCTAAACAATTGTGCTGGGCGCGATTTTGCAGATGCAATCTTGGCTGCGAAGTATTCTTTCTTTGCAGCCTTGACTGCCATCTCATAAGACCTCATAAGCGTTCTGTAGGATGTTCTCGTCGCTTTCTCCCGAGTATGCCTCCACCGTCTCTCTAGTCGTCTGAGCCCTTGTTTCAGCTGGCGTAACTCCGAGGTATACCACAGAGCCAGCCTCTTACGAGGGCGCAGAGGGCGCCGAGGTGCAATTTCATCGAT
The DNA here is from genome assembly GCF_032191835.1 of Heteronotia binoei. Classification (NCBI taxonomy): domain Eukaryota; kingdom Metazoa; phylum Chordata; class Lepidosauria; order Squamata; family Gekkonidae; genus Heteronotia; species Heteronotia binoei. The sequence continues at coordinate 62,098,519 of NC_083243.1, forward strand.
AACCTTGGATAGCTGGCCCTGCCAGACTTCCACCAGGTCATCGAGGGAATTGCCAGTGGGCCAGGGATCCCTCAGGGCTGTTTGGAACCGTTCCGGGTCCATCAAGCCCCGAGGGCAAGCCAAAATAGGCTCTCCGCCCATACAGGGTTGGGGCAACGTCTCCATACGGGCCTTAAGGGCTAGGTGATCCGACCATGGAACCGCTTCAGCCGCGATATCGTTCACCAGAATCCCGGATGCAAAGATCAGGTCTAATGTGTGCCCGGCCTGATGCGTGGGAGTTGTGACAAATTGAGAGAGCCCCAGTGTCGCCACGGAAGACACTAGGTCCATCGCCTGAGTGGAGGCCGTGTCATCGGCATGGACATTGAAGTCACCCAGGACCATAAGCCCCGGGAACTCCAATGCCCAGCCTGCCACTGCCTCCAATAGTGATGGTAAGGCACTGGCTGGTGCGTTAGGCGGACGGTACGCCAGCCAGATCGCCAACCCCTCTCCAACATCCCACGTCAGGCCGGCACATTCAATGCCATCGATCTTTGGGGCCGGGAGAGCCCAAAAGGTGTAACCCTCCCATATGAACAACGCTACCCCTCCCCTCCGCCCGTTACTCCGTGACTGGTGAAAGACCGAGTAACCTGGGGGGGTCATCTGGGAGAGAGCTACTGTCTCTCCGTCCCGCACCCAGGTCTCGGTCACGCAAGCCAGGTCCACATCCTGTTGGAGTAGAAACTCCTTGAGGATCGAGGTCTTGTTGTTGATGGACCTGGCGTTGCATAACACCAGTGACAGAGACGAGCATTTCCTCTTGGTCCCACTACCTACCACCGTTGGGATGGGAAGTAGACTGGAAGGTGGCCGAGCACCGTTTTGTCTCTGTCTCCTTCTCTTGTATAACTGTCTATTCCCACCATCATATCTTCCCCTCCCCAGGAGCACTGGAATCCCTTGGGCAGGCATCCGCACTTGTCTGGATAGCTCACAGTATGACCTCTCACGGTTGGTCTCCTAATGTATCCCTACCTGTCGTCTAATTTATCTCCCCCCCCTACCAACCCCTCCTATTCTTAACTGCTAACTCACTAGTTATATCTTAGTTTAATTAATTTAATGACCCAGCCCACTCTCCCCTTCTAATCAATTAATAAGAATTTTTTTTTAAATCTAATCAATTCCAGCACAATAAATAAATAAATAAATACTCCCTCCCACCATTCTTAGTTAATGTGCTAAAATAAATATAGATATATATAAATTAATATATAAATATATTATACATAATCAATCATTAATTAATTGACTAAAAATCAGATAAATTAATTAATAACAGTTTTAGTAAAATTCATTAGTGGTTAGCAGTCAGTTGGTTCCTAGTTTATAAGTCCAAATATTCTGTAGAGGGTGGTAGTATATATTGTCTATGGGGTGCAGATGATGAAGTCATAGGTTAATCTTAAGTGCTGATAAAGTGCAAGTGCCAGTGCAGTTGGTGTATAAACACATTCCTCTTTTCCAGTCCCTTGTGGCTTGACACACTCCTGGGCTCCCCTGAGCCCCGTATAGGGCTTCTCTGTCGGGGAGTATCCAGGCCGTTGGGTCAGCCCCTCTAGGTAGCGTCCGTAGATGGAAAAGGTGGGGAGAAGTGAAGTGGAGGCGAGGGTAGAGGGGGCAGGGGCAGGGAGCACGACGGTGGAGGGAGGAGGTGGAAAAAAGCGGGGGTGGAGGGGGGGGAGAAGGTGAGAGGGAGTGAGGGGCAGGGGTCCGAAGACACCCCTGAGGTAGTTTGTTGCCCGCTCACTGTTCGCGCTGCTCTTCCACAGTTGCTGTGCTGGCATCTCCTTCTCTTCACTCCTTCTTGTGGGGATCCCCCCACCCCGATGTGATGTAATAACTAAGAGCACTTTAAAGTCGCCATCAGGGTCTGTAAATTTTAATGTCTCTCTCGGCTTGGCTTCGCGAACGAAGATTTAAGAAGGGTGCAATAGTCCACGTTTGCTGCAGGCTCGCTGGTGGCTGACAAGACCAATGTGGGACAGGCAGGTCCGGCCACAGCGGCTGCAGGGAAAAGTCTGATTTAGGGTTGGTCCTGTAGCAGTGCGATTCTTCCTCAATCTCCTTTTGTCCTCAAGACCAGCTATGCGTGCGTTCTCAAAGGAAGAGACAGCCTGGTGGATGGTGTGCCTCCATGCTTTGCGATCTGAGGCTAGGTCAGACCACTGGTGATGGTTGATGTGACAGGTGCTAAGGGATTTCTTCAAGGAGTCCTTGTACCTCTTCTTTGGTGCCCCTCTATTTCGATGGCCGGTGGAGAGTTCGCCATACAGGGCAATCTTGGGAAGGCGGTGGTTTTCCATCCTAGAAATATGCCCTGCCCAGCGCAGCTGCGTCTTCAACAGCAGTGCCTCGATGCTGGTAACCTCCGCCCGCTTGAGGACTTCAGTGTTGGTCACAAAGTCACTCCAGTGGATGTTGAGGATGGTGCGAAGGCAGCGCTCATGAAAGCGCTCAAGGAGTCGCAGGTGATGACGGTATAAAACCCACGATTCGGAGCCATAGATGAGGGTTGTCATCACAACCGCTTTGTAAACATTGATCTTTGTGCCTTTTTTCTGATGCTTGTTGCTCCACACTCTTTTGTGCAGTCGGCCAAATGCACGGTTTGCCTTTGCCAGCCTGTTGTCAATCTCCTTGTCGATCTTGGCATCTGAGGAGATGATGCACCCCAGGTAGCTGAACTGCTGGACTGTCTTCAGAACTGATTCACCCACAGTGATGCAGGGAGGGTGATAATCTTCCTGGGGTGCAGGCTGGTGGAGAACTTCTGTCTTCTTCAGACTAACTTCTAGGCCGAATAGCTTGGCAGCCTCTGCAAAGCAGGACGTCATATGCTGCAGAGCTGATACCGAGTGGGAGACGAGTGCAGCATCATCAGCAAACAGTAGCTCTCGGATGAGTTTTTCCATTGTCTTGGAGTGTGCCTTTAGTCGCCTCAGGTTGAACAGGCTGCCATCAGTGCGATAGCGGATGTAGACACCATCGTCCTCATCTAGATCTACTGCGGCTCTTTGAAGCATCATGCTAAAGAAGATCGTAAAGAGAGTTGGCGCGAGAACGCAGCCTTGCTTTACACCTGTGCCTATTGGGAAGGGCTCTGAGAGGTCGTTGCAGTGTCTGACTTGGCCTCGCTGATCTTCGTGTAGCTGGATGATCATGCTGAGGAACCTTGGGGGACATCCTAAACGTTCCAAGATTTGCCACAGGCCTTTCCTGCTAACGGTATCGAAAGCTTTGGTAAGGTCGACAAAAGTCACATACAGAGCCTTGTTCTGTTCCCTGCATTTCTCTTGGAGCTGCCTGAGAACAAATACCATGTCGGTGGTGCTCCTGTTAGCTCTGAAGCCGCACTGGCTCTCTGGGAGGAGTTCTTCTGCAATGGTGGGCACCAGTCTGTTCAGGAGTATTCTGGCAAGGATTTTGCCTGCGATGGAGAGCAGGGTTATCCCCCGGTAGTTGGAGCAGTCTGACTTTTCCCCTTTGTTCTTGTATAGGGTGATGATGATTGCATCGCGAAAGTCCTGTGGTAATTTGCCTTGTTCCCAGCAGGTGACAAGTACTTTGTGAAGTGAGCTATGTAGTACTGTGCCCCCATGCTTCCAGATCTCTGGTGGAATTCCATCAACTCCTGCTGCCTTGCCACTTTTCAGTTGCTTGATGGCTTTAACAGTCTCTTCTAGGGTGGGGATCTCATCCAACTCTGTTTTCACCGGTTGAAGTGGGGTGAGGTGGATTGCTGAATCTTGAACTACGCGGTTGGCACTGAAGAGAACCTGAAAATACTCCGACCACCGGTTCAATATGGATGCCTTGTCTGTGAGGAGCACTTGGCCGTCTGCACTATGCAAGGGACTCTGAGCCTGATATAATGGACCATATACTGCCTTCAGGGCTTCGTAGAACCCTCTTAAATCACCAGTGTCTGCACACAGCTGGGTTCTCTCTGCAAGCTTGGTCCACCACTCGTTCTGAATGTCTCGAAGCTTGCGCTGGAGGTTGCTACATGCAGCGCGAAAGGTTGCTTTTTTCCCAGGACAGGAGGGCTGAGCAAGATGTGCTTGGTAGGCAGATCTCTTTTTTGCCAGTAATTCTTGGATCTCTTGATTATTCTCATCAAACCAGTCCTTGTTCTTCCTTGTGGAGAACCCGAGGACTTCTTCAGAGATCTGCAGGACGGTAGTTTTTAGGTGTTCCCAGAGTGCTTCTGGAGAAGGGTCTGTGGGGCAACTGAGGTCCTCAATTCTTGACTGGAGTTTTGCCTGGAAGGCAGCTTTAACTTTGGCTGACTGGAGGCTGCCAACCTGAAACTTCCTCCGAGGGATACCTCCTCTCCTGGGTGTGGGTTTAAAGTGAAGACGGAGATTGCAGCGTACAAGACGATGATCCGTATGACATTCTGCGCTGGGCATTACTCGGGTGTGTAAGACATCTTGAAGGTCTCTCTGGCGCACCAGAATGTAGTCGATAAGGTGCCAATGCTTGGACCGTGGGTGCATCCAGGTTTTCTTCAGACTGTTCTTCTGCTGGAAGATAGTGTTGGTGATGGTGAGCTGGTGCTCCATGCAGAATTCTAGCAGGAGGCGCCCGTTGTCATTGCAGTTGCCAATGCCGTGTTTGCCAAGTACTCCTTTCCAGGCTTCCGAGTCTTTACCTACTCTGGCATTGAAGTCGCCAAGGATGATCACCTTGTCCTCTGTAGGGGTCTTCCGTACGAGGTTGCGTAGATCAGCATAGAACTTGTTCTTTTCTGCAGGATCTGCTTGAAGGGTTGGGGCATACACACTGAAGAGTGTTGCATGCTGCTTGTTTTGAAGTGGGAGGCGCATGGACATGATGCAATCTGAGTGACCTGTTGGAAGGTTTTCGAGTTTGGAGGCAATGGAGTTCCTGACCATGAAGCCAACACCAGAAAGGCGGCTCTCAGCCTTTGACTTACCCGACCAGTAGAGGGTATAGCCAGCACCGTGTTCTTGAAGACTACCTTCCTCAGGGAAACGGACCTCACTGAGAGCTGCTATGTCGATATTCAACCTGAGAAGTTCGTGGGCAACTAGAGCAGAGCGTCGTTCAGGGCGACCACTGCCTACTGTGTCTGTAAATTTTAATGTAATTGATTTCATATGTGTGTGTTTTTACTGTTGTGCATCGCCCTGAGCCTGGCACTAGCTGGGATAGGATGATTAATCAAATGCAATAAATAATAATAATAATAATAATAATATATTGAAAATAACATTTCAATCTTTGCCCAGGTCAGTACTGCTTTATTGCCTAAATCTTTAGAATGCTAAAGAGATGGATAGCTATATTTGTAAGCAACATTTGGATCTGTTACTGTTTTAACACCACTCATATTTATATGCATTGTAGAGTCTTCTCTCACACCTTTATAATGACAAAATTACACAGTGATCGCTCTTGGGAGGACTTCCGGGGTGAGGCAGGAGGGCCGCCGCTGCGGCTTGTGTCGAGCTTTGAAGATTACAAACTTAAAAGGTGCTAAATAACTTTTCTTGTTAAAAACTGCTTATCTGCTACTCATGGACTGGCTGAGACTCAAGGTTGCCAGCTAATTGAGCTATTGGGTGTTTCAAATAACGAGAAGGAATGTTAATGGGAGAATCGTAGCCGCAGCCCGCATGAGTTGGTAATCATTAGCAGGGGTCTGCCGAGTCAACAAGGCACGGAGATAAAAAAGTTTCTAATTCCCGGACAGCATTTGAAGTTGTATGGGGTGTGTCAAAAGAACATTATAAGCTATTCTACTAAAAGCACATACTATAGAAACTACAGGACTTAAGTGCAGGATTTAAAGTGGCAGAAGTGAATGTGGAAGATTTGCAAGGAAATTAGAGGAGCTTCAATTCTCTTTGGGTAATAAATGGGGCAGAAAAAAAGACCATACCCTTTTGAAGGAGAGAATGTATCTCCAACACACAAGCAACCTAAGCAATTCAAGTTGGAGGACTTTTTTGCACCAATTAAATTACAAAATAGATTTGAAGTTCTGAAAGTACTGGGAGAGGAAGAGGGAGGAGAAGCTTTCCCTGTGAGCCAGCCCTCTTGTAACCTCAATGAAGCCCAGAATGATAATATGAGCGAGCCCTCTTGTAACTTTAATGAAGCCCAGAATGATAATGTACTTTGCCAACTAAGTGAGAAACAATTAAATAGGTGAAATTTTCTTCTAGCGGTGACTTGACTAGTAAAATCCCAGTGTTAAAGGGGGTAAAACAAGGTTGTGTGCTGGCCCCACATCTTTTTAATTTATTTTTAACTGACCTGGCACAATTTTTGACCCCTATCAATGGTCATCCGCCTAAACTTGCAGGCCGAGCGGTCCCCTTATTACTTTATGCCGATGACACTACCATCCTCTCTTGTACAAGAGTGGGCCTGCAAAGGTATTTGAACGCCTTTTATGACTACTGTAATTGTAATTCACTTACTATCAATTATACCAAATCTAAAGTAGTTGTCTTTTCAAATTGCTGGGGCCCACAGAGATGGTTTATTGGCAATTCAACAATCGAGCAAACAAAAATTTTTAAATACTTGGGGATCACTTTTAACCACAAGTTAAGCTGGGTTTCACATCGTAACAACACCATCAACTTGGCTAAGTGTTCAGCTGCTCAAATTAAACAGTTTTTCTTTGCAAGGGGCAACCAATTAGTTCCAGCAGCTATTAAAGTATTCAAAGCCAAAACGCTTGCCCAAATCCTCTATGGTATCCCTATATGGATCTCAGCTTTTACCAGGAAAGTGGAGGGCATTCAAGCCTCATTCTTTAGACAAATTCTTGGTTTGCCAAAATGTGTGTCCTACTTTGCTCTCTGCTCTGAAGTGGGTCAGTCTTTGGTGGAGACAAAAGCCTGGATTGCAGTGTTTAAATTCTGGCTCAAAATTCATTTTAGAACAGATCCCAACAGCCTTCTTGATTGTATGAAAAGAGACCCATATATTTCGTCCTGGACAGCAGTGCTTCTGTCTAAACTCAATCAATTGGGGTTAGAGGTAGATGATTTTTCTACCTCTGAAGAGTCATATATCTTCAGATGTATTAAACTGAGACTGTGGGAATTGGAGGAAACGAAATTACGGCCAACTCTCCCTTATACTTGCTCTCCAGCTTCCTTAGGTCTTTATGCTTTTTGTGGCAAAATGCCCAATTATCTATCAGACCTAACCACTCCAAGTCATCGCAGGGCATTTATGTTGGCCAGACTAAACGCGTTTCCCTCCAAAGTTTTACAAGGGAGATATCAGCGAGTCCCTTTAGCCGACAGACTTTGCTCCTGTGGAGCGAATACCCCTGACTCAATCCAGCATATATTGCTTGATTGTTCTTTTTACCATAACCTCCGTAAAGATTTATTTGGCAAGCTTTCTTTTTCTCCAGATTTGTCTATTCTGCCACCCTGTTATTATTTATTGAGTGATACTGAGGGGGTGGTTAGTGAGGCTGTGGCAAAATTTCTGGCTGACATCCTTAAATTTAATTCTGACCATGTTTGAATGTATCTGTAAGCTCGGTTTTATTTTGATTTTATCTCCAATGTTTAAATTTTTATATTCTGTGTATTTTTATCTGAATCTATTATGCCATTAAAGGTTTGGTATGGTATGGTAAATTAAATAGGCATGCGAAGGGGCTGGAGTTGCTAGCACAACAAACAACTCTGGTGGCAGAAGCCTTCCAGACAATCTTTACTTACACAGTGATCATTCCTCCTGACAGCCAACTTCCCATTTCCAAAAATAAAATTAAATAAATAAATGGCCAGGGCTTCTTTTTATTTAGTCTGGATGTCTTGTTTATCTACTATTTAATTTATTTAGTCTGGATGCTTTGCTTATCTACCATCTATTGATTTCTTCTGTCATATCTTCTGTTCTTAGACATTCATCTGTTGATTTTCATTTTACTTTTAAATTTAAAAAATTGTAACAAACCTACAACATAAATCTGATTTAAGATAGAAGGGTTCAAAATATAACACAAAAAAGTAGGAAGTAACACTGAATATAAATGCAAACACAAAGCGAATGAATATAAATGCAATGTGGTGTGTTTGCATTTATATTCAATTCTATTTATTATTAAGATAGAAGGGTACACAAGCGACATAATTACTATTATTACTAAACATTACAGTAATCTTATCAGGATGTTATGCCTGAAAATACTGAACATTGCATTGCTTTCCACAGATATGTGCATAATAATTCAGTACTCCCCAAACTCTTCTTCAAGCAACAGTTTCAAAATGACATTGCTGTATTTCAGAATGGAATTGTATAATAATCCTTATATATTAAATTCTATTGTAGAGAGAACTTTTGTATTTGTGCAAAGCTTCAAACCAGCCTGAATAAACTATGTGCAAAACCACTTGACACAGTATATAAAGTAGCTGGAAATGTCATGAATACATTATTCCATTCTTCAAAAAAAATCTGTAGCGATTTTTTTATTTTTAATCCTAAAAAAACAAAGACTAGGCTTTGCAGAAAGTGGAAACAGAGAGACTTGCCCTTAGAGGTTTCTTCAGGTCAAAATTATCTAGAATTTGCATCACACAACTCTTGTACCAAGTTCATACCAGTTCCCCTTTCAGCATTTTGCTCTCATTGCTGTCATAAATTGTTTGGAAATGAGAATATGTTTATATCTTAAATCAGGCACACAAAAAAGCCCTAACCATCATTCATACATGTGTGATTTATTTAAACCCCAACCTCTTTGAGTGCTTGTTGCTATTAGAAAAAAGGCTTTGAAAGGAGGACCAAACTCCACTATTGTAATCCTTTATTTTCAGAAAATTTAGAAAATGCCAGGGATTTTCAGGAAATTTTCATTATTATGCTACGTTCTTAGGGCCCTTCTCAAAATACTGTTGCTGTGCAAAAGCCATCAGAAATTGTCTCCACATGGCAGCTGACCTATTTGTACATTCTTTTACTCACCATTTCTTCAAAAAAATTAACATTGGTGTTACAGAGACATGTTTTTGGCACAAGAATACTGTGAGGTAGTTTAGGCTCAACAAAATGATAAATTTATTAGGCTGGAAAATAAGATCTTCATCCATTTCTTCTTGGATACCTCTCAGTTTCAGATCATATTCCTTTTCTCTCAAGTCTTTAAGAACTGATAAAAATCCACATGCCTCTCGACTTTTGTCAAGCTCTGCCCCCCCCCAACTCAAACACCCAGATGCAGCCTTTGCCACTGATGGCAAAGGCAGCTCCCTGACCATACAACCATGGGCTAGGTGGCTAGACAGAGCTGGATTACAGTTGTAATGTTTCTTTATATAATTTCCTGTGAATCTTTAGGTTTTCTGGAGATAGTTTTTTTTATTTGTGTACCTAAACCCTCCACCTTTTGGAAACCACAGTTTATTTCAATATCCCAAGATATCTTTCTTCAGAGCAAAACCCCTTGTGTAACTGGGCAGGAATTCTTCTCCTCAGAAGATATAACTTTTTTTGTTTGCCTGAATGAGTCAGCATACTACCCAATTGCCCTTGCCAAATTCTCAGTCTCAATTCTGATGTCTGTGAAAAACATACTTCAGCTTAGGTTGACTCTTAGACATTCAGTTCTGATACTGAATTCCTCCTCAGAATTGAAAGAAAAAAGTTAAGGAAGGAGTTGTTTCCCTTCACGTCAAAGGTGAACCTGTCTGACTCTTTAAGACTCACTGATTCTGTCAGAAGCCAACTGACTGACTTTCCAACTTCCCAAAGACCAACCGGCTGAAAGCCTCCCAAATGACCATGTCCTCAGCACTCAGCTAATCATATAGTTCTCCTCAATTGGCACTGGGTAATCAGAGAAAGGCAGGGTGGGGGGATTGGGGGGGGGGAGGAGTAGCCTGTCACTCAAGCTCTCCATTAACTACTAAAGAGTTAATTCTTCACCTTCCAGCTCTCTGGAATTGCTACACTAGGAAACCTGTTATTAAGGACAGCCCATCAAAATGGCATTGTGGCTAATAAGCATTAGGAACAAAAAAGCAAGTTAAAGTTCAGACTGACAAGCCCAAGATCACCCAGTAAGTTTCATAGCTGAGTAGGAATTTGAATCCAGGTCTTTCGGAATCTAAACTCTAACTACTATAACACAATTAATTCGATTCAAATTCCTGCTTTGCTATGAAGAGAACTGAATTGAATTACCTTAGCCCAATTACTGTTCCTCAGCCTAACCTGCTTCACATGGTTATTATGAGGATTAAATGGGGGTAATAAGAACCTTATCCAAATGCCATTAAACAAGTCTCTTTTCCTTCTAACATTATTTCATTGCTTTTCCTTCCCTATTTCTCTTCCAATCCCACACATTAGGGTGTGTATTACTCTTTAAGTTCGAAACTGAAGCATGTAAATCCGTGATTTTGTTTTGGGTCAGGGCCTAAAAGAAAGTCGAGACTCTCTCACAGGTGGGCTGAAAGACCACAAGGGAAGTGATGGAACAGTAAAATGTGACAGAGAAGGCTCTCCGAGGCAAATTTGGGTTTTCCTCTCCATACTGTAAACCAGGAAATACAGCCTGTTTCTTAGTAATGCTATACAATTATAAATACTAATATAAATAAAATATAACATTGCTCTGTGTTAACCAATGTGAAATTCTTGGAAGTTATTTTGCTAGTGGGACCCAAAAATAAATTAGAACTAAGTCTTCAAATGTTTGACAATCACGGATTTAAATATTGGTATTGTAATTTATATAGTGGCAGCTTCAAAATAAATGGTTGAACTCAAACTGATATAGCACCATTCAGATATTCCATGAATTTATTTTGGCAAATTTCAGGAAAATGTTAACACCACAAACCAGCTATGTACTTACCCAAAGTGAGCAATGATGGTTCTTCAGGACTACTACCAGCTGGAGCTGTCCATCAGCACTACTCACTGGGTTGGATACAGTGCAAAATTTCTGCTTGCGCTAGAGCCTTTGCGCAACTGCTCCCCAAGGACGGAATAAAGAGTCAGACACAGTATAGGTATAAAATTGGGCCACTTTATTCAATATTCTAATAAACAGCAAGGGTACCCCACCAGCGGCCTGGCCAGACCTAGGGGTCACCGCGACCGCTCCCCTGCCATTAACGGGTGAGAGACCCAGCCCCCCAGCCGGAGCTGAGTGTTACTCAGTTCCTTCCAGGCAGGCCCAGCAGGGAGGCACGCACCAGAGGGCCCAAACCCAGACACATGTCTAGCCAGAAAGGCACCCTCTAGCCGAGCCTCCTGGACAGTCTGCATTCTCCAAACCCAGGTCTTCAAACCTGAAGGCTGATCATGCCAGATCCCAAATTCCCCAAAAGGGGGATGCGTCACAGTCCTCCCCTAGCCGCATAGTGCCCTAAACCCCAAAAACCTGCCACTACTAAGGCCAAGTCTCTACTTAGGGCCAAGCGCCCACCGGGAGGCCCAAAGCCACTTGCAACCCTTGCTGCAAATCTCTCAGAAAAAGCATATTACCCTTTTCCGAGAGATGGACCCCATCCCCTCTGTAGAGGTCAGGAAATTTCAACAAAATGTCCGGATGGGGCAAATAGTGGCCCAACCCCTTTTCCAGCACCTTCCTGATCTCCTTATTAGCCTTATACCGGGCCCTTTCTATAGCTGCAGGGTCCCAAGCACAACGCCACACCATGCGGGGCAGCATGGCTGACCAAATTATGGTGGTCCCAGGCCATCGCTCCTGAATGTGCTGGAAATCATCCTGGGCCTGCCAAACTAAAGCCTTGCCCTTTAAGAGTCCCAGATCATTACTTCCCAGGTGAACAATTAAAACCTCAGGAGGAGGACCCACATAATCTTTAAACAACAAAGGCAGCAGGCCCGGCCACTGAAGGCCCCGGCGCCCCCGCCATTCGATACACACATGCTGGCTGAGTCCCAGCTGAGAGCCAACCTCAGTTCTCCGAGCCTGATGAGCAGCCCAAAACACGTGGCTATGGCCGCATACGAGAACTCGGCTCCTCTGGCCAGGAACAACAGCATCTAAAGAGAAAAAAACAGTTAAACAAGAACAGAACCAACAATAAACAGACACCAAGTCACTCACGGCCTAATAAAAGGTCGCATGTAAGCCTTAAAGGCTGAGGAACGCCACCTGCCCAATCTCTGAATGGAAGTGGAAGGATACCCCATGACAGCCGCTGTTGAGGCTGCCCCAATTCTAAAGAAATGGGTCCCAAACCGCACCCCAGACAACCCCAACTCACCCAAAGCCCGTGATGTTACTGCCCAAAACTGATGCTTCGTCAATGGGCTACCATTTGAATATATAAACAAAAACCCCTCCATGGGCCCCCTAACTGCCAAATAAGCAGCCAACGCAGTAACTGGACACAGCTCAAGCTCTGAACAACTACGCAACTCGAGCACCGTACCCTTCTGCAACTGATCAGTCTTAGAGCGACGGACAGTGATGACTGCCTTACCCGGAAATAGCTGCAGATCCCTTAACAACAGAGCCTTACCAGAAGCATCGTTTCTAGACTGTGCCACCAGCTCACTTACTCTAAGAGCCCCCCCAAAAGCTAACAAAGACGCAGCGTGAAACAAACATGCTTCAAATGACGACACACACACCACGTCCCAAACCCTCTTCAAACCCCGCAGAATAAAAGGAGATAAAGGATTCCGCGTATCAACCCTGGGACCGGCCTTTCTGGCCCACCCCTCCAGCATCTTTCGAATACAAAAGTCAGCTGTTTCTTCCCTATAACCCAGCGCCTTACTGACAAAAGCCAATGCAGACAGGCGCCCCTAATGGATCGCACAGCCGACCCCTTACCTCGCAGCGACACACAGTAATGGAGCAAATGCTCCACTGGGAGGGCCGAACCCTGCAATACCCTACCTCAGCCCTAAAGTCTTCTAACTGCCGCACAGCCCGTTCATAAGACTTCCTGGTGCTGGGCGCAATGGCTAGACCTATCGCTCTGCAGGCCTCAGCTCTCCAATCAGCCATAGCTCCTGGGGCATTGGCACCGGCTCTCTGTCGGCATCTGGGGCCAGCTGACGAAACCTCTCCATCTGTTTATGAGATAGAGCGTCAGCCACCCCATTACTCACCCTAGGAACATGCTTGGCTAAAAACAAAATGTTAAGCCGCAAGCAGCGCAGAGTGAAGGCCCTCACCAATCTCATAACCCAGCCAGATTTGGATGAAAGGGAATTAATGACGTGGACCTTTGCCATATTATCACACCAAAAATGGACAGTGTGATTGGCCATATCCTTTCCCCACAGCCAAACCGCGACTAAAATAGGAAAGAACTCGAGAAATGTAAGATCCCGGTTCACAACAACCTTTACCCAGGAGTCAGGCCAACTATCCGCACACCAATGTCCATGGAAATAAGACTCCAAAACCCAAGGAACCAGCAGCATCAGACATGACCTGAAGCTCAGCTTCGAGCCTCATGTCGTCCCTCCAAAAAGAGACTCCATTAAAGGACTCCAAAAATTCCCGCCAAACCCTCAAATCATCCCTCATGCTGCAGGTGACCCTAGTTCTATGCTGAGGCAAGCATAACCCTGCCATAGCACCACACAGCCTTCTAAGAAAAGCCCTCCCAGGAGCAACCACTTTGCAAGCAAAGTTGAGGTGCCCAACTAGCTGCTGCAACTCCAACAAAGTAACCTTCCTTTTAAAAAGAAAGGTAGAAATCCTAGCCCTCAGCTCCACTATTTTCTGAAGAGGCACCCTAGACAACTGCGCAATAGTGTCAATCTCAATCCCCAAAAAGGTCAACCTCTGGGTCGGACCTTCAGTTTTCTCAGGCGCTAAAGGAATCCCAAGCTCCGCCACCAGCTCAACAAAGACAGACAGCAACTGCCCACAACGCCCAGTCCCCCCGGGATCCACAAAAAGGTAGTCATCCAAATAATGAACATCCTGCAAACCCACTTTCTCCCGCACAGCCCATTCCAAAAATGTGCTGAAACACTCGAAAGCCGAACATGACACAGAGCAGCCCATTGGCAATGCTCTATCCATGTAAAATTGACCCTCAAAAGAAAACCCTAGAAGTTCAAAATCATCAGGATGGACAGGTAAAAGGCGAAACGCAGACTTAATGTCACATTTTGCCAATTCTGCCCCCACCCCGCAACGCCTCACCACGGCAATAGCCTGGTCAAAGCTGGTGTGCCTAACAGAGCATAAGTGCTCCTGTCCCTAATGACCTGCTCCAAGCCCTGACCTGCTCCAAACTTGTGCCAAGTCAAACTTATTGTATCTCCACTTGCATTTCTGCTTGAGTAAGATATTCTGCAACCAATCCTAGGTTTTAGGGAGTAAATCCAGTAGCTTCTTTGTTCTCATAGTGACTTCTTGAAGCACAAGGGGTCTTAGTGGATAATACACTGAACATGAGTCAAGTGTGATGTGGTGGCTAAAAAGGCAAATGAAATTTTGGGCTGTATCAACAGAAGTATAGTGTCCAGATCACGTGATGTGATGGTATCGCTTTACTCTGCTCACCTAGAGTATTGTGTTCAGTTTTGGGCACCTCATTTTAAGAAGGATATAGACAAGCTGGAACGGATCCAGAGGAGGGTGACAAAAATGGTGAGGGGTCTGGAGACCAAGTCCTATGAGGAAAGGTTGAAGGAGCTGGGGATGTTTAGCCCGGAGAGGAGGCGGCTGAGATCACCATCTTCAAAAACTTGGGCTGTCCTATAGAGGATGGTGTGGAATTGCTTTCTGTGGCCCCAGAAGGTAGGACCAGAACTCTTTCATTCATGTTTTTTCCCAAAACTGGAGTATTTTAACCCTTTAGCTTTCACCTATATAAAGAGCAAGGATGGACCAGTACTTACTTTGTGGGGCTAGCTTTCCAAATCTCACCAAATCTGCATTACCCAGTCCCAATGTTTTACACCAGTGGTCCCCAATCTTTGTGGCACCGGGGACTGGCAGAGTGAGGGCATCAAATTTGGCCCCGCCCCCCACGGCCATGCAACCTCGCCGCCCCACCCCCCCACCATGCAGCCTTGCCCCTCACCCCGTCCCGCCTTGCTGCCCCTCCCGCAGCCTCACCGTCCCACCGTGCAGCTTCGCCCCCTACCAGGGGAGGAGGATGCGGCCCGGTTGCCAACAGGCCACGGACCAGTAATGGTCCGTGGCCTGGGGGTTGGGGACCCTTGTTTTATGTTGGGGACCACTAATTTTTAGGACTCTCAACTGGAGAGATTAAAACCTATTCATCCTGTTGCCTTCCTTCCCACAGCCTCGAAAGATTCCTCCAGTTTTCACAGTAATCTCCATATACACTACTGCTTTCCTGCCTGAATGTAAGGCATTTATAGTGGCGATCATAAAGGAGTGCATATTTTCTTAAGGCAGCCATCTTCTAATTCATTTCACTGTTTGCTTCAAATGGCTCAAGTTTAAAGATGAAAACCAGTATCATGGATTCTACCCAGATGTTTACAGACCGCAATCACAAAACTTGAAGCACTGGAATTATGCACTACTAGTGACTACTTCTATTGTAAAACAGGCATCATCAATCAGTTGCAATCTTTGAAAGTCCCATACAGTACATATTACAATATCCAGCACATTAACTATTTTGCATATTTCCCCACCTGGGAAAATGAGAAATAATCAACAAGAAGATCGAAATCATGTTACAGAATGTACATTTGGAAGCTGCTCAGATAATGCAATAATGACTAGGTGCACACACTAGGTGGGCACAGAAAATCTCTCTCCATCCTCAGATTTTTGTAAAAATATCACAGGCTAATGTGAACATGAACTAAGAATGGAAAAGTTACATTGTTATTACAAGTGAAATTCAGGTCATTAAGAGTAACATATGCACAAGCAACTGAGTGCTATTAACTAGATTAAAATTACTCAGCAGAGCTGAAATGGAATTGTTCCTCAGGAAGACACTGGCTTAATTTAATTCATCAGAAGATTTCTATCTTCTGCACACTTTAGAGTCAGCCCAAAGCAGATTAAGTTATATGGCTTGGATCTCAACTACTACTGATGGATTCAGGTCCACAAAATGAGAGACTTCCCTGCTTCCCGCTCATACTGTTTCTTACAGACCACCAAAATTCTGTTCAGTGTGTGTGTATGTGTGTGTCAAGGGAGGGTAAGCAATGCATACAAGGGACAATATGGGCATCTCCTTCCCCAACAGAAGTTCCATTACAGTAGTGGAACAGTAAAATATGACCCAATCATATTTTCACCATCAAATAAGAAACATGGTATACATTACATATGCTGTGTGTGTGTTAACATATGGTATTGCATTATAATTCCAGATAAAATATCCTACTAATTTTATCATTTAGCATCTACTAATCAAACACACACAGGTCAAGGAACTATAATAGCAGGCAGAGTCCAAGCACTCTGGGTTATTTTATTTTATTTTAAGTATGTGGTATGCTTTATACAAGTACAGAACATCCTTTCATAAAAATGATAAATTTAAGGAATCAATTGAAGTTTAAATATTATGCGCAGGTTAAGATGTTAGCTGCTGGCATTATACTTTCTTCACACTTTGCCAAAACACCAGTTTGTGTCAGATTATGGCCTCAGTCCAAGTTGTGACAGCTGAATACAAAGAAATAAGAAAAAATTAGATTGCTTATCTTCCACTTTATAAAGGACTGATCACAAAACTGAGTTGATTATATATTACTGAATACAATAATACAGCAAAGTAGTTTCTAGTGAACAAAACAATTGTTTACAAAGCATATTTAGGAGACAATCTTTTATTTTATCCTAACAAAGTAAGAGGACAGAAGGATTCCCATAGAAACAGGGTTATAACAGTCCTCTTTTTCCTACTCTTCTCTTGGCAAATACACTGACAGCGTAACTTTTCAAGGGATGGGTGTCTATACTGGGGATTTGTACTTCGATATATCCAGTCCAAATATATACTTGAAAAAAGACCTTATTGGTATTTCCAGACATATTCAGGTACTTGGGATTCTCCAGAATACTGGTATGCAGGTCCCACATATTTCTGGCCCTATTTAGGAATATCCAGGGCCAGCATTTTAAAGAACTTGGGTTCCCCACTTATCAGGTTTCCCAGGTGATGGGAAGGCACAACTCTCACCCAGACTGGGTACAGTGGTTTGCAGATAATGCAAGCCAGGTGCAGGGCTGGCAAAGCTGCAAGTCTGAGTGACTCCTTCACAGCATTTTCCTGCATTGTTTTTTCCTCCAAGTCTACAATGAGCTGGGGGGGGGGGCGTATCCTGTTCAGGGGCCTATGGAATTGGATCACATGAAACTTGGTGTGTGTGTGTGTCTTCAATGGACAGGCAGTACTGATGCCCCTGCAACTTTGGTGTCATTTGGCTGAAGAACAGCCATCTTGGCCACCCCGAACAAAGTCTCCCATAGGGAATAACTGGAGCTGAAATAATTCCAGAATCCTGACAAAACCCAAACCGGGGAGACCTGAATACCAAGGAATATTAGGACTTATGTCCTTCCTGAAATCTGAATCAAAAAGATACTTCCCTGCCCCCACCCCCTGCCCAAGTGAACATTCCTAATCTGTACATGACTCCTATATCCCGATCTAGGGTGCTTGCAAACAGAAGGATTTTAGCTCTAGTGTTGATCAAGCACAGTGCAAGAATTCACTACCTTTCTGGAATAACTAAAATTAGTCCCACATATTATGTACATAAATTATATTGTTTACTATTTCCAAAAAATGTTCAATGACATATAAAAAAATCTAACATAAAGAAAGTTAGAAGTAGGCTGAATAATTAACCTTTCTGATGAAGTATTCTACCATGGTTTATTTTATAGTGCCAGCTGAGTGAAAATTGACACTTTGGATTTTTATTTGGCCAATGTCTTTCCTCCTTATACTAGACAAGAAGACTGCTGGAGAAGAAGCAAATAGCAGCAGGGCAATTAAGAGCAACCCCAGAGGCCTTTGTGATGGTTCCCTTAGAAAAAAATTCAGCTGGGCTGGAGGAGGCAAATAGGATCGCTGGGAAAGTAGATATGATCAAACTACAAGCAGCATCTGAATAACATAAATGCCACTCTTTCCCTTGTTAGCACCCCTGCCCACATGACATACCCTAAAGGTCTCTGGGCATTTTCACTGTAGGTATCTGATTCTCTCACCCTGCCAAGTCTTGTTTCCTCACCAAGTCTCTCTCTCTGCCCCCACACCCTCCACCTTTCAGGTGAGACACTGCATGGTTCCATTAGCTGAGAAAAATCTATAGAAATATGTTAAACTAATCCAGAAATATTTAAAAATAATTATGGCATTACCTGTTTTAAAAACTGTGAAGCATTAAAGAGTTCACTGCAGCCGTATAAGACATGTTTACCTTGCTTGCCCTTTCATGAGACAAAGATTCATCAATATAATGTTCCACTTAAAAACACATTTTATATTACAGCAATACATTACTAAACAAAGCTAATTTAAAAATAAGTGCAAAATAAAACACCTTTATTGTTTCTAAATTTTATTTCACAGTATGAGATTGCAGTAAAATGCTCAAATACAGCTTGCACTGAGGCACTGGGTACATGCAGGACTTCTAAAAAATGAACTAAAAATCACTTGAACTGCTTATGAAAAAAAGCATAGAGTAGAAACAGTATGCATATAAAGGAAAGAATAATTAAGGGTGAAGGGGACTGGGGAAACAAGAACCTGTGCTCACAATAGTGAGTTTTTCCCATCTTCTCCTTTTCCAAGCAATCTTTGGTGACCCCCTAAACAGATAATGCTGGAGATTGAGAGACCCTTGCAGAAAAAATGCCCTATGGCATCAGGTGCTGCAAGAAGGAGGTGGAATCAGATGGAACTTTCCCTGCCTTTTTAATGGTAGAGGAATTGATGGAGAAAATTCTTCACCAGAGAAAAGGCAGGTGGATTTTGTCTATTTCCCCCTCTTTACTGCAGGCCCCCCCTCCACATTGGATTTTGTTCATGAGGGTCCTCTGGTATAAGTTTTAAGAGATCACAGGGCTGCTGGGCAAAAAGCTGAGCAGCCTGTGGGATCCATCCTATGGATTATAAATTGGTCATATATAAATGCAATTTAGAAATAAACAGAGGTGTGCAGCATTTAGGTCTCTCCAAACCAAAAATATACCCCAAAATACCTTATTGTTTTTTTCTGGGTATATTTCAGCTTCTCAAATGTATCCAAGTTTTTCTCAGGAAAACTGAAAAAAATCCTGGCTATAGTTGGGTAGAGCCAAAAACACAGGAAAGGTAGGAGCAGACTGCTTCCACCTTTCAGGTGTTTGTCGGGCTTCTTCTGCTGTCCCTTTAAAGCCCAAGAATCAGGACTGGCTGTGCCAGGGTGGCAGACTGTTCCCTCAGCTCAGCTTGGGGCTGGGTTTTCATGCAGCCTGGGCTGCACAAGAAGCTGTCCCAGCCAGGATCTGTGTGTATTGGGGGGCGATCTCCCCAAGGCATGAAGGTCCTGGGGTCTGGTTCCTTCAGCAGCCTATGCTGCAAGAGAAGCTGACTCAGTCAGGCTCTGTGTTTCTCAGAGAGTGATCTTCCCGAGGCACGCAGATCCTTGGGTCTGACTCCTGGGATTTTTCAGAAATACTAAAATATTTTAAGGTCAACAGACCCGAACCAAAAAATACCAAATCAAAAAAACTGCACAAAAGTGTGATAGCTACATATAATTATTCTAATTTATTCACTGACTGTTCCTATAATAGGATAAAGGTGGCATACTGGCCATACTCCAGACTCTATGGAAGCATAATGGTATAGCGTTGCAAAGGAAAGTGATTAACATAGGGAACATTATGTAAATCAGTTTTTGTATATGTTTTTAATTTGGGTCTCCTAAAATGAATAAAAAAGCACACTTGCATACTCAAAGTCACTGAACTTTTTGGATGAGGGGCAGTGTCTCAGAGAGTGAAAAAAATATTTTTCAGCACAAATAATAAAGTGCAGAAGCATACCTTTGCGTAATCAGTAAGGTTCTGATATTCAATGTAATTGCCTCCTCCAACTACAAATACAATTGCCTATAACAGAATTTTTAAAAATCAATATACTATAGCTATTTATTGCTACTATAGAAGCAGAATTCAAACAGAATAAAGCTGTTATGTTGATAAACCCCAAAGCATTAAAGGGCAAAAAGAAGCAATCTATTGGCAATGATAGTCCTTTCAGAAATTCCAAGTGTGTTCAATGAATGTAGAGGTGGGGTAGAAGTAACAGAGGAAGAGTGCTCACATGACTTCCTGCATGACTGGGAACTCTGAGAAAGCACATTTCATAGAAGTGTAAATAAAATCATATCTATGTACACCTCCATGTATACTATCTATGTTCTATAAACGGGTGTTGTACTTGTAGTTCTCTCTCTCCTCCCTCCTGGATGTATCTATTGTATGTATCCTTTGCATGTCCATAAAGGGCTTCTGTCTCACAAGGTTAAGAGAATCTTACTGACTGGACAAAAAGTCTCTTTATTAATGTAAGTTATAGGTAATGAGAAATTTACTTTTGCACATTTCTAAGATCAGAGAATTTTAACTTCCATTTTCCATATTTTATTTTTCTAATCATTCCAAGAAATGTCAAAAAACTTCGATATTGATTTTTATTAAGCTAAGACATAGCATGCATTTGGTTAAAGTATGGTTAACTCTCAATGCTCTATGTTTACCAATATTTTCAGAGTTAGTTGAGGAACTGTAAAGGACAGGGTTTTAAATTACAGTAGAGGTAGTATGAGGTTTGACCAGCATAGCCTCTGCCCCATCCTTCATCTGAGAAAGTGAACCCTTGGCTTCTAAATGCAGTTATTTAAGTACATCTGAGGGGATTTACCACAGCTAATTAGTGCCATTGCCCACTACACTAATGATGATAAGTGTGGGTTATGATCTAGAAATGCCTTGGACTCCCTAGGACTTCACGAGACATGAAGGAAACAGGGAAAACCAGTAAGTTTTATTCACATCTTGGGATCGGGAACTAAGGATATTCAGGATGTTAATTTAAACGGCCAATTTCAATGTCATGACTTGTCATAAAATCCTTTACTAATTACCAAGGGTACTGAAAGGCATTAGATCTTATGCTTATTCAGCCCTCTGAAGATGAAAGGACCTTACATTCTGTTAGATATTATTTAACAAAGCTGTACGCAGACTAACAATTTCAGGTAACAGGATACGAGTCTCACTTAGGAAATTAAGTATCAGCAATGGCTTTGAAAAGAACGGAATGTTATCTTACCTCCTGAAATGGATTTTTGTTCCTTGGAATTGAGCTGTAGTTAAAAAAGCAAAAACCTTAGCTCAGTGCTTTCAATATTTTATAAACATAAAAAAACCCAGTATACAACAGTTATAACAGAGATAGGATAATGTTTTAACATGTATGAAGAATGTGAAACCTAAATTCTGACCAATTTCACACTTACCCTACGCTGGTCTCACGTTCATCTTCTCAGCGCGGTGTTCTTCCGATTTCCCACTATCTGCCCCAGGGCTGCAGCAAAGATTGGCGTTTAAGTGCAGCAAACAGAAACTGCTAAAAACCAGTTTCTGTTTGCTGTGCTTAAACGCCGACCTTTGCTGCAACCCTGGGCAGATAGTGGGAAATTGGAAGGATGCTGCGCTGAGAAGACGAATGTGAGAGCAGCGTAGGGTGAGTGCGAAATCGGTCTGAGTCATTCATTTGTCCTAGTAAAATTTATTATACAGTGTTGATGACACAGCAGTTTTCATAAGGTATTTAGTATGTCACACAAAAGACAGAACTAGAATGTGAGGTTTCAGATCAGCTTTTGGGATCAGAACTGCTTTAGTGATCCACAGGACCATGTTCGTTTTGAAACTGATTGGAAGCGTGTGGCCCTGTTGGTTCTTCTAGACTTGCATTCAATACCATCATAACTGGGTCCTTCTGATCTCTCTTCGGTGGTTAAAAAAATCCTTTTAAAATGGAGCAGTCTAGAAAAGGTTGGAATAGTTAACTACTGCTCCATCGCATGGAGGGGTCAGTCCTGTTCCCATTCTTTGTATTGACAGTTCTGTTTAAAATAAAAATAAAAAGGATACTGGGACAAAAAGCACTGGCAATAACCCCTATATATCATACTACTTTCAACCATTCATAAAAACCAATGTCTGTCTAATATTAGTGTCTACAGGGCAGAGAGAGCACATGGCACTGATGGTAGTTCAGCATGGCAACTATGTGCAAAATTAAGATACTGTTTGTGAATTTTAAAAACCCTGCTCAGCATGGGCATAAACTTCAAGCTGGCAGCTTAAGTCTGGTCATACACATATTTACTCAGAAGTAAGTCCCACTGAGTATAATGGGGCACACTGTTAGTATATGTGCAGGAATCAGACCACTGCTGACAGCACAAGATCTAAATGACAGTAGATGATCTGGCTGGCAGGGGCAGTTGGCAGACTGCCAGATTGCATCAACCAGGCTGAGGTGAGCATGACTCAGCACAAACCTGATTGGTTCATCACCTGGAAGAATTGTATAAATGTACAGAAGTACTTCACTACTTGTGAAGGTTGGATGGTGAATTGTAAGCGGAGCACTTTGACAGTTTGTATCATAATTGTAAATAAACTGTACATAGCTAGTTTAAACACAGCTGTGTACAGGACTGGATTTAATGGCGTCTTCAGAGCTCTTAATAAACGCGGAAGACCAACACACACTCCCATGTAATTGTGTATAGCTCTGCAGCCTTGAACATATCTAACTACCCTTGGGAAGGAAGGCCCTTGAAGAAGTAAGAAGAATGTTAAACAACTGTAAATCTATCTTGGGCCTGCCATTATGAGGTAGGGCCTTTCAGTGGGAGGGTACTACACCTTGTTTAGTCTGTAGTCACAAAGCTGGAACTGTTTCTGGGCATAATTTACTAAACCTTGAGGCTACCATAGTCTTTCCAGCTGGACACTGGTTCTAGAACCAGTTTCTCTAGTTACCATTTGTCATCTTCTCATTCAACAGATTAAAAGGTATCTAACTGGTAGGTAGCCAAGAGAAACTGAGGCTGGGAGAAGGGTGATGAAATAAGGCTGGAAAAATGAACGCCTCATAAAGATGAAGTGATTTGGTGCCTGTACCAGTTCAGGAAGTTTCATATCCTATGTGGCATAACAGAGCTGTTTGTGGGGAACTGTTCTTTTATAAAAGTTATTATTCTTATGGTACAAATGAGCAGTAAAAATTATATATATATATATATATATTTAGCTTTTTTAAAAAAAATAAGACTAGTTCTGGTGCAGCAGAAGACAAATAAGACAAACAGTTACAGAGCTTTCTCAATGATGCTTCTGTACTGAACCTTTTTCAATTTGGGTTCTGCCCGGGCCATGGAACGGAGACGGTTCTGGTTGCTCTCATGGATAACCTCCAGAGGCATCTGGATAGAGGTGGCTTGGCAGTACTGATGCTTTTAGATCTATCGGCCGCGTTTGACACGGTCGATCATCAGTTGCTGGCCTGCCACCTTGCGGATGCTGGGGAAAGGGGACTGGCCTTACAGTGGCTCTCCTCTTTCCTTCAGGGTCGGGGACAAAGGGTGGCGATAGGGGAGGAACTGTCCCGTCAGCACCCACTTGTGTGTGGTGTGCCACAAGGGGCAGTTCTATCCCCGATGTTGTTCAACATTTACATGCGCCCCCTTGCCCAGATCGCCCAGAGGTTTGGGATGGGATGTCATCAATATGCGGATGACACCCAGCTTTATCTACTGATGGATGGCCAGTCCAACTCCTCCATGGAAGATCTGACCATGGCACTTCAAGCTGTGGCAGGGTGGCTTGAAGTTGAATTCGACGAAGACAGAGGTCCTGTACCTAAGTCGTGGCGGTCTGGGAACCGAGGCCTTACTACCGACCTTGGATGGGGCACCACTTACACCGGTGTCCAAGGTCAAAAGCTTAGGGGTGCTCCTGGATTCCTCTTTAAATATGGAGGCCCAGGTGGCAGCAACGGCCAGATCAGCCTTCTATCATCTATGGCTGATAAGGCAGTTGGTCCCCTACCTCGAATGCAGCAACTTGGTGACAGTGATCCACGCCACGGTCACCTCAAGATTGGATTACTGCAACGCCCTCTACATGGGGCTGTCCTTGTCTCGAATCCAGAAGCTTGAATTGGTACAGAACACAGTAGCCAGGTTGTTAATGGGCCTTCCTATATGGGAACATATTCAACCTGTGCTGAAAGCACTGCACTGGTTGCCTATTGCATACCGGGTTCGTTTCAAGGTGTTGGTTCTTACCTTTAAGGCCCTACATGGCAGGGGCCTGCATACCTGAGGGACCGCCTTTCCCCACATATTCCCTGGAGAGCACTTCGGTCTGGATCACAAAATCTACTTACAATCCCCAGCCCTAAGGAGGCCAGACTCATGTCAACTAGAGCCAGAGCCTTCTCTGTAGTGGCCCCACGCTGGTGGAATGAATTGCCGGAAGAGGTCAGGGCCCTGCGAGAGCTCATACAGTTCCACAGGGCCTGTAAGTCAGCAGTCTTCCACCAGGCATTCGTGAACTAGGCTGTTGGCCATTACAGTTTAAAGCAATATATGAACCACCACCAACAATCTGCTGTATAGGAGTTGCAGAGAAGATAACTATAAAATTGAAAATGTAAGATCATGGCACCGAAACACTTTTTATGTATTTTATGTTTATTTTTACTCTATGTTTTTATGGTTTTAATGCTGTACTACCATGTTGAATCATGCATATGCATGTCTGTGTGAGCTGCCCTGAGCCTACCTCGGCGGGGAGGGCGGGATATAAGTAGAATAAAATAAATAAATAAGAAAAATTATTTAATAAAGTAGCCACAATAAATTCTACACACAGACTTTCAAAATTGTAGAACAAAGTTTGAGTCCAGTGGCACCCTCAAGACCAACAAAGTTTTATTCAATGAATCAGCAAGAAAAAGGGGGGAAGCAGCATGCAAGCACAGAAATGAAAAGTCAAAAGGACCGCTGAAAGGTATTATTCAAGGCATAAGCGTTTGTGTGCATGCACACCTCCTTCACATATGAAAGCTTATTCAAACTTTGTTCTGCTGCTTCAGAGAAACATGGCTACCCACCTGAACCTATTTTCAAAAATGCAGTTCAACATGATTAGTAAATACCATACTAAGCAAAGAAACAGGTAAAATGTAGAGGTATGTCAATAAAATATTAAAAAGGAATACTCAAAACTACATGAAATATATTTCTTTTACACTGAATATGAAATGTTATATAACTGTAATTAACATCCTTCTCCCTTTAAAATCTGCTTTTATAATCAGCTACTGGGATATTTATTCAGGAGGACATTTTTATGCAAGTAATATGGTGTTTGGAAATAAAATGGTTGAGAAAGGTGCTTAAAGGGACAGGACTGAAGACCATACTGTGTATATGTACTGGCTATTGGTGTATGTATGATTGTACTATGTAATTTCACCATTGTTTAATGCGTCGTGTTAGTGATTACGTTTTGTTTTTAGCTGTTTCAGATTTATGCTTGTTTTCAGATTTATGCAGTCCAAATCTTACTGCTTGTTTATTTGATGTTCCATCCTGTTGACTGTTTTAATTTACACTGTAATCTGCCTTGAGTCTCACTGAGAAAAACGGACTATAAATAACTTAAATAAATAAAAGTGATAATCCTCACAAGGGGATTATGAGGAGTTTCAAAAAGAACTGGATGAATGAACAACTAGATGGCAGATGAAATCCAATACCAGTAAATGCAGAATGATACAGATAAGGGGGGAAAAAATGAAGAGAAAGGGGGTCTGGTCTGAGCAGGCAATGTCAGACCAAGAAAAGTATTTAGGGTAATGCTGAATAGCTTGCTGAAAATGCCAACTCTGTATGCACCAATGATAAAAAGGCAAATTTAATGCTGTGGATCACCAAGGAAGAGACTGAGCTGAAAACTGCCAATATACTAATGCCCCTGTAGAAGTATCTGTTGTGATTTTGAATGGAATACTACATGAAATTTTGGATACTGTGCCTCAGAAAGAACACTAAAAAAGTCGGAAAACACTTAGAAAAGGTCAACCAAAGTGATTACAGGATTGACATGCCTGTCTGTAATGTCAGGCTAAAGCATCTGGAACTTTTTGGTTTCAAAGAGAAGCGACAGAAAAGTCACATCCATGGTATAGGTAGAGAAACTTTTCCCTCTCTCCCATAATACCAGAGCTTGAGCATATCCTACAAAACTGTTTAGCAGTAGATTAATTACAAAAGAAGTTACTACTTTTCCCAACAGATAAATAATTTCTGAAACTGACTCCCATGAGACACAGTGATGTCCAATGGCTTAAATATTTTTAAAAACGAGTTGGATAGATTTATGGGGATTAGGTAAATAATTGACTATTAGTCATGATCATGGGATTGGCAGGCTCCTCTGTGATTATGGCTCAGGGTTGGGCCTCTAGATTCAGAGGCAGAATGCTTCTGATCATCAGATGCTGGGAAAAAAGAAGACTGCAGATTTATACCCCGCCCTTCTCTCTGAATCAGAGAGGCTTACAATATCCTATATCTTCTCCCCCCACAACAGACACCCTGTGAAGTGGGTGGGGCTGAGAGGGCTCTCACAGTGGCTGCCCTTTCAAGGACAACTCCTGCGATAGCTACAGCTAACCCAAGGCCATTCCAGCAGCTGTAAGTGGAGAACTGGGGAATCAAACCGGTTCTCCCAGATAAGAATCCACACACTAAACCATTACACCAAACAGTCAGCAGGTGAGGGCTGATATCTGTGGTCCCAGCTTTTGGGCTCCCTTATGGCATATAACTGCCCTCTGCTGGAAACAGGATGCTGGACTAGATGGATAATTGGTCTGATCTACTATGGCTACTCTTATGTTTTTATTATGTCTCATGCTAGCCTGATCTCATCAGATCTCAGAAGCTGGTTGAACCTGGCTAGTGTTTGGACGGGAGACTTCCAAGGAATAACAATGTTGTGACATGGAGGCAGGCAATGGTAAACCGCGTCTGAATGTTTCTTGCCTTGAAAAACCTATGGCGTCACCATAAGTCAGCTGTGACTTGATGGCACTTTCCACCACAACCAGTGTGACCTCAGCTGTTTGCAGAAAGTCTGCAAATATCAGAGTACAGAAATGACAGTGCCTCTCCAGAGACCTGCTTGAAGTGGCTCACAAAGTAAACACAATAAAATCATAAAAACAGCAAAAATTTTGAAAGAGATGGGCTACTACAATCCCTATTCCTAGACTCCACATTCTGAACAACCACATTCTGAACAGAAGTTTCTGGACAATTTTCAAAGGCAGCCCCACATAAATCTCATTACAATAGTCTACCCTGGATGCAAGAGCAGCATGTATCACTGAGGCCTGATCACATTTTAGGGAGTGGCCATAGCTAGAAAAGGCACTATGTGCTACATGGGAGATCTGAGAAGCCAATTATAGGCCAAAATCCAGCTGCACTTCTAAGCAACAATCTTGCTCCTGCTCCTTCAGGGAGAATGCAGCCCCTTCTAGAACAGGCTGACTCCTCAGTCCTTAAGCAGTTTGTCATTAATCAACAGTATGGACTGAGATTCAGTTTATTGGCCTCCATTCATCTTATTATCTTCTCCAGGCCCCTGCTCCAGACTTCTACAAGCCCACCCAACTAAGTTGTTAAGAATCAACAGAGCTGGTATCACTTGAATACCTGTGGCACGCTATTACAGATTTTTAGATAATCTTACCCAGAGGATACATGTAGATATTAAAATATGCAGTGGTACAGATACAGTGAAAACTTAGGATATTGGGGGATACAACATTCTGAGGTGCCAGGTAAAACCAGTGGTGGAGCACAGGTTACTAAAATTTCAAACTCTGTTTCTAAGAAAATTTATGGTAAACTCACCTGTCATTGCCTCGCAGCATCTTAGGGTCAAAATATCTGTATTCATCCGTCTCCTATTTAAGAAGATAAATATTTGTAACAATCCTCACTATCTGAAGTCCAGTTTGACCAGTAGCTTCATCAATCCATCTTCCTAATTACACTTTTAGGTTACCTTGTATTATGCAATTAGCTCTCTTCACATTATTCCATAAAAATTACATTTCACTGAAATAGCTCTTTATGAGTATTCATTCTCATATAATACTGAAATAACTGATAGGTGCCAATGGGGGATTAAGTAGCTCATTTGAAATCAACTGCTACCAAACCTTCCAAATAATGCTACTTGCGTAGTATGTTCTGGCTATGAGGCAATTTGAAAAAATCCCAAAATATGACTAGTTTTAGTGGTTCACACCAGTTTTCATCCCCATCTCCTCAAAAAGGTACATTATCTTTCTAGGAGTCACCAGCCACTTTGTTTTGCTTCAAAATGTAATGGCAACAAATGGTAAGAAGATACACCAGTCAAAATCGCTATTCATCATGAAACACACTCATGTTATTCTACTGCATGATTTATGAGCACCATTAAAGCAAAATTAAGTCTGTTTACAAAATGTGTGGAATTACAACTCCATTTTTTTTACTGTTGACATGATTATATGAAAGATGTTTTCCTTCCCCAAAGACATGCTCAATATTTTCACTGGCAAGCGTCATAATTTTTTCTGCCTACTTTCTCTGTTACTTTAATCACATAAGGAAAGGGGGGGAAAGGTAACTTTGGTTATGTTTTTCAACATTTTCAACATTATAATACTGGTTATTTTACAATATAAAAAATATGGGATTTATAGAGAAATCTGTGTGTAGAAACATTTATAAGCACACAGCCACTATGGACACAGGTCTTGATTAATGCTTGCAGTCCACACTTAGAATCAGAGAGTTGGAAGGGACCTCCAGGGTCATTTAGTCCAACCCCCTGCACAATGCAGGAAACTCACAAATACCTCCCCCTAAATTCACAGGATCTTCATTGCTGTCAGATGGCCACCTAGTCTCTGTTTAAAAACCTCCAAGGATGGAGAGCCCACCACCTCCTGAGGAAGCCTGTTCCTGGTCAGGAAGTTCTTCCTAATGTTGAGCCAGAAACTCTTCTGATTTAATTTCAACCCATCGGTTCTGGCCCTACTTTCTGGGGCCACAGAAAACAATTCCACACCATCCTCTAGATGATAGCCCTTCAGGTACTTGAAGATGGTGATCATATCGCCTCTCAGCTGCCTCTTCTCCAGGCTAAACATGCTCAACTCCTTCAACCTTTCCTCACAGGACTTGGTCTCCAGACCCATCACCATCTTCGTTGCCCTCCTCTGGACCTGTTCCACCCGCTTGTCTATATTCTTCTTAAAATGAACACAATACTCCAGGTGAGGTCTTACCAGAGCAGAGTAAAGTGATACCATCACTTCACATGACCTGGACACTATACTTCTGTTGATACAGCCCAAAATTGCATTTGCCTTTTTAGCCACATCACATTGTTGACTCATGTTCAGTGTATGATCCACTAAGACCCCTAGATCCTTTTCGCACATACTACTGCTAAGACAAGTCTCTCCCACCCTGTAACTATGCATTGGATTTTTCCTACCTAAATGCAGAACTTTACATTTCTCCCTGTTAAAATTCATTATATTGGTTTTAGTCCAGTTTTCCAGCCTGTCAAGGTCATCTTGTATCCTGTTTCTGTCTTCTACTGTTTTTGCGACCCCTCCCAATTTAATACCTGCAAATTTAATAAGTATTCCCTCTATTCCTTCATCCAAATCATTTATAAAGATGTTGAACAAAACAGGTCCCAGGACAGATCCTTGAGGCACTCTGCTTGTCACTCCTCTCCAAGAGGATGAGGAACCATTTACAAGCACTCTTTGGTTGCGGATCTGTCAACCAGTTACAGATCCACCTAACGGTAACAGGATCCAAACCACATTTTACCAACTTGTCAACAAGGACAGTATGTGGAACCTTATCAAGTCAAGTTTAGTCTAATACAGTCAGAGACCCATCCAAAGAGAAAGAAAATAGGTAACAAGTGGCATTAAAAAAAAACCCAAACCAAACCAAAGAATACAATTAAACTAGGGTACAATACAAAATATTATACATAAAAATTTCAGTTTCCATTTCTAGTTATAAAACATAAATTAAAATATTTCATAGACATTTAAATGTTTTTATCCATTAGTTATTTACGGAGTCTTATGGCTTGTACAGTAAACGTTGCAGCCTTCATAGTAATTTCCTGGTTCCTATCCGCTAAAATCTTATCTAGATAAAAGCTAAAATCTCTCACCGGGAATTGGTCACAAAAAGGAGTAATAAAAATCAAAAGAATGTTCTGATAAAGTTTACATTCAAAGAGAATGTGCTCTCTCATCTCTATCCTCCCATCTCCGCAGATACATACCCTTTCCTCATAGGGATGCCTTTTGTATTTACCTTCTGTGACCGCTGAAGGGAGCCTATTTGCTCTCATGAGTGTGAAGGCTCTTCTATAATCAGGTTTATCTAAATTCTGCAAGTATGGCATCAGAACTATTCAATTCAGGTTTCCTGTGCCTGAAGGATAACATTTAATCTGGGACAAATCGTGTTGTCTTTCAGTATATATAAATAAAAACCCCATATGATTGCATGGTATATATATATATATATATATATATATATATATATATATATATATATATATATATATATATAATTTTTTTGCCACTGTGTGACACAGAGTGTTGGACTGGATGGGCCATTGGCCTTATCTAACATGGCTTCTCTTATGTTCTTATGGCATCTAGAATTCTTTGTTTAAGGAAGGGTTTAACTGCACTGTCTTCCAACTGCATCATAAACTGTTTAGATAGCCCATAATAAGCTAATTTAAGCTCGGTTTCTCTAACCCAGTAAGGTGTCAAGGAGTCTTTAATTATCAGGCTCGTTAGCCCAGTAGGGTTAGTCATTAGTTTGTACCAATATAGAAAGACAGCAATCCATAAACGAGCCTGTAAGGTGACCATGCCAGTTTCCACTCGTATGAAAGCATTTGAGGCACCGGGTGGGGCTTGAAGAACATGCCTTAGAAACTTAGATTGAACTCTTTCTAATGTTTGCCAGTGTGTCTTATGTGGGGATATGCTCAAAGCGGCTCCATATAGTAATTGGGCAAGAGATCTGGCCTTAAAAAACTTAACTGCCGCAGCTACATTCCATCCCCCTGAGTTCCAGAAAAATTTCTCCGTTGCCCCAGTACTTCTAGTCGCATTCATTATGACATGATCCACATGCGCCTTTCTAGAACCAGAGAATTGAAAAACTACTCCTAAATATTTGAAACAGCTAACTTGTTCAACTTCTACTAAGTCAATTCGCCAATGATATGTTCTGGGTTTGTTAGCAAAGATGAAAACTTTCAACTTCTAGTAATTAATCTTAATATAATTGGAATGGCAGTACTGAGCTAAGATTTTCATAGCTCATTTAAGACCGACAGGGGTCCTAGAAATCAGCACCGCATCGTTAGCATATAAGAGAAGGGGGATATGTTTCTCGGCAATTTTAGTAGCATGCACCTCTGGACAGTTTAGAGGATTCTCCAGATCGTTAATAAACAGGTTAAATAGGGAAGGGGCCAAAATACAGCCTTGTTTGACTCCCTTTTCTACATTTATGGCTTCTGTAAGAAGGCCTTGGGGGTTTGTTCTCACTCTGACCTTAGTGTTCCTGTATAAGGTTTTTATTAGAGCCAATAATCTCCCGTTCACCCCCATATCCTTCAGCTTTCCCCATAAAAGATCCCGATGTACGAGGTCGAACGCAGATTTAAAATCTATGAAGGCTGCATATAAAGCGGAGGAAGTATTAGCAGAGTATCTGGATATCAGATGATCTAGGACTATACAATGATCTAGTGTAGAACAACCTGATTTAAATCTAGTCTGTTCCAACCCCAAAATATTATTTTCCTTGATCCATTCATTCAATTTCTCTTTCAGTCGACTGGCATAGATCTTACTTGGTATACTTAGGAGACCAATTGGCCTGTAATAACTTGGGTCCTTTTTTATCGCCCTTTAGTTTTACAAGGAGAAATATAAACATTTATTACTAAACAGACTATTTCCTTAAATTTCAGAAAGACATCACTATTGAGTCAAGGGAAGGAAGTTGAATAATCTTAGCTTTCAAAGTAGTAGAAATCAAAATACCTAGTCCCCCTTTGATCTGCCGTGCACTGAGGGTTCAGCCTGAATCTCATATATGTCGTATCCCTCTAAGACCAAAGAGTATGTCCACCATGTTTCCTGCAGCATTATAACAACAAATGTCCTTATGAAATGTGTTGCGTCCTGTTCCTTTATTCTTGAAGCCCAGCCTGTTATATTCCATGATGTTATAGTGACTGGGCAATGAGGGGGTCTATTCTTACCCTGACCTGGTTTTAGTCAGTCTAAATCCAAATCAATAATTTCCAGAGTCTTATAGGAATCTTGGAAAACACATCCATTCTGCTTAGGGGGTTGTTGGGTTGTGTGCATCTCACAGATAATTTCCTTATGGCTCCCTGAAATTGCATCATGAGTTCTGTTGGTAGAATTAGCTCCAGTAATCATCTCTGATTCCATTTGTTGCTGCATTAGGAAAAGGGCAACTGGTAGAGGAGGGGTAATTTCTTTATGGTCTTCTGAGGTGGTAGCATGGATTCTGTTGTCAATATTCTTCCTCAGGGTGGAATTGGTTCCAATTCTTGGCTCCAAATTTGCTGGCTGCTGAGTTGGAGCAGAAACAGCTGGCCAGGGAGGGGCATGGCACTAGTGTCTATGATCTGATTAATTTGGATGGTTTCCTTGGATTCCAACTTGTCTTCTGTCATTTCCTTCCTGGAGGATATGATTTTAACGTCTGATAGTCTGTCATATAATTTTCCTAATCTGGAGATTATAAATGTCCGATCATCTGATGGAAGAGTTGCAAAGTTGTGTAGCAACCCTATTTCTACTGTATTCTCCAGCCAGTCATAGAATCATAGAGCTGAAAGAGACCTCTAGGGTCATCTAGTCCAACCCCCTGCACAATGTCGTCTTCTTCACAGTGCTTCTCTGGTTCTACTACTGGAATAAGATCCACTTTCATCCCAGGCTCCTGAGGCCAACCCTCAGTTTCCATCATCAGGTCTTGACTATCCTTCTCTTCTTGCATGTGATCGTTTCGTATTCTGATCATTAGTGGATTTATAATTATGTTAATAAATACATGGGTAGGGAAAATTCCATGGTGTCTTAAATTGTTTCTGTGTATAAATACCCTTAAGGGTATCCTTGAATTTTTAAATGTAAGTACCACTCTATAAACTTGAGTAGCGTTGGTGATATTCTCTACCTTCCCATGCTGCCTCTTCCTGGCCACACATTGTTTAGGAGTGAGCATATTTATATTGCCTGATTTGGGGTTTGACTGGATTTTCTCCCTGAGTTGTAAGATGGCCCTAGTCAGACTTTCAATACGATCATTCATGAGAGTCAGAGAAGTATATATGGAAGTCACAGTACGGGCCGTCAGTTCAATGAAGTTAGCTGTCAGGTCATCATTCATTCCATTTGTCTCAGTAGATATATGGTTACACCTTATTTATATTATTGTTGGCAAACTGTAACAAGACAAACACTCTTAAATTGTCGGAGCTTCTCCAAAAGGCGTCTTGCAGCAGCCGACTGGAAACTGGAACCCCCGAACCTTATCAAAAGCCTTACTGAAATCAAGATAAACAATGTCTACAGCATTCCCCTGATCCAGCAAGGTAGTCACTTTCTCAAAAAAAGAGATCAGGTTAGTCTGACATGACTTGTTCTTGAGAAACCCATGATGGCTCTTAGTAATCACAGCCATCCATTCTGAAAGTTCCAGGATTGACTGATTTGTTCTAAAACTTTTCCAGGTATAGGCGTCAAGATGAGGGGTTGGTAGTTACCCAGATTCTCCTTTTCCCCCTTCTTGAAGATGGGGACAACATTAGCCCACCTCCAATCTTCTGGCACCTCTCCTGTTCTCCAAGAATTCTCAAAAATAATAGCCAGAGACTCAGAAATTACATCCGCAAGCTCCTTTAGAACCCTTGGATGCAGTTCATCTGGACCTGAGGACATAGTTCCATTTAAAGAAACTAGGTGTTTATGTACTACCCCTATGCTGATCCTAGGTTGGAACTTCATACCCTCATTATATGTTCTGTTTTTGCTGTGTTGAGAACTGTTTCCTGCAGAAGAGAAGACTGAGGAAAAGTAGGAATTGAACAGTTCCGCCCTCTCTTCATTACCTGTTACAATTTCACTTTCCTGCCCTCACAATGGGCCTACCATGTCCTTGGTCTTTTTCTTTGTAAATTAACAGTTTATTGGTTTTAAATCATGAAACAGTACAATTATAAATAAAACATGAATAGGCTGATATTGTCTAGATATCTGCCAATACACACACACACACACACACTCATATATATATAACATGTACTTCGAAGGTGTTAGGGATTTCTGTTTGAAATTCTATTTCTTTATCTCAAACAGTGCGATGGATCACTGGATCAAATAATCATTGAGAGGCATTTAACATAAAAAAGCAAAAACATATTTATTTCTACAGGGAGAGGGTACTGGGAGGTGAAAATAACAAACACTAAAGAACTACATCCTCTTTCTTCTTGACTTATCTGCCTGAACAAAGGAAGTCACTTGACTAACTGACCAAACAAACAAAACAGGTTTTCCCGCTTCTAGACCTTGATTGACAGCAGCCAGTATCTTCTTCCTAGGTCATGCAGACAATAGGGAATCAGGCATAGTGTTAACCCTATAATGGCTGGAACTTTAGAACATTGCAAAGGACATACAGAACAGATACATATTTCCAACAGAAGGAAGGTATTATAATATAAACAAACAACAGTGCCGAAATTCTACCATAGGTGTAAATCATTAACCATTTTAGGGATTTCTTGTTGAGTAGTTAGATATTCCAGTACAGGAAACCATATAGTATTAAAATTGGAAGGTGTTTCACAGCCATCAATTGAATTAAGATTGTCAGTCAATTTTGCCATCATATAAAACTCCCAAATTTTATGTCACTGAATAAGGGAAGGGGGTGGTGTGCTTTTCCAATTCCTAGCAATGCATGAGGAGCTGGGCTGCCTCTCCTTCCTTCTCCCCTGCTTCCAGTGTTTAAGAGAAAAGCTGGCATCCACTGGCACTTTAGACCCATGAAGTGTTCTTCAGGGTATGAGTTTTCATGTGCCTTGCAGTATATTCTTTTGGGGAGATTTCCCCGGGAGGCCTGGGTGGCAAAGAAGGGTGTTTTTTTTTTCAGCTGGGAGGGGTGGGGAGTGGGCATTCCAGTAGCTGTTTTTTTTTTAAAACCAAATGACCCCTGGGCAGAATTTTTGCTGGCTGGGGTCATCTGATGGTGAGGAAGGATTTTTTTTCTTTGGCCACCCCCTTCTTTCTTTCCCTGCAAGTGATGCTCTGTCTGTATTCTTGGTGCTGGGGAGAGGGAGCAACAGTGAGAGGGCTTCTAGTGCCCTGGTCCCACTGGTGGACATTCTGGTGCTTTTTGGGCATTGTATGTTTATGTTCTTTCTTTCTATGTCTTTCTTTTCCTTTCCTTCCATTTCATTCTTTCCCTTTCTCTTTCATTCTTTCCTTCCATTTTTGCTGGATGAAACTTTTCTGTTCATTATACTGTTGTTGCAGACATAGGAGCTCTGCCAATGAAAAGTTGGTATCCCCAGCTGCAGCCAGGTGGCCTTTTATGAGATTTCTGTGTGAGTGAGTGAGAGTAAGAGGTGTGGGGCAGAAAGAGATTATTGGTGATTACTGCAGTATATCTCAACAGCACTGGAAGAGATGGTACTATGACCTTGGCACCAATCTACTAGTCCTGCATTTAACAGCTGTCTGAAATTAAACTCCTTCTGTAGATATTAAAAAGGAAGAAAGTAGCTCACTGGCTAAGTATCTGCACAACAGGTTGCTTTTAAAGGCATGGGAAACACAGCCAGTAAAAAGCTGCAAGCCCCTCATAAATATCCTTTTTGGGATAACTGCAGAAAAGCTTGTATGAACTTCGTATAACTTGAAATTAATTCATTAATTGCAGTACAATTCTCTGCTACCTTTCACAGCAATTTCCCCGTGTTTCAACCAAAGAAAAGTATGAAAAATAGCTGTCGAAAGATTTTCTTGAAACCAAGCAAGCTTGGTTGGAGCTTGAGGCAGGGTTCCAGCAGCTGAAGGAAGGGCCTACTAAATGCGTCAGCATATTTTGAGGTAGAGCAGCTGCCAGGGCCCAGTGTGGGTGGTACACAGTGCTGGCATTCTTGATGGCAAGCACTCCAAACTGCATACACTGGCCAGTGCTGGGATGTGTCGGTGGTGCAGGCAATTGAACAAGGGCATTAGGAGTGCTTGCAAGCTGGAGCAGAATACACAAACAGATAGGTGCATGCAGGTGTGGGGGTGAGGAGAGGACCGCCCACTTTCCACCCCCATTTTGGTTCAGCATGAGTTTCAGAGAGATTTTTCTGAAAATGAATTTACTTCAGAAGAAGAGGCAGGTTTGGGGGAATGTCCTGGAAGTGACATCATAGGAAAAGGTGGAGTTTTGGTTCAGTGTGCCCCGGAAGTGACATCACTTGGTCCTTGATACCATAGGAAATGACATAATTCCTGTCTCCCAGCTCCACCCCCAAATTTTAGTGGGCCACGAGGGAGAAGTGTAAAAATAACCGGGTCATGGGAAAGAAGTTTGGGAAACCCTGCACTAGGACATTCTAGCCAACAATGTAAATAATCTCCAACACTTTTTCCAGCACATAGGTGAGGAAGAACATTTCATACATGCTAATTTAAGTGGAGTGAGGTACCAAAATGAGATTATTTTAAAAGATTGCAGTTTCACTTCTGTTATTTTTGAATTGAATGAGGAACACTTCCAAAAAGTGTTCCAGAGTCCCAAAGAAGTAGGAAGGTTGCAAGTTTTCTGCCAAAGCTGCTGGTAAAGGCTTAATACTGACAAGACCAGAAAGAAGGTCATATAGAGATGATATTAAATGTTTTTTCTGTGAGAAGGATGCTTTAAGGATAGATTTAATCCTTGCTCTTTTTCATACTCTGAACATAAGAAAATAACCCTTTTTTGTTGTTTTTAGCATCTTTGGCCAGCCTAAGCTCATACAGAGCTTTAGCTTTCCTAACTTTTTCTCTACAAGCACTGGTGATTCTATTCATCCTTTGTTATAAGGCCCTCCTTCCAATTCCTAAAGGAATCTTTTTTATTTCTCAAGTCTTTAGAGAGCTGTTTATGGAGCCAACTAGGCTTCTTCCATTTGTTCTTCTCATAAGAATAGTCTGTGATTGTGCTTTCACTATTTAGCTTTTAAGAAACTCCCACCCCTCTTGAAGCCCCTTCTTAAGTATTTCTGACCATGGGATTTTACCCAGCATAGTTCTAAGTTTATCGAAGTTTGCCTTTCTGAAATCCAACCTATAAGTCTGACTACATATAACTTTTCTCTTCCCTAAGACTGTAAATTCCAAAATCACATAGTCACTATTGCCCAGGGTGCCCACTATTTCCACTTCTTCAATCAATTCTTCCTTGTTGGTGAGAATCAAATCCAAGATAGCAGATCCCCTTGTTTCCTTCTTCACTTTCTGGAAAAGGAAGTTGTCAGCAAGACAAGTCAGGAATCTATTTGACCTTTCATTTTAGCAGAGTTGGACTTCCAACAGATGTCCAGGTAATTGAAATCTCTCATGATCACTGTGTCCCTACTCTTGGAGAACTTTGCAGTTTGTTGTAGGAGAATCTCATCCAAGTCCTCTGCCTGGCCTGGTGGTCTGTAGCAGACCCCCACCATAATATCACTGTTATTTCTTACTCCTTTTATTTTTACCCAGAGACTCTCAACAGAGCTGCGATGCTCAGATCCACATATTTCCTCACAAGTATATACCTCCTTCACATGTACTGCTACGCCTCTGCCCTTTCCCATTTGCCTGTCCCTTTTAAATAAGTTGTACCCCTGAATCCTAATATTCCAGTTGTGTCATCCCACCAAGTTTCAGTAAGGCCTATTATGTCATAGTTTCCTTCTTGTATTAGGACTTCCAGTTCCTCCTGTTTGTTTCCCATACTCTATGCATTAGTGTAGAGACATCGGAATCCATGTTTTATGCATCCCGAGGGTTTAGTTTCTGTACATACCTGCAAGTTAACCTAGTGTATGTGCCACTTTTTGCAAATCTTCAGTGTTCTTATCCCCAGTTTCTGGCATCATACAAGGCTTTGAATTATTGTCTCACTCCCCCATACATTCTAGTTTAAAGCTCTCCTTATTAGGTTAGCAGGGCTGTTACCAAACACCCTTTCCCCATTTCCCGATAGAAGACCACCATCTCGAAAGCACAAGCCATGATCCAGAAATCCAAATCTTTCCTGATGACATCATCCTAAGCCACTGCCTTCAACAGGAAGAACTGATGAGAACACAACCCATGCACCCAGCTCCTTCACCTTCTGACACAGAACAGCATAGTCTTTTCTAATACGTTCAGGGCTATGACGGGCAGTATCATTTGTCCCCATATGGATCAGCAAGAAAGGATAATAATCTGTGGGCTTGATAAGTTTTCCAATCCTTTCTTTCACATCCTGGATGTGTGCACCTGGCAGACAACAGACCTCTAGGGATGACAAGTCCGGTCAGGACACTTTGGACTTCACCTTTCTGAGCAAGGAGTCTCCAATTACCACCACCTTCTTCTTCCTATATTGGGGAGCGGAAACTCCAGGCTTCTTATCCACAGGATCCTGAGAAACTTTCTTCAAGCTTCATGGAGGCTGAGGCAGTAGTCCTTGTTCCAATGGTTCAGAATCAGTTACTGTGGGGAGATCCTGAAACCTATTGCTGAGCAGCAGAGACTGAGAACATCTGCTGATTTCCTTTCTCCTTCGAGTTACATTTTTCCACGAACCCTCCTCTCCTTCTGTGCTGGGTTCTCATCCAGTTGCTGAGATACCACTTCCTCTTCCTCCTCTTGTCCTTTCAAGAGTTCTGTCTTGGGTTCTGTCAAGAAAATCCTCACCTCCCTTTATACACTGCAGTGTGGAAAATCATGCCTCCAGTCCCCATATCTTTTTCTCCAGCAGGGCTACTAACTTACACTTGCTGCAAGTGTAACTGATGCTACTCTCAGGTAGAAA
This sequence comes from Heteronotia binoei, assembly GCF_032191835.1. Taxonomy (NCBI): domain Eukaryota; kingdom Metazoa; phylum Chordata; class Lepidosauria; order Squamata; family Gekkonidae; genus Heteronotia; species Heteronotia binoei. The sequence goes on from NC_083243.1 coordinate 62,137,846, forward strand.
TATAAACATCCCACAGTCTTTACACATCACTGCCTCAGCTCCCTCACCAGCCATGCTGCTGCAATCCATTTCAAAATTCTCCTCTCAGCAACAGCTACACAAAAGACACACAAAAGCAATCAGAAACCAATCTCCAGCAGGCACCAAGCACTCACACAATTCCCTCTCACAGCAATCCTTGGTAATGCTCCTCAGCAGTTTTAGAAAAAGCAAATCAACACGCATCTTACCAGCAGTTCTGTCCCTGCTCCAAGCACCTTCCTCTGATGCAGCTGAGCCACTTCTGCCTCTGGCAAGGATGAACCTTGCAAATTAAAGGCTCAAGTCCCCACCTACCTCTGACTCAACAGTCAGAACAACAGTAGAGGGTGGGGCCAGCAACCACCCCCAGGCAAACAATCATTTCCTCCACAACGGCTACACAAAAGACACACAAAAACAATCAGAAACACCTCTCCAGCAGGCACCAAGCACTCACAGAGTTCCCTCTCACAGCAACCCTGGGTAATGCTGTGGGGAGATCCTGAAACCTACTGCTGAGCAGCAAAGGCTCAGAACATCTTTTCTTGCTCCTTTGGGTTACATTTTTCCATGAACCCTCCTCCTGTGTATTTTTGATGGGGACCACTAGCAACTACCAGGGGTCACTAGCAACTACATGTAAGACACCCAAACTGTACCCAGGCCAAAATGCACAGATGAAAAACCGTAGCAATTTATCTGAATATTCTTTTTCATTCATTAGCTAAAACTCTGGATGAATACTCTCCCCTCTCCCTTTCATATATCCCAAACTTCGGATTTCAATAATTTACCTTCTGGATCCAATTCCTCAATTTGCGATAGCAAAAACCAGGGGAAGTCATAGAACTCTCCAAAAGACCATTGGCAACTCTCTCAAACATATTATGTGCCATTTGAAGTCTGTCTAGGGATCCCAATTATTTTTTGCGCAGTATACTAAGCCTTTCATATGAAAATGAAATCTCAAAGACATCTGAATGCCGTAACAAGCCCTGCAGTTTAAATATGATCTACTAAAGTGCCTCGCTTGTTTAAATAATCTGGAGAATTATGACTGTGTGAATCAGAGTTAAATGATTTCTTTTGGTTGAACATTTGAGTTCCCCAAAACACAGGCCCTTCAGATTGCATTCCCAGTCACCTGGAAGCTGCTTTTACATGATTTGGCACTATATGGCTGAGTGCAACTGATGCAACCATCAGCAGGGCATATCATATAGTTCTTTCCCATGAAGCCTACACTCTTATGGTATGAGTAGGCATGTGCACACACAAACAGAAAGACAAATTAAATTTTGTGGGAATGGAAATGGGCTGCTGAAAATGATACAATTTTTTTTTACTTACATATTTTTATGTGCATGTGTATGTGCACTGGGAAGTCATGGCAACTTCTGGTGACTGACACCAACTGGGGTCCTGAAGGATATTCAGGGAGGCGGCTCCTGCCTCCCAACTGCTGGTATCCGAAGGAGGTCTCCCAAATACTTGCCAGAGTCCACCATAGTTAGCTTCCAAGTTAGCCTAGGCAATCACATTTGTTTGTTTGTTTTAATTCAAACATTATTTTTTAGAGGGGAGGGACGGTGGCTCAGTGGTAGAGCATCTGCTTGGTAAGCAGAAGGTCCCAGGTTCAATCCCTGGCATCTTCAACTAAAAAGGGTCCAGGCAAGCAGGCATGAAAAACCACAGCTTGAGACTCTGGAGAGCCGCTGCTAGTCTGAGTAGACAATACTAACTTTGATAGACTGAGGGTCAGATTCAGTATAAGGCAACTTCATATGTCCACATATATGCAGGGCTATCACATTTGTTGAAAACCTACCACGCATCTGGTTTTGTCTGTTTCAAGCCACCCACTGCCACTATAGGCCAGCTGATGAATGGGCTCACAGCAGAAAGCATTCTGCTCCTAGCCCATTTATCAGCTGTCCAGTAGCTGCAAAGGGGAAGATGGGATTTCCTTTTCCTTGTGAATTTTCACAGGTCTCCTGCTTATTATACCTAAGATACAACATGTCCAGAGTTCAATCTTATTGTCTTAAATGGTTAATACTTATGATTGGAAGAAGTTTCCATATTATAATTTTATAAATGTTTCAGACTTTTGTGTTAGTTGTACTTACAGGATTTGACTTCATCTCCATAAGGTTGTCTAAAATACGGGTGACTGGTAGATTCTATGAAAGAGATAGTACAATTGAATTAATTACTCAAATTGTTTAAATGTAGCATGAAATGGGTATAGACTAGGGACTGGCATGAACCAACCAAAAAATGAATCATGGGCCAGTTTGTGGTTTGTTTTGAACTGCTTCATTTGGTTGCACCATACCCGAACCAGAAAACGAGCCACCTTTTTTCCTTAATGATTTGTTTAGTTTTTCCAGATAGCCTGGCACTGATTCAGTCAATTCCAAGGCAATGCTGGGGGTAGACTTCCGGAAGCCCCAGAATCACTCATAGCAGTTGTCCATAGCTTGATTGGCAGCTCTAGGAGCCAATCATGATGCTCCCATTCTACTCTATGGGAGCAGACACCCTGACTCAGCTGCTTTCACTTTGCAGCACGAAGAGAGAAGAGTTAGTTGTGAGAGAACTGAAGCTGAGCTTTCCTGGGGGTGCCTAATTTGGGTGGTGGTGGTAAAACTCAGACATTCCAAATCTAGTCTTTGCCAAACTTGGGAGGACAGGTGGAGGAGAGCCTGTTGAAGACTCCTGCTACATTTGGTGTCTATCTCACCATGGGGCTGTTCTACACCTCCCAAACCAAATGAGTCATGAACTGGTTTGGGAAATCAAACAAACCACAAACCAACATAAACCACCATTTCCCCAGTTCATGTCCATGCCTAGTACGGATATGACTAGTTTATTTTTTCACATTGTTACTGATTTTTCCCCACTAATAATTCTTCCTTCATCATCATCTTCATTAGTATTGCCTTGCCAGATTTTCCTTGACTAGGTCTAGTATCAGAGTGTAACTTCCTGAGAACAAAGGCAAAAGAGACACTCAAACAATTTAGAATATACAGAGGGAACCATTAACAGGATCACTAAAAACGTATCATCTAGACAGTGCTGAAATGAATGACTGTTCAAGATTCCCTGAACAACTTTAAGAAGTTTCTGTATGTAAAGTGATCACTAATTTTCATTTGGGCCCCTTCTGCCACACTGAATGCTGCTTGAGAAGGTCCTCTGAGCTTCAGGAGTGGCTTCTTGTCATCTTTACAGAACACTGCATTGCCAAAGTCCCAGATGCTGGGAAAGCTAGAGCATTTCTGGGAGCTCTTTGCTGATTAAAAGAACCACAAGTCTGTCCCCTCTATAACATGCCTCACAGAAGCAGGATGACAACACTTCATCTCACTTTTTTCTGTATATGTGCATCTGCCCTGAACAAAGCAGAAATTTTATAAAAAAAATATAATACATAACAAATAAATTTTATAACAAATAAAACATGTACTAGTCTAGGATTAATGGCAAGATAGTTACACCAGCTTTTAATCTGTTTTCATCAGGGTAATGTATGTTCAAATTTCCTGCTTGGAGAAAATATGACGGTTGTGGATACAACACTAGCTGCTCCTTGTTTTCTTGACATCTTAGCTAAACAACAGCCAAAAGGATAGAACTTGAAGGAAGTCATAGGACAATTTATAACTTCTCCCATTTAACAATATTTTTAGATGCAGATAAACTATTCTTAATATGAGGAGGGCTGTTACGGATAGGAAAAGTGGTAACCTTCACTGAGCTTTTGATGTAGGTGAACAGCAGGGATATATTCTTTTAATTATATTTCTGTTTACTTTCTTAAACATGCTGGGGGCAACACAAATTGGTCAGGAGCCACATGGACCTTACAGTATGGCAATCTGCATAAAATAAGGTTTTTAATAATCTAAGTCTGTAATCTTAGTAATAAAAGCTTATCTAGTTCTACTATGATTCCGAAGACATCTCGTGTGCATCTTACTTTATGTTTACAATAAAAGTCTATAAACAAGTTTAATTAATTTATTTTAAACATATAAACACCAAAACACACAGCACTAAAACCAGGGCAAAGGGCCAATAGCAGTTATTGGGAATATTCCAAATGAAACAAGCCTTTACCCACTGGCAGAAGACAACAAAAGAAGGAGAGACAGACAAATCTCCCTGAAAAGGGATTTCCAAAGTTTTGGTCCCACAACCAAGAAAGCTCTTCCTTTCTCAGGTTGCCTCAGATGGCAGGGGCTCCCAAAGTAGGGTCTCTGAAGTTTTTTTTTTTTTAAATATTTTTTTCAAAAAGAAAAAGAAAAGCACACATACAAGAGAAAAGGTAGAAAAATTCAAAATCTAACAACTAAATACATTTTTTAAAAAAGCAGACACAGAAATGCAATAACAGTATAGCATATCTACATATATCTTTTATATATAATGCCCCTTTTGTCTTGGCAAATCTAAGCTCCCTCATTGGTTGGGACTGGGTAGGACTGTAGTGCATCAACCTTTGGCCTGTCAAACCATCAATCAACTGCTCTTGCATTGCACTGGCTGACTCTGCTCTCTCCCACTGCTGGTGGCCCCAAGACAGATAAGGATTGACCCTCTGGGAAAACTGCTAGGCAGTGGCTGCTGCTAGACAACTTATCTCTCAGTAAAAAGCAACCAAGCTTAGTTCTCTCAATAAAAGCCAGGAGGCCCTTCTGAGTCCTATTTTGGCCTTTAAGGGAGAACTCACTATTTGACTCTGCTCCTCTCTACCACTTGAGTGGCTGTTAGTAGTCAGCCAAGCTGATTCTGTCAGTAAAAGGCAAGCAACCTTGGTTCTGGCGGTTGCTGCCTCTCCCTACTCTCCCACTGGCTAAGCTGCCTGCCCCTCTGCTTTGCAGAGGAGAAAAAGCAAACCTCTCCTTTGACTGGCTGAAGGACACAGGAAGGAAAGAGCTATAGAGAAAACCTTCCCATGAGTGGTTCAGGGAGGGAGGAGGCTGAGGACTCCCTTGATTGGCTGAGGACTCCTTCCTGTCCTCCTCTGGGAAGGAAACACTCAGTGACAGACGAAAAAAATGGTGGTTGGCCAGATACAGAGAGAGAGACAGATAGGGAGGGAACGTGAGAGACAGAGAGAGATTGAAGTCAATGTTATCAGAGAGAGAGTGTTCTGAAAGGTATCAAGGCCACTAAAAGCCTCTGAGGGAGAACTCACTGGGGCCAGTTCTGACTAGGGCTGCTAGTTCCAGGTTGGTGGGAAATCCCTGGAGATTCTGTGGTGGAGTTTGAGGACGGCATAGGAGTTAGAACTTCAGAGCGGGGTGTGCTAGACCCAGGTTCTTGCTGTGGAAGCTGACTGAGTAATTTCAGACCAATCGCACACTTCCAGCCTCACCTATCTTGCAGGGTCGTGGTGCAGATCAAAGGGGGGAGAGGAGACTGATATAAGCTTCTTTGCCCCCCCCCCCACAATGTGGAGAAAGACTTTCATTTTCCTAGGCAGAGTGCAGGGAGGGGGGAGGTGATGGAAAGCTGAAGTCAGAGGGGGCAGATAAAGGGAAGGAGATAAGGTTGCCAACTCAGGGTTAGGAAATTCCTGGAGATTTAAGAGGTGGCGCCTGGAGAGGGTGAGGTTTGAGGAGGGGTGGGACCTCAGACGGGTACAATGCCATACACACCACTCTCCGAACCAGTCATTTCCTCCTGGAGAACAACTGTTGCCAATCTCCAGGTGAAGGCTGGAGATCACTCAGAATTATCAGTATTTTAAACACTAATATTAGATATTAGCTTTTCATTAACTATTCAGGAAACCTAAAATGTAAATTTGACAAAGATGGAATCATCAATATATTAATATGTAACTTCCTTTGTAACTTTGTTTGAATGTTGGTTTATGGATACATATGTTGACCGCACACACTAATCATTTGTAATGATTGAAACGAAACCCTTATGTTTGTTATGTTCGTTAAGTTTTAAAAATTAAATCAAATTTAAATTGGAAAAAAAAGAATTACAAATACTCTCTAGATGGCAGAGATCAGCTTCCTTTGAGATGTGTGGGGGGGGAGTGAATGCCTTCACTTGGATGGGTGGGAAGATAGCAAGAGTGGTGGGGCACTCACTCAGAGCTTTTTTCTAGAGCTTGTGTTTTTTCTTCTCAATGGGCCTTAGTGTTTCTATAAAAGGTTTCCAAGTATCTAAAAACAACTCCGTATGCAATTGTTGTCTATAAGACATGTGTTTCAATGCTGACGGAGTTCTAAGGCCCTCAATCGATTTACCAGAGATGGGCATTTATCTTTCCAGTGTTGCAATACATGTCTTTTAACTGTAGAAAGGGCATGGAGAATCCATTTTCGTTGACCATCAGTTAGCCTCCAAGAGAATGGCAGATAGTTAAAAATACTTAAGCATCTAAAGATGGCCAGAGTGAGCAGGTAGGTTCATATAGGAGAAGGCAGTTCTTGAGTTACGCTGGCCCCAAGCTATATAGGGCTTTAAAGGTCAATACCAGCACCCTTAATTGAGCCTGGAAGCAAGCAGGAGCCAAGTGTAGATGGAACAAGGCTGGAGTGATATGATCCCTATGGCCCTCTCCAGTCAACATTCTGGCTGCAGCATTCTGAACCACCTGTAGCTTCCAGACAGTCTTCAAGGGCAGCTCCATGTAGAGTACATGGAAGTAATGTAATCTGGATATTACCAGGGCTTGTAACACAGTGGTGAGATGTCCTGTCCAGGAAAGGTCACAGCTGACTCATCAAGTGAAGCTAGTGAAAGGCACCTCTAGCCACTTCTGCCCATGTCTACCAGCACCCCCCAAATATGAACCTGCTCCTTCTGTGTAGATTAATGTTCCACTGTCAAACACACCTGTTGTTTTAGTACTAGATTCTTGACTCCTTCCATCACAAACTGTGATCCTGTATTCATGACCCGTGAAAAAAGGCTGCAACATAAAGAACACATTCTGCATGATTTTGTTTGCTTCATGTATCTAAGAAGAATGTTTGTTATGATGAACTGTCATGGGTTAAACTACTAAAACTGAACATCACAAAATATGAATTAATACTACCAATATTTGTTTTCTATTCTAGATTAATTATTAGTACATGTGAAAGATTAGACAAATTATTCTATCCAAACCGTCACTTAGCATTATTGCATGGAAATGACTGTAGGATTCCACTTGGGCAAATGTAATGCTCTGAAGGCCCTGTGTTAAAATGAACCACATACTAAAAGAGTGAAGGGTGCTGGTGAGCAGATCTGAGTGTTTCTCCTCTGATGGATGCCAGTTTATTCATCTCGGTACTGTGATTTAAAACAATTGTTAGCCTGTGTAATAGAACCAATAGCATAATTTCTATAAAATAATAACCTGACTTCTGTGTAATGTACATGCTTCAGCATGAACAGCAGAATATCTTGTTTTAAATACTTTTAAATAATGTTTTGTCTAAGTGAATAATAATGTTCAGTGAGCACTTAAGCAGTTAACAATAAAAAATTACCCCAGACTTTGAAGAAGGGATAACAAAATGCAGTTTATAACTCACCCCAATGATTTGGCTGCACTGTTTCCATAGGAAGCTGGAGTTGAAGCCATTTTGGCAAATGCTCTGTGAAATAAGTCAATTAATATCTAAGCGCTTGTTCTCATCAGTATACTAGCATATTATCTCTTACCATGAATGAAACATTCAGTCAGCAATCCATGGGCTCTTCACATCTAAGGCCAGTGCTGCAAACAAAGGCAGACACACTCCAAACAACACCTGTTGCTCCCTTCACTGACAAAGTAATGCTTCTACATTTTACTGTACAAAAGCAAATGATTTAAGAGGGGAGAAAAACTTGCTAGGTTCCAGAATACAGCATTTGAAATAGAACGATCCATTTCAACTGAGTATCCAAAACAAAAGGGCAAGGGGGATAGGACAAATGAAGAAAAGAATCTGAAAACAACATTAAGTTTCCCACAGAGAGAAGTAAAGTAACTGAGATCATCTAATCTGTGATCTTGTGTCACTCTGATTACCATATGATAAACAGTTAGTGAATTTCCACTTACTTCTATTTTGGATTTTTAAAAGCCACAGTACATGATCAATTTGGCTCATAGAATCATAGAGTTGGAAGGGACCTCCAGGGTCTTCTAGTCCAATCCCCTCCACAATGCAGGAAACCCACAAATACCTACCCCAAATTCACAGGATTTTCATTGCTGTCAGATGGCCATCTAGCCTCTGTTTAAAAACCTCCAAGGAAGGAGAGCCCACCACCTCCCGAGGAAGCCTGTTGCACTGAGGAAGTTCTTCCTAATGTTGAGCTGGAAACTCTTTTGATTTAATTTCAACCCATTGGTTCTGGTCCTATCTTCCGGGGCCACAGAAAACAATTCCACACCATCCTCTATAGGACAGCCCTTCAAGTACTTGAAGATGGTGATCATATCACCTCTCAGTCGCCTCCTCTCCAGGCTAAATATCCCCAACTCCTTCAACCTTTCCTCATAGGACTTGGTCTCCAGACCCCTCACCATCTTCATCGCCCTCCTCTGGACCCGTTCCAGGTTGTCTATATCCTTCTTAAAATGTGGTGCCCAAAACTGAACATAATACTCCGGGTGAGGTCTTACCAGAGCAGAGTAAAGCGATACCATCACTTCACGTGATCTGGACACAGCCCAAAATTGCATTTCCCTTTTTAGCCACCGCATCACACTACTGACACTTGTTCAGCGTATGATCCACTAAGACCCCTAGATCCTTTTCACACATACTACTGTTAAGACAAGTCTCTCCCATCCTATAACTCCCATCCACAGAAACACAAACTCCAATAGTTTAATGTGGAAAGACCCCAAATCTGGATGTTTACAAAGGTATGATCACTCCATGGAAAATGAAGTACAGTCTCAGAAACACTGAATTTAGTTGTTGCTCCATAATCCTGAGTGTATCTGGCTTCCATGGTAGTCCCAAAGGCACTTTCTGCTGCATACTTCAAAAAAAGGGACCTGACAGAACATTTAGTAGAAGGTATTTAAATTCATGTTCTGTTGTCTCTTCCTTCTATTTTCTAAGTGGAGGGTGGGAATGGCAACAAATTCTAAAATTTGATGGTTTAATCGGGTAGCCATAGTAAACCATTAAAATAAATATAAGACACATTTAAATATTTAATGTCATGTTCACTTCCAACTCTGTTTTAGTTTTAGTCTCATATGCTGCTAAATAGCAAACCAATGAAAAGGTTTTATTTCATTTATTTATGCTCTTTTCCCCATTAAATATGGACAAGGCAGTTAGTAAGTAAAATTATAAAACCACAATTCTAAATATGCACAAGACCAAAGCTAAGACTATTAAAAATATTAATATAAGGAATAATAACAACGGCAGACCCTATGTGGCGTTCTATTTATGGAATTGCGGCTTTCCCTCTCCACCTTCCTCCTCCCTACAGTCTTGTGTGCAGTCAAAAAGGTGCTCTTGAGGGTTTGGAGATTTTCTAGAATGTTGGAGAAATTGAGGGAGGGGTACACAAGGAGTTATCCCTTTTATTCACATATGGGTGCCTTGGGAGTCATCAAAATAATAACTATTTTGGTAGATGCACTGAATATGTCAAAAATTAGACTAGGCTACATTGATGGCATTCACTCCACTATATTTTGCCATCTATCAAAAGAGGCAGGCATCTTCTTTGTTAGTCTCTATATGTCCCTATTACGTGGTCTTAATCCAGATGGCATAGGAATTTGTGATCATTTTTGTCTGAGAACTGAAACCTTATAGCCAAACTAAATGTAACAGTGACCATGGGCCAATTCTGCTGTGCCATTTTAGAAAAAGTAGCAGCTATGGGGGACTGTCTCTACACGTGAAAAAGCATGGGGGGGGGGAACAAGAGCTCCTGGAACTGTCGCTCTGTGCACCTGACCTGGATTGGAGCTTCATGACAATTTTTAAAGAACTACAACTGCTTCTAAAATGGCATTGGTGACTACTGGATAGAACTGGTGGCCATCATCACATTTAGTGTTGCTTTCAGAGGCACCACAACAGCTGGCATTAGGACAGTGCTCCATTCTAGAACAAAGTTGGAGTCCAGTAGCACTTTTAAGACCAACTAAGTTTTATTTAGAATGTAAGCTTTCATATGCATGCATACTTCATCAGACAATGAAATGGGGTACAAGTGAGCAGCTGGTGGGCAGTGGCTAAAAATGCAAAGTAGCACAAAATTAGAATCCAGTGGCAAAACAGCGAAATTAACAAATTGAAATAACATTTGGTCTGGATAGTATTTGCGTGGGAAAACAACCAAGGCAGTAACATGTCAGAATTGGAGAATGATGGTTGTTTTCCCACACAAATGCTATCCAGCCCAAATGTTTGTTAATTTCAGTTTTGCCACTGGATTCTAACTTTGCACTATTGTGCATTCTTAACCACTGCCCACCAGCTATAGGTAGCACTGCTCACCGTACCCAATTTCATTGTCTGATGAAGTATGCATGCAAATGAAAGCTTACATTCTGAATAAAACTTTGTTGGTTTTAAAGGTGCTAGTGGACTTCAACTTTGTTTTATTGCTTCAGACCAACATGGCTGCCCACCTGGATCTACCATTCAAGAACATTTATTTATGAAAGAATGCCTGGAATATACCCACTATATGTCAGCTATGTGGACAAGGACAAGAAAAATCAAAATCTTAAATGGTTTCAATCTACTATTTAAAAGTTTTATGAAAATAAAATCAACTTACTTCCATTGCTTAATGTAGTTCAAGGGATTAAGATTACATCCTGCGTCTGTCAGTGCTTTTTTGTACTGTTCCAAATCTGCCTAAAATCAAATGGAAGATCTAAAATTTGTTACACATCTATCATATAAACCAACATGAGCATGAAAGAATGACTGTACATGTAAATAAAATACACTAAAATAAAATGTAAAAATATGCTATGAAACTGCAAATCAAGAAAGTGTTCAAATCAGAAGAAAGATATTCAATTTTATGTAACCTTACAATGTCTAAATTTGGACTAACCTTTAATACATAAATGTACATAAAATATGTAACTGAAAACCAATATGTAATCCTCAAACACAGCTACTGCTTTAAAAGTTCTTTTTAACAAAATCCTAACTAGCTTATTGTGTGTAAAGGCAATACTATTTTGTACTATATGAATTCAATGCATTCAACTTTGTACTATACGAATTCAATGCAAGTTAAAAGAATAAAGGCCTATTTATAGATGCAGAAATATAATCCGGCACAGTATCTTAAACATCCACATAAAATACAAGAATACAAAATAAAAACCTGTTTACATGTAAAAATGGTAGGCTGGACTTCTTTTCTCTGATGTATTACTCTCTCATACAGAGGTCCATTTTCTGCATTTGGTTGGCTTCAGACATGGGATTTTCCACTTGTAGGTGAGAGTGCCTGAGGAACGTGGGACATTCCCAGGAAGGCAGTTTCTCTTATGTAGATCAGCCTCTCTGATATGCAGTTCCAATAGGTTAACACGGTTACCCTGCTGGAATTACACACTTAGGCCAACCCCCAAACTGCTGCATTAAGTTTACTTGGACCCTATATGAGTTCTCCCTCCTCACAACCTTTAACAGCAGGCATTCTGTTCCATTCTGAAGCTAACCTTGATTAGTGCAAAATATTCATCTATTTTAACATGAACCACAGTCAGCTGAGAACAAGTATTTGTAATATGCCAACGGAGGGGGAGATTTATGTAGGGAAAGGGGAAGAGTCCCCAGCATGAGTCTGTAGCGGGTTTTTGATGTACAATTAGGAGAGTTGCTTCAGGCCATTGAGACTTTATAATGCTAACTGCAGAGTCTATCAAGAAATTCTGAGGATACCTGCCAAAGCAAAATGGGAATGACTGGGAACATCTTTGACAGCTGCACAACATTTCAGCTAAGCTTTCATTTTCCTTGCCTGTTACAGGTATAAAGTTTGGGCTTGGCCAGAGATGCAAGCCTTGGCACAAGCTGAAGGGCAACAGCCAAAGAACTCTTCACTTGTGGCTTGCTGCCCATGGGCCTTGGATGAGGTGGTTTGATGAATACTGAGATGCTGCTTGTTCTGTTGTTCATTATTTAAATTGTGTTGTTGCACTGTTATATGCCATTTTTGTTCCTACTTGATAGAAAGCAGGGCACAAATATTTAAATCAAATGCAAGGGTTTTTTGCATGGAAAATATGCCTTCCCTGTTCTTAACTCTCATAACCTTTCTTACAGTTCTTCCATCATAAAACATGACAGAGAAGGGGAAAAGGAGCTACAGGAAAACATGTGAACAACGTCTAATACATTACCAGAGAAAGAATATTCAGTTTAAGAATTATTATAGACATTTAATTGTTTTGGAAAAACCTAGAATGTTATAAAATGGAGCAAATACTTGTGTAAAAAAGGAAGAAACCGTACCTCAGAAGGCAACTGTACAGAACTTATGTAATAGATCAAAAACAGTCTCATCTTGTCCTCTGGAGTTCCTGCTGTAAGGAGAAAAGTTTTGCTATTTATTTTCTAAAATTAAACTGTTTATTCAAGCATTTTTAATGTTGTTACAAAAGATGTAGCTTAGAGAAGAAGAGAAGTAAAGAATGATGCGGTATATATTTTAAAAATAAATGGCAGTATTAAGATACAAATCAGTATCAGGTAAATAATAAAAGCCCAAGTGTGGTGGCAATTCTCAGGATTTTTATTGGATGGATGTGGCTTGAGCAGGATTGGCTCGCACTGTCTCTGCCGTGCCATTGGCTGAGTCTGCTCTCCCCCGCCCACCGCCAGCCCCATCAGGCAAGAGCCCCAGCAGAAGGCCACTGACCTTCGACGGAGACAGTTCTCTCCTGATAGGGAGCTTACTGAGCAGGACTGCTTCTCCGCAGGGCCTGTTGTAGGAAGTCTAGAGCAGTCTGTCTGAGAGCAGGCAAGGAGGTGTGATGGTGTAAAACAGGGAAAAGATTTGTGGTGCCTGACCCCCCAACCCCCGCCCTCCCCCAGCTATGGGCCTGTGCTCATGAGAAAACGGTAGGGTTCCTTCTCTTCAACTGAGGCAAAACGAATGTTCATTCACAGCAGGGAAGGGCCCTTTCCACCTGCCAATACTCTTCACTCTTTCTATTTCAATTAGGCTATAGTGGGCTCATATGACAGAATGGACTCTGAGAGAGAGGCCTTTCCTCCTGGAAAACCACTGCTGCCAATCTCCAGGTGAGGGCTGTAGAAGCTGACTGGGTGATTTCAAACAGCCTAAACTGTCTCACGGGGCTGTTGTTGTTCAGATCAATGGGGGGAGGGGAGAGGAGAATGACGTAAACTGATGTAATGGCTGAGGACTTCTCCCTATTAAACAGTCTGTCAGAGAGAGACTGTTGGTCTGAAAGGTCTCACTACAGGCCTCTGAGGGAGGCCTTTCCTCCTGGGGAATCACTGTTGCCAATCTCCAGGTGATGGCTGTAGAAGCTTGACTGGGTGATTTCAAACCAGGCTAACCTCCCTCATGGGGTTGTTGTTGTTCAGATAAAAGGGGGGGAGAAGAGAGGGGAATGCTGTAAGCTGATGTAATGGCTGATGACTCCTCCCTATTAAAGAGTTTGTCAGAGATAGTCTGTTGGACTGAAAGGTCTCGCTACAGGCCTCTGAGGCAGAACTCACTGGGCCCAGTGCTGACTACGGCTGCCAGTTCCAGGTTGGTGAGAAATTCCTGGAAATTCTGTGGTGGACTTTGAGGAGAGCATAGGAGTTAGGGCTTCAGAGTGGGGTCTGCCGGACCCAGGTCCTTGCTGTGGAAGACTGATTTCAGACCAGTCACAGACTTCCAGCCTAACCTGCCTCACAGAGTTGTTGTTCAGATCACATGGGGGGGGGGAGAATGATGTAAACTGCTTCGGTCCCCCCTCCCCTCGTGAAGAAAGCCTAATTTTCCTATAGAGAGGCTGCAGGGAGGGCACAGGTGATAGAAAGCTGAAGTCAGAGTGGCAGATAAAGGGAAGGAGATAGGCTTGCCAACTCCAGGTTAGGAAATTCCTGGAGAATTAAAGGGCTGGGCCTGGAGAGGGCAGGGTTTGAGGAGGTGTGGGACTTCAGAGAGGTACAATGCCATAGACTCCAAACCAACAATTTCCTCATGGGAACCACTGTTGCCAATCGCCAGGTGAGGGCTGGAGATCACTTAGAACTACAACTGCTCTCCAGATGCCAGAGATCTGCTCCCCTTGAGGTGTGTGTGGGGGGAGTGAATGCCTTCACTTTGGTGGGTGGCAGACACTCGTCCAGAGGCCTTCAGTGGTATCTTTCCATGTTGATGGGAAATTCCTGGAGATTCTGTGGTAGACTCTGAGGAAGGCACAGGAATTAGGGCTTCAGCATGGGGTCTGCCAGACCCAGGTGCTTGCTGTGGAAGCTGACTGACTGATTTCAGACCAGTCAAAGACTTCCAGCCTAACCTGCCTCACAGGGTTGTTGTTCAGATCAAAGGGGGCAGAAGAGAATTATGTAAGCTGATTTGGTTCCTCACCCCCCACTGTGGAGAAAGACAGCCTATGTAGAAGCTGCAGGGAGGGGGAAGGAGATGGAAAGCTGAAGTCAGAGGGGCAGGTAAAGGGAAGGAGATAGGTTGCCAACTCCAGATTAGGGAATTTGTGGATATTTAAGGGGTAGGGTTTGAGGAGGGGTGGAACCTCAGACAGGTACAATGCCATTTCCTCCTAGGGAACTACTGGAGATCACTCAGATTTACAACTGCTCTCTAGATAGCAGAGATAAGCTTCCCTTGAGTTGGGGGGAAGTTAATGCCTTCACTTGGGTGGGTAGGAAGACAGCAAGGGTGGCAGGCACTTGCCCAGAACCTCCTTCTAGAGCCCGTTGTATTTCCCCCCCACACAATGGGCCTTACTCCTTGTATTATATAAAGATCTAATATAATAATAATACCAAATATTAAAAGCATGGGAAAAACTGGTGTTTCTATATGAGCAACGACTGAAAGTACATATGTAGTACGTAGTCAAGCTTGAAGTACAGAAGCAACAATTTGAGGGGAGCATGATCAGTCAAGAGTAGTTTTATGCTATCTTGAAGATGAAGGTAACAATAGTAGGAACACACACTGTTGTTCCACACACAGTTTGCCCATCACTAAAATATAGGCCAGGAACAAAAGAACTGTGCAACTAAGAGCTTAACAAGCTTTTGGGGAATAGACATGTACATTGGGGACTACGCAGGTGCAGGCTGGCTATGGATAGAAGATTCTCGTTTCTAAGGAACCAAGAGGACAATGCTTCCTTCCAGAGCAAGTGAGATGGTTTTCTTGCCTAAACTATCATGTGTTCTGTACAAGTGGTGCCCCCTTCCCTCAGTTCCTGCTTGTCCACTGTGAACACTTCTCAAATAAACACCCAGGAAATAAAGAACAATAATGAAAAGAGCTAATAGCTCTTTTATAAGTAAGTTATAGGTAAGTGCAACTCCGTTTTCATCTTCCATCTTCTGTGCAGTTCCATATTGAGATTTTAGTGAACTTCTTTCCGAAGGAGGTGGGGCAATGCTCTCACTGGAATAATGACTGGAGGACAGCTTTTCTACCCTTTACATCTTTTCTTGTTTGAAGGGTCAAAGGCTATAGTCTCACAAAGGTGTCCTCAGACAACCAGGGTGCAGCCTTGTGATGACAACAAGCAGTTCTCTGCGATGGAATGCAGCCAAGGAACCCCATGCTCTGGTGAAGCAAGCATGAACATCCAGATGGCAAGCACAGTAGCAGTCTGGTAACACAGTCTTATTGCAGCTATCTTGAAAGGCAGATGCTCTACTCTTTCGAGGGCCAGTATAACAAAGAAATAAAGTATTGTCTGCCCTAAAGGGTTGGTTCTGTTTGCATAAAACAAGTCCTTTTATGGGTCAAATTAATGTAGTGCTCTTTTAGCCCAAGATATGGGGAATAGAAAGAAGATGAGAAGTATGACTCCTTGTGCTTGATGACATTTAGAAATAATTTTAGGTAAAAATTCCAAACTTGGTTGCAATACAACCCTTTCATTAAAAATTTTTAAAGAAGGGAATATCAGCCTTTAATACACTGGTCAGGATCACATGTACCTGAGCAACAAGGTTCTCCTTGGATGGTGCCATAATAAGCCACTCATCCAAGAATGGGAAAATTAAACAACACTGGGTTCTCCAATAAGCAACCATCACTGCTACACACTTAGTGATGAAACCCCAAGGTGCTACTGCCAGACCAAAGGGGAGGGCAGTGTACTGAAAAACATCTTCGTATCAGAAATGGAGAAACTTACACTGATTCCCATGGATGGAAATATGGAAGTATGCAATACTTCTTTATGCAATATGGAAGTAAGTTCTAAGATGACAAACCAAGTACTTATTTTCAGAAATGCAATAACAGCTGCTAACAAAAGCATCCTAAACTTTGCAATGCGCAAAAATTAATTTAACTTACGAAGGTCTAAGGATTGGCTTAGAGCCCCCATTCGTCTGAACCTGGAAAAAACTAGAATAGAAGCCCCATTGCTGGGAATCTTTGGGGAACCACTCAACTCACTACCAACTCTTGCAACTGGGATTCTAACTTTAGATAGGGGTCACCAACTGCCTGTAAAGGGGGCTCACACTGAAGTAAAGAGCTAAAAACTAAAAAGTAAACATTTTTTATTATACCTAAGTTCCAGGATCTGAACAGATCTTGCACCACTCTGGCAAGAAGTGAACCAGTATGTCCTTAAAACTCAAGTCATTCCCAGTGGGCTGCAATGATAGTCGGAATTTCTGGGATGGCTGCTGCTGATCCTTAGGATGGAGTTGCTGAGCTTGGCCTATATGAGCCCTTTGCCTGTGGAATGGTGCAGAATGGTATTGCCTGGAAAGAGGATATTAATGCATCTCTTCAGTGACCAGTGATGATGGAGAAGAATACGTAGATAAAAAGTCACAACATCCCTGTTTCATCTTGTACAGGTTTTCCATTCTTTGGAATATCACTAATGTAATCTTTGCCACATTGAAGCAGTAGTGTTACTGAATCCCTGGAATATGGGGGATGCCAGTATGCTCAGTGAGTCAGAATATAGGCAACTCAATCTCGTCTTTAGGCTCATTGTCCATTGTTGTCACATCATTCTCCAAATATGTGGCCATTCAGAGCATCTGTTCGGCATATAGCCGGAGATCTTTATTAGGGGAGATGGGTATTGGATCCCCTAGGTTATCCAGGGACAGTTCTGACTGGCTCTTGATACTATTTGCCTTGTAGGGGGGGGGGGGGGGGAACTGCTAGCACATCTTGCAAACAGAGACCTTATGATCCTCCCCCATATCCATCAGGCACAAGTCATGTTAATCAGTATGGGTCATCTTGGTATCAAGCTGCATGCACTTTTAAAATAAGACCTTTATGGACATTGTCCATCACTGCCCAGGTAATGACCTAGCAGGGGACAGAGAAAAAAACTTGCTGCAGGAAGAAAGGCTCTGGTCAAAGCTGCTGCGAAGACTAGGCTAGGTAAGTCAAAATTACAGTACCATTTTTTTTGGTGGGGGGGGATAAGATAGCTAAGCTGTGATGATTGGAGAATGGAAAAGGGAAGAATAAACATGATCCTGCTTCATGATGAAGAATCAGCAACAGAAAAGGAAAAAAATTGCATAAGCCTGGAAACTCCTATCTCAATGGTGGTAAGAAAGGAACTGAGAGAAGGGTGCTGCTCCTCCAGAACATATGGCATTTTAGGTGGGGAAACAGTTGTGCTTGCTCTGGAGGGGAGGGGAGCCCACTCAGTTCTTTAGAAGCTAGAAACTCCCATGCGTGGCCAGCCTGCACATGTGCAATCCTCAGTGTGGGACTGTGTAGAATACGGAAGATGAACAGCAATAACATCTGCACCCCCACCCCACACAATTTACAGTAACTTCCATCAAAATAAAGCTATTATGTTATTATCTTTGAGAAACAGTTAAACATTATGACAGCTGCACAAGAAAACAAGATTTGGAAAACATTTTTTTTAAAAGTTCAGATAACTTTTAAAGTTCAGAAAACGGTTTGATGGACACTGCTTTTGCTACTTCCTTCCAAATGTACTTGTCTAACCAAACAATGTAAACTATGGCAACACTATGTTCTTGGATTAAATAATGGTGGCTGTATAACCAATTGGTGGTACAACCCAATCCTTTTCACCATCTACCAAACTGTCTAAATGAAGGATGCCCTTATAGCATTTAATCTTCACAAGAAATCTTCTAGTTCTTAAGACTACCTTGGCAAGTGAAAAACAATTTTGAATGTCAGAAGCGAAATGGATTAACTCTGAGCTCAAATAAAAAGGGAACTGGCACAGCTAGAATGAACAGCAGCTGTGCCAGCTGAATGTCTCCCTTTCTGTTGAAGTCCTTAGGATAGGGGAGGTGAATTTATTTCCTTTCTTATTAAACAAGTATCTTAAATAGCTGCATGAGAATTCTGACATTTAGTATCTATTTTTAATTTTAAAAATGGGTTTAAAAATTCATCTTCCATAAAATTCAAGGAAAAGCAGAAATGTATACATAATAGAAACAAACATGACTAGCATTACATATGCATGCTACTCTGTAGCTTGAAAACAAAGAAAGATACTGTCTCCACTAAGAGGCTTGTTTGGATGATTACTTTTTCAGAGGCACAGGAACACTTTCCCCTCTGCTCCTGCAATAGCACCGAAATAACATAACGATGAGGGAGAACTGATGCAATGGATATAACATTTTTATAGGGTAAGGAAAGTCTGTTTACTTTCTTAAAAACAAAATGAGAGGTACAGGCTCCACCACTGAATTGAAGCATCCAATTATAAGGTTGTCTTAAAAAAAATCATTAACAATTGAAAACCACTTCTGCATGGGAAGGTAGGTTTTTTCTGGCACAATGGCATTTGGCCATATTCTGTTATACTAGATATACTCTTGAGATTTTAGGTGGAAGTACAACACTGCAGTGCCACATTACAGTTTGGGCTTCCACTTAAAAGCTCAAATTTCTGAGTGGGCCATAACAGTTGTCAGGTCGTTTAAAAAGGAAGTTTAACTAGCCTCTGGTCTTCAGACATTTATACACAATATACAGCAAGGGATCACAACCTTTTTGAGCCTTCAGGCACCTTTGGAATTCTGACATATGGTATAGTGGGTGCAACCACAAGATGTCACCTTGGGAGGTGGAGCCACAAACATAGAAAACATTGAAGTGCAAGGGACAAGAGGAGTAATTAAAAAAATGGGGGAAAAGAATGAAAGAACAGAACCAATAATGAGATGGCAGATGCTGCCAAACAACATTATTTTAATCTGCATGGCCTTTCAGAACTTCAGCGGCCAATGAGAAGCCCTGCTGGGTAGAACCCCCCCAAGCCACACCCACTTTTTAAGAATGCTTGGTGGGCTCCAAGAAAGGTGTCAGCAGGTGCCAGTTGGAGACCTATGGCATACAGAAAGTTTGGTACACATGGTGCACATCAGATGGTTGTGTACAAAGAAAAAAATCGCAAGTAGCTCAAAAAAGCAGACGCTAAAGTGGTACATGTTCAGCTCTCATGGGAAAAGCACAAGTCAGATACTCTGAAAGGGCTTCCTTTCGTGTGTATTGATCAGCATGGACAGGGAGGGACAGAGAATGAAAATGGGGTTTGAAAAGATCTGGAGAGCCAGTGTTGGGTCAGGGATCCCAGTGATTGGAGGTAGAGGGAGACATGGTGGTGGAAGAAGGCATTGGAATGGAAGGAGACAGAGATGGTTGGTCCCCTTCCAACCTTTGTTGCATCCCAAGGCACATTGGTGGTGGGGCTAGGAAAGTAAACCCTTCTCTGACACTGATGTGCAACGCCAGATCCATCAATAAGACCATGACAGTGCATAACTACTTTGTAGTGCAAGAAGTGGACCTGGCATGTGTGTCCAAGACCTGGGAAAGGGAGGGCAAGAAAGTTGCCTTGAAAGAGCTCCCCCCTCTCCCAAGGTTTCTCAGTCCTCTATTGGTCCCAGACTAAGGGCCAGGGTGTGTGTGTGATACTCATCTGGAAGTCATTTTCCTTCAGAGCAGTCCCCATCCCAAAGATCTCCAGTATTATGTTGGCCTAGTCTGGGACACTGAGGAAAGTTTAGCTATCTGGTTGGTGTACTGACCACCTAGTGTACCAGTAGATAGCCTGCCGGAAGTGGTAGTGGGCTGGAGTTCCCAAGACCTGATAGTGCTGAGAGACTTCAACGTTCATGCTGCTGCTGCTGCCTCCTTGCAAGCACTGAACCTGGTGTCTTCCATGGCAGCACTAGGACTCTTCCAGATTGTATCAGGTCCCACACATCAAGAAGACCACACACTGGATTTGATCTTTGGTATGGAGATGTAGATTTGGTTGCTATCAATGGAGTGCCATGGTCAGATCAAGACCCTGTTGGATGCCCCAGCCCCCTCCTGTCTAGGCAGTGAACAGATTCATGCTAGCCTGTGGAGACCAATGGACCCAATGATCCATGGGATCCAAAGATCCCTGGCAATTCATTAGGTGTGCTAATACAGGACTGGAACTTCTGTCTCTCAGAAGTCATTGATAAAATTGCCCCTGAAGCCCTCTTCACTCCTGCCCCAAACTAGCCCCACGGAGCTTTGAGGGATGAAGTGGGAGCTTAGATGAGTTTGGCAATGGTCTCACAACAAAGTTGCAAGAATACTGTACAGGATGTTTATGAAGTCCTATGAGCTGGCAGTGAAGACTGCTGAATGAAAGTTTTACACAGTCTCCATCACATCCACTAACTTTTGCCCAGCACAATTATTCAGGATAATCAGGTCTTTAACTTCTGTCACAGAAAGAACTCAAACATTAGTAATTCGGCCATTAGCTTTGAGGTTTTTGTGAACTTCTCTGCAGATAAAATCTTGACATTCTGCCATGACCTGCCTGCCAATATTGCAACAATGTGTCAAAACTGAAGGCCCCTTGGATGTCATTAGATTCAGTACATTCAGTACTTGACAATTTCAGCTGACTCTCCCAGACTGATGTCAACAGGATTCTGGGTGCTGTTAAGCAGACCACTTGCCTTTTAGACCTGTGTCTCTCATGGCTGCTGAAAGCCAGTGGTGAGGAAATATGGGCTCCCTGGTAGACATTATTAACCATGCCCTCAGTTTGAGGGTCTACTCAGTGGGGGGGGGGTGTGTTAAAAGAGGCTGTGCTAACACTGCTCTCAAAGAAACTGTCTTTGGATCCTTCCAACTACCACTCAGTCTTAAACCTTTTGTTTTTGGGTAAGGTAATTAAGAGAGTGGTAGTGAAGCAGCTCCAGAGTTTCCTGGAGGACATGTTGGTTCTAGTTCCATTCCAGTTTGGCTTCTGCCTTGGTTATGGAATAGATACAGTGCTGGTCACCTTCACAGACTGTAGGCAGATGGACTGAAGTGGGCTGGTGCTGCTGTTACACCATGAATTGATGGCAGCATTTGACATGATTGACCATGACCTGTTGACCCACCACCTCAGTGATGTAGGAGTTCACAGGATGACCTTGCAGTGGTTTACCTCATTTCCCCAAGATCGGAGACAGGGGGTGGCGCTAGGAGAGAGGATGTCACCACAATCCCCCTTGGCATGTGGGGTCCCTCAGGGGGCAATCGTCTAATTCTGTTTAACATCTACAAGTGCTCCCTTGCCCAGCTGGTTTGGAGTTTCAGGCTGGGTTGTAATCAGTATGCAGATGACAACTAGCTGTATCTGTTGATGGCTGGATATCATCCCAGCTATTTTGGCCAAGGGGCTGGAGGCTGGATCAGGTTCAAGATACTGGTATGAACCTTTAAGACCCTAAATGGTCTGGAACCAATGTATCTATGGGATTACCTATCCTGGTATATACCCTCTTCCCCCAAAAGCATTATGCTCAGGAGAAAAGAACTTACTGATGATCCCTGGCCTGTAAAATATCTAGTTGTACTCAACCAGAGCCAGGGTTTGTCAGTTGGATCTGGTTGTGGATTCTAATAAAACGGAATCTTAATCTACACATCCAGGCTTTTTTTTTCTGGAAAAAGAGGTGCTGGAACTCTCAAGAAGGAAATGAAGGAGAAACAAGTGGGTACCCCTCATGAACTTTAAAACATTTTTTTGTGAATTTTGTTTCCATGAAGAGGTTCTGGAACTCCATTCTGCTGGGTTCCCCCTGAAAAAAGTCCTGTACGCATCTATTTAGGATCCAGTCACAGACTTGCAGGTCAAGAATTGCAGATCAAGACTGTAATCCTACAGTAACATAATGTCTTTATAATGCCAAAATGTTTGTATAATGTTAGATATAAAGACTTGTCAAAGTAAATAGGTAAATAATATAAGGTGCTCATGGATGTGGATCTTTCTTACCATCCTCTTCCCCAGAAGGCCCACAGAAGTCCTGAAAAGCTGATGCTCCAGGTTGTAGGAACTTCATGGGGTAAAAAAAAAACCTATGGACCAGCATGTTACAGTGGCTAGAGTGCCAGAGAAGGACCGAGGAGGCCCAGATTCAAGTTTGTGTTCAACCATGAAGATTTCTGGGTAACTCTGGGCCAGTAATTCTCATAACCTAACCTACTTTTCACAGAGCTGTTTTTCAGGTTAAATGCAGGAAGAGAAGAACTATGTATGATGTACTAGACAAAGGGAAGAATAAAAACGGATAGAAAATGCCATGGAGCTGTAGAGAGAAAGCAAAAAATCAGGCAAAGTCACCTCTTCTTGTTCTTCCTTTGGTGAAGTTTCCATATGTGCAAGGGGGTGTGTTAGTGGAAGGTAAGTGTGAGATCAATTTTGCTTGAGTTCGATCCCACCATTCACTATAGTTGTCCCATATTCTAAGGCATGTTTGCCTACAAGACCTCCTCTGACCATAGCATTAGCTTTCAAACAATTTCAAGGGTCTCTGGGAGCACAGGAATTGGGAAAGATGTATGTCCACAGGTGCTGTCTGTTCACTGTTAGTAACATCCATCCCATTGTTTATGAGAACAGTAGTCCACGAACATTCAAACTATTCTATTCCAGTGAAGTGAAAAAGACATGTATGAGTAAAGAACATATGAATTAACTTATACTAAATTAGACCTTTGGCTCAGCTACTTTATGTGGCAGTGGTTTTGGCAAGAACTCAGGCAGAAGTCTTTGAATAACTGAGCCTGCTTGTGTGACAGCATTCTTCAGAATGCTAGGTTTGCAGTAAATCCCATTTTCTATACTTACCATCAGGGTCAGAAATCATGTCCAAAAGTGAT